>NC_092381.1:78329734-78979178 GCF_030028105.1 Mobula birostris
AGAAGAATGGGGGAAAATTGAATGGGGATAGCTGATAGAGACTCAAGGCTGCAATTGCTGCCAAAAGTGCATCAACTAAATACTGACTTGAGGGGTGTGAGAATACTTATGCAATCAATTATTTTGTGTTTTATATTTGTAATTAATATAGATCACTTGGTAGAGAGCTGTATTTACTTTGACACAAAAGAGACTTTTTCTGTTGATCAGTGTCAAAAAAGCCAAACTAAATCCATTGTGATTCAATTCCGTAAGACAATAGAACATGAAAACTTCCAAGGGGATGAATACCTTTTACTGTATGTGGAGGCCTGTGTGGGTGTGTCATGGTCTGCTATCAAAGCATTCATAAAAGGCATTGATGGGTCTCTGCCACCTATGCATTTATGGAGGAAAAGCTGTGGGAGTGAGCATAGAATGGAATATCTATGAAGACTGAACACATTTAAAGGGAAGCTTCATTGATGGTGGTCCCCACTTCTGACAAAATCATTGTGTATCATGGAGACCGCAAAGTAAAGTTGAACAGATTTGCGTAACTGACAGACTTTTGCTGCTTTAATCTGCTGGACCTGCTGTCTTTGAGGAGATGAACAAGGACTCAGGAAATCAGAGTTACTTGGCAATAGAAGTGCATATGCATAAGCTACCACATGTGAAATGATAGCTTTGAAAATCTTGCAGTGCGTGATGGATTTGAGATATCAGAATATTCAGGATGATATCCACATGGACCTAGAAACTGTACATGAACACTTGAAGGTGCTGGGGAAGAAGCCATTAGTGTACAGAAACACACTATATAGCTGAATTTGGATGTGTGCATTTATGCAGCTCCAAGTTATTTCAGGGATACAAAATTGATAAGAAGAGGTAGAGTGTGATGGTGATAGTGTTAGATGAAAGAAAACTGACTCATTTTACTATTCCTCATTTTTTCCTCAGATCATTTCATTATCTAAGTTCCTTATAGCATGTCATGGCCACCATGTTACTGAAAATCACATGCAAACACGTGATTGTACAAACAACACACAAAAAGTGGATTCAACAGGTCATGCAGCATCAATGGAGAGAAATAAACGGTTGACTTTTCAGACTAAGACCTTTAATAAATTGACTGTTCTTCTCCCTAGATGCTACCTGACCTTCTGAGTTCTTCTAGCATTTTGTGTATGTTGCTCTGGATTTCCAGCACCTACAGATTCTCTTAAGTTTATAATTACACAAACATATAAACAAGTATAAAGAAAGTTCAACTATAGGAAAATAACAATTTGGATCCTAATTCAACTGTGACTGTCCAAAGGAAGAGATGAAGTACTGTGTGCTACACTTCATGGAGTTCAGACAAGTGAGAGGGGATCTCATTGAAAGATATCAAATTCTTCATAGCTTGACAGGGTAAACATGGAAATGTTATTTCCTCTCTCTCTGGAGATCTAAAGCCCAAGGTCACCAACACCAAAAGAATGTCATCAATTCTGTACAAAGATGAGAAGAAATTTTGTCCTCCAGAGGATAGTGAATCCTTGGAAACCTCTATCCAGGATGGTTGAAGAGGCTCACCACTGACGTTATTTTAGATGTAGATCAATAGGATTTTGGGTGTCAAATGAACCAAGAGATATACAGTTAGTTCAAGAAAGTGGTGTTGATGCATATAATAATATAATGGCTCCGTCTGTCTAAGTAGACAATGGATGCGCCCGGTTTAGGACTCAATTGGGTGTGGAGCAACGTCGGCTGTGGCTGAATAATCCGATTCTTGAGCGGTAGTCCTTGGCACAGCTGCTGCACACGAAGGCTGATGGCTGCTGCTGGGTAGTCACTGCCGCAGCTTTCCTCCCCTCTCTTCTGTCCGACCACAGTCGAGTTCGTTTTCCCTCTGCATTGGTAATGCCTATACGTACAGCCTGTCGCCAGGTGCAGCGATTTGCAGCTGTCTCTTCCCAAGTGTCCACCCTGATATCAGCAGACTTCAGATCACGTTTACAAATGTCCCTGTAACGCAGCAGTGGGCTCCCTATGGGCCGGGATCCTGTGGTGAATTCTCCGTATAGGATGTCCTTGGGGATGTGGCCATCCTGCATGTGGATGACAGGGTATGAGCCAAGATATTAATGGAGAAGAAAGGAGAGAGATAACAGCAACAGAATGATCACTCATATTTTGTTTTATTATGTTGTTTTTATATATTGGCACAGACAATGCTCTATAATGTGACTGCCTTCTGAAACAGTGATGACTAATTTTGAAAGGGACATTTTCACACCATTGAAAATTGTCACTGATGATTTTCGATGACATTCAAATAGCTTGCCCATGCCAATCATTATAGATGTTTCTGTGAGGCAAGTGTGTGAATATAGCTTGTCAGGAAGGAATGAACTTGAGGATGGGATTGAGTAATTAGATCAAATTGAATGAAAAAGGCTGTGTAAGCTATCAATTTGTCAAGAGTGCCTGAACTAAAAGCACAGAGTAGTGATTGCAAACTAGTATGTGCAGATACTAAAGGATGTCCTTAATCAGTATGAGGGAATCATTGACATGAAGGTGTGGCCAGAGGCTCGTTGCACTGATCTCAGTCCTGTACGAAGTGTTGGTGTTACAGACTTCAGATGCCCACTGCTCACTCCATGCAGATCCTTTCTGGAATGATTCAGAGAAAATTTACAGGCTAACGTCTGAATGGATAATGGTATATTCCCATGTACCAACAGTAGCCTCGTTTGCTTTGAAGAATCAAGTGTTCACCCTGATGTTTCTCAAAGTGAGAATACTGCCTCCACCACCCTCGCAAGCAGTGTATTCCAGATTTCAACCACCCTCTAGGTCAGTGGTTCCCAAAGTAGGTGATATAGCCCCTCCTGCCGGGGGCAGTGGGAGTTTCTAAAGGGGTGATAAAGGGGACAGACGGGATGCGCGATAAATTGATAGCTAAGTGAGGGTGCAGCTGAGGGATTATAGGCTTAATTTAAGAAATGAATTACTTTTTATAAGCATTAGATCCTCAGTGCTTCAGTTGATTACAATGATCACATAATTACGTCATCTCCTGCTAACCCACTGTTCTTAGACTTTGCTGGAAGCAATGTGACTTCTATATTTGACATTTCATGAGAAATCTGTACTGAAGAAACTGTATAATTTCCTGGCCGAGCCCATGCATTATCGCCCTTCACTACCATAGTACAAGTGTTAGCTAGTACATTTCCCATACTCTAATGACACAGTGATGCAATTCCTTTGAATTAGGCTGTGGTGTTCAACAGGATAAAGTTCAGAATCTGTCCTTTCAAATGGTATTGTCTGCATTTCTCTGACCCATTGCCCAGTTGAGATATTGCTGCCCCACTTTATGTACATTCAGGCAGAGGATCAGGTTTTTTCTGTGCTGTGATGACATTATAACTTTCCCCTTTATTGATGGCAGTGCTTGAGGTTAGACTTAAACAGCAGATGATTGACCATGGTCATTAATCAGAAGCTGAACAAATGAAAATGAAGTATAGACAGTATAGTGTGGAGCATCTGAAATATGGATTTATACCAGCATCAGCTAATCTATCTGTTGTGTAAAAATGTATTTTTCAAATGAGGCAGTGAAATTGTCCAGGCTCCTTGAACACTTGAAGGAAATACATTCTGATAAAACAAACAAGAACTTGGCTTATTTTCAGTCACTTCATGGAAACTTTCAGAAACAGAAAACACTCCAAAACATGTTTGCCAACATTCCAAATTAGTGATGGTTTGTGTGCTTCATATAACATTTCATTGCTCTTTGCTAAATCTAGAAAGCCCCATAAAATTAGAGAAGAACTGATTTTGCCAGCAGTAGTGGGGGGGAGGGGTGTTCTGAATACTGTTTTGCATAAGTTGCCAGAACAAATAATTAAAGTGATTCTGCACAGTGACAACTCTGTTCAAAGATGGAATATCTGAGAATGTGGAACATACATTATGCAGCAAACTTTGGATTTGCTCTGCAGTTGGATGAGTCAACCTTGCCAGCAGTGAATCTTGGCTTCTTGGTTACTGTCGCGTCACAAAAGATAAAAGCATGGTTCAAGAGTTGTCATTTGCAATGAGACTAGAAACAGATATGAAAGAGGTGTCAATATTTCAGATTGTTGAGCAACTTTTCAAACAGCAGGACCTTTCACTCACCAACATTCTTACTCGTGCAACAGACAGGGCACCATCAATGCAGGATGCCACTGTGGGGTTATTACTTCCTTGAAAAAAATTGCAAATAGCATACTTACCATTTACTGTGCTATTCACAGGCAGCACCTTGTTGCAAGAAACCTAAGTGATCGGCTGCACAAATCATTAAGTACTGTTATCACTGAGGTAAATAAAATCAAGTTCCATGCTGTCAATTCTCAGCTATTTCAAGAGCTTTGTATTGAAAATGATGAACAGTTTGAACACTTGCTGCTGCACACAGAAGTAAGATAGCTCTCAGAGGAAATTTCCTGAGTTGTTTTTATACGCTTTTTGAAACTGTGATAAAATTTGTTGAAGATTTGAATGCTTCATTCAGTAAGCAACTTAAGAAAGTTAGGCATGCCATTTCTTACTTGTCAGAATTATTCACAAAGTTTAATGAAATCAATCTTCAATTACAAGGAAATAATTAGAATCTTATCAAAGTCAGATCAGTTATCTCCACATTTCTGTCCAAGTTAACCCTATTCAAGTACAGGATTCCCATTGCAATCTTTTCCAGTTTCTGATTCTCTCTGAGTTAGAAGAAAAAGAAAGAATACCAGACGATAATCTTCAGGTATACTGTACCCACCTGGGTGAGCTACATACAGACATGCCAGAGAGATTTTAGGGTCTTCTCTCAATCTAAATTCCAGATTGAGTAATAAATCCATGTCCTGAACACTTGGAATGAGGAATTAACAGGAAGAATGGAGGAAGAACTGATCTCACTACAAGATGACTTTCAGCTGAAACCGAGGTTCAAAAAATATATCAAGACTTTTGGTTGAAGTGTTACATACCTCAAGGAGATCTTGTAACTTTCTTGTGAGAATGATGTAATGGTCCTTTGGAGGTCACCTGATGTAATTTTCCTGCCGATGTGAGGTCACGTGATGACATGTTCACTACGGGTATAAAAAGGAATACCTCTGGTGACACAGTTAGTATTCCAGCTGGAACGTTAGTCAGAGTCTCCGTTCTGTTGCGTATTTGCTTTATGACGCAGTTTCATTTTTAAAATGGAGTTTTACGTTCTATTGCAAGGTACAATAGTGCTGGACTGGCAATTTCTGCTAGATTTGTTGATGTACCTTTTCAGTAGTATTGGAGAGTGAAGACTTTATTGAAGTACAGGATATGAAGGATTGAGAGAAGTCGGGAATGTTCAGCAGTTTAATAAAGGATCGACCTTATTGAGTCTTTGTTGATGAAGTAGCCACCTGCATCGAGATAACTCCTGCAAGGAAGTTCATGCAAGTTTTGCTCTCTAGAAGAAATTAAGGTCAGTTGTTTTAAGCCATTTATTTCCTTCATCGTGAGTCCTTTGGACAGAACCAGCGGGGAAGTCGCGTCTATGAAGAAATCCTTCTCCAGAGAAGTCTCTCCCAATTGAATGTATAAATCTGTTGGACTTTCGAATTTACCATTTTAAGAACTGTATTTGACTTTACTGCTTTAAGAACTGTTTTCGCATTTATCGTTTTAAGAACCAGTGGCGAGTGACGATTTGTTGAACGGCCGCATAGCAATTAACTTCCGGTTATCGTTTGTTTTTTATTGTTTATCCGTGTTTAATAAATGTTTGGTTGTTTTTATATAACCTGACTCGATTGATATTCATTGTTGCCAGTTATGTAACAGAAGTAAGAAATCTCTGAACACTATTCTGCACTGTGAGAAAAGGTCAAGATGGTCTTTATTGCCTTTCCAACATCATATTTACTGGAGCACTGTTTCAGTGCAGTCGCCCAACTTCAATAAAGAATATTCCATTAATAGTTTTACTTGTGTTCTTTTTGCTCATGCCAGCAGCAAAACAGTAGCATCTTTGATACTACACCCTTCTCTGTACTGGCAAACATCTGGTGCAACAGTAAAAGCAAATATGATTCAGTAAATAATCAGCACCATTATGAAGACTCTGAAGACACAGTTTACTTAGGGAGTTGAAAGACAACACGAAGGTAACAATATTCCCTGAAAAATTGGATCTCACAAATTATTAATTTAAGAAGTCCAAGCATATCTCCTTCCACATTCATTTTTACATGGTGAAACATATTCTTCAGCACATAATTTGTGCTAGGTCACTTGTGTAAAGTGTTCTGTGCCTATTTACTGAAGTTGATTATGCATTGAATTATGCATGACTGCAAAATCAAATTCGACACACAACATTTGTTAGGTAATAGAGCTAAATGTAAATTACATAATAAATAATGTACTTTGAGTTTGAAAGCTGGCTTGGACGATCTGTTCGAAGTTCCAAAATGAGCAGAATTATTTTCTGCATCAGAAGTTAGTACAGTTCTCTGTACTTTTAATGAGCACATTAGAATAGATACTTTAAAATAATACAGTACTCAAAACAACTTGTTTTTATGTTACTAAATGAGCAAATCTCACCCATTGTAGTGTGATGAACCTGGCAAGTTTACTTCCCCCAAATAGCTATCCCCTTTTGTTTGAAATTGATGAGCAAGATTTTTTCATCTTTTCAGCACTGCCTAGGTAGTGAGGCAGATCATTGCCATTTGCTGTGCATAAAAGGCCGTCTTCACACCTTCCCGACGTCTATTGTCCAGCACTTTAAATCCAAGTTCCTCAATACTTATACTATCAACTAATAGGAGCAACTTTTCTTCACAAAATGATGGAAAAATTACACGAGATCAGTTCATACAGAAAATCATGCCCTTTGTCCCTCTAAGCTTTATTTCTTGTCGGAGGATTTTGTTCTTTGTTCCATTCTAGGGCGAAGCTTGAAAGAGATGAATGAAAAGAGTAACTAAACACGCTTCAATTTGCAGAAATCTCTGTTCCTCTAGCTTTGTTTGCCCAAAAAGCAATCTGATAGTTTGACTGGCGAGTCAAAAGAGGTGACACCACATGAAAGCATTAGAAGGTTTATTTCATGGACAAACCAAGCTCAGAAAGAGCATAAGGTTAAAGGGGAGACCAGCAAGAGACAGAGGTAAGTTCCATGTGGTAGAGGATCTGTAATGGTCACGGTGGAGAGGATGGCATGATAAAACCTTAGAGGTTTGACCTCGTGACCCAGGAGACTGAGAAGTTACAAAAACAGTGATTTATAATTGAAGGATTCTATAAATAGTTTGCACTTGTTGGAGGTAATAATGGAGGAGACAAGATTTTGAGTTCTCAAGTTGCAGTTTATCTTTGCTAGCCGACATGATTTGATGAAAATGATTATGGAAATATTAATTGACTGTAAGTTGTTCATGTTACTTAAAGGCATAAGATTGCTTCTTAGCAAACTGTGCGTCAGGTTTCCTGAAGGAGTGCCAAAGCTAACATGGTCAGAAATTGTTTCTCCACTTTGAGTATCATTTGATTTCCTAAATTTTGTTCAACTACTTGGATCCTTTGTTAACAGTTGAAAATTTGCTGTTTAATAAATTATTGCAGTTTGCTCTGTTAATAAAATGACAGTTCTCTCATAAACCAACACTTAATCAATGTGCTATACAATCAAAAATAAAACTAGAAAATTGGGAGAAAACTGCCTTGACTTTGTTGTGCCTCATAGTGTATGCAGTTTCAGAGCTATGTGTCAGGCATGGGCAAAACGCAGCACTGGGGTCCCACAGTATTGGCTCCCTTCCTGTTTTACCCTGTGTACTTCGGCCTTTAGATACAACACTGAGTCATGTCATCTGCAGAAATTTTCTGATGGCTTAGTAATACTGGGTGTATAAAAGGAGGATGGGAAGAAGAATACAGAGCCCTGGTGGAGGACTTTGTCAAATGGTGCAAGCTGAGTCACCTGCAGCTCAGTAAATCAGAGGAGATGGTGATGGACTTTAGGAAGACTAAGCCTGCACTGCTCCCTGTTACTATTGATGGTGAGGACCTACAAGTACCTGGGGTACTCCTGGATGAGAGACTTGAGTGGAGCACCAACACAGAGACTGTGTACAAGAAGGGCCAGAGTCTCCTCTACTTCCTGAAGAGAGTGAGGTCCATTGGAGTATTAAGGCCTCTCCTACACATGTTCTACCCATTGTTGTCACCAGTACAATCTTCTATACAGTAGTGTGCTGGGGCAATGGCATCAACAGGGGTGATGCCAACAGGCTTAATAAATTGTTTAGAAAGAATGGCTCTGTTATTGAAGTCAAACTGGATACACTGGAGGCTGTAGTTGAATAAAGTACCCTGTAGAAAATCTTGGCAGTTCTGGACACTGTTTCTCACCCTCTGCATGCCACCTTGGCTGAACAGAGGAGCACTTCTAGTAATAGACTAAGACACCTGCACTGCTCCAAAGGGCACTATATGAAGTCATTCCTACCCTTGGCTATTAGGCTCTATAATGAGTCAACCTATAGCTGGGGACGTGGTGATCTCCTACTGTTAGACTGTTTGAAGCAACATACTTTCTTATTACTTCTTACTTCTCTTCTAATGTTTGTGTATCTGTGCACTTTTAATGCTACTGTGACAGTGTAATTTCCTTTGGGATTAATAAAGTATTTATCTATCCATCTGTCTGTCTATGTAATTGCCTGTGGAAACAGCTCAAAAGGGTAGCCTAAACTGGGTACATTGAAATGAATCTCAAGGTAGTATGTGGTAAAATACACTACACTTTGATAATAAATGTGCTTTGAACTTTGCAATAGTAAAATGCTGCATAATTTTTTTAAATATTTAAATAAATGGATTTTTTGAAATTAATATCTTACAGCATGGTTGTGTGTCCTTGTGCTTTGGGTTCCTAAAAACATTGTTGTATTTCCACATATCGAACATTTAGAACTTCAATTTGTGATGTAGTTTTAATTGACTCTGTACACTAAAATTAAATGTAGCTTCTTGATAGAAATATGTTTTTATGATTAATTTAAATATCTGAATGAAGAGACAGCAAGATCATTAGAATCCAAGATGACTGGTGGTATGATATGTAGAAATAGTTTTACTTCTCAGAGCCAGTATTTTTTTTTTTGGAACAATTCCCTTTGGAGTTGTGCTTAGGATCTCCCTTCAGAAGGATTTGAAAAGTACTGAAACCACAGAGCACAAATAGAACTCTACGAAAGCAATTTGTAGTGGCATTTTGATGGATATTTAAAAAGCTCAGAGCCCAAAGTGTGGAATAAGAAAAAGCCATTTGCCTCAGTGAGCTAACTCCTGCCAGTGAAGCATATACAATTTTAACTGCTGTTCACTCTTAAAAATTGACTCAATTTCCCAGGGGAAGTAAACAATAACTCATAAAACATATAAGAAGACAACCGGGTGAAATTTGTGGCTCATTCCAATTATATTTCTGTATACTTTTTTGGTAACAATCTTATTTACTGAAACAAAAGGAGGTTTGCAGTTTGAATTATCTTATTGCCATGACAAAATCACTCATAATTAAAAATAATTAACCTAGCTACCTTTAACTACAAATCCAGCTGTTCTGTTCTTTGTTGCAAGTCCTGTGCAAGCTATCTGTCCAATAACTGATATCTCCTGTTCCTCCTTCCTTCTATTGTTTAATGTTCCCATTGTTTTAAGTTAGGAAAAGGGGAAGTACAATGAGATCTAGGTGTCCTTGTTCATCAGTCACTGAAAGTAAGCATGCAGGTACAGCAGGCAGTGAAGAAAGCTGATGGCATGCTGGCCTTCATAACAAGGGGAATTGAGTATAGGAGCAAAGAGGTCTTTCTGTAGTTGTACAGGGCCCTGGTGAGGCCACACCTGGAATATTGTGTACAGTTTTGGTCTCCAAATTTGAAGAAGGACATTCTTGCTATTGAGGGAGTGCAGCATAAGTTCACACAGTTAATTCCCAGGATGGCAAGACTGTCATATGTTGAAAGGTTGGAACGACTGGGGCTGTATACATTGGAATTTAGAAAGATGAGAGGGGATCTGATTGAAACATATAAGATTATTGAGGGACTGGACACGCGAGAGGCAGGAAACATGTTCCTGATGTTGGGGGAGTCCAGAACCAGAGGCCACAGTTTAAGAATAAGGGGTAGACAATTTAGAACAGAGTTGAGGAAAAACTTTTTCACGCAGAGGGTTGTGGTTCTGTGGAATGTTCTGTCTCAGAAGGCAGTGGAGGCCAGTTCTCTGGATTCTTTCAAAAAAGAGTTAGATAGAGCTCTTAAAGATAGCGGAGTGAAGGGATATGGGGAGAAGGCAGGAAAAGGGTACTGATTGTGGATGATCAGCGATGATCACAGTGAATGGTGGTGCTGGCTCGAAGGGCTGAATGGCCTACTCCTGCATCTATTTCATTTGTCTGTTGACTCCATCCAGTTAAAGAAAAGTTTATAGAAGTTTCCTTTATTTATGTAGCATTGTAATTTAGATCAAGTAACTTGCAACAAATTACCTGTACTGTTGCATTTGTGAAATCGCTTTTAGATGAACATGTCACGTGTCCCGGGAATTACATCTAACAGTCTGCCGGAGGAACTCAGCAGGTCAAGCAGCATCTGTTGGAGGAAAGGAATTTTGATGCTTTATTTTGACACCCAGAATCAGAAACCCAAGCCCTTGTGCAAGGTTTCAACCCAAAATGCCGACAATTCCTTCGATCCACAGGTGCTGATTGACCATCTAAGTTACTCCAACACATTACTGGATGCTTCAGGTAGCAGTGTCTGCAGACTCTGTTACTCCTACAATTCCCTTGGTGCCTCAGATCTGTGCTAACAGATTGCTGCATAATGTTATGATCCTACCACAGAACTGAACACCATTCAGACACCTCTCAAACCTACACCATTAAAGGTCGGAGGGTGCAGATGATATATGATTAGTTCAGGGCTGATTTCAGATTTTGAAGTGGAACATTCAGGGTGAGGATCAACAGCCAGTGATTCATAGAGCTGGGGTCTGCAAGCACCAGTTAGTGATATGGAGCGTGGGTGAGTCAGAGAGCTGTGAAAGCAGTCAGCATGTACTGATGAATAAATTAGTTGAGGGAAGGAATGCATGTTTAATGATTGGTAGATGGTGGTGTCATTTCAGATTAGCAATGCTTTTGAGTTAACCTGAAAATCATGGAAGGGTTATGAATGTTACAATCATGATGGATAGAGACCTGAAGGGAAAAAATAAGCAGAAGATCAACCTTTCTGTGTTGGGATTGGATATATTCAGGAAGCGACCTTTAAAACAAGCAGATACAGGGCAAACCTGGCTGGATTGCACACTTCCAACACCAGAAGTCTTTTGGATCAATGTGACCTCATTTCTCCTGACAAAACTCTTAATGATGTTTCACTGGGAATGATGACATTAAGTGTGTGTTTGGCATAGAAAAAGACATCATGGTGGAAGTACAAATCACAGTTGGAATTGCCAGCTGATTTATCAAAATGATGCAACCTAGAAAACCACGTGATTGTCTTATACACTGGAAAATATAAACTACTTACAACATGTAATCCTCAAAAAATAGTACTATGTAATCTACAAACCCCATTTCCAGAAAAGTTGGGATATTTTCCAAAATGCAATAAAAACAAAAATCTGTGATATGTTAATTCACGTGAACCTTTAGTTAACTGACAAAAGTACAAAGAAAAGATTTTCAATAGTTTTACTGACCAACTTAATTGTATTTTGTAAATACACACAAATTTAGAATTTGATGGCTGCAACACACTCAACAAAAGTTGGGACAGAGGCATGTTTACCATTGTGTTACATCACCTTTCCTTTTAATAACACTTTTTAATTGTTTTGGTACTGAGGATACTAATTGTAGTAGATTTGCAATTGGAAATTTTGTCCATTCTTGCTTGATATAAGACTTCAGCTGCTCAACAGTCCGTGGTCTCCGTTGTCTGATTCTCCTCTTCATGATGCGCCATACATTTTCAATAGGAGATAGATCTGGACCGGCAGCAGGCCAGTCAAGCACACGCACTCTGTGTCTACAAAGCCAGGCTGTTGTAGCCCGTGCAGAATGTGGTCTGGCATTGTCCTGCTGAAATAAGCATGGATGTCCCAGGAAGAGATGTCGTCTTGATGGCAACATATGTCTCTCTAAAATCCTAATATACACCTCAGAGTCAATGGTACCTTCACATACATGCAACTCACGCATGCCGTGGGCAATGATGCACCCCCATACCATCACAGATGCTGGCTTTTGCACCTTTCGCTGATAACCATCTGGATGGTCATTTTCATCTTTGGCACGGAGAACTCGACGCCCGTTTTTTCCGAAAACTAGCTGAAATGTGGACTCATCTGACCACAGCACACGGTTCCACAGTCTTTCGGTCCATCTGAGGTGAGCTCGGGCCCGGAGAACTCGCCGGCGTTTCTGCATAGAGTTGATGTATGGCTTCCTCCTTGCGTAATGCAGTTTCAGGTTGCATTTCTGGATGCAGCGACGGACTGTGTTGAGTGACAATGGTTTTCTGAAGTACTCCCGAGCCCAAGTGGCTATAATTGTCACAGTAGCATGACGGTTTCTTAGGCAGTGCCGCCTGAGGGCTTGAAGATCACGCGCATTCAACAGTGGTTTCCGACCTTGCCCTTTACGCACTGAGATGTCTCTGAATTCTCTGAATCTTTTCACAATATTATGTACTGTAGATGTTGAAAGACCTAAATTCTCTGCAATCTTGCATTGAGAAATGTTCCTTTTGAACTGACTAACAATTCTCTCACAAATTTTGGCACAAAGGGGTGAGCCACGACCCATCCTTGCTTGCAAAGACTGAGCCTTTGATGGACGCTACTTTTATACCCAGTCATGATACCTCACCTGCTACCAATCAGCCTGCTTAATGTGGAGTCTTCCAAACTGGTGTTACTTGAATATTCTGTGCACTTTTCAATCTTATTTTAACTCTGTCCCAACTTTTGTTGAGTGTGTTGCAGCCATCAAATTCTAAATTTGTGTGTATTTACAAAATACAATTAGGTTGGTCAGTAAAACTATTGAAAATCTTTTCTTTGTACTTTTGTCAGTTAAATAAAGGTTCACGTGAATTAACGTATCACAGATTTTTGTTTTTTCTGCATTTTGGAAAATATCCCAACTTTTCTGGAAATGGGGTTTGTATATTCTGAGCAATGGAGCACTTAAATGACAACTTGAGAGCTGTGTTGAACTTTAAGCGTCTTAAAAAATCTGATGGCGTGAATTAATTTCCAAAAGTTACTCTGAATTTTGTAAAAGATACTGTAAAGAAACTAATACTTTTTAGTTGAGCTTCTAAGTGCAACCAGAAGGATTGATACAGTGCAGTGAGTATAGTCTGCTTCAAATTATAATTGTGCTCTTAAAGAGCACTACACTCAAATTTCCTCTGTTGTGGTTTTTGATACCTACGATAAGAAAATACATTGTCCATTTGCTCTTTTCTTACCTGAAAACATAAACCACTATTGACTCGACCACTCCAAGCATGTAGCTGCCTCTGTGGGCAAATTGTTCTCACAGCAGGTTACACAACAGGCTCCAAGCTTCATAGGTGCTGTTGAAGCATCCCAAAACATAATTCAGATGCTTGACAGTTTCATCCCTACATTGCACAAATAACAGTATCAGTCATTTTTTAAACATCTGTTTTGTGTCCATCAGATATTAGTCCATCATGGATACCTCAAGAGCTGTATAAAGGTATGATTTTTCATTATTATTTAACAATTTAAAATAGATGACAAATGCAAAAACTGCCCTAGATCTTGCTCATATTGTACTTGATGTTGATAACCATTGTGACATAGCCACCGGGTAAAATTAGTATATTGTAGTGCTCATTTATCATCTATTATACATAATGAAAGGGCTCAGTGATTTTTTTTTTACTTTGAGAACTAATGTGCACTGTTCAGTTTCCACACAAATTGACTTGGGAGGCAAGGAAATTAATAGTCAAGAGTTCCCCCATTGCTGCAACAACACAGTGCTAGTTCAATACTGCCAATAACTTTCTGGACTTTGAGCCCTGGGATACAAAAAGTAATTGCAACCATCGCTCATTCTGCTGCAGCGCTCTAGGAAGAAATGATGAAGCTGTTTGCTCCGATATACAGTACATCAATAATCAGCTTGATGGATATGTGTAAACAACAGGAATTCTGCAGATGCTGGAAATTCAAGCAACACACATCAAAATTGCTGGTGAACGCAGCAGGCCAGGCAGCATCTGTAGGAAGAGGTGCAGTCGACGTTTCAGGCCGAGACCCTTCGTCAGGACTAACTGAAGGAAGAGTGAGTAAGGGATTTGAAAGTTGGAGGGGGAGGGGGAGATCCAAATTGATAGGAGAAGACAGGAGGGGGAGGGATGGAGCCAAGAGCTGGACAGGTGATAGGCAAAAGGGGATACGAGAGGATCATGGGACAGGAGGTCCGGGAAGAAAGACAAGGAGGGGGTTGGGGACCCAGAGGATGGGCAAGAGGTACCTGGTTTACCTGGTTTGCCTCCAACTTTCACCCTGCCCTCAAGTTTACCTGGTTTGCCTCCAACTTTCACCCTGCCCTCAAGTTTACCTGGTCCATTTCCGACACCTCCCTCCCCTTTCTAGATCTTTCTGTCTCTGTCTCTGGAGACAGCTTATCCACTGATGTCTACTATAAGCCTACTGACTCTCACAGCTATCTGGACTATTCCTCTTCTCACCCTGTCTCTTGCAAAAACGCCATCCCCTTCTCGCAATTCCTCCGTCTCCGCCGCATCTGCTCTCAGGATGAGGCTTTTCATTCTAGGACGTGGGAGATGTCTTCCTTTTTTAAAGAAAGGGGCTTCCCTTCCTCCACTATCAACTCTGCTCTTAAACGCATCTCCCCCATTTCACGTACACCTGCTCTCACTCCATCCTCCCGCCACCCCACTAGGAATAGGGTTCCCCTGGTCCTCACCTACCACCCCACCAGCCTCTGGGTCCAACATATTATTCTCCGTAACTTCCGCCACCTCCAACGGGATCCCACCACTAAGCACATCTTTCCCTCCCCCCCCCCTCTGCATTCCGCAGGGATCGCTCCCTACGCAACTCCCTTGTCCATTCGTCCCCCCCATCCCTCCCCACTGATCTCCCTCTTGGCACTTATCCGTGTAAGCGGAACAAGTGCTACACATGCCCTTACACTTTCTCCCTTACCACCATTCAGGGCCCCAAACAGTCCTTCCAGGTGAGGCAACACTTCACCTGTGAGTCGACTGGGGTGATATACTGCGTCCGGTGCTCCCGATGTGGCCTTTTATATATTGGCAAGACCTGACGCAGACTGAGAGACCGCTTTGCTGAACATTTACGCTCTGTCCGCCAGAGAAAGCAGGATCTCCCAGTGGCCACACATTTTAATTCCACATCCCATTCCCATTCCGACGTGTCTATCCACGGCCTCCTCTACTGTAAAGATGAAGCCACACTCAGGTTGGAGGAACAACACCTTATATTCCGTCTGGGTAGCCTCCAACCTGATGGCATGAACATCGACTTCTCTAACTTCCGCTAAGGCCCCACCTCCCCCTCGTACCCCATCTGTTACTTATTTTTATGAACACATTCTTTCTCTCACTCTCCTTTTTCTCCCTCTGCCCCTCTGAATATACCTCTTGCCCATCCTCTGGGTCCCCCCCCCCCGTCTTTCTTCCCGGACCTCCTGTCCCATTATCCTCTCGTATCCCCTTTTGCCTATCACCTGTCCAGCTCTTGGCTCTATCCCTCCCCCTCCTGTCTTCTCCTATCATTTTGGATCTCCCCCTCCCCCTCCAACTTTCAAATCCCTTACTCACTCTTCCTTCAGTTAGTCCTGACGAAGGGTCTCGGCCTGAAACGTCGACTGCACCTCTTCCTACAGATGCTGCCTGGCCTGCTGCGTTCACCAGCAACTTTGATGTGTGTTGATGGATATGTGTATTACAATTGACTGTTGTCACTCGTGTCCATTGCTGGTCTAGAATTTACAACCAGAAACATCGTGTGTGTGTGAACAATTGCACACTTCCTTCTATAACATGGTCAAGACCACCCCAATCCCTAGAAAATGATGGGCCAGAAATTCTGCCACTAAGAGCAATGTTTCATACCTTCACACAATAGTTTTCTGCAATTGGGGCAGAGTCATTTAAATGACCTTAGCCACGGTAAGGTGCCAGAAAGAAAGGCTCTAATAATGTCTGCAAATTATAGGCAGATGAGCCTGATGCCAGTCATGGGTAAATTGTGGAAGGTATTCTTAGGGGCAGGATATATGTATTTGAAAAGCCAGGGTCTGTTTAGTGATATGGCTTTGTGCATGGTATATCATGTCGAACCAACCTTTTAGACTTTATTGAGCAGATTTCCAAGAAGGTTGATGAAGGAAAGACGGTAGACGTTGTCCGCAAGGACTTTAGCAAGGCCTTTGATAGTGTCCTGCATGGGAAGGTTGGTCCAGAAGGTTAAGTTGCTTGGCATTCAGGATGAAGTAGCCATTGGATCCAACTTTGGCTGAGCACATCTACATGAAGCACTGTCGCAAGAAAGCAGCATCCATCATCAGGGACTGCCACCACCCAGGCCATGCTCTCTTGTCGCTGCTGCCATCAGGAAGAAGGTACAGGAGCCATAGGACTCACACCACCAGGTTCAAGAACAGTTATTACCCCTCAACCATAAGTCTCTTTAATCAAAAGGGATAACTTCACTTGCCCCATCACTGGAATGTTCCCACATCCTATGGACTGACTTTCAAGGACTCTTCATCTCATGATCACAATATTTATTATTATTATTATTATTATTATTATTATTATTTCTTTCTACATTTGCACAGTTTGTTGTGTTTTTCACACCGATCGAACATCCTAAATTGGTGCTGCCTTTCATTGATTTTATTATGCTAATTATTCTATTATGGATTTATTGATTATGGCCACAAGAAAATGAATTTCAGGGTTGTATACAGTGACATATATGTGCTTTGAGGATAAATTTAAACTTTGAGGTAGGTAAGTTCAGAAAGAGATTTTAGCACATTGCCTTCATAAATCAGGGCATTAAGTACAAGACATGGAATGTTATGTTGAAATTGTGCAAGACGTTGGTGAGGCTGAATTTGGAGAACTATATGCAGTTTTTGTTATCTAATTGCAGGAAAAATAT
This sequence comes from Mobula birostris, assembly GCF_030028105.1. Classification (NCBI taxonomy): domain Eukaryota; kingdom Metazoa; phylum Chordata; class Chondrichthyes; order Myliobatiformes; family Myliobatidae; genus Mobula; species Mobula birostris. Next base: position 78,347,048 of record NC_092381.1, read on the forward strand.
CAATAAGCTTGAAAGTGTGCAGAGAAAGTTTACAAGGATGATGCTGGGACTTGAAGACTTGAGTTATGGGTAATGATTGAATAAGTTAGAACTTTATATCCTTTAGTGCAGGGGAATAAAGGGAGATCGTACAGAGGTAAACAGTTAACAAGGGTATAGATAGTGTGAATGCGTACAGCCTTTTTCCTCTCAGGTTCGGAGAAAATGGAACTAGATGTTATAGTTAAAAGTGAAATACTTCAGGAGAATTTGAGGGAAAAAGTCCTCACAGAGGGTGTTGTGACTGTGGAAAGAAATGACAGTGGAAGTGGGTTCAATTGTAACAATTAAGACATGTTTGGATAGGCATGTGGATGGAAGGTGTTTAAGGGAAACATAAAGCTGAAGGTGCTGTAGACGGTGAAGGTGCAACCTCAGAGGTACAGAGGGACTTAGGAGTTTTCGTGCAAGACTCTCCCAGAAGCTTAATTTGCAAGTTAGGTCTGTGGTAAAGAAGGAAAATGCAATGCAGGCATTCAATACTGTGATCCCCTCCAAGTTGATCGCTAAACTTCACCAGCTTGGTATCAGCTCGTCCCTCTGCAATTGGACCTTGGACTTTCTGACTAACAGACCCCAATCAGTTAAGTTAGAAACCTCTCCTCCTCCATTCTCACCTTGAACACTGGCGTGCCTCAAGTCTGTGTGCTGAGCCCTCTTCTGTATTCCCTTTTTCACCTGTGACTGTGTTCCTGTACAGTACATGGTTTTAACTCCATAATCAAGTTTGCAGACGACACCACAGTGGTTGGCCTGATCAGAGGGGATGATGAGACGGCCTGCAGGGACGAGGTCCAGCACCTGGCTGCATGGTGTGCCGACAACAACCTGGCCCTTCACACTCAGAAGACCAAGGAGATTGTTGTGGACTTCAAGCAAGCTGGGAGCCATACTCACGTCCCCATCTACATCAACGGAGCTGTAGTGGAGCGTGTATCAAGCTTCAAATTCCTTGGTGTCCACATTTCCGAGGATCTCACCTGCTCCCTGAGCTCCTCCATCCTGATCAAAAAGGCGCAACAGCTCCTTTATTTCCTGCGGAGCATCAAGAAAGCTCACCTCTGTCCCAGGATACTGACGGACTTTTACCGCTGTACCATTGAGAGCATACTCACCAACTACATCTCAGTGTGGTATGACAATTGTCCCTTATCGGACCACAAAACACTCCAGCGTGTGGTGAAAACTGCCAAGTGTATTATTGGCACACAATTGCCCACCGTTGAGAACATCTACCATAACCACTGCCTGGGCAGGGTGAAAATCATTATCAAGGATGCATCTCACCCTAACCATGGACTTTTTAACTCTCCTCCCATCTGGTAGGCACTACAGGACCCTCCGCTCCCACACCAGCAGGCACAGGAAGAGCTTCTTCCCTGAGGCTGTGACCCTGCTGAACCTCTCATCACAGCGCTAAGCAGTATTGCATCATATTGTACTGTCTCAGTACTTTTATATTTGTGTGCTGTAGCACTTACTTTTTATTCACAGTTATTTTGTAAGTAACACTATTCTCTGCATTTCTGGTCAGATGCTAACTGTATTTAGACAATAGACAACAGGTGCAGGAGTAGGCCATTCGGCTCTTCGAGCTAGCACCGCCATTCACATGGCTGATCATCCACTATCAGTATCCAGATCCTGCCTTATCCCCACAACCTTTGATTCCACTATCTTTAAGAGCTCTATCCATCTCTTTCTTGAAAGCATCCAGAGACTTGGCCTCCACAGCCTTCTGGGACAGAGCATTCCATATATCCACCACTCTCTGGGTGAAAAAGTTTTTCTTCAACTCTGTTCTAAATGGCCTACCCCTAATTCTTAAACTGTGACCTCTGGTTCTGGACTCACCCATCAGCGGGAACATGCTTCCTGCCTGCAGCGTGTCCAATCCCTTAATAATCTTATATGTTTCAATAAGATCCCCTCTCAGCCTTCTAAATTCCAGAGTATACAAGCCCAGTTGCTCCAATCCTTCGACATATGACAGTCCCACCATCCCGGGAATTAACATTGTGAACCTACGCTGCACTCCCTCAATAGCAAGAGTGTCCTTCCTCAAATTTGGAGACCAAAACTGCACACAGTACTCCAGGTGTGGTCTCACCAGGGCCCTGTACAGCTGCAGAAGGACCTCTTTGCTCTTATACTCAATTCCCCTTGTTATGAAGGCCAGCATGACATTAGCTTTTTTCACTGCCTGCTGTACTTGCATGCTTGCTTTCAGTGATTGATGCACAAGAACACCTAGATTTCATTCGCTTTGTATCTGTACTCGGCACAATGACAATAAAGTTGAATCTAATCTAATCTATTTCAAGGAGAATAGAACATGAAAGTAAGGAGATATTGCTGAGCCTTTATAAGACATTAGTTAGGCTGCAGTTGGAGTATTGTCAAAAGTTTTGGGCCCCATATCTCAGAAAGGATGTGTTATCATTGGATAGAATCCAGAGGAGGTTTACAAGGATGATTCCGTGAATGAAGGGGTTAACATATGAGGAGCGTTTGGCAGCAAAGGGCCTGTTTCTCACTGGAACTTAGAATAATGCATGGGGATCTCATTGAAACCTACCGAATGTAGAAAGGACTAGATAGGGTGGATGTGGAAAGGATGTTTCCTATGGTGGGGGTATCCAGAACTAGAGGGCACAGCCTCAAATTTGAGAGGTGACATTTTAGAACAGATTTGAGGAGGAATTTTTTTAGCCAGAGAGTAGTGAATCTGTGGAATGCTTTGCCACAAACTGTGGTGGAGGCCAAGTCTGTGGATATATTTAATGCGGAAGTTGATTGCTTTCTGATCAGTCAGGGCATCAAAGGATATGGCGAGAAGGCAGGTATATGGGGTTGGGTGTGATCTGGGATCAGCCACAATGGGCTGACTGGCCTAATTCTGCTTTATGTCTTATGGGACTAGGCAGCAGATCAGGCCAGCATGAACTAGGTAGGCTGAAATTTCTGTTTCTGTGCTGTAGTGCTTTAGGAAAAGCAGTCTGTAAGTGTGATTTCTAACTCTGGATGTGGCTGATCTGCTGCAGTTCTCCGTGTATATGATGTGGTAATGCACTAACGTAGCTGAGAGCAGAGCAGTGGTGCCAATGACATGCAATTCATCATTCCAATTGCTCTTGTGATATTATAATGTGAGTAAGTACTTCTCAAGAGGTGTGGGCCTCAAGCACAGGAAGAGGCCTTCACTAAAATGTAAAGACCTGTTGCAAGATTAGTTCAGTGCTGGACCTTATCTGAGCTGCTGTAACTTATGAAGTGGATTCTTCAAAGATAGTTTGGAAATTATTCTTCTCCCGAGAAGCTGTCTTATTTTGTGTTAGGCCCCAAGGCTATGCTTCTTGGCTCGGATCTACTTTTAATGGCACAATGTATGATGGATGTACGCAATTCCTACTGAAGCCTGCCATGTAAGAGCTTCTGCCATGGCAGCTATAAAATAAAAGTCAAGCATTGTTATATGTATTTTGTCAAGTTGCCTTTTCCTGTCACTCCTTCACATATGGTCCACTGTGCAAGAGATAACGTATCAGGGAGGAGGATGCTACATGGAATGGCAGGTGCATAGAGTGTGGGGAGACTAGTTACATAGGGACACTGGCCCTTGTGAAACCTGTGGGACCTGTGAGTACACCAGACCCTAACTCAAACATTTCTTTCAAAGAAACTCTTCCTGGCCACTTGCTTGGCCACATCCATATGTGGAAATATTGAGCTGTTAGCACCCAATTCTTACCACTGCAGGGCATCAGAAATTATTTGCTTCCAATAGAGCGACTGACTGCACCTCGCACTTGAAAAGATGAACTCATGATCTCCTGATCTATCTCATTGTGTTCCTTACATTTTATATTGTTTTCCTGTTATTGTACTTTCTCTGTAGTTGCAACAATATTTTCTGCATTTTGTTTTCTTTTTACTACCTCAATGTACTTACTTTTGGCTTGATCAGGTTGGATGGCATGTAAACAGAAGCTTTTCACTGACTGTCGATGCATATAACAATAGCAAACCAATACCAATACCAAATGTCCCTATGCAACATTGTGTCAAACATCTCTCTGACTTAATTGGGGTGTCTGCTTAATCCTTTGAAATTAGCTCCAACTAATTGCATCTGATTTCCTGGAAAATGTATGTGTGGCTCCAAAATTCTTCCCATGAATAGAAGCAGCTCTGCGTTGTCTACAGCTGGAATGTAAATTAACTTGCCATGTAATCCCAATGTTCATCCTCCTCCAAACACCACTGCAAGAAGAGATTATCCATTGGAGATCATATTTCCAAACAACTGTTAGGCAGAAGTCTGAAAGGCTGAGCCTTCACAAGTCAGAATTTAAATTCCACTTTCATTTATGCACCAAATAAATTTTGCAGCTGGTCCCCCTGATAATGCAGCAGAAGAGAATATGCTTGAACCTGATTTTTCACAATCACAGATTGAAATGGGAATGAAACGTGCTCATTTTATTACCATGTATTAACATTTTAAAATCATGTTCCTAAATTTTTAATGCAAGTGCATTTTAAAATAGCTTGGAAGCCCATTGGTATGATTGTATACAGCCAATGTTGAAGTAGGCTCAGCTAAAGCAGATCCTACCTAATTCCAGATTTCTGGTGCAGTTCCACTGGCTACACTAAACTGTGCTGATATTCCAATCCCTTCACTTCCCTGTCTCTATCTGTTTCCTTTTCTAAGCATATTTTCCAGATAATACAGACACCGCATTTACAAAACTGGGGGTTCACAAGGAGATTGGTAAGAACTACTTAATTAGTGTCACTCTTCTTTTCTTTTGCCCTGTACATGTTTTCTTTCTAAGTATACAGAGGTATGCAAAAGTTTGGGCACCCCTGGTCAAAATTTCTGTTACTGTAAATAGCTAAGCGAGTAAAAGATTACCTGAGTTCCAAAAGGCATAAAGTTAAAGATGACACATTTCTTTAATATTTTAAGCAAGATTACTTTTTTATTTCCATCTTTTACAGTTTCAAAATAACAAAAAAAAGAAAAGAGCCCAAAAACAAAGCATGGTCAGTACTTAGTAACACCCCCTTTGGCAAGTATCACAGCTTATAAATGCTTTTTGTAGCCAGCTAAGAGACTTTTAATTCTTGTTTGGGGGATTTTTGCCCATTCTTCCTTGTAAAAGTCTTCTTGTTCTGTGAGATTCTTGGGCCATCTTGCATGCACTGCTCTTTTGAGGTCTATCCACAGATTTTCGATGATGTTTAGGTCGGGGGACTGAGGGTCATGGCAAAACCTTCAGCTTGCACCTCTTGAGGTAGTCCATTGTGGATTTTGAAGTGTGTTTAGGATCATTATCCTGTTGTAGAAGCCATTCTCTTTTCATCTTCAACTTATTTACATACGGTGTGATGTTTGCTTCTAGAATTTGCTGGTATTTAATTGAATTCATTCTTCCCTCTACGACTGAAATGTTCCCCGTGCCACTGGCTGCAACACAAGCCCAAAGCATGATCGATCCACCCCCCATGCTTAACAGTTGGAGAGGTGTTCTTTTCATGAAATTCTGCACCCTTTTTTCTCCAAACATTCCTTTGCTCATTGCGGCCAAAGAGTTCTATTTTATCTTCATCAGTCCACAGGACTTGTTTCCAAAATTCATCAGGCTTGTTTAGATGTTCCTTTGCAAACTTCTGATGCTGAATTTTGTGGTGAGAATGCAGGAAAGGTTTTCTCCTGATGACTCTCCCATGAAGGTCATATTTGTGCAGATGTCACTCCACAGTAGAACAGTGCACCACCACTCCAGAGTCTGCTAAATCTTCCTGAAGGTCTTTTGCAGTCAAACGGGGGTTTTGATTTGCCTTTCTAGCAATCCTACGAGCAGTTCTCTCGGAAAGTTTTCTTGGTCTTCCAGACCTCAACTTGACCTCCACTGTTCCTGTTAACTGCCATTTCTTAAATACATTACGAACTGAGGAAACGGCTACCTGAAAACGCTTTGCTATCTTCTTATAGCCTCCTCCTGCTTTATGGGCATCATTTATTTTAATTTTCAGAGTGCTAGGCAGCTGCTTAGAGGAGCCAATGGCTGCTGATTCTTGGGACAAGGTTTGAGGAATCAGGGTATTTATAAAGCTTTGAAATTTGCATCACCTGGCCTTTCCTAATGATGATTGTGAACAAGCCATAGCTCTGACAAGCTAATTAAGGTCTGAGACCTTGGTAAAAGTTATCTGAGAGCTGAAATCTCTTGGGGTGCCCAAACCTTTGCGTGGTGCTCCTTTCCTTTTTTTTCCACTCTAAAATTGTACAAAACAAAAATAATACACTAATCTTGCTTAAAATGTTGAAAAGAATGTTTCATCTTTAACTTTATGACTTTTGGAGATCAGTTCATTCTACTCACTTAACTATTCACAGTAACAGAAATTTTGACCGGGGTGCCCAAACTTTTGCAAGCCACTGTATATTCAGTTCCAGAGTTTTGCCTATCATCTTCCATATTTATCAGATTTAAAGTCTTTTGTGTCTCTGCTAATCACATTCCAAACTTTGTCTCCATGCTCACCCTCTCCTTCACCCATCTGGCTCCACCTACCTCTTATTTTCCCCTTATCTGCCTTTAACTATCATTCCCAATCTTTGTCTTTAAACTCCATCCCTCCTCTTCATCCATCTCCATCTGCCTATCATCCCCCTACCCACCTGGTACCACCAATTGCCAGCCCTTGCCTCACCCCTCTCTCTCATCTCTTTATACTGATTATCTCCCCTCTACATTTAGCCTTGATGCAAGGATTTGACCTGAAATGTAGACTGTCCCTTTGCCGCCACTGATGCTGCTTGACCAGTAGAGTTTCTCCAGTACTTTGTTTCTGGTTTTACCTTATGATTTTCAGTTGAGTGATGTTTACTCAAGTACCATCTGTTCATTGTTTGTAAATATTCTTACATGTTGAATATCTCAACACCTGAACCTTAGGATGACCATGTCATAACATAAAAGAACCTTTTAAGTTTAAGTATTGTCTACAATTCTGGACATTGCACTTTAGGGAGGGCAGCGGAATATGTGCAAGGAGAGAGGACAGAATGGTCCTCTCAATATTGATATAAATATGAAATTATGATGCAGTCACAAATAGCGCTACATAACATTAACATAATATATATGTGTTACCCAAAATGCTAATTTAAGTTTGTGCTGCAAGGACAGGAAGACTTTGGAATACGGATAACATTTAATAGTTAAGAGACTGGAGTTTTTATAGTTATCAGAGAAAAAGCTGGATTTCTCTGTTTCGAGCATGGAAGGCCAAGAAATGATGTAATAAATCCATTCAAAGACCATAAAGGACACAGAGTAACTAAAGTTAAATGTTTTGGAATGCCTAAAGAATAGTGGAGGGCAAAGAAAAGCAAAAGGATGCATGAGGAAAAACCATGTAACAAAAAGTAATTCATATTTGAAATGCTTTCTTTGATAGGCTGCTAAATTCAGTTTCAAATGCAAATATGTGGAAGAGGAAAAAACATCAGAGAGATGAGAAAAGATCAAGGATATTGGCCCAACTGGAATATTTCTTAGAAGGGTTAAGGCTCTTCATTTGATTGCCCAAATGATTTGATTCTGTGTTGTACTATTCTAACATCTGATAGCTGTTAGAATGTTTTGGACTCGTAATATGGAAGTAATCATTGTTTGTGTCACAATATAACCAACTAGGACCAAAATATATGGAAAAATATCCACAGGTATTGAATTGAATTGACTTTATTACTTACATCCTCCATATATGAGGAGTAAAAATCTTTACATTACTTCTCCGTCTAAATGTGCAATGTGCAATTTATAGTAATTTATTATAAATAGTATGTACAACAGGTTAGTCAATATAACATTGAAATACAGTTGTGTCAGCATGAATTAAGCAGTCTGATGCTTAGTGGAAAGAAAACGTCGTGGAGCCTGTTGGTCCTGGCTTTTATGCTGCGGTACTGTTTCCCGGATGGTAGCAGCTGGAACAGTTTGTGGTTGGGGTGACTCGGGTCCCCAATAATCCTTTGGGACCTTTTTACACACCTGTCTTTGTAAGTGTCCTGAATAGTGGGAAATTCACATCCTCAGATGTGCTGGGATGTCCACACCACTCTCTACAGAGTCCTGCGATTGAGGGAGTTACAGTTCCCGTACCAGGCAGTCATGCAGCCAGTCAGAATGCTCTCAATTGTGCCCCTGTAGAAATTTCTTAGGATTTGCGGCCCTTACTAAACTTCTTCAACCGTCTGAGGTGAAAGAGGTGCTGTTGTGCCTTTTTCACCACACAGCCGGTATGTACAGACCACGTCAGTCCTCGGTGATGTGAATGCTGAGGAACTTAAAGCTGTTCACCCTCTCGACCCCAGATCCATTGATGTCAATAGGGGTTAGCCTGTCTATATTCCTCCTGTGGTCCACAACCAGCTCCTTTGTTTTTGCGACACTGAGGGAGAGGTTGTTTTTCTTGATACCACTGTGTCAGAGTGATGACTTCTTCTCTGTAGGCTGCCTCATTATTATCTGAGATTAGGACAATCAGTGTAGTATCGTCAGCAAATTTATTTAGCAGATTGAAGCTGTGGGTTGTGACACAGTCTTGGGTATACAGAGAGTAAAGGAGGGGGCTTAGTACGCAGCCCTGAGGGGCACATGTATTGAGGGGCAGAGGTGAGGGAGCTCACTCTTACCACCTGCCAGCGATCTGACAGGAAGTCCAGGATCAAGCTACACAAGGCAGCGTGAAAGCCGAGGTCTCTGAGCTTCTTACTGAGCCTGGAGGGAATTATGGCATTGAATGCTGAACTGTGGTACAAGAACAGCGTTCTCACATAAGCATCCCCCTTCTCCAGATGTGTAAGGACGGTGTGTAGAGCTGTGGCTGTTGCGTTGTCTGTCGATCAGTTGTGCATTAGTAAAAATGAGAAAGGGATACTTTGTTGCAAATGGATGATTATCAGTGCTAACGGTTTCTCTATACTGTATGTAAAAATCTAAGAGAAGGGATTATTTTTGTAAAGTTAATTCAGACAGGGTCAACGAATTAAACTATTTCAGCTCAATGAAAGGAGTCGTGGAATTATAAAACTCTCTCCAATCAGGAAAATTCCATAGAGACATCTGTTGTTTCTCTCAGAACTAATTTCTCTTCATGTTTAGTGATCAGAACAAAAAAGCACAGATTATTAAATGGAAATTGAAAATAAACAGTAAATTGGAAGCAAAAATAGAAAATGCTGGAAACATTTGGCAGCACTGCAGAAAGAGACACAGTTAATATTTCAGTTCTGAAGCTTTCCATCAGTGTCCTGGGATAAAACCAGTTCTCAGGTGCCAGATAGCTTACCCAATCTGTATGATTGGCGCTTGAACCAGTGTCAGGGTGGTACGTTAGAATAATAATAATATTGCTTAACTATCACAAGCACGCACACTGCAGAAGCTGGGATTCTTAATCGTGCCTAGAATTCACTTGTGCTAGAAGTAAAGTCATCAGTAATTTATTTATTTATCGAGATACAATGCAGAATAGGCCCTTCTGGCCTTTCGAGCTGCATTGCGTAGCATCCCCGGTTTAACCCTAGCCTAATCACAGGACAATTTACAATGAATAATTAACCTACTAACTGGTACGTCTTTGGACTGTGAGAGGAAACCAGACCAGCCGGAGGAAATCCATGCATTCACGGGGAGAACATGCAAACTCCTTAAGAGCAGCAGTGGGAAATGAACCCAGGTCACTGGTACTGTAAAGGGTTGTGCCAACCACTACGCTACCCTGCCTCCCTAATGCAACGGGTGAGCAAGAGTAAACAAGAGATTAGTCCCTTAATCTGAGAGACTTCAGGAGAAGCTGAGAGAGTGAGCAATAATGTTTCTGGATAAAGTGTTCCCTTGCCTCCAGTAGGGTGATCAGCAAAGCTAAAGCAGTACTAACTGCTGCAGATTTGTGGATCTAGTTTCCAGTCACTGCTTTTTGATGTTTGCTTCCTTTGTCTTGAAATGTTTTCTCATGCACAACTGTTGTGCAGGAAATCTTTGGAGGCTGCCCACAAGCAGTTGCAGAAGATAAAGACATGGCTCCTAATTGCCACAAACATTGGACAAATTGTGTCTTGGAATCAACACAGAACGATCAATAAAATATTTTTAGATATACATTGGAATTCTGAGGCACTGGCCTACGCAGATACATGTACAGTCACATTTCAAGATATCCACATACTCACCAACTTGTCCCACAAAGCATGTGCATACAAATTCAAATTCAATTCAAATTTAGGTTTAATTATCATTCAACCATACATGAATACAACCAAATGAAACAGTGTTCCTCTGGGCCAAGATGAAAAACATACACAGCACAACATAGCAAAGGGCACACTGCACATTCAAGATAGTGAGCAATATACAGTCACATAAAAAAATATATAGAGAGAGAGAGAGAAGAGAGAGAGAGAGAGAGAGAAACAACTCCCTGAGTGACATGTACTGTAAATTGATGGTGCAGTTCTCAGCAGTCCACCGCACGTAATCCAGCTTTTCATTCCACTGATGGGAGAGGTCAGCCCCCAACTGAGCAAAGATGGTGTGCTACACTGGCCTCCAGCGTCTTCTCTCCTTGACTGCAGCAGACAAGCCAGTGGTTTGAGCCCTAGTCCTCGCTACAACCAAGGCCACACAGCTCTCCTGCCGTCTGTCACACCACCACACAAAGGAAACAGGCCTACAGCATCTTACACCATCAATTTCCAGCAGCGTCTTGCAATCGCAAGGGAAATGTCCAAGGCAATCATCCATTGTTACACTGCACACTGCCTCCGTGCACCAACTCTGATGCCTTCTTGTAGCAGGCAGCAACATGGTCTACAGCGAGTCCAACTCCTCTGCCAATGAGCAGCTCACTGATGGGCAGTCCTGCAGCACCCAAAGTTCTTGGAGTCCAGCCTTGTCTTGGAAATATAAAAGGGACATTAAAAAAAAACACCTTTGGTTGGACCCTGAGAGACTGCTGTGTCTGAGCACACCACCATCTTATCGGAAGTAAGACCTGAACCACACACACTGAGGTTACTATAATACAAGGGTTACTATAATTCAGTAGCTCAGAGAACAGGTTCTACCATTTCACAATGTAATAGCTGATGCATGACCTAATCCCATGTGCACTAATTCCTTTAGATTTCAGAAATCTGGCAATCCAGTGTAGCACAATTATTCTACACCTGTGTGGCACACACACAGCAAGCCCATCTCTGAGATGTGATTAGTGATTTAGGGATTGAGATATCTAGCTCTCTGATGTGATTCATAAGCCACCTCATTATACCATCACTCTTGAATACTGCTGGTGTAAACTAAATTATAGGAATATCTGGGTAATAGGTAAACATCTCATCAAACCTGTATTTGAAGTTGCTCAGCTATGCACTTTAAGCTCCTGCCACATGTGCACACTTTCCAGTAAGATGGCGGCACCTTCAGATGTAGTGGCTTCTATGGGGCCAACCAAAGGTCATTTTTAAATATATTTTGCTGGACATTAAGATCGTAAGGTACTGCAGGACTATCCCATCAGCGAGATATATTGCAACAACAACCTTGCACTTAACACCAGTAAGACCAGGGAACTGATTGTGCATTTCAGTAAGGGGAAGCCAGAGAACCCACACCAGTCCAGAGGGGTTAGCAGTGGAAAGGGTAAGCAGCTTCAAGTGATCGAATGTGAACATCTAAAGATTTATCCTGGGCCCAACATACAAAGAAGGCACACCAGCAGCTACGTACATTTCATTAGGAGTTGGAGGAGATTTGGTATGTCACTAAAGACTCCAGCAAATTTTTCCAGATGTAACATTGAGTGCATTCTGACTGGATGCATCACCATCTGGTATGGAGGAACCAGTGCAGGGAATCAGGATAAAGCTACACAAGCCTCCCCACCCTCAATGGCATTTTCAATCGACATTGCCTCAAGAAGGCAGCATCCATAATTAAGGACCATCACCATTCAGGGCATTCCTTGTATCAGGGACAAGATACAGGAGCCTGAAGAAACATACTCAATAGTTTTGGAACAGCTTCTTCCACTCAACTATCAGATTTCAGAATGGATCATGAAGTCATGAACACTACCTCACATTTTACACTACTCATTTTTGCATATTTCTTATTGTAAATTGTAGTAATTTTGTGTGTATTGTGCTGTACTACTGGTACAAAACAACAAATCCCATGGCTCATGTTGGTGATAATAAAACTGTGCTAATTCCAATTCTGAGGTAAGCAATAAGATGCAAGAGCCATGACAAGGTAGACTGTGAGGTCACGTATCCATCTCATTCTACAAGAACTCTGTAATACGTGTGTACTTTCTGAGGCAGAATAGCATTCTTAGAAACATTAACTTTTATACAAAAGAGCAATACAGTAGCTTTTATAGCTTGAACTAACATACAACTTGATGTACCATCTGCTTTATTTCATATGTCAGTGTTTTTTTCCAAATATATTTCCACGCAATACTAAACATAGCAAGTATTAAGATGAGAAAATTGGGCATTCCATCCATTGAAGAATATCAGAATACATTAAAGAAAGAGCCTGCAGTTAGTGTCTGCTGGCTTATTGAACCACAATATATTTAAAGCTCATCACCATTTCAAGGAACAGACTAGCTGCAGCAAATTATGGAAGACTGAAGGAAAAGATAATGACCCAAATCTATGGTAAACCTTGGGAGCATAAATTAATGTGAAACACCTGACAGAAAACATATAGTTTATTGTTCACTCAGGGTCTTGTTCTACACAAAAACAAACTTGATGAGAGGCAAATGAATCAAATAAATTGCTGTTTTGTATGTAAAAGCAAAAACTGAGTTTGGTTAAAGCCATTGTCATACAAAATGTCCTACCTATGGATATCTACATTCTCAGGTTGTTATTTCCCAGTTGCAATAATGACAAAGAAACCTCGACATTTTTCAATATGCTTGGCTGGGTGAAAGAGAGATTATGATATTGCAGTTAATTTTTAGATCAGCAAGCTGTATGTGATAGTTGAATAAGATAAATATTCCAAACAATTCAGTATGAACTTCAACTATGCAGTACATTTTACCTCCTTTATTCCTAGTTAGTTATAAGTTGGTAGAATTATAACAAGTTCAAAGTTCAAAATAAGTTTATTATCAAACTTACAGTATATGCACAATTACTAGATACTATATGAACCTGTTTCAATTGCAGTCTTGACTTTAATATTTTTCATGCGTTGGCATACATTTAGATTTGACTGATCTTCTCTTCTGAAATTTATGTGCATTTATTAACAGGGTTTTTTCGTTAAATCTTAATTTAAGTAGCAATACAAAATCATTGTGCTGTAATTGTCATTCAAATGGTCTGCTTGTTTGTCCTGCTTAGCAGAGATATAGAACTCAGGCCCAGTCAATCTGGAATGAATGAGGAAAAGTAGAAGTGACGGAACTAATTTTCCTTAGGAAAACTCTATTTTGACAGAACAACAGACCATTAACAAGAAAATTGAAGGAAAGCTAAAATTAACCCAGGTTCTTCTCATTAGTGACTTAACTATAATAAAGTGATCTGTACCACATTTACCTCCTTTCACTCGTTTTAAATGTCCAGAGATATTAAAAGATGAATGCAATATTGAAACAATATTCAAATCATGTTGTAGACAATTACCGCTGGCATATCTCATTAGTGCCAGTTTTCTGGTTCGTACGTAGTTCCATTGTCTCCAGATTTTACTGTATCACAACATGAGAATATTATAATCTCAGGTTTGGAAAACCTACGTATCTTTTTATTACAAATGTCTCTGAGGAGACAATCTGTATTGCACTGTTCTAAAATTGCATGTCCCTGACACAGTGCAGAACTGAACAAATTGTTGCAAAGTAGTGGTTTACATTCTCTCACTGATAGAATATGACTTTTCTCTGCCACCATTTATGGTAACATTAATGAACTGGTAACAAATGTTCTACCAATGTACTGTAAACTCAAAAATTGTTCTGTCCCAGCATAATTCGAAATTGTTCGGGTGGGGTTATCTCATTTTCACAATCTTACGTTAATAATGTTAGGGACATAAATCTGTTTCTGTACCTGGTCTGGTGTATAGGTGATTCCAGACCCAGAGTTCCCACCTGTGGTGCACAGACCCCTTGTGTAACAGTATTGGTCAATGGCCAAAAAAGGTTGGAAAGCTCAACTCTAGGCTGACAGCAATGTGTTAATCTCTTAACTGTTCTTTGAAATAGTCCATTAGGATGTTTGTTCCATGGATATTTAGCACACATTGTAAATACTGGCACTACGACCGACTCTGACACCTGGATCATAATTCTTTTTAAAGCACAAGAGTAATGGGTGAACTGGATATTGTGGAATTTAAAACGTGAACAGCTGAGGTTGATTGATTTCACTTTTTCATCAGCTAATAGTGTGTTGGATAGAAAATCTAGAGATTACCAAGATAGGTTTGTGGGATTCAAAAAGAAATAAGCTGGAGAAGAGAGAGCTTTGCATTGCTACAAAGAGAGAAATCTATGTTCTCACCTCATAACATCAGGTTATAATTCAGATAGTTCTATGGAAGATGTGTGATATCAGTGGCTAGAGTTTGTGACGGGGACACAAGGTTCCTGGTTTCATGTCATAATGTGCAAGGTTGTGCACTTCTGAAGGAGGAATTAGAAGACAGACTATTGTCCAAATGGAGCAAGACTATAAATGAGTAAACACAAGGAATTCTGCAGACGCTGGAAATTCAAGCAACACACATCGAAGTTGCTGGTGAACGCAGCAGGCCAGGCAGCATCTCTAGAAAGAGGTACAGTCGACGTTTCGAGCCGAGACCCTTCGTCAAGACGAACTGAAGGAAGAGCTAGTAAGAGATTTGAAAGTGGGAGGGGGAGGGGGAGATTCAAAATGATAGGAGAAGACAGGAGGGGGAGGGATGGAGCCATACCCCTTTTGCCAATCACCTGTCCAGCTTTTGGCTCCATCCCTCCCCATCCTGTCTTCTCCTATCATTTTGGATCTCCCCTCCCCCTCCCACTTTCAAATCTCTTACTAACTCTTCCTTCAGTTCGTCCTGACGAAGGGTCTCGGCCCGAAACATTGACTGTACCTCTTCCTAGAGATGCTGCCTGGCCTGCTGCATTCACCAGCAACTTTGGTGTGTGTTGCTTGATTTTCCAGCATCTGCAGAATTCCTTGTGTTTACTCATTTACAGTCTTGCTCCATTTGGACAATAGTCTGTCTTCTAATTCCTCCTTCAGAAGTGCACAATCTTGCACATTATGACATGAAACTATTTGCTGAGGTTTTGCACATTACCTCAGCTTGCTGGTATTCTGGGGCAATGTCCAGGCGTGCTCATCATAGCATGTCCACCCAAACATGTCCATTCATCCAAATTATTAAATAACAAATAGCTGAGGACCAGGCACTGATCCTTGGGGATGCTCTCCAAGTTATATTTTTCCCCCAGTAGCAAAAGACTTGTGTACTCTATACTTTTTATGTGATAACGTCTTTAATCTACGTTAACATACTTTCTCTATACTATAACCGCTTATCTTGTGCACTAGAATTTTGTGAGGCACCTTAACAAGTGCTTTCTAGGAATCTAAATACACAATGTCTACAGGTTCCCTTCTAAGTACTTAGCTTGTTATAGCAATCTTATCTAATATGTTTTCTCTTTCATGAAACCATGTTGGTTTGGTTTAAATTCATTAAGCTTTTCTAAATAGCTGGCTGCTTTTTCCTGTATTATAGATTTTTACATCTTCCCTGGAACAGATGTTAAGCTAATAGCTTGTGATTTCCTCTTATTATTTTTTTCCACTCTCTCTCACACATACACAGACCCCTCACATTCTCAATTCTCACAAAAGCCTTTACAATTGTAATAATACTTTCCAACTATTATACCTGACTCAATGTGTCAGCCTCAACTAATGGCTCTACTCTGCAGCCAAATCGATAAAAACCCTTAAAACTGTTAATTCTGTTAGGTTTTCCAATACTTTGACCCTTTCTAAACCCCTCATGGGGATAATTGCATGTTCTTCCCCCAGACAAGTCCATCTGTTTTCGTTGACACATTTGCAGTGTTCTCCACTATAAATACTGATGCAAAGTATTGGTTCAAATGACTTGCTGTTTCATGGTTTCCCATTACTATTTTCCGTTCTCAATATCCACGGATCCCATGAACACCTTTGCTACCCTGTTCCTTTCCATATTCAACCTCTTGCTATTGTTTTGATATAATTTACCAATTTACTCTCACTATCAGTTATTAGTTCTCTGCTGCTAGTTCCGGAAAAAGTTTTCAGACTTTTGCCACTAAATCAAAAACTGAAGTGTATACTAATGTTTCCCCGAACTTCCTTTGTTATGCATAGATAGTTCATCCTTCTTGTGGAGACCTTCTTTCCAACTGACATAAACAGAGTCTTAGAGAGATACAGCATGGAAATAAGTCCTTCAGCTCATCGAGTGTGTGCAGACCATCAACCACCCATCTTTGACCTATTTTTGCCCGAACCCGTTTTGTTCTCCCACGTTCCCATCAATCACCTTACAATTCACCCAGCTACAGGAAGGCAAATTTACCAACCATAGTGCAGATATTTTTGAGGATGCAGAAAGAAATGAAGCACTCAGAAGAAATCCATATGGTCAGAGGGAAAATGCACAAACTGCATGCAGCAGCACATTGAGTTTGAGTTGCTGAAATTCTGAGGCATCCACTCTGCCATCTATGCCATCATGATTCAACTATGCATATTGAAATAGCTGGCTAAATATCCTTCAGTATATTGATCTTCCTTTTAGCCTCTTAATTAAATGGACAACTCCTCCTTCCTACATTATAACTGCTCTTATTTAAACTGAGGGCACTGATTTTGCATCGGAGGTGTTCAAGTCAAATCAAATTTATTTATAAAGCACATTTAAAAACAACCCATGTTGACCAAAGTACTGTACAGACCATAACAGGTAGCTAAAATTACAAATACAAGAAACACAGATATAAACCTCAAGGCACACAGCTTATAGGGACAAAATAAACAACACATGTGCCTAGGCACAAGCCAAAAACCAGCCACATCAGGAAGATTCAAATGCTAGTGAATAAAGGTCAGTTTTGAGCCTGAACTTAATGAGTCAATGGAGGGGGCAGATCTGATAGGGAGGGGAATGCTGCTCCACAGTCTAGGGGCTAGAACAGCAAAGGTGTGGTCACCCCTGAACTTAAATTTAGATCACGGGACAGCTAGGAGCCCCAAGTCAGTCGACCTGAGGGACCTGGAAGTAGAATAAGGGGTTAGAAGGTCTGCGATATAGGAGGGGGCCAACCCATTTAGGGCTTTATAAACAAACAGGAGAACCTTAAAATCAATTCTAAACCATACTGGTAACCAGTGGAGGGAGGTCAGGATAGGAGTAATATGGTCCTTCTTCCGGGCACCTGTCAGGAGCCTGGCTGCAGCGTTCTAGACCAGTTGCAGGCGGGACAGGGACAACTGACTAATCCCAGTATACAGGGAGTTGGAGTAGTCCAAGCGGGAGGATATAAGAGCGTGGATGACTTTTTCGAGATCTTTGAAAGAGAGAAACGACTTGATTTTGGCAATAGTACGAAGCTGGAAAAAACTGGCTATTACTACTGCATTAACTTGCTTGTCAAAATTAAAGGCGGAATCAAGTATCACACCAAGGTTTTTGACATGGGGTTTGACAAGGGTGGACAGGTTACCAAGACTGTTGGTAATCATTTTGATGGAGTCAGGGGGGCCAAATAGGACAACTTCAGACTTGCCTTCATTCAGCTATAGGAAGTTTTGTGCCATCCAACACTTTATGTCCTCAAGGCAGTTCATGAGGCTGATTAGATTTGACTGGTCATTTAGTTTCAAGGGGAGATGAAGCTGTGTGTCATTAGCATAACAATGGAAGGAAATGTCATGTTCACTCTCAAATTGTCTCAGGAATTTTACCATGTGATCACTATTCCAAAGAGAATCAAGATTTCTTATTAATCATACATCATTACACATGATCAGACTCATAGTAACCTGTTTCTGGATTGATTCGTTATAGGATTGTTCTATGAAACATCCCTGATACACTCCACAAATTCCACTCCCAACATACCTTTGCCAGTTGATTTATCCAATCAACATGCAGATTAAAACACCCATGATACTTACAACTACCCTCTTACATATCTCCATATGCCTCAGATCTTTGTTATACTATGCAGGACTACTTCAGCCCTATTGACCACTCCCATTTATGTCTAATTGCCCCTTGTATTCCTTATTTCCATCCAAACCAACTCCACGTCAAGATCTACTGAATCTCTATCACTGCTCACCAATACATTATAGAATCTATATTACAGGAAAATGTAGCTGGCTATTTCAAAAAGCTTAATGAATATAAACTAAACCATCATTGTTTCATGAAAGAGAAAACATAAAAGCTCTGACTTTTTATAAGTGACTTTCTGTCACTTTCTTCAGTTCTAATATCTGCCGCAAACTTTTACATATATTTTCTGTCTCTTCTTGTCATATTTTGATTTTCAAACTTTCCTTAACTATCTTGTGCCATGACTTTCTCATTTTTGGCATTTTAAACTTTGTGTCATTTGAATCCTCCTCCTCACTAGTTTAAGGCACTTTCGATCATCCTGGAGATGTGATCTGCCAGGACTCTTGTTTAGGCATACTTCAAATGAAGCAGTTCCTCATGGAATAACTTTCTCTTCCCTCGGGAATTATGTCTGTGCCCTCTTATTTCAAACCCATATCTCCCATACTCATCTTCTGAGAGCCACATTTTTATTAATCTTATTTACTCTGTCAATTTGTATAGACAATAATCAGGAGGATATAATCTTTGTGGATCTGCTTTTCAATTTTGTCCTCGCTGCTGTTATTCCTTCAGCAAAACCTACTTCCATGTCATGAATACCCTTGTGTACCAAGACCTTGCACTGTTTCCTAACTTTTCACTTACATGTTTCCGTTTGTTTAGAACGTGGAGCTCTTATCCCTGAGGGGCACTGACTGATCCTGCATTTCTTTAAATTAATTTTGATCATTCCCGCTCACGTTTTATTGATTTACACATTAAAAAGGGTGTACAGTTCAACATAGACAGTTTCTGTCTCATCTTATTGACGTCAGACTTGCGTCAATCTAGAGTCTCATTCTGCTTTGCGTCTCTGCCTTTGAAACACCACATTGAACTCAATCATAACGTGATCACTGCTAGATAAATCTTTTCTCAGTTTTAGCCACTTAACTATATCCAGATTATTGCCAGTTTTAATGGCCAAATCAGTGGAAGATTCAAACTAAAATATTGCAGAGAGAGAATAAATCTGAAGGCAGGGACAAGAAATTAAATATTGGACCAGATATATAAAAGCTGCTTAAGGCCAACAGATCAGCTTGGATCCAATTGACTGCCAGCCTGGGGATAAAGCACTTTGCAGATAAACTCCTCATGAAGTTCACAGACTTCTTCAGGTTTCTCAGATTTTAAACTAATAAATCTGCTCACTTAAAATATGCCAAGCAAGTTCTGGTTAAACCTGATGAAGAGTCCCAGCCCGAAATGTCGGCTGTACTCTTCTCTATAGATGCTGCCTGGCCTGCTGAGTTCCTCCAGCATTTTGTGTGTGTTGCTTGGATTTCCAGCATCTGCTGATTTTCTTCTGTTTAAGATCTGGTGAAATACCACTAGCCCAATTGGAATAGCTGAAATGGCTGAAAGAAGGGTAAATGATACATCATTTCTTAATGCATGCATTACTAAATGACAATAAAAGAGGACTACGTGTCTTCATAATCTAAAGTGGGACACTTTTAAATTTAATTTTATTCTGTAAATTTGTGATGGTGTTTGGTTTGTTGACCGTGAAGTTGTAATTCAGATGAAGAACTTAAGTTCTATTGGATATAAATAGCCATGAGTTCTCTGCCAATCTTCAAAACTAGTTTTCTTCCCTGTTTATTCTCCACAGAAAATTTAGCTGCCAATATCCACTACTCAAGCGTTGGGTCCCCTCTCCCTACCAAAGAGAAGATAATTCTAGCTGACAAAGTAGTTTAAAACACAGTTCATTTATTTTCAGTTATAGATGTTTAAATCCTAATTATATTTTTAAAGCACATATATACTCAGAGGAGTTCTAATCCATACATGTAAAAAAAAGTTACCCACGTTAGAAAGTAAATATGTAAAGTCCAAACAGATAAAAGAAAAATAATGTTGGTTGACTCATCTTTCCATGGATTTATGTTATTAAACTAATTATTTGTGACAGACACATCACAACATCTCTCAAGATGAGGTGAGAAACATACATACCTGTATGCAACATTAGTTATCAGGGGTAGGAAAAGAAGAGGAGCTAGGATAACATTTTCAGGGCAGTCACTGTTCTTCATTCTTCCAGGGTTGAGATAAAGAGGTGAGTACGAGGCAAGGGATAGCAAAATAGTCATACTTAGAAGAGAAGTAACTCATAGTACTGCAGGTCAGGTATTGGAGTTAATTAAGTCTTAGGAGTGGAGCAGTTATACAAAAAACAGAAGTCACCAAACTTCTATCCTTGCAGATGACAACACTTCAACAAAAAGAGCATTGCAAAAACAGTAATTCTAATTGTCCATTGGAAACTTGCAAAAAAAAAATCTGTAATCTAATTTAAAGTCGTACTAATCCACCCAGAAATTGTGTCCACTGCTGCAGAAGGTAAATTTGCAATAGCTTGAAAGATCTTAGATATAAAAAAATGATCTAGTGCTTTCCTGGCATATATAACAAATAAACTCTTCTTGGGGTTCAAGCCAGGTACAGGTATCAATTATAGCCGACATTTTGATGACCATCTCTGTCATCTTCTTCAGGGATGATGCATGGATATGTCTACTAGATAATACCCACTATTCTACTAGACAAATAGTGAGTACTTGTTGGCTATTAAGGGAAAGTGCAATGAGATATCTGTCTAAGGAAAAGGTCTTTATTTAAAAAACAGAGTTTTCACAATGTTCCAGTCTAAAAATCCCAATGTTCTGTCCCCATGAGTTGGGACCATTTAATATCATAACAGCTTCTACACTTTTCTTCAAGTACAGAGGTATCCATGTACTTGCAGACCATAATACCATAAGACAAAGGAGCAGAATTAGGCCTTTGGCCCATCGAGTCTAATCTGCCATTCAATCTAGCTGATCCTTTTTTTCCCCTCCTCAGCCCCATTCCCCAGCCTTCTCCCCATGACCTTTGATGCCATGGCCAATCAAGAACCTATCAATCTCCACTTTAAATTCACCCAATGATCTGACCTCCACAGCTGCCTGTGGTAACACATTTACCACCCTATGGATAAAGAAATTTCTCTGCATCTCTGTTATACATTGACACTCTTCTATCCTGAGGCTGCTCCCTCTCATCCTAGACTACCACGGGAAACATCCTTTCCAAATCTACTCTGTCTAGGCCTTTCAACGATCGAAAGGTTTCAATGAGATCCCCTCTCATCCTTCTAAGTTCCAGTGGGCCATCAAACGTTGCTTCCTAGAGACGCTGCCTGGCCTGCTGCGTTCACCAGCAACTTTGATGTGCGTTGCTCATATGATAACCCTTTCATTCCCGGAATCACCCTTGTGAACCTCCTCTCCAATGCCAGCCCATTTTTTCTTAGATTAAGAGCCTAAAACTGTTCATATTAACATAGAAACATAGAAACATAGAAAATAGGTGCAGGAGTAGGCCATTCGGCCCTTCGAGCCTGCACCGCCATTTATTATGATCATGGCTGATCATCCAACTCAGAACCCCGCCCCAGCCTTCCCTCCATACCCCCTGATCCCCGTAGCCACAAGGGCCATATCTAACTCCCTCTTAAGTATAGCCAATGAACTGGCCTCAACTGTTTCCTGTGGCAGAGAATTCCACAGATTCACCACTCTCTGTGTGAAGAAGTTTTTCCTAATCTCGGTCCTAAAAGGCTTCCCCTTTATCCTCAAACTGTGACCCCTTGTTTTGGACTTCCCCAACATCGGGAACAATCTTCCTGCATCTAGCCTGTCCAATCCCTTTAGGATCTTATACGTTTCAATCAGATCCCCCCTCAATCTTCTAAATTCCAACGAGTACAAGCCCAGTTCATCCAGTCTTTCTTCATATGAAAGTCCTGCCATCCCAGGAATCAATCTGGTGAACCTTCTTTGTACTCCCTCTATGGCAAGGATGTCTTTCATTAGTCAAGGTGAGGCCTCACTAGTGCCACATAAAGCTTCAGCATCACATCCCTGTACCGATATTCGAGACATCTTGAAATTAATTATAACTTGCATATGCCTTTCTCTGCACTGACACTCCCTGCAAGTTAACCTCCAGGGTGTTCTGCACAAGGCCTCCCAAGTCCCTTTGCATCTCAGATTTTTGTATTTACTCCCTGTTTAGAAAATAGTCTGTACGTTTATTTCTTCTACCTAATTACATGACCATGCGTTTTCCAACACTGTATTTCATTTACTGCTTTCTTGTCCATTCTCCTAATCTGTCTGTCCTTCTGCAGCCTTCCCGTTTCCTCGGAACTACCTGTCCCACAACCAATCTTCGTACCATCTGCAAACTTGGCAAGAAAACCATCTATTCTATCATCTACAGCATAAAAAGTCCCAACGTCGATCCCTGCAGAACCCCACTGGTCACTGACAGCCAACCAGAAAATGATCCTTTTTTTCTCACTCACTGCCTCCTACCAATCAGCCAATGCTCTAACCATGCTGGTAACTTCCTTATAATACCATGGGCTTTTAACTTGGTAAACAGCCTCATGTTTGGCACCTTGTCAGAGGCCTTCTGGAAGTCCAAATATACAACATCCATTGCATCCTCTTTATCTATCCAACTTGTAATCTCCTCAAAGACTTCCAACAGGTTTGTCAGGTAAGATTTTCCCTTAAGGAAACCATGCTGACTTTGTCCTATCTTATCCTGTGCTAGCAAGTGCTCCATAATCTCGTCCTTAACAATTGACTCCAACATCTCCCAACCACTAAGTTTAAGCAAACTGGTCTATAACTTCCTATCTGCTGCCTCTGTCCTTTCCTATAGAGTGGAGTGACATTGACAATTTTCCAGTCATCCAGAACCATGCTAGAGTACATTGATTCTTGAAAGATCATTACTAATGCCTCCACAATCTCTACTGCTACCTCTTTCAGAATGTTAGGGTGCAGTTCAACTGGTCTGGGTGGCTTATGCTCCTTTAGGTCTTTCAACTTTTTGAGCAGCTTCTCCCTTGTAATAGTAACTGCACTCACTTCTCTTCCCTCACACCCTTCAACGCCAAGCACACCTATCCACTCTCATCTTCCTTTTATTTTTTATATACTTCAATTAGCTTTTTCTATCCATGATATTGTTTGTTAGCTTGCTTTCATATTTCATCTTTTCCCTGCTAATGATTCTTTTAGTTGCTTTCTGTAGGTTTTTAAAAGCTTCCCAATCCTCTATCTTCCCGCTAATCTTGGCTTTGTTGTATGCCTTCTCATTTGCTTTTACATTAGCTTTGACTTCCTTTGCCAGGCACCATTGTACTATCTTGCCTTTTGAGTATTTCTTTATTTTTGGAATTCATCTATTTAGCACCTTCCTCATTTTTCAGAGAAACTCAAGCCATTGCTGCTCTGCTGTCATCCCTGCAGCATCTCCTTCCAATTTACTCTCATACCACTGTAATCTCCTCTACCCCACTGAAATACTGCTATGTCAGATTTTACTTCCTCCCTATCAAATTTCAAGTTGAACTCGATCATATTGTGATCACTGGCTCTTAAGGGTTCCTTTACCTTAAGCTCCCTAATCGCCTCTGGTTTATTACATAACACCCAATCTAGTATAACTGATCGGTATAGCTATACTGGGTCAGGGCTGGAATCTCAGTACCAGAATTTGTGTGCTGGAATCTTTCAGTTTTGTTGGGATTTATTAATCATTTCCATAAGTGATTCTTTGCCTTCCCATGCATCTACGTTCCTTTCTCTGCAAAGTGTTCAGAGCGAATGAAGTGGACAATCACATTGCCAGAGGCAAGGACTAAGGGTCCAGTAATATTCGTTCACAAATGACCAAGAGATAAGGGCCATTTAGTGATATTTAAATTAGAATCATCATGCTCACGGATCCCCTGAATTTAATAATTTACGAGTCATTAAGTTTTTGGGTTATCTGTGTCCGATGAGACAATTTCCATAGTAAATGTGACTTTGTGAAAGAGCAAATGGTAAGTAAGTCAGCACTAAACAATATCATTATAAGCAAAAATATTGATAGTAAGAGCAGCATTGCTTCCTGGAGGTTGAGTCTGTCTTGCTCAGAAAACTGCCAATTTTGAATGTATTATCTGTGGGCAATGTATGTATGAGCTCTCCTTCGAGTAAACAGGAATTCTTTCGCAAACACGAGGAATTCTGCAGATACTGGAAATTCAAGCAACACACATCAAAGTTGCTGGTGAACGCAGCAGGCCAGGCAGCATTGCTAGGAAGAGGTACAGTCGACATTTCGGGCCGAGACCCTTCATCAGAACTAACTGAAGGAAGAGCTAGTAAGAAATTTGAAAGTGGGAGGGGGAGGGCAGTTTAATTCCACATCCCATTCCCATTCTGATATGTCTATCCATGGCCTCCTCTACTGTAATGAAGCCACACTCAGGTTGGAGGAACAACACCTTATATTCCGTCTGGGTAGCCTCCAACCTGATGGCATGAACATTGACTTCTCTAACTTCCGCTAATACCCCACCTCCCCCTCGTACCCCATCCGTTATTTATTTATATACACACATTATTTCTCTCTCTCTCTCCTTTTTCATCCTCTGTCCCTCTGACTATACCCCTTGTCTATCCTCTGGGTTTCCCCCCTCCCCCTTTTCCTTCCCTCTGGGCCTCCTGTCCCATGATCCTCTCATATCCCTTTTGCCAATCACCTGTCCAGCTCTTGGCTCCATCCCTCCCCCTCCTGTCTTCTCCTATCATTTTGGATCTCCCCCTCCCCCTCCCACTTTCAAATCTCTTACTAACTCTTCCTTCAGTTAGTCCTGACGAAGGGTCTCGGCCTGAAACGTCAACTGTACCTCTTCCTAGAGATGCTGCCTGGCTTGCAGGAATTCTTTCATTGCTTTTCAGATTTAAACATGTGTTTTATCATTTCAATACACCTCGCCCCACCCCCTTTCCGTTGAGATGTAAGTGTTCCGTGGTGGACCCAAAATCCTGCTGGGGCAGGTTTGATGTTATCTTTGGATTATAGTTTTGCATGGACTTGTTTCTCCTCCTGCTCTCAATTACCACAGTCCTATCATTGATAACAAGGGTAATCTAGGATGGAAATTCCCTGAGGAGAATTATATTGGATGTAGGCAATGGTTGGCCTGAGTTAGCAATCAGGGCTAGATTTAGGTGAACATTATATGTTACGGAATTGGCACTTTGTTTACTGACGGTTGCACCTCAGGGGTAACTTTGCTTCTGGAGTAGAGCAGTTTTGTCAGGCCTTATATAATCTCTTGATTCCTTTGCCCCATCATGCCACTTAATTGCAGTTGGAGTGGAGTGTTGTACTCTACTTGTATGCCTTTTCATCTTACACATGGCTTGAATGCCTTTACCACTGAAGGAAGAGCCCTGGTCAGCATGTCACTAGGTCACCCGGACAGGGGTGCTAGCATATGGGAATATGGAGCTTTGAAGTGTTGTGAAGGTTGTGATCTCGCTACAAGAAGTCATGGAGATTAACTACGTATATCCCATATAAAGACCAATTATAACAAGAATATATCTATTATTTTTCAGATAAGGCAAGTTGCCTTGGGATGCCAGAAACTGGCCAAAATAATCAATTTGCCACGTGTACTTGGTGCTAATGAAATAAGGTAGATGATATTGTAGAGCAATTAGAAATTGGCAGGTATGATGTCGTGGTTGAAAGAAGATCATAGTTGGGAGCTTAACAGCAAAGGAGATGCATTGTATTTAAAGGTCAGGCAGCATGGCAGAGCGGGTGGGGTGGCTCTATTGGTAAGACTGAAATCAAATCCCTAGAGGTGACATAGGATCAGAAGATGTCGAATCCTTGTGGGTAGCTGGCTGACAAGGGAGGTCAAAAACATCATGAAAAGAAAGAGGGAGTATAAAATATAGCAAATATTTGTGCAAATGTTGAGGATTGAGAAGCTTTAAAAAAATCAACAGAGGCAACTAAAAAAACCATAAAGAGAGAAAAGACGAAATATGAAGGTAAATTCATAATTTATCTAAAAGAGGATACAAGAAGATTTTTCAGAGATATAAGGAGTAAAAGAGATGAGAGTGGATATCGGACTGCTGGAAAGTGTCACGGGAGAGGTAGTAATGGAGGACAATGAAATGACCGAGGAACATAATAAATGTTTTGTGTCGGTCTTCACTGTGAAAGACACTAGCAGAATGTCAGAAATGCAGAATTGCTGGGACAAACGTGCATGGAGCTGCTATTACGAAGGAAAAGGTGCTTGGGTAGCTGAAAAGTCTGAAAGTACTGTAGATAAGTCACATGGACTACAGTCCAGAGTTTTGAAAGAGGTGACTGAAGAGATTGTGAAGGTATTAGTAATGATCTTTCAAGAATCTGAAGCCTGGAAAATTGCAAATGTTACTCCAATCTTTAAGAAGGGAGGGAGACCGAAGAAAGGAAATTGCTGGCCAGTTAGTCTGACTTCAGTGGTTGGAAAGATGTTGGAGTCTATTACCGAGGATAAGATTTCAGGGTGAT
This sequence comes from Mobula birostris, assembly GCF_030028105.1. NCBI lineage: Eukaryota > Metazoa > Chordata > Chondrichthyes > Myliobatiformes > Myliobatidae > Mobula > Mobula birostris. The sequence goes on from NC_092381.1 coordinate 78,374,011, forward strand.
AAAATAGGTCAAAGTCAGCATGGTTTTCTAAAGCGGAAATCTTTCCTGACAAATCTGTTGGAATTCTTTGACAAAATAACAGACAGGATAAGCAATGGAGAGTCAGTGGAGGTTGTTTATTTGGATTCTCAGAAGGTCTTTGATAAGGTGCCACAGATCGGAATCAGAATCAGGTTTATTATCACTGGCATGTGACGTGAAATTTGTTAACTTAGCATCAGCAGTTCAATGCAATACATCATCTAGCAGAGAGAGAAAAAAACATAATAAATAAACAAGTAAATCAATTACATATATTGAATAGATTATTAAAACATGTGCAAAAACAGAAATACTGTATTTTTTTTAAAAAGTGAAGTAGTGTCCAAAGCTTCAAAGTCCATTTAGGAATCGGATGGCAGAGGGGAAGAAGCTGTTCCTGAATCGCTGAGCGTGTGCCTTCAGGCTTCTGTATTTCCTACCTGATGGTAACAGTGAGAAAAGGGCATGCCCTGGGGTGCTGGAGGTCTTTAATAATGGTTGCTGCCTTTCTGAGACACCGCTCCCTAAAGATGTCCTGGGTACCTTGTAAGTTAGTGCCCAAGATGGAGCTGACTAGATTTACAACCTTCTGCAGTTTCTTTCGGTCCTGTTCAGTAGCCCCTCCATACCAGACAGTGATGTAGTCTGTCAGAATAATCTGCACGGTGCAACTATAGAAGTTTTTGAGTGTATCTGTTGACATGCCAAATCTCTTCAAACTCCTAATTAAGTATAGCTGATGTCTTGCCTTCTTTATGACTACATCAATGTATTGGGCATCAAAGTTGCTGGTGAACGCAGCAGGCCAGGCAGCATCTGTAGGAAGAGGTGCAGTCGACGTTTCAGGCCGAGACCCTTCGTCAGGACGTCTAGGCCTGCTGCGTTCACCAGCAACTTTGATGTGTGTTGCTTGAATTTCCAGCATCTGCAGAATTCCTGTTGTTCAATGTATTGGGACCAGGTTAGATCCTCAGAGATCTTGACACCCAGGAACTTGAAGCTGCTCACTCTCTCCATTTCTGATCCCTCTATGAGGATTGGTATGTGTTCCTTCATCTTACCCTTCCTGAAGTCCATAATCAGCTCTTTCGTCTTACTGACGCTGAGTGCCAAGTTGTTGCTGCAGCACCACTCCACTAGTTCGCATATCTCTCTCCTGTATGCCCTCTCGTCACCACCTGAGATTCTACCAACAATTGTTGTATCGTCAGCAAATTTGTAGATAGTATTCGAGCTATGCCTAGTCATATGATCATGTGTATACAGAGAGTAGAGCAGTGGGCTAAGCCCACACCCCTGACGTGCGCCAGATGAGAGTGCTTAACAAAATAAGAGCCCATGGTATTTTGGGAAAGGTACTAAAATGGATTGAAGATTGGCAGGAGGCAAAGAGTGGGAATAAATGAGCCTGTTATGTATTATCTGATGTGTTTTTTTTTCATATCTCTAATTACTAGAGCTTCACTGCTGCTGATGATTACTCATTATTGCATTGTTAAGCATTTAGCTTCCATCATCAGGGTGGCCATTTTATATCATATGTACATAATCATTTAGTAGTTAGAAACACGTTAGAAGTCGAAGGAATTTCAATCAATATTTGAATCTGCTTTTCACTGGAGCACTGAGAAATACTGTCCTTTTACAACAGCCCCTTGCGTACTGTAATGTGTTGGTGAATAATAAAACCACCTTCAACAGTGCTGGAGTTATCTATCTGTCTAGCTTAAGAAAACAGGAAAACTCTTGAGCTTGGGAAAAATATTCTGAGTGGCTACTGGTAACTAGTGGTGTGCCACAGGGGTTGGTGTTGGGACTGCTCCTTTTCGTGTTTTATGTCAATGATTTGGATGAAGGAATTTTTGCCTTTGTGTCCAGGTTTGTGGATGATACAATGATAGGTGGAAAGGCATGTAATGTTGAGGAAGCAGGGTGTCTGCAGAAGGACTTAGACAGTGTATGGTCATACACTTTGGTAGAATGAAAAAAGGCATAGACTATTTTATAAACAGAGAGAAAATTCAAAATACAGAGGTACAAAGAAACTTGTGAGTCCTCATGCAGGATTTCCTAAAGGTTAACTTGCAGGTTGAGTTAGTGGTAAAGACGGCAAATGCAATGTTAGCATTCATTTTGAGAGGACAAAAATACAGAAGCAAGAATGTAATGCTGAGGCTTTGTAAGGCATTGGTCAGACCACACTTGGGAGTATTGTGAGCTGTTTTAGGCCCCTTATTTAAGAAAAGATGTGCCGACATCAGAGAGAGTCCAGAGGAAGTTCACGAGAATGATCCCAGGAATGAAAGGGTTAAATTTTGTAGAGCATTTGGCTCTGGGTCTGTCTAGAGTTTAGAAGAATGGGGGGGATCTCATTGAAACCTATCAAATATTGAAGGGTGTGGATAGAGTGGGTATGGGGAGGATGTTTCCTACAGTAGGGGTGTTAAAGACCAGAGGAAATAGACACAAAGTTGAGGGTTATCTATTTAGAACAGAGATGAGGAAAAGAGTCTTTAGAGAGAAGGTGGTGAATCTGTGGAATTCTTTGTCATAATTGGCTGTACTGGTCAAGTCATCGGGTATATTTAAGGTGGAGATTGATAGGTTCTTGATTAATCAGGGCATCATAGGTTGTGCAGAGAACGCAGGAGAATGGGGTTGGGTTGAATTAAATCAGCCAATAATAGCCATCTTGGTTGTGGGTGAATATCTCTTCCTAAGGCAGGCATTCTCCAGTGAACTGTTCTGGTTTGTTGATTAAGTCTTTCCTGCTAAGTGACTGGTGTAGGAGAATGTTGCAAATGTGATCGACGCAAGGAACAAGGTTGGTTTGAGAACTTGTTTACTGACCCTTTAAAGCAGGGGTTCCAGTCTTGGGGGTTGGTTAATGATAGGGGTCCAGGGCATTAAAAAAAGGATGGAACCCCTTCTTTAAAGGGAAAGGGGAGAACTGTATGTTGGCATCTTGTTGCCCTTGTGTGGAAATGAGCTGTAAACCTGCTCTCACCATGCGGGTGCGCAGGGTCTCTTCAAAAACCTGAAATCGTTCATGTATAGGGTGTTGATTGAGGGCCATTCCCCACATGATGTGGAGGGTATCACCAGGATGAAGGGGTAACACTATAGAGTGAACCAGGTCCCAGTCTGCTCCTGCCAATTTTTCTCCCATCCTCTAAGATGTTATTAAGCCCTGGCTTTTGACTCTCTACTCAACACAGTTCTAAGTCCTCTACATTCATCCCCACCATTTCTTTGTTTATAAATCCATGTCTATATCTGGCACGGATTTCCACATTCATGTGGAGGTGGGTACCAAGGCTATGGAAAATAACATTAATAAGAATTGCTGAGTATGTTGGGGAGTATGACTGGACTAGAAGGCCTGTAACCTCCCAGCATTCTGATGTAGCCACTTCAGATTTCCTTCAGCATCACCTGGAAGTGCAGTGCATTCTGCCTGCAAACTTTGAATAGTCAAAGTTCCAAAACCTGGATGAGAAATTTGTCCTGGGGAAACTGCAGTAGCTCCCTATACAGGAACCTGTCCCCATCTTCTTCTTTTACTGGCTATAGTCAATCTTTAATTCTAGTGCATGTTCCCAAGCATCTGTTCTGTAGCTTTTTTCGTACCTCTAGGGTTTAATGGTGTGGGCACTACCTCGTGTGCCTGGAAGGAATACATGGTATCCCTATGCATCATGATTAAGATATTGATCACCAGCTTCTATCACACAAGCATATGGTCTCCAAGCAGGTGCTTGGTTTTTTGCTAAAAAGGACCAATTTGTTGTCTCCAGGCACAAATTATTGCAACATTGCTTGAAACTGGTACAATTTGTGATGATCCGAGTCCAGAAAGTGATACGGTGGGGCATGGTTTGTCCAATCTAAATCCTACTCTATGTTTTATCCCTTTATCATTCCAGTCTCGGACTTGAAGTAAAAAATATTCACATTCAATTTGAGAGCTGGGTATTATATCATATTTCTATTTTATTATTAACACTTTTATAATATCGACTAATATTTGCCTGAGCAACTGCTGGAAAACAGGATGTTGACCATTTTATAGTATTAGGTGGGGAGCATAGCACTGGTTGAGAGCTCTCCAAATTGGACTACTGACAAATAATAATTATTTCTAAAATAATACTGTTAGTATAACCTAACCAACAAGTGCCTACTGTGATGGTATTGACTTTGCTGATCGCAAAGTTCAAAACTCAAACAAAGACCTTAAGCTTATTGGATCTAAATACTCACAAGTGTTCTAACTGAAGGGAGATTATACTGTAACTACCAATCTTCAAAGACTAGTTCACTTCTCTGGTTTTTCTCCATGGTGAGTTCAGCTGACAACACCCACTATTCGAGCAGTTGGTCCCCTATCCCTACCAAGGGGAAGATTCTTCCAGCCAACAAAGTAGTTTAAAAACAGTTTGTTTATTTTCAGTGACACGCCTTTAAATCCACAAAACATTCTTAAAACACATTTAAAATTGAGTCTTTCCATCTTAAACATTTCCAAATTACAAATTATTTCTAAATAACAAACCATTTCACAAGCACAAAAGATAAAGGATTGCCTAAACACAGGTACAATTCCTATAATCTAAAAGAGCACACCCACAAGTTGCAGATAAACAAATCCTTCATTGCAGAAATCAAAACCAGAGCAATGGATTCTAATTCACCTCATGGTTCTAGATGTTCCTAATATGCCTGGACTTCTCTCTGTTAGGAAATGTGGAGGAAGTTTGAAACACAGAGCAGTGGAAATAATTAGCAATGAGCAATCTCTTTAATAATAAAATATCAAGCCACAAGGGACCACAAAACAAAAGAGAACTGATACTTAACATTACAAGGTAACTGAAGGCTAGAAACAAGAAGTTGAGGCTGGCTGGTTGACATGAGTGAACAAGGATTATGAATGAAAGCGGGATTTAATTTGGCTGCAGGTGATGTGTTGGAAATGAGTGGCAGGTGACTCTTGTTAGCTAGGTCATGACTACGAGGCACCTTCCTGGGTAGGCCTGACACTCTCTACAATTCTGTACCCTTTCTTCTATTTGGATGACTTCACATATGTATGATATTTCCTCCGATATACACAAATGGTCTAAAAGCATCTTGGATACATACAATAGATTTCAGCTACTACTGTAAAGCTAACTTTTCTGAGCACCTAAAACTCCCAACATTAATAGATCAGTTATTTGATATGCTAAGTATTTGGTTCCATCTGGTCTGCAAGCTTCCTTGAACTTATAGTCCACTTATCCATTTGAAACAAGCTAAATTAAACAGCCCATTGTCTTATACTGTATCCTTGAGCAGCGGTAAATCAGCTGTTAGGAACTGCATCTTAGGCTACATCCACACTAGGCTGGATAATTTTGAAAACACTGGATTCATGTAAAAACGATAGGTGTCCACACCAGGCGTTTTTGAAAATACCTCCATCCACATTAAAACGGGTATTTGGGCAAATCGCCTCCTACTGGGCATGTGCAGGACACATCTACAGAAAATAAGCAAAGAGGAAACGGTATACTTGGTGCGTGTTTGTCCAGTTACAGACCAGAAAAACTTAAAAGGAAATTGCCAAATAACAGACTGCTGTTGGCTCTTGCGCAGGAGGACTTAAAACTGAAAAAACAAATACTGGAGCATATGGAAGCAACTGACAAGGAGTTCACGAACAGTGTGACCCGGCTGATGACAAACATTGTAAAACTGACACAATACCAGCCTCATAGCCACTACAATAGCTGCACATACGGACACACAGAGCCCACGGGTGGCCCCACCAACATCCTCCCCACTCCCACAGAGGGGTCACCCTGGAAGCATTTCCTATAGTGTAGTTTCTTCACCGATGAAAGGGGCGAGAGGTTTTTTTAAAACCTCTGGTTACCCTGTACACACTACAACGCCTGACTGGCGTTTTCAGATTTAAACACACTGGAGAGTGTTTTAGGAAAGCTCCATTTTTGGGGGAGGAAAACATCATTTCAGCATGGAAAGAGGGTCAAAACAAAGAGAAAAAGCTTCGGTTACCAATTTATCCGGTCTAGTGTGGACGTAGCCTTATTTCTCACAGAAGAGCAGAGCATCTGTGCTATAAATAAAGTTTGTTTTTAAATCTGTATTTTAACCTGAGGATGATTACTGCTTTCATCTACATTTTATGAACTGAAGACTGACTCCCATTTTACAACCATAAACTATAAAAATCAATAATAGTTGGAAGTTTACTTACATCTGTTTGTGATCTTACAAGTGGTAGCTACTGTGTTTAGAAAGTGAGATCAGCAAACAATCAAGAAGTGAGTATCCATCACAAATTTAAATGTTTTTGCTTTAAATTAGTGTTTTTTAGTTCCTTCAATTTTTGAACAATTAATCATTTTTTGATGATTGTATTTTTAATAGTTTCATTTTATTGGTTTTGAGTGTGAGTGTCTAGGTGAGTCCTAGACCATCAACCCCACTGATGGCCTTGACAGCCCATCATCCCAGACAGGCCACATCACTTGTGAAAGGTATTCTTAAGCACGGTGTATTCTTAAGCACTGGGTATTGCAACTACATTACCTGGGTCTTGCCTCTGTTTCCATCGTATTTTGTTTTTACTTTGAAAGAAGATCCAGACAGCTCAGTGCGAAGCTGGAGATACAGTCTATCAACTCTATCAAATTTCCTTGCCTCCAGGATGGTAGTTCCAATATGCACAGTTTGTTGACCTGATGTGTAAAATATCAAATCCAGCTAGATAAATACAAGCACCTATTGTTACAGCTCTGAACTCTTAGTTTTGAAAAGGACTAAACAAATCCTTAGTACCCAATACTTTAAGAGAAAGTTCTAAATATCTAAAGTATAAGTGAGTGGAGTGTGTTTACTCAAAGTAAAGCCAGCTAGCTTTGGTATCTATTCTGGCACATTACACAACAACCTGCATCTATTTAGCTTTTAAATGTTAGTTATCTTCCAGACATGTTTTACAAGTTTCATTAAACACAATTTAACATGAATCCACTTAAGAAAATATGTGGCCAGTTGTTAATCAGAGAGGTAGGTTTTAAGAAGCAACTTAAAGCTAGAAAGAGAGATTTTGGACAGGAATTCCAAAACTTATTACCTGAATCTTCAATGTGGGTACAATTATAATTAGTGAACAATGAGAAATGATGGAAAACAGTATTCAGGCTGGTATCCCTTTTGCCAACCAACTTTCCCGCTCTTAGCTCCATCCCTCCCCCTCCTGTCTTCTCCTATCATTTTGGATCTCCCCCTCCCCCTCCCACTTTCAAATCTCTTACTATCTCTTCTTTCAGTTAGTCCTGATGAAGGGTCTTGGCTCAAAACATCAACTGTACCTCTTCCTATGGATGCTGCCTGGCCTGCTGCATTCCACCAGCATTTTTTGTGTGTTGCTTGAATTTCCAGCATCTGCAGGTTTCCTCGTGTTTGCGGTATTAAATAGTTGATGTTTGGAAAGGGCTATCAGCTATGAAGGGATTAAATCAGCCGAGTTGAACAGTGTTATGATAATATGCTCTGAAAATGTGATATAGAATCAAAATCAGATTTAATATCACAAACAAGAGAAAATCTACTGATGTTGGAAATCTGAGTAATACACATGAAATGCAGGAGGAACTCAGCAGGCCAGGCATCATCTATAGAAAAGAGTAAACAGTCAATGTTTCAGGCCAAGACCTGAGGAAAAGTTTTTTTCTAAATTGTTGAATGTGGGTCTTCAGGTCCCTGTACCTCTTCCCTGATGGCAGCAATGAGAACAGGGCATATCCTGGGTGGGGAGAGTTCTTGCTGATGGATGCAGTCTTCCTGAAGCACTGCCTCTTGGATATGTCCTTGATAGTGGGAATGGTATTTCCTGATGCAGCTGGCTCTGTATACACCCTCTACAGCCTCTTCAATCCTGAGAATTGGAGTCCACATACCAGGCTGTGCTAGAACCAGTCAGAGTGCTCTTCATCATACATCTATAGAAATTTAGAACAGGAACATGGGTGCATTGAAAACATTTTCTAAAATTCAGTTCTACTGGTTGCATATTTCAGAAGTAAAGACTGTTATGTGTATCTTTCTACCCCTCTCATTTAGTAAATATGATCAAAAGCCAGTATTATCCAAATACCTTCTGTGTTTGTTCCACAGAGTATATTTATAACAAGGTAATGATTAGCTATATTATGGCTCACATGATCTGAAACTAATATATTCTAGCTCTATTTCTATGTTAGAGTGAAGATAATTGGATAATCCACCTGTCAATCATGTTTGGTGACTGTGCCATTGCAAGTTACTAAGATTGACATTAGACAGCATTTAGTTACAGTACTGCTTCCAGCTGAAGTGGAACCCTGTCATAAATTCTGTCTCATCTTCAAATCATTGGGTGGCAGTGTTGTCAATACACACTGAAATATCACTGTATAGTTAGTGCTCATGGTACTCTTGTTTCAGTCATTGATACTGACAAGGTAATCTTAAAAGCATTTTTTAAACTAACCTTAAATAGCACTAAGTATTTTATATGGATTTTTTGAAATTCTGATTCAGTTTCTTTTCATTCATTTGATTTGATGTTGGCATTATTGTGTAGAGGTTGTCAGTTCTTCTCTATTCCCTTTTGCCCTGAATAATGGTTCTGGACCATTGCTTCAGCTGCTGGACCCAACGTTGTGAAGAAGCTAGCAGTATATTATTACAAATACTACTACATACATAGTATCTAGATACATCATAGTTTTGTATAGTCACTGCTCTGTCTGTGACTGCAAGAAACTGCAGAGAGTTATGGACACAGCTCAGCACATCACAGAAACCAGCCTATTTTCCATAAACAACAGGAATTCTGCAGATGCTGGAAATTCAAGCAACACACATCAAAGTTGCTGGTGAATGCAGCAGGCCAGGCAGCATCTGTAGGAAGAGGTGCAGTTGACGTTTCAGGCCGAGACCCTTCGTCAGGACTAACTGAAGGAAGAGCTAGTAAGAGATTTGAAAGTTGGAGGGGGAGGGGGAGATCCAAAATGATAGGAGAAGACAGGAGGGGGAGGGATGGAGCCAAGAGCTGGACAGGTGATAGGCAAAAGGGGATATGAGAGGATCATGGGAGAGGAGGTGTAGTTCCTCCAACCTGAGTGTGGCTTCATCTTTACAGTAGAGGAGGTGTGGATAGACATGTCAGAATGGGAATGGGATGTGGAATTAAAATGTGTGGCCACTGGGAGATCTTGCTTTCTCTGGCGCACAGAACGTAGATGTTCAGCAAAACGGTCTCCCAGTCTGCGTCGGGTCTCGCCAATATATAAAAGGCCACATCGGGAGCACCGGACGCAGTATATCACCCCAGTCGACTCACAGGTGAAGTGTTGCCTCACCTGGAAGGACTGTTTGGGGCCCTGAATGGTGGTAAGGGAGGAAGTGTAAGGGCATGAGTAGCACTTGTTCCGCTTACACAGATAAGTGCCAAGAGGGAGATCAGTGGGGAGGGATGGGGGGGACGAATGGACAAGGGAGTTGTGTAGGGAGCGATCCCTGCGGAATGCAGAGAGAGGGGGGGAGGGAAAGATGTGCTTAGTGGTGGGATCCCGTTGGAGGTGGCGGAAGTTACGGAGAATAATATGTTGGACCCGGGGGCTGGTGGGGTGGTAGGTGAGGACCAGGGGAACCCTATTCCTAGTGGGGTGGCGGGAGGATGGAGTGAGAGCAGATGTACGTGAAATGGGGGAGATGCGTTTAAGAGCAGAGTTGATAGTGGAGGAAGGGAAACCCCTTTCTTTAAAAAATGAAGACATCTCCCTCGTCTATGCCTGCCTTTTTGTTGGGTTTGTGGAACAATCTATGTTCCGTGCCTATTCTGACATGTCTATCCACGGCCTCCTCTACTGTAAAGCTGAAGCCACACTCAGGTTGGAGGAACAACACCTTATATTCTGTCTGGGTAGCCTCCAACCTGATGGCATGAACATCGACTTCTCTAACTTCCGCTAGGCCCCACCTCCCCCTCGTACACCATATGTTACTTATTTTTATGCACACATTCTTTCTCTCACTCTCCTTTTTCTCCTTCTGTCCCTCTGAATATACCTCTTGCCCATCCTCTGGGTCCTCCCCCCCCCTTGTCTTTCTTCCCGGACCTCCTGTCCCATGATCCTCTCGTATCCCCTTTTGCCTATCACCTGTCCAGCTCTTGGCTCCATCCCTCCCCCTCCTGTCTTCTCCTATTCTCCATAAAATGTGTCCGTATGCTGCCTGAGTAAAGCAGCGACATAATCGAAAACTTCACCCACCCTCAATATTCCCTCTTCTTCCCTTCCCACCTGGCAGAAGATACAAAATTCTTGAACGAGCATACCATCAGACTCAAGGACGGCCTCAACACTGATGTTATAAGACTACTGAATGGTTCTCTAATATAGTAAATGGGCTCTTGACCTCAAAGTTCAATTTGTTATGATTTTGCAGCTTATTGGCCTACTGCACTGCACCTTTTTTGTAGTTGTTGTTCTTTATTCTGTATTCTGTTATTGTTTTACCTTCTACTACTTAATCCACAGATTTGACCTGTATGAATAGTATGCTTGACATGCTTTTCACTGTACCGCAGTTTACGTGACAATAATAAACCTATTCCGAGACCAAGTGAAGTTATAGCATTTTAATCCTAGAACAAGAAGGGTTAATAATGAAAATAGTTTAATTTTTGGAAAATAAACTTGGAAGGGATGTTTTCTCCATGTACTTCATGCATTTACTGTGCTGTAGTTCAGTTTATTGGAAATCGCTACTGCAGATTATTTAGTGAGTTACAATGGCACATACTGCAGCTGTGGCATCCTGTAAATGGATTAAATGGAGGTCTAAGCTGCTGGAGCTGTCAAAATTCAAGGGGGCTTTATGCCTAGAGCAATGTTCATAGTTAGAAATAATTGGCCAAGCATCATCCTGCACCAAAGAGTGTACACCCTACTCTCCCCCAAGATCTCCTGCATAATTATCAACTCTTGTTCACCTAAGACTTGGTGTTGCATTCAGCTGAATGCTGTTGTGATGCCAATGATAATCACAATGGTCTTGGTGTAACAAAGTAAGAAGTTTGCCATAATTGTGCAGAATTTTGAAGTGGGAGTGGAATGTCATGGAGCATAGCTTTTAGTTCCAAAGCTGAAGAGACATTTATTTGCCTTGAAGTTGTGCAGTATGGAATCACAAATTACTTACTGGGATGAGAGATATTGGTTATACTGATTCCAAGCCAAATATATCTTTCCTTAGATACAGAGATACATAATAGTAGATTCCAAATGGTTTAACAGGTTAGATGCTGACAGGAGCCATTTGTCTCCTCTGCCAGGAATGTTCAAAATTATGGGTTCATGTTCACTACAAGTGTTGCCTTTATCGACTGAATTGTGGACATATTTTCCACTCGGGGCATTGAGAATCATCTGTTCTTGCAACTCCCTGCCTGCTGGATCCACAGTTAGACTGTATGGGTCCAAAACACTTCTTCTTCAAGTGATGTGATCTGCGCTGCATAAGCCTAGCAACAGAAATATTTAGACAGACAATCAACACATGCCTCTGGATGAACGAACCATCAAAGAGTTTGAATTTTTGAGCATATGTGTAGCATTCAAGAGCACTTATAAACTAATAAGTTAATTATTATAAACTAACAATGCTATCAAAAAAAGGAAAAAAAATAAAACATTCAAAATTTTCATAGCAGTGGAAACACTGAAATACATTTATTAAAAAATCATAAATGAGCTGTTCTTTGAAATAAACAGAATCACTGATCTGGCAGAGGTTTGAAGTTCAAAGGTCAAAATAAATTTATTGTCAAAGTACATGTATGTCACCATATAGAAATACTGAGATTCATTTTCTTGTGGGCATTCACAGTAAATGCAAGAAACAGAATAGAATCATTGAAAGATTACCCAAAACAGGAAGGAAAACCAGCAACCTGTGCAAGTACAAAAAAAACAATAATATTAATAGTAAGTAAATAAGTAATAAATATTGATAACACAAGGTGAAAAGTGATGAGACGAGTGAAGTTAAGTGAAATTATCCCCTTTGGTTCAAGAGTCTGATGGTTGAAGGGTAATAACTGTTCCTGAACCTGGTGGCGTGGGTCCTGAACTTCCAGTACCTTCTTCCTGATGGCAGCAGCAAGAAGAGAGCATGGCCAGGATGGTGGTAGTCCTTGCTCAAGGATGCCACTTTCCTGCAATAGCAATATGTGTGGATATATGGTAAGGAGAGCTTTACCTGTGACATACTGGGTCATATCCACCACCTTTCCACAAATGAGAAAATTTGCAGATGCTGGAAATCAGAGCAACACACACAAAATGCTGCAAGAGCTCAGCAGGCCAGGCAGCTTCTATGGAAAAAAGTACAGTCGTCTTTTCAAGCCGAAACCCTTCAGCAGGACTGAAGAAAATAACTGAGGAGTAGATTTAAAAGGTAGGGAAAGGGGAGAGGGAAACACCAGGTGGTTGGTGAAACCTCGAGGGGGAGGGATGAAGTAAAGAGCTGGGAAGTTGATTGGTAAATAAGACAGAAGGCCTTAGAAGAAAGAAAAAGGAGGGTGGGAGCAGCACCAGAGAGCGGTGATGGGCAGACAGGAAGTCCTGTCGAAGGGTTTTGGTCAGAAATGCTGACTCTACCTTTTTCCATAGATGCTGCTCGGCCCGCTGGGTTCTTCCAGCATTTTGTATGCGTTCCACTACCTTTCGTTGACTTTTCCATTCATGGGCATTGGTATTTCCATACCAGGCCATGATACAACCAGTCAATATATGCTCTACCACACATCTATAGAAGTTTGTCAAAGTTTTAGATGTCATGCTGAATCTTCACAAGCTTCTAAGAAAGTTTGGACAGATCCTCTGAAATGATAACACAGGAAAATTTAAAACTGCTGGCTCTTTCCACCTCTGATCCTCCTATGATATCTGGCGCATGGACCTATGGCTTCCTCCTTCTAAAATCAATAATCAGCTCCTTAGTCTTGCTGACATTGAGTAAGATGTTGGCGCTGTAGTACCACTTAACCGGATTATCAATCTTCCTCCTATGTGCTGATTTGTCACCGCCTTTGATTCAGCAAATGACAATGATGTCATCAGCAGATTTAAATATGGCATTAGAGCTGTGCTTAGCCTCATAGTCTTAAGATTAGGGTCAGTAGAGCGGCGAATTAAGCAAGCAGCCTTCTGATGCACCTGTACTGATGGAGATTCTGGAGGAGATGTTTTTGCAGACCAGGGTCTGCAAGTGAGGAAACCAAGGGTCCAATTGCACAAGGGGTTATTGAGGCCAAGGTGTTGAATCTTATTGATTAGTTTCAAGGGAATGATAGTATTGACTGCCAAGCTGTAGTCAATGAAAAACATCCTGATGGACGGATCTTCACTGTCTAGATGTTCCAGGCTTCAGTGAAGAGCCAATGAAATGGTACCTGCTGTAGACCTGTTGTGATGGTAGGGAAATTGGAGTGGCTTCAAGATGCTTTTCAGGCAGGAGTTGATAGGCTTCTTTTACCAACCTCTGAAAGCACTCATCACAGTGGATGTAAGTGCTATTGAACCATAGTCATTGACGCAGGTTACCATGTTCTTATTAGCACAGGTACAATTGAAGCCTGCTTCAAGCAGGTAGACTGCTGAAGTGAGAGGTTAAAGCTATCAGTAAACACTCCAGCCAGTTGATCAGCACAGGTCTTTAGCACTCGGCCTGGTACCTCGTCTGAGCCAGTAGCTTTCCATGGGCTCACACCCATCAGGGGCTGTGGGAATTCATGAAGGTGCTTCCATGTTTTGATGGTCAGAGAGGGCATAAAGGACACTAAGCTCATCTGGGATCAAAGCCTTGTTGTCAGCTTTTGTCCTTTTGTAGTAGGCGATAGATAGCATTCAAGACCAGCCAGGGCTGTTGAGCATCCTTCTGGATTCAAGTTTCGTCTGGAATTGCCACTTGACCCATAAGATCGGTTTCTGGAGATTTCACCTGAACCTCTTGTATTCTACTTGGTCACCAGACCTGAATGCCACTGATCTGGCCCTCAGCAGATTGTGGATGTTATGGTTCATCCAGTACTTCTGGTTGGGGAAGACTTTGAATGATATTGCCGGGCCACACTCCTCTATGACTGCTTTTATACAGGCCGTGAAAACTGTGGTGTATTGGTTCAGATCCTTTGATGAGTCCTTGAACATGGCCCAATTTACTCAGTTCAGTCCCATAGTCTTGCTTCAGATAAGCACAACCTCTTTGTTGTGCTTATCTCTGGAGCCTTGCTATTTAGTCTCTGCCAGAATACAGGTAGGAGGAGGTCAGTCAAGTGATCAGATTACCTGAAATGTGGCCTAAGCGCGGAACATCAGGCATTTCTAATTGTAATATAGCAATGGTCAAGTGTATAGAGGCCCCTGGTGCTGCAGGTGATATGCTGATGATAAATGGACAGAAATTTCTTCAATCAAGCAAACAAGTTTGATTGAAGTCCCTGACAATGATTTGAAAGACATCGGGGTAGGCAGTTTCTTGTTTGTCAGTGACAGCACTCAATACATCAAGTACCTGTTTAACATTGGCCTTTTGTGGTATGTAAACTGTGGTCAGGATCACAGAGGAGAACTCTCTTGGTAAGTAAAATGGACAGTAGTCAATCACTCGGTGTTCCTGGTTGGGCGAACAGGAGTGTGACAAAACCACTGCAATCTGAGCACCACGAAGAGTTTATCATGAAACACAGACCCCAATTTTTTGGTCAAACCTGTGTATCGAGAAGACTTCAGGTCTAACAAGTGTATCCAGTCTGTCCAGAATGAGCTATGTCTCCCTGAAGCAGAGAACACAGCAATTGTTCATTTCCCTCCAAAATAGCAATCATACCCTTAGGTACTTGTTCTCCAAAGATTGTACATTTGCTACCAAGATGCTGGGTAGAGGAAGTTTCATGCCCCTTTGTTTTAACCTAGCTTAGAGTACTCCCCTCCTCCCTCTCTTTTGGTTCAGTATTTCACAAGCTTGGAAATGTTTGACATTGGACTGTAGTGAGAAATCAGCATTAGCAGTGAGGGAGTTCAGGACTTTTATACTCAATAAAGGTTTAAAGGTTCAAGTGTTCATTTTATTATCAAAGTGTGAATGCAGAATACAACTCAGAAACTTGTCTTCTCTAGATAGCCATAAAATACAGAAAACCATATAAGTAGTTGAAAGAAAGACATCAATACCCCCCTGCATGAAAAGAAAAAGAGAGAAAAACTTGCAAACCTCAAACACCCACATCATCCCTCACACAAAAACTATCGGATCATGCACAACAAGAAAGAATGAGCGAGAACGTAGAAAAAAAACATAAAACTGCAAGATGTCAACTTCTACAGTTAGTTTGAACTACAGTCCAATCCACAAATTTCAGAATTTCGATAACATCTCCGAGAGCATTGGGACCCAGTAGTCCCGCCGACGGCAGCAACTCAGACCAGCAGCCTGTCTGAGGAAAGTGACATGAACCAGCAGACTGTCCGAGAACCATTCGCTTTCTACCGCATTTGCCTTGATGTTTCAATCTACTTCGATGCTTTAATTGGCAAGAAATGTAGTCAGTAAAGGCTCCTCATCTTGCCCCTGAGCTTCTCCTCATGGTAGCTTGTGTTCGCATTTCTCTCCTGGAGTTTTTTTGGGGACAGCAGAGTGCTGGCTCACTCAGTTGAACTACGGACTAAGTCACAGACTCCCAACAGCTTCAAAAACAGAATTAAGATAAAAAGAATAGGTAGAATATTAGAAAAGCTGAAATGATTGACTAACTGGAAGATGTTGCCCGAGGAATCGTTGTTTGCTGGTGCCATGTTGTTCATGAGTATTTGAACAGCATTCACAAGTACCACAGAAAATTCAACCCAATATCATTGGGTTGATGAACGTCACAGGAATCTCTAAAAGCCACAAGGAAAACCAATCCAAAACATAAAATCGAGGCAGAAGGAAATGGGAGAGGGACGGGGGTAAAACATCAGTGAAAGACTGAGCATGTTCGTGTCAATTCTGACATGCATCTGTTAAACGCTTATTCTTAGATTCCAGTAGTTTTGAAGCTTCATCCTGAGGTCTGAACCTATCTTCCCCAAAGCTAGGATTCAATTTTCCCCAGTTTATTTTGTAGAGTCAAAAATAAATCCATTGTATTAGGTTGACTTTGCTTTCATTATAACATGTTATTTGGAAGAATTATGTGTAAAATTTTAAATGGCACACAAACCAAAGGTAAATAATTGGATTTTATTTGGTGTGTTATTCTTCCAGCCAATGGTGCAGAAACACCATAGAAGTTTTTTTATCATTACTATCATATTATTATAAGTTCTTATCTGTGATTTGGAAAGCGGTGAAATGATCGGACAAAGTCAGCATGGATTTGTGAAAGGAAAATCATGTCTGACGAATCTCATAGAATTTTTTGAGGATGTAACTAGTAGAGTGGATAGGGGAGAACCAGTGGATGTGGTATATTTGGATTTTCAGAAGGCTTTTGACAAGGTCCCACACAGGAGATTAGTGTGCAAACTTGAAGCACACAGTATTGGGGGTAATGTATTGGTGTGGGTGGAGAATTGGTTAGCAGACAGGAAGCAAAGAGTGGGAATAAACGGGACCTTTTCAGAATGGCAGGCGGTGACTAGTGGGGTACCGCAAGGCTCAGTGCTGGGACCCCAGTTGTTTACAATATATATTAATGACTTGGATGAGGGAATTAAATGCAGCATCTCCAAGTTTGCGGATGACACGAAGCTGGGTGGCAGCGTTAGCTGTGAGGAGGATGCTAAGAGGATGCAGGGTGACTTGGATAGGTTGGGTGAGTGGGCAAATTCATGGCAGATGCAATTTAATGTGGATAAATGTGAAGTTGTCCACTTTGGTGGCAAAAATAGGAAAACAGATTATTATCTGAATGGTGGCCGATTAGGAAAAGGGGAGGTGCAACGAGACCTGGGTGTCATTATACACCAGCCATTGAAAGTGGGCATGCAGGTACAGCAGGCGGTGAAAAAGGCGAATGGTATGCTGGCATTTATAGCGAGAGGATTCGAGTACAGGAGCAGGGAGGTACTACTGCAGTTGTACAAGGCCTTGGTGAGACCACACCTGGAGTATTGTGTACAGTTTTGGTCCCCTAATCTGAGGAAAGACATCCTTGCCATAGAGGGAGTACAAAGAAGGTTCACCAGATTGATTCCTGGGATGGCAGGACTTTCATATGAAGAAAGACTGGATGAACTGGGCTTGTACTCGTTGGAATTTAGAAGATTGAGGGGGGATCTGATTGAAACGTATAAGATCCTAAAGGGATTGGACAGGCTAGATGCAGGAAGATTGTTCCCGATGTTGGGGAAGTCCAGAATGAGGGGCCACAGTTTGAGGATAGAGGGGAAGCCTTTTAGGACCGAGATTAGGAAAGACTTCTTCACACAGAGAGTGGTGAATCTGTGGAATTCTCTGCCACAGGAAACAGTTGAGGCCAGTTCATTGGCTATAATTAAGAGGGAGTTAGATATGGCCCTTGTGGCTACGGGGGTCAGGGGGTATGGAGGGAAGGCTGGGGCGGGGTTCTGAGTTGGATGATCAGCCACGATCATAATAAATGGCAGTGCAGGCTCGAAGGGCCGAATGGCCTACTCCTGCACCTATTTTCTATGTTTCTATGTTTCTATAAGTTGTTAATAATCTCACTAAAAATCAGTCAGGTGCTTTATATCAGACCTAATACATGAAAACTTATGCAACTGTTGCCATCTGATTGTAAATTGGATTTTCAAATCTCCAAGAATGTATCAAGCAAGGATTGGTAACATAGGCTACACAGTTGACCTCTGCTGTTATGTCTGGTCTTCAAAGTGAAGCAATCAAAGTGCTTCAGTGCAGACCTGATCATACAGAGTAACTGGTAAAGAATGTTGATTCACTTGCCTTATTCTGTTTGCTGTTTTACCTAGGGTGTAAGTCTATTTATATTCAGTGATTATTACATCGACTCAAATAGGCAAGAGAAATTTCATGTTCCTAGTCTTCAAGTATTCTGCCAGTATTCTGATTTGTCACATCAATTTAGAGGAATGCATTTTTTAGAAAGCAAGTAAATTATGACCTAGCCTTTAAAGCGCTTTGTAGCTCAATTGTAAAATTCCATTTACAAGGAATGTGTTTATGGTCTATTGTAAATTGTGAGCTGGGAATCTCTTAGTACTCACTTATTATTTCACTTGTGTCACAGACAAAAGCCAAATTGTGCCTGTAACCATAAAGGGGTTTAACGTTCTCTAAAGTCTTTCATAAGTTTTAGATTTTTGAGAATAGATTTTCTAATGTAATTTGTAGATATAAATTTGATTGCCTCGGCATAGATAATTACACCAGTATTATTAGCCTCTGGATGGGAACACATTTTACATAGTTTGTATTGTCAACTCTGTTTCATTAGCAACCAACTGATCAAACCCTATTTTCTGCTCTGCTGGGTTTCATCACAACGTTAGTGTAAATTTAAGCCATCCAATCACATGCAAATAAGGACTATGCAAATCAAACGCTCTTACCATACAAATGATTTTTTTGACCTACAGAAGCAACATCACTTGTCACATTGGTGGCAGTTAATACAGAATAACATTGACAAGAAGCTCCATGCAATGTTTATGTATTTGCTATAAAATGCATAAAAGACAAATAACCTCTACCAGTCATCAAACCTTATTATAATACAAAGGCATGACCCAGAATCATCAGAAGAATGAAATGTCACTATAACATCTACGAAAAAATGCTGATGGCTATTGCAAGAATAATCTTAAAGTTTTGTAAAATTGTAATTGGTAATCCAGCAGCAATTGGACATTAAAATGTATCAAGAAATTACTCCAAATGTACTGTGACAGAGAAAGCTGCAGAATTTGATATATCTCAGGTTCTTTTTCAGAGTCTGTACCCATTAAAATTTTGGACCCATAGATTGCAGGTTATGTTTCAACATGCATGTTATTGAGATAATTGGCTATCACCAGGTGTGGTTTGAGCTTGGCTCCATTTGGACCTATCCTTCATTCCGTTTACAGCTACAGGTTTCCACAAGGTGGAGTGGACACTTGCCAAATCCACATTTTCCAACAAGTGTTGGTGAATGGCTTCAGTTGTAATTCATTATTTCTGTTCTGCATAAACAGACAGCAAAGCACCCTTGCTGTGACTAAGTAAATTTCACAAGCTTCTTCCTGACTAAACTTTTTCTTAGAATTTCTTTTAATGTGAAAATTAAAAAGGCATAGCTTATTGTCATTTAACTGTAAACGTGTATACAGCTAAATGACCAAGGCGGGAAACACAGTACATATATCACATGCAGCACATAAAATAATATTAACACAATAATTTTAACAGATGAAAAAGCATTCTGTAGATGTACATGTTGACAAAAATTGCATATACTGCATATAGTATAGTAAATACACAACAGTTTTACTGCCATTGGTGCTGTCATAAATAATGTGTACTGGGTAGCACTGTACTTAGAAATCTCATAGCCTTGGTACCTTGTGCCTGATGGTAGGAGGGTAAAGAGATTGTGGAATGGAGGCAAGAGGTCCTTGGCAATGCTGAGGACTCAGCAAACACACTGCTTCTGGTGTACAGTGTGTCCTGGATGGGCAGGTTGGGGAGAGAGCTTGATGATTCTCTCAGCAGTCCTCACAATCTATTGTATGGCCTTGTGGTCAGATGCCTTTGAATTCCCACTGCAGGTGGTGATACAGCTGGTCAAAGCTCTTGATGGCTGGGTAGAATGTCCTCAGAAAGGGTGAGGTGCCTGAGCAAGTCAATGGGATAAATTATAATGCCACAAAGAGGTGAGCCTATCCAATCCACATTTCCACCAACTCCAATACACACCTGGAATGCTGTATGAGAGTTTGTTCTTCAGCAAGAAAATCCTGCTTGTCTGCTGTCAACTTGTGTCAGATTCTAGTTAACACTAGGCACACACATTATTGTGCGAAAACTAATTAAAACTTCAACAGCCAGGATTGGGGACAGTGGTTGCCTTGCAGCCATTGGACTCCTGGACCAGCTTCACTCATCTCAGAACTGAACTGCCTCTGCAAACTGTGGACTCACTCTCGGGGTCTCTGTACCCTGTGAACTCACCCTCGGGGTCTCTGTACCCTGTGGACTCATTCTCGGGGTCTCCGCACCCCGTGGACTCACCCTCGGGGTCTCCGCACCCCGTGGACTCACCCTCGGGGTCTCCGCACCCCGTGGACTCACCCTCGGGGTCTCCGCACCCCGTGGACTCACTCTCGGGGTCTCCGTACCCCGTGGACTCACTTTCGTGAACTCACTCTCGGGGTCTCCGCACCCCGTGGACTCACTCTCGGGGTCTCCGTACCCCGTGGACTCACTCTCGGGGTCTCCGCACCCCGTGGACTCACTCTCGGGGTCTCCGTACCCCGTGGACTCACTCTCGGGGTCTCCGCACCCTGTGAACTCACTCTTGAGGTCTCTGTACCCTGTGAACTCACTCTCGGCGTCTCTGTAGTTAATGTATTTCAGTAATACTTGTTCACTATTTTCATTATTTGTGCAATTTGTCCTCTTTTGCACATTGGATATTAGTTGGTCTTTGTAGTATGTGGCTTTTCTGTGGATTTCATGGATTCTTTTGTATTTTTTCATTTCCCTGTGTGTGCCTGCAAGAAAATAAATGGGAAGCTTGTGTATGGTACACGGTAGAGATCTACAGAGTCCCTCAAAAGCAGAGGGGAGGAGTATGCCTCGTGATCAACTCTTCTTGGTGCACAAATATATCAGTGCTGTCCCAATTCTGCTCACCAGACCTGGAACATCTAGCAGTTAGGTGCCATCCTTATTACCTACAGGAGTTCTCCAGGGTCATTTTGGTAGCGGTATATATTCCATCTCAGGCCAATTCGACCAGGTTTTAGATGATCTGAGCAATGGTATCAACATGCACGAAACAACATATCCTAACACCCTCACCATTGTTTTGGGAGATTTTAACCAGGCCAGTTTGAAAAAAAATCACTAAACAATTACCATCAACAGATCACTTATAATACTAGAGGAAACAACACTCTGGACCACTGTTACACCACCATCAAGAATTCCTACCATGCTATTCCACGCCCTCACTTCGGGAAGTCTGATCTCCTGGCTATACTTCCACTCCCTGAGTATAGGCAGAGACTGAAGACTGCAGCACCAGTAGTGAGGAGCAAGAAGGTTTGGACAAGGGAAGCACAGAAGCGCCTACAGGACTGTTTTGAATTGGTAGACTGGACTACATTCAGGAATTTATCTTTGAACCGGGATGAGTATATTGCAATTGTTAGCGACTTCATTAAAACTTCTGTGGATGAGTGTGTGCCTACAAGACTTACTGTACATTCCCAAACCAAAAGCCGTGAATGAACCAGGAGGTATGTTGTCTGCTGAAGGCAAGATCTGTGGCATTCAAGTCTGGTGACCCAGGCCTATACCAGAAAACCAGGTATGATTTATGGAGGGCTGTTTCAAGGGCGAAGAGACAATTTCAATTGAGGTAGGAGGCGACATCAAATGCATGGCAACTCTTGCAGGGTTTGCAAGACACTACTTCTGACAAAGCGAAACCCAATAGCATGAATGGCAGTGATGCTTCACTACCAGATGAACTCAATGCTTTCTAGCCCCACTTTGAAAGAGAGAATACAACTACAGCTGTGAAGATCCCTGCTGCACCTGATGACCCTGTGATCTCTGTCTCAGTGCCGATGTTAGACTGTCTTTAAAGAGAGTGAACACTCGCAAGGCAGAAGGTCCCAAGGGAGTACTTGGTAAGGCTCTGCAAACCTGTGCCAACTAATTAATGGGAGTATTCAAGGACATTTTCAACCTCTCACTGCTACGGGCAGAAGTTCCCACTTGATTCAAAAAGGCAACAATTATACCAGTGCCAAAGAAGAATAATGTGGGCTGCCTTAATGACTATCGCCCGGTAGCACTCACATCGACAGTGATGAAATGCTTTGAGAGGTTGGTCATGACTAGACTGAACTCCTGCCTCAGCAAGGACTTGGATCCATTGCAGTTTGCCTATTGCCACGATAGGTCAAAGGCAAACGCAATCTCAATGGCTCTTCACATAGCTTTAGACCACCTGGACAGCACAAACACCTATGTCAGGATGCTGTTCATCGACTATAGCTCAGCATTTAATGCCATTATTCCCACAATCCTGATTGAGAAGTTGCAGAACATGGGCTTCTGTACCTCTCTCTGTAATTGGATCCTCAACTTCCTAACCGGAAGACCAAAATCTATGTGGATTGGTGATAACATATCCTCCTCGCTGATGATCAACACTGGTGCACCTCAGGGGTATGTGTTTAGCCCACAGCTCTACTCTCTATATATACATGATTGTGTGGCTAGGCATAGCTCAAATACCAGCAATAAGTTTGCTGATGATACAGCCATTGTTGGTAGAATCTCAGGTGGTGACGAGCGGGTGTACGGGAGTGAGATATGCCAACTAGTGGAGTGGTGCTGCAGCAACCACTTGGCACTCAACGTCAGTAAGATGAAAGAGCTGATAGTGGACTTCAGGAAGGGTAAGATGAAGGAACACATACCGATCCTCATAGAGGGATCAGAAGTGGAGAGAGTGAGCAGTTTCAAGTTCCTGGGTGTCAAGATCTCTGAGGATCTAACATGGGCCCATCGCATCGATGCAGTTATAAAGAAGGCAAAACAGCAGCTATACTTCATTAGGAGCTTGAAGAGGTTTGGGATGTCAACAAATGCACTCAGAAACTTCCATAGTTATACTGTGAAGAGCATTCTGACAGGCTGCATCACTGTCTAGTAGTGGGGGGGGGGCAGGGTGCTACTGCACAGGACCGAAAGAAGGTGCAGAGGGTTGTAAGTCTCATCGGCTCCATCTTGGGTACTAGCCTACAAAGTACCCAGGACATCTTCAGGGAGCAGTGATTCAGAAAGGTAGCGTCCATTATTAGGGACCTCCAGCACCCAGGGCATGCCCTTTTCTCACTGCTACCATCAGGTAAGAGGTACAGAAGCCTGAAGGCACACACTCAGCGATTCAGGGACAGCTTCTTCTCCTCTGCCATCCGATTCCTAAATGGACATTGAACCCTTGGACACTACCTCACTTTTTTTTAATATACAGTATTTCTCACTTGATTCAAATATGTACTGGTTAGTGGGTTAATTGGTCATTATAAATTGTCCTGTGATGTGGCTGCTGTTAAATCAGTGGGTTGCTGGGCAGTGTGACTTGTTGGGTGGAAAGTGATTGTTCTGCTCTGTATCCCTAAATAAGTGCAAATAAAGTAGATAAAGTTACTTTGAACTTTAAACTGAATTTTCAGGATTCTGGCTCATTCCAGACTATATAACAAAGAACTTGAACAATGTCAACAACGATGCTGTTGATGTCAGTGTCCCCCATTCATAAAAAATCCCTACTTTCCATGTGGTTTTACTTGTTTTGCAGAAATTGAGTGAAACTCTAATGTGAAACAAGTCACGAATTGTATTGTCTTTCAGGGAATGTGCTACAGTTTTCTACCTCCTTGTTTATGACAGCATCAATCACATTGGCCTCCTCTAAAGCCTCTTTTTCACTGTCTGTTTTGTAATTTCCTTGATTGAATCCATTCTATTTCACCATAGAACTTATATACAACTACAAGAGTTGCCACATCATCCACCTTCAACCCTGTCCTTTTCCTTGTACACTTTGAGGCTTTGATTTAAGTTGATTTAAGTTTGACACCACTGTTGTTGGCAGTATCAAAGGTGGTGGGATCAGCATACAGGAGGGAGATTGAAAATCTAATTGAGTGGTGCCACAACAACATCCTCTCACTGATCGTCAGCAAAACCAAAGAGCTGATTATTGACCACAGGAGGAAGAAATTGGGGATCCATGAGCCAGTCACAAACAATAGGAAATCTGCTGATGCTGGAAATCCAAGCTACACACACACACACACACACACACACACACACACACACACACAGTGCTGGAGGAACTCAGCAGGCTAGGCAGCATCTATGGAAGAGTAAAGTCGATATTTCGGGCCCAGACTCTTCATCAGGACTGACAAAGGGTCTCGTCCCAAAGCATCGAATGTACTCTTTTCCATAGGTGCTGCCTGGAGCGCTGAGTTCTTCCAGCTTTGTCGGTTGATCCATGAGCCAGTGCTCATCAGGGAATCAGAGGTGGAAAAGGTCAGTAACCGTAAATTCCTGAGCATTATTACAGTTTATCAGAGGATCTGTCCAAAGGAGGCACAGCAGCACCTCTACTCTCTTAGAAGTTTGCACAGATTCAGAATGTCGTCGAAAACTTTGACAAATTTCTATAGAAACACAGTGGACACTATCCTAAGTAGTTGCATCATGACCCAGTATGGAAACACCAATGCCCAAGTATGGAAAAGCCTACAAAAAGCGGTGGATACAGCCTAGTTCATCACAGGAAAAGTCCTTACCACCATTAAGCATATCTACAAGGAGCACTGTGACATGAAAGAGACATCCATTATCAAGGACCCCCACTGTCCAGGTCATGCTCTCTTCTCACTGCTAGTTTGGGAAGAAGTTACATGAGCCTTAGGTCCTATATCACCAGGTTCAGGAACAGTTATTATCCTTCAACCATCAGTCTCCCGAACTAGAATGGTTAACTTCACTCACCACAATGCTAATCTGATCACTGAATAAAACCTATGGACTCAGTTTTAAGAATTCATGCTCTCAGAATCATTAATTCATTAATTTATTTACTTCTATTTGTACAATTTCTGCCTTTTGCACATTGGTTGATTTTCAGTCTTTGTGTGTATATTTTTAAACATGAATACCATTGTTTATTCTGTTAGCTTTCTTTGTAAAATTATGCTTCTGTCTATACCGCCTTGTGCCACCAGCCCTATGCTACCTTCTATACTATAATCCTGACCGTTAAAACGGTGAATATTTGAGATCCTACCATGGAAACTTGTGGAATACTGCTGGTTATATTCCATCAGGTAAATAAGTTAGCCATTATCCTTGCACTACGCCACCTGCTGTTCAGCCAGTTTTCTAGCCAACCCAGTAGTCTGCTTTTCAGTTCCATTTTTTAAATTATGCCTTTGTGGAGCAAGCTGGATTGTTTTTCTATATCAACAGAGCTATATTAATTCATGATACTATTATGGTTTAACACCTCAGTTAATAGAAGCAGCAGAATGTCAAACACATTAAGCCTTTACCGATTAATATAGCACATACCCACTTTCAGTACCAATCCTCAGTGATCGTTTATGCTAATGGCATTGTTTGTGGAGAGTGTTCATTTCTATACTAGCAGCAATCTTAGCTATCTTGACTGGTTGAAAGCAAAGGTGCAAACTATCTTAAAATCCAAACGTGAAGCAATCAAATGAAAGAGGAAAGAAAACTTAGTATTTTAATTCTGCATGCAGCCAATCACAAAACTTGGATGTGTGACAATGCAGTGAATACATGAATATGTGATTGTTGAAATATTTATTTTCTCATGAGAATATACTAAGGTTCACTTTATGTGCATATCTTCTATTTCTATTCACTACTTATTCTAAGATATTATCTATTGAAGAAATTCAAGCAAAGGATGCATCTACAGGATTACATGCTTTCATTATCTTCCGCCCTCAGTGTTATCAGTTGTTATAGAAAGAGTTTGCTTGGTGAAATTACAAATTGATATACACTCAGTGGCCACTTTATTAGGTACACCTGCTCGTTAATGCAAATATCTAATCAGTCAGCTGTGTGGCAGCAACTTGAAAAGCACGCAGACATACTCAACTGGTTCAGTTGTTGTTCAGACCAAACATCAAAATGGGGAAGAGATGTGATCTAAGTCACTGACCGTGGAATGATTGTCGGTGCCAGAGTGAGTGGTTTGAGTATCTCAGAAACTGCTGATCTCCTGGGAATTTCAAGATGGCCTGGTGTACAATGGCAACTCTCTGCCGGCTGCAGAAAATTGTACTAGTTTTCCTCTTAAATCAAAGGTTTTTAATGTCATAGAAATGTATACAATATACATCTTGAAATGCTTTTTCTTCGCAACCATCCACGAAAACAGAGGAGTGCCCCAAAGGATGAATGACAGTTAAATGTCAGAACACCAAAGACCCCCACAGCTCCCCTCTCTTCCACACGTATGTGGCAGCAAGCAATGATCCCGCCTCCCCCCACCGGCAAAAAAAAGCATCGGCACCCGACACTGAGCACTCAAGTGTGCAGCAAAAGCAACAGAAAAACACAGACTTGCAGTACTCCAAAGACTACACGTTCACCCAGTATTCGACATATATGCCCTTCCTTTGAATTACTTTCGTTGCAAACTGCAGCATGTAAATTTCCTCTTAACAACGGACTACAATATTACATCAACCATCTTCCGATCTCATGATTAACGGTTAAATGCAGAGCAGTTAAGTGTGGTACCTTTAAGGGTCAACGCCATGGCCAGAAACGTGGCAGGAGAGGCAGAATTCAAACCAGGCTGAAGCACAGGGGGATGAGACTTCCTCTACCCAGCATCTTGTTGGTGAACATGCAGTCATTGGAAAGTGAGAGTGGTGATCTCAGGACAAGGCTGCTGTATCAGAGGCAGATGAAGCAGATCTCTCTTGTTTGTTGCATTGAAACTTAGTTAACATTGATAATGCCTGATGACTGGAATGTTTTACAATTTTCAGAATGGATCAAACTACAAACTCTGGAAAGGAAGAAGGTGGTGGTGTGTGCTTTTTAGTCAATTCTAATTGGTGTACAGACGTTGGGGTTACGTGGACTTCTTGTTCCCCTGACTTAGAACACCTGACGATTAAATGCAAACTATTGTGCTTGCCTTGGGAGTTCTCATCCGTGATCCTGACCGCTTTTATATACCACCAGTGGCCGATTATAAGCAAGCACTCGCAAAACAGCACAATATCGTCTGAAAGCAAGAAACAGCCCATCCCAATACATTTCATATTATAGTCTGTGACTTTAACCAGGCCTATTTGAAGAAAACCCTGCCCAGTTATCACCAAAATATAACCTGTAGCCCAGAGGTCCCAGCACATTCGACTACTGCTACACTATGATAACGAATGCCGATCATTAGCAGCGAGACAACACTTTGACAAATTGGACCATTTGCCTAAACTCCTGCTACCTGCATACAAATAGAACCTAAAAAGCAAGGCTCCAGAGATCAAGACAACTAAGAGGCGGTTGCGGGAGGCAGAGGAATGGTTACAGGATTGCCTTGAGTTAGCGAACTTGGCTGTGTTCAAGAGCTCATCTGAGGATCTGAATCACTATACCAGGGTCGTAGCAGACTTTATCAAATCAGCTCTGGATTAGTGGGTCTCCACTAAATCATTCAAGGTTAACACTAATCAGAAGCCTTGGATGAATCATGAAATCCAGAACTTGCTGAGAGCCAGATCGGAGATATTCAAATCTGGAGATCAAGAATGCTACAAAAGGTTCAGGTATGATCTTTGGAAAGCCACCTCATTAGTGAAGTGGAGACTCTGGACTAGACTGGAATCAATGAGGGATGCTCAGTGGCTGTGGCAGGATTTGAATGCCATAACCTCCAACAAAGTTAAATCTTGTCATATAGGAGATGGCAGAGCTGCACTTCCAGATGAGCTCAATGCCTTCTGTGCTTACTTTGACCGCTGCATACCCCACGTCTCCAAATGAACCTTTGATCTCAGTATCTGAAAATGATGTGCGGGCTGTCTTCAAGGCAGTGAATCGAAGGAAAGCATCTGGTCCAGACGGAGTACCTGGCCGAGTACTGAAGAACTGTGCTGAACCACTGGTTGGTGTGTTCACAGATATTTTCAACCTCTCCCTCCTGCAGTGTGTGGTACCCATCTGCTTCAAATAGGTTTCAATCATACCAGTCCCCAAGAAGAGCGCGGTGATCTGTCTCAATGTCTATTGCCCAGTGGCACTTACATCCGTAGTGATGATGTGTTTGAGAGGCTGGTATTGAAGCACATCATCTCCTGTCTGATTGGTGATTTGGATCCACTCCAATTTGCCTACTGAAGCAACAGGTCTACACTGGATGCCATCTCATTTGTCTTCACACAACCCTGGACAGCAAGGATGCATACATCAGGGCATTCTTTATCAAGTACAACTCTGCATTTAATACCATCATCCCCTCAAAATTAATCAATAAATTCCAAGACCTAAGCCTCAATGCCACCTTGTGCAATTGGATCCTGGATTTCTTCACTTGCAGACCCCAGTCAGTTTAGAAAGCCAAAACATCTTCTCCACAATCTCTATCAGCACAGGAGCACAACAGGGATGTGTGCTTAGCCCCCTCCTCTACTTGCTTTAAACCTATGACCGTGTGGCTAAGTACAGCTCCAACACCAGTTTGCTGATGACACCACTGTTGTGGGCCGTGTCAAAGGTGGTGATGAATCAGCATACAGGAGAGAGACTGAAAATTTGCCTGAGTGGTGTAATAACAACCACCTCTCATTCACTGT
This sequence comes from Mobula birostris, assembly GCF_030028105.1. Taxonomy (NCBI): domain Eukaryota; kingdom Metazoa; phylum Chordata; class Chondrichthyes; order Myliobatiformes; family Myliobatidae; genus Mobula; species Mobula birostris. The sequence goes on from NC_092381.1 coordinate 78,402,723, forward strand.
CAGTAAGACCAAGGAACTGATTGTAGACTTCAGGAGAGGGAAACCAAAGGATCCTGAGCCAGAACTCATTGGAGGTGGAAAAGGTCAGTAGCATTAAATTCCTGGTTGTCACTATCTCAGAGGACCTGTCCTGGACCCATCATATAAAAATAATTGCAAAGAAAACACGACAGCACCTCTACTTCCTGAAGAGTCTGCGGAGATTTGGGATGTCATTAAAAACCTTGGCAAATGTCTTTAGAAGTGAGGTGGAAAGCGTGCTGAGCAGCTACATTATGGCCTGGTACAGAAACACTGATGCCTTTGAGCGGAAAATCTTTAAAAAGGTAGTGGGTTTGGCCCAGTACATCACGGGTAAGGCCCTCCCAGCCATTGAGCACATCTACATGAAATGTTGCCGCAGAAAAGCAGCATCCATTACCAAAGATCCTCACCACCCAGGCCCTGCTCTTTTCTCACTGCTGCTATCAGGTAAAAGGTACAAGTACCTCAGGACTCACACAACCAGGTTCAAGTTCAGTCACTACCCCTCAACCATCAGGCTCTTGAACAAAGGGGGATAATTACACATTCTATTTAAGAACTCTTTATCTTGTTGTTTCATTCTCATTTTTATTGCTGTTTATTTATATTTGCATTTCCACAGTTTGTTGTTCTTTGATTCTGTTTGCAGTTACTGTTCTTTAGATTTGCTAAGCATGCCCACAGGGAAAAGAATCTCAGGGTTGTATCTGTGCACACAGAGAAAAAAGAAACAAACCTCGCAGTCCCCAGAATCCCCCACCCCCTGCCTGCAGGAAAGAAACAGTGTCAATACAACCCGGACTCCCTCACTCACAGAAAAAAAGATAGTAACAATAGCAACACATTCCCAACCCCTCCCCCGCAGAAAAAAAACAGAAACAATTACAATCCCGACCCCCCCACTGGCAAAAAAGAACAGCGAGTGCTTACCCTACCCCCCCTCACACACAAAGAACCAACAGATTACCCACACGCCAATCGGCCACAGGAAAGAAAATGCGGAAAAACTGAAAGAGACCAATAGAAATACAGTACAATCACACAAACCTCAGAACATCGAACAGTCTTTCTGTGACTCAGGACTCTCGCCTGGTCACATGGTGGCCTCCGTTGGGAATGATTGCTGACCCCATCCGCATTCACCTTGATGCTTCAGTCTTCCTTGTTTCAAGATCCAGTCATTCATGACCCCACATCCCATCACTGGTCTTTTCCACGAGGCAGCTTGTACTCTGGGCACCCCCATCTCTGATCTCCACAAGGCAGCTCTCTGGGCACTGCAGAGCAAGCTGACAGGATCAACAGTAACTCAGATAACCATGCATTACAACAGTGGTGTGCAGAAGAATATCTCTGAATGCACAACATGTCAAACCTTGAAGTGGATAGGCTACAGCAGCAGAAGACAACAAGCATACACTTTATGAGGTATAGGAACTACCTAATAAAATGGCAACTGAGGGTGTATATTTAATTTTAAAGTTGAATTGAGAATTATTTTTGGATCACTCAGAGGATTCATTGAACTCAGAAGTGATATCAGACTTGTATAAATGGTGCACACTATTCTTTCTACTTTCTTGCAATAGCTAAATTTAAAGAGGTAGTGTCTTAGAAATTGGACTCTTTAAGCGCATTAGCTTTTAGGACCCATGCTGGAGTGGACAATGCTAATTAAGCTGTGGTAGGTTCAGCAACTTTCTTTCTTTTCTGCATCACACTGCTCCATTTTGTGATTCGTACTAGCATGCCTGTGGTCAAATCATAGCATAGACACCATTGGCCTGTCCATAACAAGGAGCCTCAACGGAGTCTAGCTTTATCTATAAAATAGCCATCCTTATATCCATTTCCCCTCCTTTCCCCTCATCACCATGGTAACCCTGTGCTAATGAAGGGGCAGCTGCGAGTTCTGTAAGCAGCTGCTGCTCTCTTTGAGTGCCGCAGTTGCATTCTGTTGCTTCAAAATAGAAGAAAACTAAAGTAGTGATTTTTTTAAAGCCAGGATGTTTGAGTTTTGGGAATCTTTTAATGACTGCAGATTTGGCATTCTTAGAAATTATGACACACATTTAACACAATTTTCAGGCAGCTAAATTTAAATACTTAGGTTTATCATTTTTTAAAGCTGTTTTTCTAAGGTTCATCTCTTACTTGGCAGCAGCCTGAACATCTTTACATTGTTAATGTCTAGTGCTTATACACTGAAATTAAGAAACAAGCAAGTTTTGAATGCAGCCTAGAAGGATTCCGGTATTAATTAAAAAAGCAGACTGAATGACAGTTTACCCATGAAAGCAGGCACTTCATTGCGTCAGATAGCTGAGTAATTCTTTTCTGTTGGCGACTTTCTAACACTGCAAACTGTCAGCAACTGCATGGTGCTGATCAAATGAATGCTTCCTGAAGCTGAACCTGAGATGATATTTGTCAGCAGACAAAGTTCACTGCTCTCATTCTAGGTAGTGAATCTATTGATTTTGCTGTAGTTGGCTGCCCATATCTGTGTCGTTATAATGCCAGTCTGTTCTCAGATATCCACTGAGTGAAGAAGTGTCAATCATTGTCCAATTAGTTTCAGGATGGGTGATAGATATTGTTCTCAGTATTTTCACATGGATTACATGGATATGGTAAACACCTTAATATACAGATTAAAGGCACTTTTTTGGTGAAGCCAGGTATCAACCCTTGGACCTTAATTTAAAACTGCTTTGTGTGCAGTTACTGGTTGCTCGTTCTGCTCCACACTCTTCATGAACACGAGTCACATCTAATCCATTCTGTCTGTCAACAGTTGTCCATCAGTTATTTACCTTCAAGAGTCAACTTTCTTTTCTTGCTCGTTTTTTCTCTAACTTTCTCTTGTGATTCCTAATTATAGGCTTTCTGGATTTGCTAAATGTGGAAAGCTGTCAGATTTGATTCATTCAACATATTTAATTTTAATCCTCATATAATGAGGACAATGATTAATGACAACTGCCTTTCATCACCAGTCATTTGTATTAACCATGGCAGTAACGGTTTTGAATCGATCTGATTGTTCCTCCAATGATCACAGATGAGTTTTTTGTGTGTTGTTATCATTAGATAAAGTTTTTGCATGTGAGAAGGTAATGCAACCCAGGTAATGCATTTGACAGCGTAGTTATTTAGACTTCACTTTTGACACTGATTACCTCAAACTGGTGGTAAGCACCTTTTTTAATGGAAGGGCTTTGCTTTCTCCTTCTTTGATATAGGAAACTTCAGCACAAAGATGTCTTTGATGTTTATATCTGAAGTACTCAGGGAAACAAGCATGAACAAATCTGTTTCAATTCAGATTGTTATAGTTAAAAATAAAACTGACCCGTGCTTGCTGAATTCAAAGGTGTATAAGGAACGTAGTTTTTGAGAGAGGTTGGAAAAGGTTTCAAAATCAGAGTTCTGGATAGAGGCAGATTTGCAATTTATTTTTCTTTTGTTTGATCATCTATCTTCTTTAAGGGGCAATCCATGTGGTGTTTTTCATCTTGCATTAGCTAAGACCACCCTTGAAGAAGTACAATTGCTGTATTGAAAGGTTTTTTTCCTAAAATTGTTGCTTTCTTTAGTCTTTTCATTTTAACAGATTTTCTTTTATAAAATCCTTGTTGAAAGTAAAATGTTTTATTTGTGCCTAGTCTCAAATGTTCATTGATTGTTGAAAACCTTTCCCTACAACCATTAGCTGTAAGAAAGGAGAACAGAGCAAGATTTGACAAGCAGTTGAAAAGAACACTATGACAGTTACCTTTTATTATGGAGGTGACTCTTGAAAATAATTGGCTTAAAAGATCAATTCAATCAAACTACATCTTCCCCACTCAAAATGAAGGCAAAGGTATACTCTTCAGAAAACAGTCGGAGTTGCCTTGGCAATAGCACTGTTAAAAGGCTGAGTTTTAAGTCCATTTCCCAAGGATCGAAAAACCTCACCTAGATCAGCTCAAAAGAAAGTACTACATTGTAGATGTTGTTATTCCACAAAACACTTGCATGTATGTGATACATTCTGAGAAAGAGAATGTCACTTTCTGTCCTTCTCTGCCAATGTTTTATCTTACCTAAGGTAAAGCTAGTTATTTCTTTCATCACCATTTGTCAGAGCTTACTGTTCAGAAATTTATCACCATAGTTTCTGTATTACAGTATTTGGAATACTTTGTTGCCTGTATTATAATAATGACTATATTGGAAAGTACTTGGTTACCTGTAAATACCGTGAGGTGGCCTAAGATCTTACAAGTCGCATAGAAATGCAGCTCCTTTCTATCTTATGCTCTATGCCTGGAAGAATGCAGCTGCAACAACACTTATGAAGCTGGTATTTCTTTTATAGATGGTGAGTGGGACAAGCAAAAATACTGTAGTGGCATATTATGCATCATCGTAAACTTCTCTTTTCCTGACAGCAGTACAAAATAAACTGCAACAACTTCAGCAGCACCTACAATACTTGTGTCATCTCCTACCTAGGATAAGAGCAGAGGTCTCAAAGGGATACACAATTTGCAAATTCATTCCTTATCCTAACTTGAAAATACCTCATTGTTTCCTCAAAATTTCATTGCCACCTAATAGCACTCTGGACACATTTTAGAAAATGCATCACTAATTTTGCAAGAGCAGCAAAGGATGAGCAATATTCTCATCTTATATGCTTTGTCCATTATATGGGTTCAAAGTTCAAAGTACATTTGTTATCTAAGTATATATACTATATACAACTTCGAGATTCATCTGCTTGCAGACAGCCACAAAACAAAGAAACCCCAGAGAACCCATTAAAAAGAAGACCAGCAAACACCCAACTTGCAAAAAAAAAAGGACAAATCGTGCAAAGCAACAAAAGGTAAGCAGGTAATATTCAGAAATAATGTTCACAAGCGTGAGTTACAGCCATGAAACCGGCTACCACTGCAGCTGGTCCAGGAGCTTGTTAGTTACAGGCCACAGGATCAGTTCAGTGCAGAGATGAGTAAACCTCACTGATCAGTGAGCTAAACAACAGCCCATGCCTCACCTCCAGCCCCGACACATTGAATTTTTCAATCTGGCCTGGTACTTAAATTGGTGAAATTTGGCACATTCTTCACTCCTGAATTCAGCCTGTACCTGACCTTTCCAATCTGGCCCAACACTTAAATGGGTCAAACATCAGCTCATTCCTCGCTCTCAGACCCAGGCTGCACCACCTAGACTCTGCCTCATCTCAGATCCACCACTTTGAATCAGCTCCAAGTCTGCTCCAGCAATGGCCATACACAGGCTTATTACTTGCTCTCAGGTTGGGCTCCAGCACCTCAATGTGATCTGTACACGCCATGCAGCAACTATCCTGTACCTTCGAAACTTCAGTTTATGCTGCAAAAATGCTGGGTTGAAAAGACAGTTCAAAAGCTCATGTCCAAAAGGAAAATTACAGTGATCGTTTTTTTAGAAAAGTTAGTAGTTTTGTTAGCTGCCAGTAAGTCATCACTGTGTTTCACCGGTGCTATCTTAAACCAGAAACTGGAGTGAATATCGAAACAGTGTCTCAGTACCTCTTACTCACATATTGCAACAGAAACTCATACAACAAACTATTAGAAATATTGGAACAACTAGAACTGTGAGATTGCTAGAATTGTCCCTTAAATGAGAATGACTTGTACAGTGGCCAAGCAGTGACTGGAACAAGAGAAAATGTAGCTGATTCTGGTTTGCCAATTTGAGTCCAAACAGCAATGATTCATGGCCGTTTGGCATTTTGAGCAGCAGCCAATCAGCATTTGGGATTGATTGGCATGAAAAAATTAAAATAAGGCAGGGTCAAGTGGAGCGGCTATTGTTGGAGTGGGCAGCATTAGAGTGGTTACTTGAGGCTTCAGAGTGGCAAGGCTTGTGTGAGAGAAGGTGAAAAAGCTGTAAATAGATTTTTTTTCCTCCAGTTTATTTATTCTTTTCCTTCTTTATATTTGCACAGTTAGAACAGTAGAGGTGCCAGGCAGGAATGTTATATGTTCCTCTTGCAGAATGTTCCAGTGTCCCTAATGATTACACCTGCAAGTACAGCTTCTAATGCTCTGCGAAAAGGAGTCAGAGTTGGAACTGGATGAACTCCAGATCATTCAGGAGGCTGAGGGGGTGATAGATTGGAAGTTTAGAGAACTAGTTACACCTGCAGAGCAGGACACAGCAAACCAGATGAAAAGGGTTAAACAGCCAGTGCAGAGTACCCCTGTGACCATTCCCCCTCAACAACTAGTATACCACTTTGGATTCTGTTGGTGGAGATGAGCTAGCTGAGGAAAATCATAGTCTCTGGCACTGAGTCTGACTCTGTGACTCAGAAGTGAAGTGGGGAGAAGAAGTGAGCGGTCATGACAGGGGATTCATTAGTTAGAGGAACTGAAAGGAGCTTCTGTGGGTGAGAATTAAATTTTTGGATCGTATGTTGCCTTCCAGGCACCTGGTTCCAGGACATCAGATCAAGACCTCAGCATTCTTGAATGGCAGGGTGATCAGCCAGAGATCGTGGTCCATGTAGGTACCAATGGCATAAGAAGGAGAAGTGATGAGGTTCTGCAAAGTTAGTTCAGGGAGTTAAGTGCTAAGTTAAAGGACAGAGCTTCCAGCATTGTTACCTCAGGATTGCTACCTATGCCATGTGCTAGTGAGACCATAAATAGGAAGATCATACAGTTTAACACATGGCAAAGGAGTTGGTGCAGGAGGGAGGGCATAAGATTTTTGGATCATTGGGCTCTCTTCCAGGGAAGATGTGACCTGTATAGAAGAGATGGTTTGCTGCTGAACTGAAAGAGGACTAATATCCTAGCAGGAAGATTTGCTAGTGCTGCACAGGGGTGTGGGGGGGGGGCGGGGTGTTTAAAATAGAGTTGCAGGGAGATGGGAATCAGAGTGCCAGAGTGGAGATAGACGTTGTTAAGATGTCAGACAAAGTCAGGAATCAAAAGGTTGAGCACGGAGTGACTAATGTTCTGAACTGCACATATTTCAATGCATGAGGTGTTATAGGAAAGATAGATGAGCTCAGAGCATGAACCAACACGTGGAATTATGATACTGTAGTCATTAGTGTGACTTAACTGTAGGGGAGGCAGGACTGGCAGCTCAATATTCTTGGCTTCTGTTGTTTTAGACACAACGGAGTGGGAGAGATTAAAGGGGGAGAAATGGTGTTAGTAGTCACGGAAAATGTCACAGCATTGCTCAGACAGTTCAGACTCGTCTAGTGAGGCTTTATGGGTGGAACTGAGGGATAAGAAAGCTATGACCACATTAATGGAGCTGTATTATCGACTACCCAACGGTCCATGAGATGTAGAGGAACAAATTTGAAGGTTGTTCGCAGACTTTTACAAGAAATATAAGTTTATAATAGTCTGTGATTTTAACTTTGCACATATTGACTGAGACTCCTATACCATAAAAAGACTAGATAGTTCAGTAGTCCAATAGGTCTATTTGATATCAGAGAGTGTTTCAAAGGTTTCAAAGGTACATTTAGTGTCAGAATGTATACAATATATGTCCTGAAATGCTTTTTCTTCGCAATCATCCACGAAAACAGAGGAGTTCTCCAAAGAGTGAACGACAGTTAAATGTTAGAACCCCAAAGTACCCCCCAACTCCCCTCCCTCCTGCATGTAAGCGGCAGCAAGCAACAATCCCCCTTCCCCCCACTGGCAAAAAAAGCATCGACACCCGCCACCAAGCACTCAAGCGTGAGCAAAGCAACAGCAAAGACACAGACTTGAAGTTACCCCAAAGACTTCGTGTTTCACCCAGTATTCGACATACCACAGGCTCCCTGTTTCCCTAACAAAGAAAGAGATGTCTCCACTTTCACAGCCAGAGGGGAGACATAACAAACAACTCACAGGTTTGCAATGTTAAAAATCTGTTGCGTCACTTTTTTTTTCAAGCTGTGCGCAAAGATCTGGCCACACAGCCGTAGATATTCCGCCTCCCCCAAGGACACACAGGTCTCCTGCCGTGACACCGACCTTCAATCCGCCTGTCTCCAGAGCCCTGAGATCCTAGGCCTCCAAAGCTGAGCCAGACTCTTAGGCTGAGCCCTTGGCGTGCCGAACAACAGCGGCCAGTTATGAAACTGTGAGAGCGGGTCTCGATCCCGCAAAAAAACGTGGTCAGTATGTAACTCCAGGTCAGGGTCTTCAAAAATATGCTGAAAGAGAAAAATAAAGGTATTAAAGATGGAAATAGAGCTGTTTCTGAAGATGCAAGGAAAGGAGTTGCCATTTAGTGCCATCATCATTCTGCTCTACCTCCGATGTATACAATATACAACCTGAAATTCCTGTTTTTTTGCAGACATCCATGAAAACAGAAGAGAACCCCACAGAATGAGTGAGAGTAAAAACGTTAGAACACTAAAGCCCCCCACTCCCCCCGTCACTTGCACGAGCAGCAGAAAAGCATTGAACCTTCCCCTCCCTCACTTACTTTAACAAAAGTAGCATCAGCAGCTTCCACCCATCAAGCAAGCAATAGCAAAGCCTCCAAGAAAGACCATGATCTTCAGTACAACAAGAACTAATTGTTCAGTTGATAATTTGACATACCACAGGCTCTCTCTCTCCCCCTAATAAAGAGACAGAGGTGTCAGTCAGCAAGAGGAGAGACATGACCAAACCAATTCGCTGATTTACAGTGTTAAAGTCTGCTGCATCATTTTTTTCCAAGTTCTCCAACACAAAAATCAGCAACAAACTCTCCTGCACCAGTGAGAGAAAGAAAGTGTGCGATTCGCTGAGCGCAGAGACCCCTACAGCTGATTCATTGTTTCTGTTATTCCGATTTTTCCTAGGACACTTCAGATAGGATAGATTTTGTTCAGGAAAGTTTTCATAATCAGTACATTGAAATCCCAATGAGACAGTGTGCAATACTTGATCTGCTTTTAGGGAAAGAGACAGGGCAGGTAACAGAAGTTTGTGTAGGGGAACACTTTGCATCTAGTGGTCATAATGCACTAGTTTCAAAGTAAATGTGGAAAGACATGGGGTTGATCCATGGTTGAGATTCTACATGGGGAAAAAGGCCGAATTTGATGTTATCAGAAGGAATCTAGCAGGTGTGGATTGGGACAGGCTGTTTTCTGGTAAAGGTGTAGTTGGTCAATAGGAGGCGTTCAAAAGTGAAATTTTGAGAGTCCAAAACTTGTATGTGCCTGTCAGAATAAAGGGTAAAGATAACAGTTTTAGGGATTCATGGATTTCAAAGATATTGAGGCCCTGATTAGGGAAAAAAGGAGGGGCATAGCAGGTGTAGGCAGGTAGGAACAAATGAGGTACTTATGGAATATAAGAAATACAAGCGAACCCTTAAGAAAAAAATCAGGAGGGCTAAAAGAAGGCATGAGTTTGCTCAGGCAGACAAGATGAAAGAGAATCCTAAGGGATTCTACAGATGCATATAGAGCAAAATGATTTCAGGTTACAAAATTGGTCCTCTGGAAGATTCAGAATGTTAAGGCTTTAGATGGGCCAAAGGGTATATTTCTCTGTTGTACTTTTCTATGACTCTACCTCTCACAGGTATTGAGATGAGAATACCAATGTAGAGGATGTAATTTAGACAGGTAAAATATCTTTTACACACTGTTATTTGTCCTGTCGCTATGTTGTTACAACTGGCTGTTTATGACTGCAAGCATCTGGTTTGACCAACTGCATCCGCACAGTAGACAGTGTGCCAGAAGTGTAATTAACTTTAACAGAAGCAGACAAGCCATGAAGGCTAGGTCAAGCTAGCAAAGGAATAGCAATTTTTGCATCTGTATTTACCCAGGAGATGGACACAGAGTCTATATAAGTGAGACAAAGCAGCAATGAGGTCACGAGCCCTATACAGATTACAGAGGAGGAGGTTTTTGCTGTCTTGAGGCAAATTAAGGTGGATAAGTCTCCAGCGTGTTCCCTCAGACCCTGTGGGAGGTAAGTGCAGAATCTGTAGGGGCCCTAGCAGAGATATTTAAATCATCCTTGGTGTCAGGTAAGGTACCAAAGGACTGGTGTGTAGCTGATGTTCTGCTGTTTAAGAAAGGCTGTAAAGTAAACCAGGAATTATAGGCTGGTGAGCTTGACGTCAGTCGTGGGAAAGCTATTGGAAGGTATTCTAAGAGACTGAATATATGAGAATTTGGGTAGACAGGGACAGATTTGAGATAGTCAACATGGCGTTGTGCATGGTAGGTCACATCTAACTAATCTTATAGAGTTCTTCAAGGAAGTTACCAGGAAAGTTGATGAAAGCAAGGCAAAGGATGTTGTCTACATGGACTTTAGTAAGGCATTTGACAAGGTCCCACATGGGAGGTTGATCAGGAAGGTTCTGTCACTTGGCATTCAAGATGAGGTAATAAATTAGATTAGACATTGACTTTGTGGGAGAAGCCAGAGCATGGTAGTAGATAGTTGACTCTCTCACTGGAAGCCTGTAACAAGTAGAGTGCCACAGGAATAGGTGCTGGGTTTTTTGTTGTTAGTCATCAACATCAATGATCTGGATGATAATGTGGTTAATTAGATCAGCAAGTTTGTGGAGGACACCAAAATTGGGGTGTAATGGACAGTGAGGAAGACCATCAGAAATTGTAGCAGGATCTGGGCCATCTGGAAAAATCGGCTGAAAAATGGCAGATGGAATTTAATGCAGACAAGTGTGAGGTGTTGCACTTTGGTAGGACCAAGCTGGGTAGGTCTTACGTAATGAGTAGTAGAGCACTGAGGATTGCTGCAGAACAAAGGGATCTGGAAATATAGGTACATATTCATTGAGAGCGGTGTCATCGGTAGCAAGGATCAGAAAGAAAGCTTATGGCACATTGGCCTTCTGAAATTAAAGTATTGAGTACAGGAGATGGGATGCTATGTTGAAGTCGTACATGATGTTGGTGAGGCCTAATTTAGAGTACTGTCTGCATTTTTGGTCAGCTGCCTCCAAGAAAGATGTAAATATGGTTAAAAGAGTACAAAGAAAATTTACAGGGATGTTGCAGGGTCTGGAGGACCTGAGTTGTAAGGAAAGATTGAATAGGTTATGACTTGTACCTTGGAACATAGAAAACTGAGGGGAGATTTGATAGAGGTGTACAAAATTATGAGTGCTATAGATAGGATAAATATATGGAAGCTTTTTCCACTGAGGTTGCATAGGACTACAACTAAGGATCATGGATTAAGGGTGAAAGGTGAAAAGTTTAGGGGGTACATGAGGGAAACTTCTTCGTCAGAGTGTTGTGAGAGTGTGTAATGAGCTGCCAGAGCAATTGGTTCATTCGAGCTCAATTTCAACATTTAAGAGAAGTTTGGATAGGTACATGGATGGTAAGGGTATGGAGGGCTAAGTTCCAGGTGCAGGTCAATGGAGTAGGCAGCTTAATTGGTTTGGCATGGTCTAGATGGGCCGAAGGGCCTGTTTCTGTGCTGTACTTTTTTATGACTCCATTTCTCACATTTCCTGGGATGAGAATACCAATGTGGAGCAAATCATTCAGATGGGTAAAATATCTTTTCACACTGTGATTTGTCCTATCTCTATGTTGTTACACCTGGCTTTATATGACCGCAAACATCTGGTTTGACCAACAGCATCCACATATTGGACAGTGTGCCAGAAGGGTAATTAACTTTAACAGAAGCAGACAAGCCATGAAGGTTAGTTCAAGCTAGCAAAAGAAGATTAAGTCATGGAAGGACCAATGCATTTGCAAAAACAATATGTTTATTCAGTATGGAGAGCACTCAGTGATCAGCTTATATAGTATATTTGCTCTTTAGCTTAAAAACGATTCAGTAATTTTCAACTCCTGCTGGGCCTGTATACAAGGCTGATGTAAATCAGAAGAACAAATTGCTGAAATATTTTTGTTACTAAGATCAAATAACACTGGTGTTTATGCCAAGGGTATCGGATGTATTAACAAGTAACTCAAGATGATAACTAATTCTTACTGTCTGACAATACTGTTAACAAGAGTAATTGGGCTAGAAATTCTAATAGGTATGGAAATACAGAGTGAAATTGTGCTTTGTTACATTAGATTTTAAAATGAATTACCTGCAAACATCTGTAGATGAATATTGGCTACAACTTTATTGAGCAGACAGACAATCTATTATAGTTAATTATACAATAACAGATAGCAGGGCAACAAATTATTGGATGAGACAAGCGGTAAAAATGGCAAGTATTTTTAGATTGTCATCTCTTCTGACTGAGATTTGCCAACTTTACCCATTTTAGACCACAGAAGGCTTTATTTTATGTATTAGTTCAGCTAACGTTGCCTGAGGCAGGCCTATGTTGACTTCCATGCTGACTAGCAACTCCTACAATGCCGCTGATTCTATGCTGTATCAGTCTCTGCCATTCCTTTTGGATTCATCAGCTCGTGGAAAGTGGGAGCTTGATACTTGGGCGACAGCTTGCTCTCCATATCGTACTGCCCTGGCTTATGTATCAGATAGACAGCTGGGACGCAACAACGGTGGTTGACCTTGACCAATGGTGGGCCTCAATCTAGTTATAGCCAGTCTGGGGCCTGAATAGACCCAGAACAAAGATAGTTTTACCATTACAGCATAACATTTCTGTATAATTTATTTGTTCCAAACAGACCATTTCTCTTAACTGGCTCTGCCCTAAGTTACCTCAAGTGGTTAGCTATGACTTGCTTTACCACCTTCCTTAATATGAGGAATAATCTTCTCTAAATGCATGATTTTAGTTATACTCCAAATACAATTTCAGTCTCAAGAATAGCATGCTTCAATAAAAAAAAAATTCAATTAGCAATGCCAGCTGGTTGTTATGCATAACAGATTTCATGATGTACAATAATTCACTAAACAGAATTACTCTGAAACAACATTAGTGCCCAGCTGAAGATGTTTTGCTGAGAACCACATTGCAGTCTGGAAGTCTAGATTCATTATTTCCCTCGCTTGCTAGTCTCAGCGATTAAGCTACTGTGCATGTGTGGCTATATTCTGATTAAGGCTTTTTGTTTATCACCTAAGTACAAGGGAGGTAAAACTGTGGCCCAGAACCTAACATAATGGGTTGCCTGGCAATCATTTTAGCAACATTAAATGGCAGTTTTTTTCTAATAAAAACAGGTTAAATGCTGCTCTCTTCTTAGACCATGGGTGGGTGTATTTTATCATCCGATATGTGAAGAGTAGAGTGTATTTAATATTTCAGTATTATTGTAAATATATTGTTCGATTAGGCATTCTTTGTTTAAATAATTATTTACTGGGTTATATGTAAAAGTATGTGAATGTCATATGTCATTATGCCACCATGTCATAAGTAAGCGCCGCACTAAAGAAATGGAAGGTATGGAATCTTGCAAGAAAGCATTCAAAAACAGCTCCTAACTGAAACACAACTCAAATTTAAAAGTACAATTGAAATCACTGTGTGGATGGAAACAGCAGCCAGAGATAAAATTGAGTTGCAGTTTCTGGAGTTACTAAACATAACAAAGAGCCATGGGTGGAGGTGGTGTGAACTCGGAGCCCATATTACCTTCATACATAATTATTGAGCCCAGTTTCTGGGGGCACACAATATGCACCAACATACTCTTCAAGATGGCAGCTGTTAAGACTTTCTCCTGGAGCGGAGGAATGGAGTCAGAGACAGGCACATTCCTTCTGTGATGGATGTTTAAACATTGTAACATTAGTGATAGGAGAAGAGAGAATCAGTCAGGCGCTACACTGAACAGTCCTTCCCAACCCTAACAGAAATCAAAAGGTTTTTCCTGGAATGCTAGTGGCATGTTATTCATTAGAAAAGGTTCCATAATATTTAATGGTAAAATTTCTCAAGAAAAATCAGGTAAGTATTACCATTTTTCCAGGCGCTTAGCCAAGCCGTTTCCCTCTTATGCAGGCCTGGTTTTCCATTTAAGTTTGTATTGTTACTTCATCACATATCTGCATTTTATTATGGAGCACTGACGACACTAAATGTGCATTACATGCAAATTAATAGTAATGCTTTGACCCTAATGGTTTCTGTGCACAGATGTGTTTGTGCACAGAGCCAATGATTAAATTTCACATCATGTACTTTGCTTATGGAAATGATGATCCTACTTGGCGATCAATTTTGCTCTTTCAGAATTGCAAATAAAAGTTGTACTACGTGACTAAATTTTTGGGCCATTAAGCTCTTCCATAAATAATAAGCTAATCGGTGTATCTGAATGTCTACTAAAGTTAGGATTATTGATTTATGTAGTGAGCATAGAACTAATAAATTAAGAATGACCTTAAAATTTATTTTTTTTTAAGCGTATCATACCAGACATTCAGCCATTCTTGTCTGGCACGTGGTGTCAGGATTAACCGGGTCACATTATGAATGTTCCTGACTCGACCTTTGTATTATTTTACGAGGCCGAGTGGCTAGCTCAACACTCAACCCAGCACGAATGAAAAGCGTGGACTTGGATTCGAACTCGGGAACCTTACCTTAAAATAATGGTAATTTTAGACAATAAGCCTAATTAAAAGTGTAAAGCATTAATTACATTTGTGTTCTGTAGGAATACATACGAGGAGGTGGTTTAATTTGTGCATTTAAAAGAGGATTTTTGAGATTTTGAAGATAAAAAAAATAGTTGTGGATGCACCAATTTATCTTTAAAAAATCTTCTTAAAACTACCATTGTTGATAAGGTGCATCTATTCTGAATTAATTTTTTTTTGGAATTATATAACATTATGGAGAACTTTGAGGTTTGCCATGTAAAAGGGATATACATTTACAGACTTGAACACTTGAGCTGGGTCAGATCTGCCTGAACAGCAGGCTGGGAATGCAACATGTTTAAACTTTCTGATCATTAGCACAAGATTTGGTTACAAATCCTTGCTTAAGTAATTTATAATTCATAAATACGTCGCTATCAGACAATTAATGTCATGAGCCCTATTAATTTTCAGGAATAAGTAAGATCATCCATCCTGTAACACAGATGGATATTGAAAACCCTTCATCATCAGTTGAAATTAATTATCCTAACCTTGTAGGAATTTTCAAGGCTACATTTAGAAACCAATATGGTTCTCTGAGGTCCTTAGCATGGACTACTCTACTTCTGCATTAATGTTAGCAGCATGTTTTCTTGAAGTCAGATGACTCTGTGATAGTTGCCAATCTGCTGTAAAGTCACACTTTAAAATGAAATCAGTAGATTGGTTTGAGACATCTAAGAATATTTTCCAGGATTTACATTTTTATGGCTATAAGCTTCATCATGTTGGTATCCACTGCAAAATGGTAGACAAATCAAGATTGGAGACCTCTTTGAATATAAAGGGGCCTAAATTTATCAAGGTCTGAAAACCCTTAGAGTCATTCTGTCCTTCAGCTGGTGGTGCTTCTCGAGCATCCTGATGTATTTTTTTTTGTCTGTCTAGACCTCTAAGATTTCAGAGTAGTCTTCTGATCAGATAGAATCAGAAGAGTGCAAACAGATTCAGGAGGGAGGATACTCGTACCTCCATTGTTTATTGAGAGGATTCTGCAAACTCCTTCGTCCGATAACAGGTAGTGTTATTGACATTGCTCTTATGCAGTTCTAACTTATCATGACTGCTCACCAGAGTTCAGTGTATGCTTTTCCTGAACCACTTTGTTCCTGGTGTCATTGTTGGCCAAAGAGCTGAATTCCAGCAGTAACCTTCAATGACATCCAAGAATCATTTGACTGAGTATAGTATCCATGAGCTCTGATAACACTGAAGTTATGGGAATTAAGTTGAAAATACTTCAGTACTTGAAGTTATTCTTCAGACAAGGAAATTGGAAGTCAATCATCCCAAGTCCACATATCATTGCAGTATTTCCTCAGGACAATTGCCCAGATCAAGCAAGCTTCAGCAACTTCATCATTAAAATTCTTTTAGTCATCAAGTTATAAATAGCAATGTTTGCTTTTAAATTCAGTCACAATTACTTATCAACTTATGTAGTTCATGTATGCATACAGCAATACTTGATAAAATTCAAGTATGGCCGATAAAGAACAAGTAGCAATGCTGCCACAGATGTACCAGGGAATGACCATCTCCAATAGCAAAAGAAAAACCTGTCTATCCATTTTGTGACATTCAGTGGCATTGCCATCTCTGAGACCAACATCTTGGAGGTCACCATTTACCAGAGACTCAACTGGATCAACCAAACCTATGCCAAGGTTACAAGAGCAGGTCAGAAACTGGGTACCCTGTGGGACTCATTTCATCTCACCTTGAAGCCTTTCCAATGGCTACCAGGTACAAATCGGGATGCAATACTTTCTACCTGCTTGGATGTGTGTTGCTACAGCATGGTTGACACCTTACAGGATAAAACAACCCATTAGATTGTTATTACTTTAACCTTACTGAAAATTCACTCCTTGCACTATCACAGCACAGCATATACCATCTTCACAATGCAATGAAATGGCACGTATAGATTGCTTTGACTACCTTCCAACCTGTGATCTCAACCAAAAAGGTAGATAAAGGCAGAAGAGGCATAGGGTTACCACCGCTGGGTTGCAATAGCAGCTTCTATTTCACTGTTATAAGACTCTCGAATGGGCCTCTTGTATGTTAAGATGAACTCTTGACCTCACAGTCTACTTCATCATTATCCTCGTATCTTGTTGTCTACCTGCAGTGCACTTTATAACTGTAACATATTCTGCATTAGGTTATTGTCCTTCCCTTGTACTATCTCAATATATTAATATTGATAATATTAATAATTCAGGTGGCATGCAGAACTAAATGTTTCATGTATTTTGGTACATGCAACAATAATAAACCAATTCCAATTCCTTTTAAAGTTATCCATGCTTCTCCTTGGCCAATGGGTCTAAATCCTGGAAGTCCTTCTCTTGCATGTGACAGAACCTCCACCAGAAGCAAATTAGTAACTTCAGAAGCTTTTGGAACTACAATAGATGTAGAGACTTTATTTTGAAACTGAAGTGCAACCTGTGACCACGAAACCAAAAGGTTTTGGATAATTTATCAATGTAACAAATCTCTTGGGTTCCTGTGCTCATACTGCAGCTATTTCTTCATCCTACATATCAGCTGATTACACTAATTGAAATCCTTAATTAAAACACACACACACACACACCAGAGTTAGGTGTGTTGCAGATTCTTGCAGTTTCTTCAGCCTAATTAAACCCAGTAATTGGTCAGTAAAGCTCTTTACCATGTGAAGCAGAATCCAAGAAGTAGTATTCAAGACATCTTCAAGGAGAAGTGCCTCAGAAAGGAGGCGTCCATTATTAAGGACCCCAACCCCAGGACATGCTTTCTTCCATTGTTACCATCAGGAACGAGGTAACGGAACAGCTCCTTTCCCTCTGCCCTCTGATTTCTAAATGAACATTGAACCCATGAGCACTACCTCACTAGTTTTTTAGAATTTCTGTTTTTGCACTTCTTATTTCAATTTAACTATTTAATATAAATATATATACTTACTGTAATTCAGTTTTCTTTCAATATTTATCTTGTATTGTATTGTACTGCAGCCACAAAGTTAACAAATTTCATGACATATGCCAGTGATATTAAACCTGTTTCTGATTCTGAATTGATATTTTGCATTCTAAGATCTCCCACTTGGACCATTGAATGACAAGAGCTCAATGTACATCTAGAAGTAGGTCTTTCTTGGCCATAGCTGCACCTTCAGGAGAGAAATCCAGTGGTACCCTTATAGACAACTGCATTGGAAGCTAACAGAATGTACATGCGGAAGGAAATGGGTGCACCAAAGCTAAGAGCAGCCTGTCTTGTGTAAATATTCCTTTGTGATTGGACAGCTAAGACAGTGGATAGATTTTAATGATTAATATAACTAAGAATATGGGGGTTTAGAAGGAAGAAGTATGAGACTGAACCTGGAAGAGGGAGAGGGAGGAAAGGTCACAGACTGAATTAAATGTTGAAAGGATCCAAATTACTCAATTATTGCTGAGCATTCATTCCAGTGTTGGGGTGCTATCATGTATACAACCTGCTGTATAAAATGCATTTGAAGTGCTCGATAATGCAATTTAACAATAAAATTATAGTCTTGCTTTTCATTCAGTAAAATTCACTATGAAGGAATGTGTTGCCAGTCAAATGCTCAAAGTTATTCTTACAACAAAGTCTATGGTGTAAAATAAAACATGCATTTTCACATTGTTAAATCTATTGTTAGGCTGGATCATGCTCAGCCTGTCTTCATCTTAAGTTTTCCTCCCATGCATATTTCATGAGCATTTTGACCTGATGTGGTCACAATGGTTCAAGCAAAATCAAGGCCACTCCCACAGTGGTCCCATGATGCAGAAGAATCCATGGGGAGCAAATTAGCCTCTGACAATGGATCACAAGGTTCTGCCAAATCTTGCATGCAGATTAGCGATCTTTAAAAAGCATTCATTTTGATTTGAATAATTAGAATTAAACTTTATTGAAGAAACAAAACATTAAAAATTTACATCAGCTGAAAGCCAAACAAAAACATTTATTGAAATTGCAGAGGAAAGCGTAAACCACTTGCATTTTCCATCTAGGCATCCGAGTCCAATGAACAGGCTGAGCAGATTAAAGCTACCCTCACTCAGGATGGTCCTGAACTGCCACTGAACTCAGTGGTAAGTTCAGGGAGAAAGGGAAAGAGAGAGAGAGGTCAGATTTCACAGCTGTACAGCAGAGAAACATTGGTTCACAGCATCTATGCTGACCAGTTTGCCTATCTGTACTAATCCTACTTGTCTCCATTAATTTCATTTCCTCTTCATGTCCTATTCATGCAAGTATCTTCTAGATGTCAACTCATTCCAGATGCTAACTGCTCTGTGTGGAAAAATTCACCATCAAATCCTCAGTCTGTCCAGATAGCTCAAACCTTCCATTCCGACAACTGTCTTTGCGATGCTTTTCTCTAAATACCACAGCTTAATCATGTCCTTCCTTTGCAACAGAAGACAGATTTGAACACAATATTCCAAGGAGGGCCTAAGCAACATTTTGTACAACTGTAACACGATATCCCAATTCAGTTCTTTGGCTGATAAAGGGAAGCATGCCAAGTGTTCTCTTCACTACCTATGTCTACCTCTGCTCACATTTTCTGAAAACAATATACCATTTGGTCCCTCTGTTCAACAACACAGCCCACTTGTCTGAGTTAAATTCCATTTGCCAAACCTTTGTCAAATTTACAGTTGATTTATATTCTGCTGTAATCTTAGACAATCTCCTTTATGTTCCACCTAACTGTTCGGACTTCTGGCAAGATGGCGCCAGTGACCAATGGTGGCATCTTGCCGACAGCTTAGAAGACTACTGCATATTCTCCTCCTTCTAGATATACTTCTTTTTTTGAACTGCGATCGATTGCAACCTGTAATTTCCCTTTTAAGAATGAATCTTTTGGCCAACTAAATGATCTGGCACTTCAGTATCAGGTTTAATATCACCGGCATATAACTTTACAGCATCAGTACAATGTGATACATGATAAATGTAGAAAAGAAACTGAATTACAGTAAGTATATATGTGTGTATTTAGTAGTTAAGTTAAAATAAGTAGAATCCCCCTGCTGCCGCAGATTCCTGGGGATTTGACATGGAGTGCAACCACACCCATTCCTGGGGGTGACTGCATCGATCGCTAATAACAGAATGCAAACCTGTGGTCAGTTCCATTACTCCGCACTGACTGAAGCATTAAGCAAGATTAAAATGGGTGAGGATGGCAGCGGAAAATGAGTGGATGTTCAGTGCCGTCTGCCTGCGTTTGACTGGTCTCCCTCTCACTACTGCCAGCGCAAGGTGCAGGAGTCTCCGGTCCCATGCTGTAAGGTGTGATTGCCTCAGCAGCTCTTCGATGTGGACTCACTTTCAGCTGTGGTTTGCTGTTTAATGTCCAGAGCACTTTAGTGAATTGATTGAGGTGCTTCAGCGCGGAACTAGATCTGTGGATGCGGCCTGCTGCCATCAGCACAGTGCTGAACTGACGGACTTGGTGCTCCTGGACCGGCTTCATTTGCTTTGGCAGCTCGTGGCTATGGACTCGCTTTTAAGGAATCTGCGGTGTGATGTTTAATGTTCCATGTGTTATTTGTTCACTTTTTGTTGTTTACATGATTTGTTTCTTTTTACACGTTTGATGGTCTTGTTTGTGTGGGGTTTTTCTTTAAATGGGTTCTATGGTATTTTGTGTCTACCTGCAAAAAGACAAATCTCAGTTGCATACTGTATACCTACTTTGATAATAAAATGACCTTTGAACTTTGAATCTCACCACCAATTTTGACGTCACCTGCAGACTTCTCAATCATGCCGCCTACATTCTCATCTGAATTATGACAACCAACAGAGGTCCCAGCACCAATCCCTGTAGTGCAGCACTGGTCACAGTCCGCTAATCTGCCAAACAATCCACCTTACCACCAAGCCAATCTTGTATCCATTTGTATGTGCCAGCATCTTACTTGCAGTTCATCTTGTACCTTTGTACCTTGTCATCTTGTACCTTTTTTAGAACCATCAGCAAAAGATAATTCAAGTTCAAGTCAAGCTCATGTTCAACTTTATTGTTATCTGACTGTACATACATACAACCCAATGAAGCAAGGTTCCTCCAGACCATGGTACACCCACAAACCATGTATCACACAGCACATAAATCAAAATATTACTGTAAATAAATTAATAAAAACTAATTCAAAATGCATGTAGTGCACAGCACAGGTAAACAGTAAACAGCTCGTTGTCCTAGTGATGAGACTTCAGCGGTGAGAGGGTATTCATTAGTCTCACAACCTGAGGGAAGAAGCTGTTACCCTATCTGGTAGTCCTAGTCCTGATGCTTCTCTACCTCCTTCCTTTTGCTGGTGGGTCAAAGAGGTTGTGAGATGGGTGGTAAGAAATCCTCAGCAATGCTATGGACTCTTCATATACAATGCTCCCAGTAAATGTCTCAAATAGGGGGAATGGGAAACCCTCATGATCCTCTCAGCTGTAATCTGTAGGGTCATAATGTCTGATGCCTTACAGCTTCCATACCACACAATGATGCAGCCAGACAGGACACTAGATGGTGCTCCTATAGAAAGCTGCTAGAATGGGGGTGGGGAAGACTTGCAAGCCTCAATTTCCCCAGAAAATGTAGGCGCTGCCGTGTCTTTTTGACTAATGAGGAGGTGTGGGTCCAGGTTAGATCGTCTGTTACATGTACACCAAGGAACTTTGTGCTCTTCACTCCCTCCATGGCAGCTATGGATATGCAATATAGAGAGTGGTTGACCTGTGCCTTCCTGAAGTCCACATTGAGACCAAGGCTATGTCCACACTATGCCGGATAATTTTGAAAATGAAGCTTTTTCTCTTTGTTTTGACCCTCTGTCCGCATTGAAATTGTTTTCATCCCCCGAAAACGGAGCTTTTCTAAAACACTCTCCAGAGTGTGTAAATTTGAAAACGATTGTTGCACGTTGTAGTGAGACAGGGTAAACAGAGATATTTAAAAATGCTGTCATGCCAACACCACAACAGTAATGCTTTTTCTGCTTCTGCTTGGTACTGCGCAAGCACTGCCGGACGGCTGTTATAACGCGCAGTCGGTGTGAACGCTGTGGGAGTTAAATTGTAAAGTGAGCTTTTTTGGCTATTTTAAAACGCTGTCATGACGTGCCAGAACAGATTGCGGCAGTGCGGATTTCGTTGTTTTCTTGAACGCAACCCCCCACACAACCCAACAATTTCAGAACAGACGGCAACGAGACTGAAGCCAGAAGATTTAGAAATGTACTCACCAAATCCTTTGACCCATAGCTTACTGAATAAATATGTATACTCACTTTGCCCTGTTTTCTGTCCTTGCTTGTATGAAGGTGGTTTACCTATTTATGCAAGTACTTCTCTGACAATAGATGTGTAACAGCCTAATGTAACGTTGTATGGCAATACAAAATAACACTGATGCAGACATGTTTTATCCATTTAACAAGGTGTTTTATTAATGCAACAGAATTAGTCAGTTTTTCAATGTTCGTCGTCAGCTGGGTCATACCGTCCGTGAACTCCCTGTTGGTTGCCTCCATACGCTCCAATGTTCATTTTTTTAGTTTTAAGTCCTCCTGCGCGAGAGCCAACAGCAATTCCTTTAAGGTTTTTCTAGTCTGTAACTGGGCAAACACGCACCAAGTATACCGTTTCCTCTTCGCTTGTTTTCTGTGTGTCCCGTGCATGCCCAGTTGGAGGAGATTTGCCCAAGTATCCATTCTAATGTGGACGGAGATATTTTGAAAAATGCTTGGTGTGGACGCCTGTTGATTTTACTCGAAACCGGCGTTTTCAAAATTATCCGGTCTAGTGTGGATGTAGCCTCAAGTAGTTGTTCTTTGATCATTTGACAAGCTTCTATATCTCTTCATTGTATGCCAACTCATCGTTGTTAATGATGAGTTATCACAGAATGAGCAGGTTTAGAGGCTTTGCTAATGATGAGACCAACTACTGTATAATCATCAGCAAACTTGATGGTACAGTTTGAGCTGGATCTGGCAGTGCAGTGTGAACAGAAGTGGGCTGAGCACACAGCCCTGGGGTGCACCAGTGATCAGTGTGATCGAGCTTGAGGTGTTGCTGACAATTCAGACTGAATGGGGGTCTTTCTGTCAAGAAGTCCAAGATCTAGTTACAGAAAGAGGTGTTGAGTCCCAGTGATTACAATTTACCCACCTGCCTCTGAGGAATGATTGTATTAAAATATGAATGAAATTGATGAACAACATCCTGGCGTATAAGACATTGATTTCTAGGAAGGACAGGTCAAAGTGGAGGGCTGACAATATGACATCATTAGTGGACCGGTTTGAATGGCAGGCAAACTGGAAAGGGTCCAATGTAGCTGGAAGAGGGGATTTATACAATCCATTAAAAGCTGCTCAAAGCACTTGATGATTGTTGAAGTCAGTGCCACTGGACAGTAATCCATTAGCCCTGTTACCTTTGCTTTCTTGGACATTGGAATGATAGTGGTTGCCTTTGAAGGCTGCAGGGACAGTGCATTGTTCCAAAGAAATATTAAAGAAGTCCATTAAGACCTGTATTAGCTGGGCTGCACAGTCTCTCAACACCTGACCAGGTATTTCTCTCTGAAATCCTTCAAGAGATTCTTTCATGAAAATAACCATAATATTTGCTGTGCCATATTTTTTTTCTCAGTTTCTTGTTTCCTTTAACCAAGAGATGTTATCTAAAATTAATTCTTTGGATTTCAGGACATGAGTTAGATGTATAATGGTGTTACAATAGAACATTTAATTACATGTTCGCTATGACTGTTTATTTTTAATACGGAGCTTATAAATAGATAATATTTATTTACATGGAGAACAACTGATACTGTTGGTGATGATGAAGAGTTGATGATTTGGAGGTTAAATATACTGTGCATGATTTGAGTCTTATAAACCAGAATTGCAGTACACTGTCTAGAACAGATTACCTGAAGACCAAAGGTGAAGGATAATTATCTTCTGCTTCCTGTGCACTAAGGGAAAAAACAGAAGAAATCTGTTGTTAAGTGCTTTCAGTAGCTTGCATGGAAATGTGATGGGAGCAGAATCAGACATGGATTCAACTATATTTTGACATGAAAAATGGTCACTTGAGCATGGTACTGCAAGATTGCACTACAGAGAAAGCTCATCAAACATAAGAGGCCTAAGCTATAAACTAAGACAAAGGAAACAGAGAGAAGCCTTGCATTTACACTGCACATCTCACAACCGTGTGTGCCTCAGAATCATTGAATTACTTTCAAGTGTGGCAGTTGAAATAAATGATCATGTTGCAATGTTTTTGTTCTACACTGTGACAGGACTTGAAATAAATTGTCAGCTTTGAGACTCTGATGTTGGGCATGCAAACAATATAGCTTCAAATGCTTCACTACTGGAAATGGTGGCCTGGGAAAGAATGCAAATACGAGGAAATCTGCAGATGCTGGAATTTCAAGCAACTTGTAAAGATTGCAAATTTTGATTTGGAGGATATTTGGAGAATTTTGTAGATAATATATTGTTATATTTTTCAAGTGGCCTGGTCCTATGATCTAGGTCTCAGATGCATGCAGGTTCTGATTTCATGAGCTTCAAATATCCTTTTCCTCAAAATCTATTCTGGTGTATTGAAGGTAGAGCTGAGTTTTGTTATTTAAGTCAACCTTTGCCAAAAGGACATGCCTGAGGTGTGGAATTGGTTCCCAATTTTCACGATCTTGCCATGGTCCCTTTTGTCAGATGGTATTGTGCACAACAGAGGCAGTTTGATGAACAACTCTATCCTTCATGGAAAAGTCAATTACGTATTTCATTTAAAAAATTTACAAAATAATTTGAACATAGAAAATAGAACAGTACAGCATAGTACAAGCTCTTTGGCCCATGATGTTGTGCCAACCTTTTAACCTACACGAAGATCAATCTACAGTAAGATTTCTCTCCCACATAACTCTCCATTTTTCTTTCATCCATGTGTCTATCTAAAAGTTTCTTTAATGTCCCTATAGCATCAGCCTCTACCACCACCCCCGGCAGTGTTTTTCAGACTCTCTGTGTTTATATAAAAAAAACCCTATCTCTGAATCTCCCCTATCCTCTCCTCGTATCATCTTAAAATTACAAAATTGCCACCCTGGGAAAAAGACATTGGCTGTCCTCTCTATCTATGCCTCTCATCATTTGATTAATAAGAACAAAATATTTTATTTATAAATGTTGCTGAAGATTACCTTTTCAGAAATTAATGGCCAATCAAATCAATCAGTTGCATTCAAAAAATGATCCCAGCACAACATTTGTTGGAAAGATGATAAAAATAAGTATATTTGGAACAGTTATAAAACTGATGTAATGCTAGGCATATATTTAACCAGATTTTGACACTAACAGAATTGATTTTATTGGTTTTAGTATATTTACATTTAATTGAAAATATAGATGTGATTAATCGTATGTCAGTATGTTCTTAGTTTTACATGAATGAATGAAATTCACAGAGAAGCTCAATAAAATGTAACATGCCATTAAGTGAGTAGAACTATGAAAGATCTTAGTTCTACTCAGTTAACAAAGATATTTTTGTGAAAATAAAATTGTCCAAATATGATAATAAATGGAAGATAAATATGATATGAGCCTCTATTTACCATATTGTTATTACTTTTCAAAGTTGCCATGTAGTGCGTCAAAAATGACATATGTAATAAATAGCTTGACTGACTAATGAATAATAAAGTACAAAGTGTTGAATAGACATTTATTGTAAAACATATTTGAAACAGTAAGTTTATTTTTGTCTACGCTTAAATTAAGATCTAATGTCTCAAGTTGTCATTGATTTCTAAAGGCATGTTACATGATAATGATTAGAGTTTGGACTTTAACTTACAATATCCATAAGTGGTTCCATTACATTAAACATTAGTGATTTGATTTTGAACCAGTTCAGCATGAATTCCAACAATTGCCAGTATCAATCTGCTATATCAAGCAGTTAAATTACTGTAAAAATAATCATTATAGTAAAGTTCAGGAAATGGAAATATATCATTTCTAAAGTTAGGGTATAATTTCCTCTTTGGTAAGCATATCACAGTTATTTTCTAATGCACATTTAAGAATATATTTTGATGGAGGAGCTTACGACCTTTCTCATCAAAAAATGGTGAATAGGATAAATATCATTTTGTTTACATTACACCTGATAAATTTCATTTAAATCTGCAAAATATCTTTGTATTTTACAATATTACTTGGTTACCTTTCTACATTCCAGAGATATTTTAGACTAGAGGTTATAATTGTTACATAAACATTCCCAGGGTCAGGTGAACCTAAGTGAGGTCCTCATCCAGTAAAGCTGGAGTCTGAGTGTGTAAATGCAAGCCAGATGTAGGGAGTATACATGTACAACCAAGCTTAAGTGCATATGTGTAGTGTAACGGCAACAACCTTGCAGTCAATATCAGTAAGACCAAGGAGCTGATTGTGGACTTTAGAAAGGGTAGGACAAGGGAATACAAAATCAAGTCCTCATAGAGGGATCAGAAGTGGACAGCGTGAGCAAGTTCCTAGATAATTAAGATCTCTGAGGATCTAACCTGGTCCCAACATATCCAACATGACCTACTACCAAATGTTAAGGACTAGATACGGTAGATGTGGAGAAGATGCTTACTATGGTGCAGGTATCCAGAACTAGGGGGTGCAGCCTTAAGACTCAGGGGCAATCCTTTAGAACAGAGGTAAGGAGAAATTTTTTTAGCCAGAGAGTATTAAATCAGTGGAATGTTCTGCCACACACTGTGGTGGAGGCCACGTCCGTACGTATATTTAAGGCGGAAGTTGATTGTTTCCTGATTGGCCAGGGCATCAAAGGATATGGTGAGAGGCAGGTGTACGGGGTTGAGTGGGATCTGGATCAGCCATGATGGAATGGTGGAGCAGACTCAATGGGCTGAATGGCCTAATTCTGCTCCTATGTCTTATTCTCTTATAATCTTACATCGATGCAGCCATAAAAAAGGTAAGATAGAGGGTATATTTCATTAGGAGTTTGAGGATATCTGGTTTGTCAACTAAATCATTCAAAAACTTCTACAGATATACTGAGGAGGGCAACTGAACAGGCTGCATCACCGCCTGGTATGGGGGGGTGGGGGGCAGCAGAGAAACTACTACACAAGATCAAAAGAAGCTACAGAAAGTTGTAAAATTAGTGAGCTTCATCTTGGGTACTGGCCTCCAGAGTATCCAAGACATCTTCAAGAAGTGGTTAGAAAGGCAGTGTCCATCAATAAGGACCCCCATCACCCAGGACATGCCCTTTTCTCCTTGTTACCATTAGGAAGGAGGGACAGAAGCCTGAAGGCACACTCAGCGATTCAGGAACAGTGTCTTCCCCTCTGCCATGTGATTCCTAAATTGAACCCATGAACACTATCTCACTTTTATTATGAGGGGTGATTGGTAAGTTCATGGCCTAAGGTAGAAGGAATCAGTGTTAGAAAACCTAGCACATTTATTTTTCAACATAGTCCCCTCCTACATCTACACACTTAGTCCAGCGGTCGTGGAGCATACAGATCCCTTCTTTGTAGAAGTGGTCCACAGCAGGAGTGATTGATAAGTTCATGGCTTAATGTAGAAGGAGATAAGTTATTAACTTCAAACTTTCTGCATTTTCACTCGAAGAGTTGA
This sequence comes from Mobula birostris, assembly GCF_030028105.1. Lineage (NCBI taxonomy): Eukaryota > Metazoa > Chordata > Chondrichthyes > Myliobatiformes > Myliobatidae > Mobula > Mobula birostris. The sequence goes on from NC_092381.1 coordinate 78,430,105, forward strand.
ACTGCACGTGCATGTAACAAAAGTGTCTTGGATCTCCAAGTGGTCCACAACAGGGGTGATAAATTCGTGGCCTAAGGTAGAAGGAGAAGGGTTATACAGCTCTTGTTACATGCACATGCAGTTCAACTCTTTTGAGTGAAAATGCAGAAAGTTTGAAGTTCATAACTCATCTCCTTCTACCTTAGGCCACAAATGTATCAATCACCCCTGCTGTGGACCACTTTCTGGAGGTCCAAGACGCCAACTTCTACAAAGAAGGGATCCGTATGCTCCATGACCGCTGGACTAAGTGTGTGAATGTAGGGAAAATAATTGGTGCTAGGTTTTCTAAAATTGACTCCTTCTACCTTAGGCCACAAACTTAGCAATCATCCCTCATACATCTGTTTTTGCACTACTTTCAATGTAACTATTTAACTATTTAATATGCAATCGGTGCCTATAAAAAGTATTTACCCCCTTGGAATTTTTCATGTTCTATTGTTTGACAACATTAAGTCATAGTGGATTCAATTTGGCTTTTTTGACACTGATCAACAGAAAAATACTCCTTCGTGTCAAAGTGAAAACAGATCTCTACAAAGTGATCTAAATTAATTACAGATATAAAACACAAAATAATTGATTGCATATGTATTCACCCCCTTCAAGTCAGTATTTAATAAATGTCCCTTTGGCAGCAATAGGAGCCTTGAGTCTGTGTGGATAGGTCTCCATCAGCTTGCAATTGGACACTGCAATTTTTCCCCATTCGTCTTTACGAAACTGCTCAAGCTCTGTCAGATTGCATAGAAATTGTCAGTGAACAGCCCCTTTCAAGTCCAGCCACAAATTCTCAATTGGATTGAGGTCTGGACTCCGACTTGGCCACTCCTGGACATTAACTTTGTTGTTTATAAGCCATTCCTGTGTAGCCTTGGCTTTATGCTTTGGGTTATGGTCTTGCTGGAAAGCAAATCTTCTCCCAAGTCACAGTTCTCTTGCAGACTGCATCAGGTTTTCCTCCAGGATTTCCCTGTGTTTTGCTGTATTCATTTTATCCTGTCCCTTCACAAGCCTTCCAGGGCCTGCTGCAGTGAAGCATCCCCACAATATGATGCAGCCACCACCATGCTTCACGGTAGGAATGGTGTGTTTTTGATGATGTGTAGTGTTTGGCTCATGCCAAACATAGCATTTAGTCTGATGACCAAAAAGCTCAACTTTGGTTTCGTTAGACCATAGAACCTTCTTCCAACTGACTTCAGAGTCTCCCACATGCCTTCTGGCAAACTCTAGCTAAGATTTCATGTGAGTTTTTTTTTCAACAGTGGCTTTCTGTTTGCCACTCTCCCATAAAGCTGCGACTGGTGAAGCACCCAGGCAAGAGGTTTTGTGTACATAGTCTCTTCCATCTCAGACACTGAAGCTTGTAACTCCTTCAGAGTTGTCATAGGTCTCTTGGTGGCCTCCCTCCCTAGTACCCTTCTTGCATGGTCACTCAGTTTTTGAGAATGGCTTGCTCGAGGCAGATTTACAGCTGTGCCACATTCTTTCCATTTCTTGATGACTGACTTAACTGTACCCCAAGGGATATTCAGTGACTTGGAAATTTTCTTGTATCCATCTCCTGACTTGTGTTTTCAATAACCTTTTCACAGAGTTGCTTGGAGTTTTCTTTTGTCTTCATGGTGTAGTTTTTGCCAGGATACTGACTCACCAGCAGCTGGACCTTTCAGGTACAGGTGTATTTTTACTGCAATCAATTGAAACACCTTGATGCACACAGGTCTCCAAAAGCAGATCTTCATTTAACTAATTATGTGACTTCTAAAACCAATTGGCTGTACCACTGATGATTTCGTGCGTCATATTAAAGGAGGTGAATACTTATTGCAATCAATTTTTTTATGTTTTATGTTTGTAATTACAAACGTAATTTAGATCACTTTGTCGTGATCTTTTTTTCAGTTTGACATGAAAGTATCTTTTTCTGTTGATCAGTGACAAAAAGCCAAATTAAATCCACTGTGATTTAATATTGAAAATCAACAAAGCTTGAAAACTTCCAAGGAGGGATGAATACTTTTTATAGGCACTGTATATATACTTACTGTAATTGATTTACTTGTTTTTTTATATCATGTATTACATTGTACAGCTGCCATTACGTTAACAAATTTCACAACATATGCCTGTAATATTAAACCTAATTCTGATATATGCAGTGTTAAGTTTAGATGCATACATGCATAGTAGTGCTAGGATGTACTGTATAAATGAGTTTAGATGTACAGGTTCAAATTTAGTTGTAGGCCCATGCTTAACAATGTAATCATAAGCCTAATATTTGTGTATGGCTTTTTAGGCTGGAGTTTGGGTGTCCAAATATACAAATTAATGTACGTATATTAAAATTTCAGAGCAGAGTGATGTATGTTTTATATTACTTGCCTCAAAGTTTATTCTTAAAATATTGATTTTCTTTCAGTCGCAAGTATCCATCAGCATCGAGGACTGGGAAGATACAAAAGATACCAAAGAGCACATGGGTTATCGCACTAACCACTATCACCGGAACTCCACATCTAGTGACCAATCAGATCATCCTTTACTAAGGCGTAAAAGCATGCAGTGGGCAAGGCGGCTGAGTAGGAAAGCACCAAAACACTCCAACAAAATAACAGACAGGATTAATCGCCAGCGCATGACATTATGCAAAAGGTCAGAGAGACAAGAGCTGGCTGAACTAGTAAAGACTCGAATGAAGCATTTAGGCCTTTCAATGACAGATTATGGTAAGGCTTTTTGGCTAACTTACATTGGGTTATCTTACATAGATCAAGATCAAACTTGTTTTACAATTCATTGTGTGGGCCCTTTCACTATTGTTCATCCACTCCTTGCTGAATTTTTTTTATTCGTATCTAAGCTTCTCTTTAATCACATCTTCATTCTTTTCTACAACTACTTCAAGTGGCATCAAGTTGCACATATTTATTACTCTCTGGATATAAATGTATCTCCTGAATTCCTTGCTGGATTTATTTTGTATATTAGTATATTGTATATTATATATTAGTAGCTTGTAAAACAGTAGAACTTAGCTCAGAATTAGGACACTTGGCCCATCAAGTCTGCTTCGCCATTCCATCATTGCAGATTTATCATCCTTCTAAACCCATTCTCCTGCACTCTCACTGCAACCATCCATGCCATGACTAATCAGAACCTATCAACTTCCACTATAAATATACTCAATGACTTGGCCTCCACTGCTGTCCATGGGAATGAATTTCACAGTTTCACTATCCTCTGGCTAAAGAAATGCCTTCTCAACTTTGTTCTGAATGGGCTACCCTCAATCCTGAGGCTATGTCCTCTTGTCCTACACTCACCACTATAGGAAACATTCTCTCCACATCCACTCTGTATAGGCCTTTCAATATTCAATAGGTTTCAATGAGATCCCCTCTCATTCTTCTAAACTCTAGTGAATATAGGCCAAGAGCCAACAAATGCTCATCACACATTAATCCTTTCATACTTAAAATCATTCTCATGAACCTCTTCTAGACCTTCTCCAATGCCAGTGCATCTTTTCTTAGATAAGTGGTACAAAACTGCTCACACTACTCCAACTGGGGTCTGACCAATGCCTTATAAAGCCTCAGCATCACATTCTTGCTCTTGTATTCTAGTCTACTCGAAATGAATACTAACATTGCATTTGCCTTCCTTAACACCTCCTCAACCTGCAAGTTAACCTGCAGGGAATCTTGCACAAGGACTACTAAGCCACTGTGCGCATCTGATTTTTGAACTTACTCCACATTTAGAGATTAGTTTGCACCTTCATTTCTTCAATGGAAATGCATGAGCATACAGTTCCTTACACTATATTCCATCTGCCACTTCACTGCCCATTCTCCCTTGCTGTGCAAGACCTACTGCAGACACCCTGCTTTCTCAACACTAATTGCCCCTCAACCTATATTCATATCGTCTGGAAATTTTTCTACAAAGCCGTCAATTTTGTCATCCAAATCATTAACATATATTAGATGAAAAGAAGCAAACTCAATACCAACCACCAAAGAACAACAGTAGTCACAGACAGTTAACCAGTAAAGACCCCTTTTTATCCCACTCTTTGCCTCCTGCCAGTCAGCCAATCTTTTATCCATGCTAGTATCTTTCCTGTAACACCATGGGCTCTTATTCTATTAAACAGCCTCACGCCCGTCACCTTGTCAAAGTCTTCTGAAAATCCAAGTAAACAATATCCATTGACTCTCCTTTGTCTATCCTGTCTGATATTTCCTCAAAGAATTCCAACAGATTTGTCAGGCAAGATTTTCCCTTTAGGAAAACCTACTGACTTTGGCCTACTTTATCATGTGCATTTAAGTACCCTGAAACCTCATCTTTAATAATGGATTCCAACATCTTCCCAACTACTGAAGTCACCTAATTTTCCTTTAATATTTCCTTTTGTCTGCCTCTCTCCCTTCTTCAAAAGTGAAGTGATATTTGTAAATTTCCATTCCTCAAGAACTATTCCAGAATCCAGTGATTCTTGAAAGATCATTACTAGAACCTCCACAATCTCTTCAGTTACCTCCTTCAGAACACTGAGGTGTAGTCCATCTGGTCCAGGTGACTTACTTACCCTCAAACCTTTCAACTTCCAATCTCCTTCTCCTTGGTAATAGCAATTACACTCACTTCTGCCCCCTGATACTCTTGAATTTCTGGCATACTACTCATGTCTTCCACAGTGAAGATTGATGCAAAATATTTAAAAAGTTTATCTGCCATTTCTTTGTCCCCCATTGCTACTTCGCCTTTACAATTTATATATCTGAAAAAAACTTTTTGAAATCCTCTTTGATATTGTTGGCTAGCTTACCTTCATGTTTCATCTTTTCTCTCCTTATGCTTTTTAATTGTCATCTGTTAGTTTTTAAAGGCTTCCCAATCCTCTAGATTACCACTACATTTTGCTATATTATATACCCTCTTTTTTGCTTTTATGCTGTCTTTGACTTCCCTTGTTATGCATGGTTGCCTCATCCTCCCTTTAGAATATGTCTTCATCTTTGGGATGTATCTATTCTGCACCTTCTGAATTGCCTGCAGAACATTGCTGTTCTACCATCATTCCTGCTAGCTTTCCCTTCCAATCAACTTTGGCCAACTCTTCTCTCATGCCTCTGTAATTCCCTTTACTGATACATTTGACTTCATCTTCTCTCTATCAAACAGCAGAGTGCATTCTATTATTTTATGGTCACTTTCTTCCAAGGGTTCATTTACCTTAAACTCCCTAATCAAATCTGGTTAATTAAACCACACCCAATCAAGGATTCCCTTTATGCTAGTGGGCTCAACCACAAGCTGCTCTAAAAAGCCATCTCAAAGGCATTCTACAAATTCCATCTCTTGTGATCCAACCCCACCTGATTTTCCCAATCTACATGCATATTAATATCCTCCATCACTATTGTAACATTACCCTTATTACATGCCTTTTCTATTTCCAGTTTTAATTTATATCCCATGCGCTGGCTACTGTACAAAGGCCTGTATATAACTCCCTTTAGGGTCTTTGTAGCTAATATTTTGCATCCCTCATGTACAAACCCCATTTCCAGAAAAGTTGGGATATTTTCCAAAATGCAATAAAAATAAAAATCTGTGATATGTTAATTCACGTGAACCTTTATTTAATGGACAAAAGTACAAAGAAAAGATTTTCAATAGTTTTACTGACCAACTTAATTGTATTTTGTAAACATAAACAAATTTAGAATTTGATGGCTGCAACACACTCAACAAAAGTTGGGACAGAGGCATGTTTACCATTGTGTTACATCACCTTTCCTTTTAATAACACTTTTTAATCATTTTGGAACTCAGGATACTAATTGTAGTAGATTTACAATTGGAAATTTTGTCCTTTCTTGCTTGATATAAGACTTCAGATGCTCAACAGTCCATGGTCTCTGTTGTCTGATTCTCCTCTTCATGATGCGCCATACATTTTCAATTGGAGATAGATATGGACTGGCAGCAGGCCAGTCAAGCACACGCACTCTGTGTCTACAAAGCCAGGCTGTTGTAGCCCGTGCAGAATGTGGTCTGGCATTGTCCTGTTGAAATAAGCATGGACGTCCCGGGAAGAGACGTCGCCTTGATGGCAACATATGTCTCTCTAAAATCCTAATATACACCTCAGAGTCAATGGTACCTTCACATACATGCAACTCACCCATGCCGTGGGCACTGATGCACCCCATACCATCACAGATGCTGGCTTTTGCACCTTTCGCTGATAACAATCTGGATGGTCATTTTCATCTTTGGCACGGAGAACTCGACGCCCATTTTTTCCGAAAACTAGCTGAAATGTGGACTCATCTGACCACAGCACATGGTTCCACAGTCTTTTGGTACATCTGAGATTAGCTCGGGCCCAGAGAACTCGCCAGCGTTTCTCAGAGAGTTGATGTATGGCTTCCTCCTTGCGTAATACAGTTTCAGGTTGCATTTCTGGATGCAGCGACAGACTGTGTTGAGTGACAATGGTTTTCCGAAGTACTCCCGAGCCCAGGTGGCTATAATTGTCACAGTAGCATGACGGTTTTTTAGGCAGTGCCGCCTGAGGGCTCGAAGATCATGCGCATTCAACAGTTGTTTCCGACCTTGCCCTTTACGCACTGAGATGTCTCTGAATTCTCTGAATCTTTTCACAATATTATGTACTGTAGATGTTGAAAGACCTAAATTCTCTGCAATCTTGCATTGAGAAATGTTCCTTTTGAACTGACTAACAATTCTCTCACAAATTTTGGCGCAAAGGGGTCTGTCCCAACTTTTGTTGAGTGTGTTGCAGCCATCAAATTCTAAATTTGTGTATATTTACAAAATACAATTAAGTTGGTCAGTAAAACTATTGAAAATCTTTTCTTTGTACTTTTGCCAGTTAGATGGAGGTTCACATGAATTAACATATCACAGATTTTTGTTTTTATTGCATTTTGGAAAATATCCCAACTTTTCTGGAAATGGGGTTTGTAGAAACATTTTGTATAATCTACTCTAATCTAACACAGCAAACCTATCTGATCTTAAAAACCTCTATGGCTCACCCTTTGGCTTCCTCTGCCTGGAGAATTGATCCTCAGCATGTACAACAATCCCTGGTAGTTAGAATCACAGCTCCTCTTTTAGCCCTATTTCTTTCCTTTCTTGCAACAGGGAGACCCAAACTAAATGTTTTTTTTTAAATTCGACGAGTGCATTGATAATGCTTCCTGCACCCTTGCAGAGCTCGTCGACTTCATCAACTTTGCCTCCGACTTCCACCCTGCCCTCAAATTTACCTGGTCCATTTCTGACAACTCCCTCCCCTTTTTTGATCTCTGTCTCTATCTCTGGACACAGCTAATCTATTGATATCTTTTATAAACCCACTGATTCTATACCTCTTCCCTTTCTGTTATTTGTAAATATGCCACCCCCTTCTTTCAATTCTTCTGTCTCCTCTGCATCTGTTCTCAGGATGAGACTTTTTATTCCAGAACTAAGGAGATGACCTCCTTCTTCAAAGAAAGGGGCTTCTCTCCCTCCACCATCCTAGCTCAAGCACATCTCTTCCATTTCATGTACATCTGCTCTCACCACATCCTCCCAGCACCCCACCAGAGATAGGATTCCTCTTGTCCTCACCGACCACTTCACTACCCTTCCATGTCCAGCACGTAATTCTCTGTAACTTCTGCCGTCTCCAGTAGGATCCCGACACCGAGCACATTTTCCCTCTCCATCCCGCCCCAACTTTCTGTTTTTTGCAGGCATCGCTTCCTACATGACTCCCTTGTCCATTCGTCCCTCCCTGCTGATCTCCCTCCTGGTACTTAACCTTGCAAGCAGAACAAGTGCTACACCTGCCCCTACACCTCCTCTCTCAGTACCATTCAGGGCTACAAAGAGTCTCTCCAGATGCGGCGACACTTCAACTGCGAGTCTTTTGGGGTCATCTACTGTACGCAGTGCTCCCAGTGTGGCCTCCTCTATATCAATGAGACCCAATGTAGATTTTGGGTATCCACTTCGCCAAGCATCTATGCTCCAACCACCAGAAAAAGTGGGATCTCTCAGTGTCCACCCATTTTAATTCTACTTCCGATTCCCTTTCTGACATGTCAGTCTATGGTCTTCTCTACTGCTGTAAACAGGCCACACTCAGGTTGGAGGAACAACACCTTATTTGTGTCTGGATAGCCTCCAACCTGATGGCATCAAACATTGATTTCTCAAACTTCGGGTAATTGCTCGCTCCATTCCTTCACATTCCCATTTCCCTCTTGCACCTCATCTCCTTACCTGCCCAACACCTCCCTCTGGTGCTCCTTCCCCTTCCCTTTATTCCATGGCCTCCTGTTCTCTCCTATCAGTTTCTCCCTTCTCTAGCCCTTTATCCCTTTCACTAATCGACTTCCCAGTTCTTTACTTCACCCCTCCCCTTCTGCTGGTTTCCCCTATCACTTACTACCTTGTATTTCTTCCTCCTCTCCCCCCTCCTTCTTACTCTGGCTTCTCATCTTTTTCTCTCCAGTCCTGATGAAGGGTCTTGGCCTGAAACATCGATTGTTTACGCTTTTCCATAGATGCTGCCTGGCTTAATGAGTTCCTCCAGCATTTTGTGTGTGTTGCTTGGATTTCCATCATCTGCGTCTCATTTTTGTATTTTAAATCTCTGTGTTTAATGCAAGCCTTAATTTAATATCTTTGCTTTTCCTCTAGGACTGAGCCACAATGCTCTGTTTTCATGTTTGAGTGATTATTGACTTGTCTAAGTTTACAAATGTATTTCCTGGTCTTTTTGTTCCTCTAACCATTTGTGATGCATTCTCTATACATGAGAACCTGCTAATTCACTACAGGCCCAAATATTTTTTTTACCTTTTTTTCCAGTGTTTAATTGGTGTATTTATATTACAAAGAGTTATAATATCGTTCTATGTATAACATTCAACATAGTATGCACATCAAGGAATTTTGAAGTCATAATTAAGAATAATATTTCAATCCACATCTGAAGGTTGAGGAATATGTACTCTATAACATTGAAGGGGTTGATGCAGCCTAGGTATCAAGCGGTGCATGCAAGAAAATATGGAGATGAATTGCTTTTCTTTCACCCTTCAAATTGCTAGCTGCTTTTGCAAGGTTACGTTACTGCATTTGAAATTGTCAATTTGAGGAGATTTGATTCCAATACAAACTCACCTTTGATTCTGTTTTCCTGACTTGAAGGCAGCTTAACATGGCCAGTAGCCAAGTGGATGTTTTTCATAACCAATCTTGGATAGTGAGTCTACGTTGCTTAACTATGGAAACTGTATTAGCCATGAACAAATGTATTTTCCAATGTCTACATGGATACTTTCTGTGAGGCCCTATGGAACATATCAAACCCGCTCACAAGTTTTCTCTTATAGTCTGGGAATTCTAATCTATTTTATATTGATTAATTACTTTCAAAAGCAAGGAATCCCAAAAAATTAAAGATCCTGGAAGAGCTGAAATCACATTTTCCTATTCATGTACACTTTGATATCGCTTACTGAAAATATTAGCAATAAATTATTCCTGTCATGAATATATGTAAGATCCGGACATTGTGTAAGCAGAAGGGATTGGTTTAGTTACACATTTAATTACTAATTAAATTAGTTTGGCACAACATTGCGAGTTGGAATCCTGTACTGTACTGTTTTGTGTTCCATTTATGAAAATATTAATGGAAAACTATATTTCCAATGAATGAAAAATTGAACGGGGTACTTAGCTAGTGGCTGATCTAAAACCAAATTCATTTTACTCTGTGATATAACACAATAGGTCGGACTTAAGAGCCTGTGAAGGCATTTATTCCCTATCTACCCCAAGCAAAGTTGCCTACAGAGTACAGATAAATGGTCTCCACTCAAAATGTTGACTGTCCATTTCCTTCAATAGATGTTGTTTGAACCACTGAGTCCTTTCGGCAGTTTGATTTCGGCTAGAGATTGCAGCATCTTCAGTTTATGTCCTGAAATCATTATGCTGCCAGTTTGTCTCCTTCCAGCGTTAAATTAATTCTGGTGTTAGATTCTAAAGAAGGTCTCCAGGATCCTGCCATTGTGATGCAATCAAGTTGACTGAGCAATAAATCATATTGAAGAATTCTCACAGCAGCAAACTAGAAAGTACAAAACATTAATTTATAACTACATTTTTAAAAAAATATCTTGCAGAATGCAAAAAGATTGGGAGCTTGCATATGAGATTCAGGTATAAAAGCAGAAGGAAAAATAGGATTATTACAGATAGATGCTGTTCCTTTTTGTGCCTTGTGATGCATCAGGTGGTGTTTATGCCATTTCCGTAGCATTTGACTGTTTTTTACGAGGCTGAATTGCTAGCTCGACACTCAGTCCAGCACAGATGGAAAGCCTGAAAGGAACCATCTGGATTCAGACCCAGGGCTTTTGGTCTTGAAGTCCGATGCTGATGCCACTACATCACCAGCTGGCTAATGCTTGATAGATGTGAGATCATAATTGGTCAAAGGTTCTGCATTCATGCTCTTTTGAATTAAATATAAATTTAGGCAAAAAACATTTTAAACATTCTAAGCCTTATATAATTCTCAAATAATTACAGTACTGTGCACAAGTCGTGGGCACATAGATAGCTAGGGTACCTAAGGCTTTTGCACAGTACTGTATTTGTCAACATGGAGCAGAGAGCGACTCTGTAAATCTGGCGGGAGCAAAGGATGTTGGGAATGGCAACGGTGGAGCACCTTGGGAGGGGTGTAGGACAGGTGGCAGAGAAGGAGTGCCAGAGATGGGACTGTGGTACAGGTGCTGCAGACACACCTAGCCCTGAGACACCAGGCAAGGTCATTTGATTCCAAACAATTAGTTTGTAGATCATTATAGAATATCTCTCTGGTGCTTCCCTCTCCCTTCCCCTTTTCCCAACCATGATTCCCCTCTCGCAGCCCCCTTCCCACTCTCAGTTCATATCAGAATCAAATTTATCATCACACACAGATGTCAATTTGTCTTTTTTTTGCAGCAGTACAGTGCAATACATTAAAATTCCTATAATACTGTGCAAAAGTCTTACGCACCCTAGCTATACATATATATATGTGTGTGTGCCTAAGACTTTTGAACAGTGCTGTATGTGTGAGGGTGACAATCTACACACTTGAAATTCGGTTTTGAATGAAAAGGTAAGCAACTAACACAGAGTTGCACCTTGTACAGCAAGTGGATCATTGTGTGCCGTTCTGATCACCAAACTTGAGAAAGGACGTGATTGTACCAGAGAGGGTGCAGAAGAGATTCACCAGGATGTTGCCTGGAATGGAGCATTTCTGTTATGGAGAGAGACTGGATATGTTGCGTTTATTTTCCTTGAAGCAACGGAGTCAGGATGAAAACCTGTCAGGACAGAGGTGTTCAAGATGAGAGAGCACATGGTGAGGAGTAGGTTTAGAGGGGATGTGAGGAAGAACTCTTTCCATTCAGAGGTTATTTGCAACCTGGAAGGCATGTTTGAGAAAGTGATGAAAGCAGAGATTCTAGCAACATTTATCTAGATGAGCACTTGAATCCTGAGGTATATTAGGCTGTGGACGAAGACTTGGTAAAAGGGAATGGTCCTTGGTAGTCAGCATAGGCAGATTGAGCTGAAGCACCTTCTTCTGTGCGCTGTGACTATACAAATTTATATACTGAAAGTATACTGTGTATAAAAGGAACTTTGTTCAGCATTTTATTTTATTTCACTCAATTTTTTACTCTATTAATTGGGTGCAACATACTTCCCTGATGTAACATGATGATGATGATGATGATGATGATGACGTTGACTCAGACCTGAGAGGCCAGCGTCGGGCATTTTCATGCCTTACAAGGCACAGTTCGAAAGGCTGTGGGGGGGCGCTACTCCTCACACGGACATTTCGCAGTATTATTTTTACAAGGCTGAGTTGAGTGCTCAACATCAACCTGGCGCGAATGGAAAGCACGCACTGGGGCGGTCTGTCACTGGATCGAACTCGGGAACATCCGTTCTCAAGCCCGGCGCTGATCTCACTGCGCCACCAGCCGATGTAAAATCAAGTGACGTCTTTACAACACCAAGATAGAACATGTACACTCTTCAAAAAAAAAAGTAGTTGTTTCCGCTCTTAACGAGTATTACATGTCTAGTTGCTGTCAGGTCGGCAGCAAGTACACCCCTTGGGATGCTGCTGAGGGAGTGGGGGCTGGGGGAATGATCTGCAGGGCCCAGCAGCAGCAGCCAGATCATCGGCACTGAGGAAGCTGAGGATCAGCAGGGAAGCGTACAGTCAAGCACTGCAGTGGTGACAGGAGACTCAATATTTAGGAAGATGGAGAGGAGATTCTAAGGCTGTAAGTGGTGTGTTGCCTCCCAGGTGCCAGGATCAATGATGCCATGGAGTGGATGTAGAGTATCCTCAAGGGGGAGGTGGAGCAGCCAGAGGCCGTTGTGCACTTATTAGCTCCAATGACATACACTTGGTGTCCCACTTTATTTGGTATACTACTTGGCCATGTAGAAAGTATGTAGAAAGGAGTTGGGGTGGGGTAAGAGGTCCTGAACAGTCAGTATAGGGAGTTGGGAAAAATGCTGAGAAGTGAGATCTCAAGGAATTTAATTTCTGAATTGCTCCCAGTGCTACGTGCTAATTAGGGGCAGGTAGCAAAGAACAGAGTAGGTGAATAAGTGGCTGAGGAACTGATGCAGGCATTGGGGTTTCAGGATCTTGGATTATTGGAAGTTTTTCCTGCAGGGGAGACACGTAGAAGAGGGATGAGTTGCGCCTTAACTGGAGGGGAACCAGTATCCTGGTCGAGCGTTTGCTAATGCTAATTGGGAAAGTTTAAACTAGTTTGACGGGGGGGAGGGTAGGAACCAGAACTGCAGGTCAGAAAATGAACAGATTGAGAGGGTGGTAGTTGTCATGACCAACAAGTCTGCAAGAAAGAACAGGTAACTGGTAATAGAAGAGGAATGAGGAAATAGACATGAAGGGAAGGACAGATTAATGTATATTTATTTTCATGCTAGATGTATTGGGGTGATGAATTTACAGCATGGATTTGTACATCGAGTTATGATGTTACATGGAACATAGAGCAATATAGCACAGGCTATTTGGCCCATGTTTCTGTACCAATGCTTCAACCTACTCTAAGATCAATCTCATGCTTCCATCCCACATGTTTTCTATTTCTCCTTCATCCATGTTCCTATCTAAGGATCTCTTAAATATCCCTAATGTATCTGCCTTCACCACCACCCCTGTCAGCACATTCCATTCATCTATCACTCTCTGTGTGGGGGAAAAGAAACTATTTCTGACATCTCCCCCATACTTCCATCCAAGCACCTTAAAATTATGCCCCCTTGTATGAGACATTTCTGCCCAAGAAGAAACATTCTCCAGCTATCGACTCTATCTATGCCTCTTATCATCTTGTACAGCTCTGTCAAGTCAATGAAGAGCATCCTGATGTACGCATCCAAAATAACGTATGGCCTTCCTCTAGTCAACCATATGCTGTGGCTGTAACAGAAACTTTGTTAAGAAAGTTACAGGACTGGACACTTAATGTTCTAGGGTTCTAATGTTTTAGAAAATGTAGAGGAGGAGGTAAAGAATTTTCGCACTATTCATCTACACTCAGAAGAGAAATATTGCGGGGCTTATCCACTGGGTCTAAATAACAAGATCTCAAAAATAAAATAGGACTATATTGCCTTTACGGCCACTGAGAATTGAGAAGCAGACATGCAGTCAGATTAGGGAAAGGTGTGAGAACAGGGTCATTGTTATGGGTGACTTCAACTTCCTTAACATAGACTGTGAACCCCTTGGTCAAAAGATTTAAATGGGAAAGAATTTAATGGATGCATATAGGAGCATTTCTTCATTAAATATATAGACAGTCCAAAATGTGGAGAGCTCGTACTAGATCTGGTGCTGAGTAATAAGCCTAGCTGTGAGATTCACCTTTCAATGAGAGAACAGTTAGGGATCAGTGATCACAGCTCCTAAAGTTTTCAGGTACAGTAGTTACAGATAAGGATTAATGCAGGAGAGTATTAAATTCGAGCAGTGCAAATAATGAGATTGTTAGGCAAGAAATTGGGAAAGTTAATTGGGTGCAACTCTCCACATCTGTTTAAAGGCCAACTACACAGAGAATACGACAGATATGTTCCAGTGAGAGGGAAGGAGATGGCTGTCATGGGAAAAGAGCTTTGAAGGTCAAGAGAGGTAGTGAATCAGTCAAGAAGTAAAAGGAAATGTACGGAAGGTTTAGGAAACTGAAGTCAAACAATGCTCTTGTAGATTTTAAAGAAGCTAGAAAAGAATACACAAAGGGAATTAGGACAGCCAAGAGGGACCATGAGAAGTTCTAAGAAAGTATGATTGATGAGAATCCCAAGGCATTCTATGCAAACATCAAGAACAAGGGGATAAGTAGGGACAGGATCAAACCTCACAACAATAAAAGAGGGAACATGTGCTTGGAAGCAGGGAATAAGGGATGCCCTAAATGAATACTTTGCATCAATATTTACCATGCAAAAGGATGTGGAGGACAGGGAAATCATTGTGGAGCATGCTAATATGCTAGGTATTCAGAGATAAAGAAGGAAATATTGTTGGAAATATTAACGTGATTAAGTCCCCAGCACCAGATGGAATATACCTCAGGTGTTTGACAGAGCAAGAGATGAGATTGCTGGGGCTTTGAATAAGATCTTCATGTCCTCTCTAGCCACAGATGAGGTACAGAAGAATTGACAAATATGCAAAGAAGGAAAGTAGAAGTAATCCTCAAAAGAAAGACAGGTAACTCTAGTGTCCATAAGACCATAAGACATAGAGCAGAATGAGACCAGTTGGCACATCGAGTCGGCTCCACCATTCAATCATGGCTGATCTATTTTTCCCCTCCTCAGCCCCACTCCCTGGCCTTCTCCCCCGTAACCTTTGATGTTGTGTCCAATCAAGAAACTAACAATCTCTGCCTTAAGTATACACACGACCTGGCCTCCACAACTGCCTGTGGTAATAAATTCCACCAATTCACCACTCTCTGGCTAAGGAAATTTCTCCACATCTGTTTTAAATGGACATCCCTCTATCCTGAGGATGTGCCCTAGTATCCTACACTCCCCTACCATTGAAAAGAACCTTTCCACATCTACTCTGTCTGGGCCTTTCAACATTCAAAAGGTTTCAATGAGATCCCCCCCCCCCCACCCCATCCTTCTGAATTCCAGTGAGGACAGACCCAAAGCCATCAAATATTCCTTGTATGATAACTCTATCATTCCCAGGATTATCCTTGTGAACCCCCTCTGAACCCTCTCCAATGCCAGCACATCTCTTCTTGGATAAAGAACTCAAACCTGTTAAAAATAGGCAAGGTGAGACCTTACCTGTGCCTTAAAAAGCCTCAGCATTATAAGCTTGCTCTTGTATTCTAGACGTCCTGAAATGAATGCTAACATGGCATTTGCCTTCCACACCACTGACTCAACCTGCAAGTTAACCTTTAGGGTGACCTGCACAAAAACTCCCAAGTCCCTTTGCATCTCAGATTTTTGGATTTTCTCCTTGTTTAAAAAAATTGTCTGCACATTTATTTCTACTACCAAAGTGCATGACCAAGTATTTTCCAACATTGTACAGAATTTCATTTGCCACTTTCTTGCCCATTCTCCTAATCTGTCTAAGTCCTTCTGCAGCCAGACTGTTTCCTCATCACCACCTGCCCCTCCATCATCTGCAAACTTGGCAACAAAGTCACCTATTCCATCATCTAAATCATTGATATTCAGCATAAAAAGCTGTCCCAACACCAACTCCTGCAGAACACCACTTATCATTGGTAGTCAATCAGAAAAAGATCCGTTTATTCCCACTCACTGCCTCCTACCAATTAGCCAATGATCTAACCATGCCAGTAATTTTCCTGTAGTACCATGACTCTTAACTTGGTAAGCAGCCTCATGTGTGGCACCTTGTCAAAGGCCTTCTGGAAGTCCAAATACACATCATCCACTGCATCCCCCTTATCTATCCTACTTGTAATCTCCTCAAAGAATTCCAACAGGTTCATCAGGCAACATTTTCCCCTGAGGAAACCATGCTGACTCTTCCTATCTTGTCCTGTGTCACCAAGTTTTCCATAATCTCCTCAAAAATTGACTCCAACATCTTCCCAACCACTGAGATCAGGCTAACTAGTCTATAATTTCCTTTCTGCTGCCTTCCTCCTCTCTTAAAGTGTGGAGTAACATCTGCAATTTTCTAGCACCATGCCAGAGTCCAGCCGTTTTTGAAATATCATTACTAATACCTCCACAATCTCTACCGCTACCTCTTTCAGAACCCTGCACCCTCAGGTCTTTCAGCTTTTTGAACACCTTCTCCCTTGTAATAGTAACTGCACTCTCTTCTCTTCCCTCATACTCTTCAACATCTAGCACACTGCTAGTGTCTTCCACAGTGAAGACTGATGCAAAATACTCAATTACTTCATCTGCCATCACCTTCTCTCCTTTATTATTAATCCAGCCTTATTTCCTAGCGGTCCTATATCCATTCTGATCTCTTTTTTTTACATACTTGGAAAAGATTTTACTATTGGCTTTGATATTGCTTGCTAGATTGCTTTCATACTTCATCTTCTCCCTCCTAAGATTCCTTCATTTGCTCTCTGTAGGTTTTTAAAAGCTTCCCAATCCTCTATCTTTCCCACTAATTTTTGCTTTATTGTATGCCCTCTCTTTTGCTTTTACAATAGCTCTGACTTCCCTTGTCAGCCACGGTTGTACTATTTTGCCATCTGAATATTTTTTAATTATTAGAATACAACTATCCTGCACTTTGTTGTCACCCCTGCCAGCATCTCCTTCCAATTTGCTTTGGCTAACACCTCTCTCATACCACTGTAATTTCCTTTACTCCACTGAAACACTGCTATGTCTGGCTTTACTTTCTCCCTGTCAAGTTTAAAGCTGAACTCAACCATATTGTGCTCACTGCATCCTAAACGTTATTTTACCTTCAACTCCCTAACCGCTTCCAGTTCATTACATAACACCCAATCCAGTACAGATGATCCCCTGGTAGGTTCAACAACAAACTGCTCTAAAAAGCCATCTCAGAGGCATTCAACAAACTCATGCTCAAGATCCATTTCCAACCTGACTTTCCCAATCGACCTGCATGACTACCATAACATTACCCTTTTGACTCACCTTTTCTATTTCCTGTTATAGCTTGTGGTCCACCTCCCAGCCACTGCTGGGAGGCCTGTATATAACTGCCATCAACGTCCTTTTTCCCTTACAGTTTCTAAACTCAACCCACAAGGATTCAATATGTTCCGATCTTATGTCACATCTTTCTACTGATTTGATGCCATTCTTTACCAGTAGAGCCACACCACCCCCTTTGCCTATCTTCCTATTCCTCTGATACAACATGTAACCTTGGACATTCAGCTCCCAACTACAACCATCCTTCAGCCACAATTCATTATACCTGACTATCTGTAATAGTGCAATAAGATCATCCATCTTATTTCTTATACTCCGTGCATTGAGATAAAACATTTTGAGCACTGTATTTGATACCCTTTTTGATTCTGCATCCCTAATACAGTGATGCTCACTTTGCTGGCTGCAATTTTGTCCGATCATCTGCCTACCTTTTATGATTGCACATTATCTTTGCTTTTTTACCATTTGTCCTATCCTGAGTCCCTTCACTCCGATTCCCACCGCCATGCCAAATTAGTTTAAACTCTCCTCAACAGCTCTAACAAACCTGCCTACAAGAATATTGGTCCCCCCTCAGGTTCATGTGCAACTCATTACTTTTGTACAGGTAGTACCTCCCCCAGAAGAGATCCCACTGATCCAAGAGCAATAAAGTCCTACCCCCTGCACCAGCTTCTCAGCCATGCATTAATCTGCCAAATCATCTTGTTTCTATTCTCACTGGTGCGTGATACAGGCAGCAATCCGGAAATTACCATCCTGGAGGTCCTGCTTCTCAGCTTTCTGCCTAGATCTCTAAATTCTCTCTTCAGGACATCTTTGCTTTTTCTTCCTATCTCATTGGTAGGAAAACTACTGGAGAAAATTCTTAGGAATTAGATTATGAGCATTTGGAAAACCATGCTTGATTCGGGTAATCAGCATGTCTTTGTGCAGGGTTCAAAAATTAAAAGTATATTTATTATCCAAGCATGTATACTATATACAGCCTTGAGATTTATCTCCTTGCAGGCAGCCACAAAACAAAGCAGACAACCCCTATGAAACCAATTTACAGAAAAATACCGTCAAACACCCAATGTGCAGAAAAAAAAACAAATCGTGCAAAACAATAAAAGTTAGGAAATAACATTCAGCACTGAAGTTCACAGAAGTGAATCCAGGAAGCCAGTCATCACTGCAACTCATTTAGGTTACCATTTAATTGCAGGCTACAGCCTCAGTTCAGCACAGAGAGAGTAAACCTCATGGGTAGTGAGCTGAACACCAGCCCATCCTCTTCTCTAGCAATGACACCCTGACTTTTTCAGTCAGGCCTGGCACTTAAATCAGCCAAACAGCAGGTCATTCCTTGTTCTGGGGCACATGCTTTGCTGCTTTGATATGCACTCAGGCCCGGACCCCAGTCCCTCACCTCTGCCTCGCCTCACCTAGCCTAGTCTCAGTTCTCCCGTTCGAATTGCCTCCAGATCTGCTCCAGAAATAGTCAGACATTGGCTAGCCTCCCACTCTCAGACCCAGGCTCCGCCACCTCGATTCACTCCATACATACCACACCACAACCCTCTTACATCTCTGAGATTTCAGTTGACACAACAGAAGTGCCAGGTTGTACAGGCAGTTCAAAAGTTCAACTCAGGAAAAGGAAGTTACAGGCTATTGATTGCAGTGATTGTTTTTGAGAAAAAATGTGATTAATTACGTGGATAGTAGTTTTGTTTGCTGCCAGCAAGTCACCGCTGCTAGTATCACCTTAAACTGGAGCATTATCTTGATAATTTAATTGTGGTTTTAGGGGAGGTGACAAAATTCTTTACATGCTGGGCAGCACCTAATTAATTAGTTTGTTTATTTCGGCTTTTTCCTTACAGATGTGCTGGGTGCGCTCCAGATACCGCTGCACCCCTGCATGCTTTGTGGCCCGGAGGTTGGGGACCACTGGTCTACATGGATTTTAATAAGGCATTTGATAATGTTCTTCATGGGATTAAGATGCATGGGATCCATGGTGAATTAGCTGTTTGGATTTAGAAATGGCTTGCCCATGGAGACATTGGATAGTGATTATTGGGACTTCTGACTGAAGGTGTATGCCTAATGGTGTTCTGCAGGGATCATTCTGAAGCCTCTCCTGTTTGTGATGTATACCAATGAGCTGGATGAAACTGTAGATGGGTGGATTAGTAAATTCACGAATGACAGAAAGATAAGTGTGTTGTGGATAGTGTAGAACATTGCCAAAGGATGGTGGCTGTCCATTGTGTCCGGTGACAGGAAACCTGTGTGGGAGAGTTTTCTAAATATAAAAAACTCTTCGCACTGGGGCAGTTCCACTCTCTTGACCTCAAGTCCAGGTCCAGTGGTATGAACAAGGGTTGCAAACTGGAGTCTTCCTTGGTTGCAGTGGATGACCATGACATCTTCTGTGCCTTACCATGCCCTTAACTCTGCACAAAGCATTGCAGCACTGTCTTTCTGGCTATTGGATCTCATTGTAGATCTCATCCACCTGGCCCGCTGGAGCTGGTTTTACATGCTGGAAGGAGCATTTCCCTATCTCATTGAGGTAGGAGGCTGCTAGCTACCGTCGAATGGTTTAGCCCGTGCGTGTGGGAGTGGTGTATAGGAGTGGGGCTGCTGTCACATACAAACAGCTACGTGGAGCTACAAGTGACAGCTGAGTGTCTGGTGGGGACCAAAGGTGAGTGAGCTGTCCTAGAATGGGCACGACAAGCCCCTTCACCAGAGGTGCTACCCCTCCCTGGAGACACCAAAGGATACAGTGACAGATGTGGGCAGGAAAATGGCAGATGAAGTTTAATCTGGCCGAATAGGAGGTGCTGCATCTTGGGAGATCTTGGAGCCCGTCCATAGCTCACTGAATGCAGCCTCACATGTTGATAGGTTGGTAAAGAAGGCAAATAACATGATTCCCTTTATCAGTGGAGGCATTGAGTTCAATAGTCAGGAAGTTATGTTGCAGTTTTATAAAACTCGAGTTAGGATGCATCTGGAATATTGCATTCAGTTGTGGTTGTCCTATCACAGGAAGGCTGTGGAGGCTTTGGATATGATACTGAAGAGGTTTACCAGAATGCTTCTTGGATTAGAGAGCATGTACTAGAAGAGGAATTTGGACAAACTTGGTTGTTTTTTTTTTTCTGGATTAGCAAAGGCTGAGGGGAGATGTCATAGAGGTTCATAAGGTTTGAGAGGCATGGTTAAAGTAGACAGCCGGTTATCTTTTTAACGGGGTCGAAATGTCAAACACAAGATGGCATACATTTAAGGTGAGTGGGGATAAGTTCAAAGGGGATGTGCAGGCCAGCTCTTTGTGCAGAATGTGATGGTGCCCGGAATGTGTTGCTGGAGCGGTGGTGGAAGCAAATATGATAGAGGCATTCATGAGACTTTTAGATAGGCACATGAATGTGCAGGAAATGGCTAGATATGGACACAGGGTAGGCAAAAGGGACCAGTTTCATTAAGTATTTAAATTACTGGTTTAATTAGTTCAACACAACATCATGGGCCAATGGACCTGTTCCTCTGCAGTACTGTTCTATGTTATATAGTTGACTGAACGGCCATCTGCCATGTCATTTGCACAGTGGTTGCTGAGAAGAGAGCTCTCACTATGATATGGGAAAATGGGCACTATGGGATTTGGTGATGCAACCATGTTAAATGGTAGATGTATCGAGGAAAATAGAGATAGAGAAAAGAGGGAAGGTGACAAGTGGCCTACAGAACACAGAAAGGTGGCCTTTATGATCTCTTTCCTGACCAGGAAAGCTCGGCCTGAGCCACTGCATATTGGGAGTGGTGGTCGGAGATCTGCTCGGATTCAGACGTATTCATGGACGCCATGAGGAAGGTGTTTCATCATCCCACCAAAGCAAGCAGAGCCTTGGACCTTCGGATGACGGTCTGTCAGGATAGGTGGTCTCCAGCCATCTACGTTATTGAATTTCGGACTTTGGCCGAGGGCAGTGGCTGGAATGGGGAGGCCTTGGCCACTCTGTGCCAACACAGACTCTCTCCAAAGGATGTCCTTGCCTTGGGAGAGATGGTAGAGGACATAGAGGATCTGACTGACCAGTCAATCTGCTTTGATAATTGCCTGGTGGAGCGAGAGTGGGACTACCTCAAGAGGTCAAAGAGGGCTAGCCCAAGTCCAGCCTCAATGCATCACAGTTCCACTTCCTACCTCGGATATTGTCCAGCCCAGGATCCTGTTGAGCCTATGCAAATAGGCTACACAAGACTCTTCACCAATGAGAGGTCCCGGTGGTGGAGTAGAGGTTGCTGCTACTACTGTGGAGAAGCAGATCACCTGTGGGCTGAATGTCCAGAGCTGCAGCCGTTACTGCTAAGGCCGTCCAGTATCGGGAGGACTGTGATGGTAACAACAACAACTCCCAACCCTAATGATTGTGGAGTCATACTGAAGGTGAAGATCTCCTGGGGCACCTTCTTCCTAGATTCCCCTCGGGGAGATGAATCCTCAGTAGACAGCCAGCTATGTCACCAAGGCTGCAAAGCTGGTCAATGTCTTCTCTTGCGTTTAGCCTTTATTTCAGCCTTCCGGGTAGAGACCAACAAAATCTCCCTTGCCCTAGTCCATTTCTCCTTGCAGTGTCAGATGAGATCTTTGGCCGCAGGAACCCCAACCTCAGCCTTCTGCTCAGGGAAGAGTGGCAAAGAAGACCCATATGCAGAATACTACAAAATGTTGTGGGTAACCTCTGCCCACATCAAATGACCAGGTGGAGGGTGAAAGGGCCCTTGAGGTTGGGTGCAGGATTCCTTGCACGCCTGGACATATTGTCAGAGCCCTCTCGCCTTTCCAGGCCACCAGTATCTTCTCGTGATGAACCCGAGGGTCCTGGCAATCCCCAGGTGAGCGGTCATTCTCAATGTGTGGCCCCACTGAAGTGCTTGAGACCTGATGGAACCTGGGATAAACAGACGACCCAGAGGACTGCTCTTGGGAATCTCCCCTTGTGCCTGGGCCTTACGAGCAACTGCATCAATCCCCAATGAGTTGGCACCATCACCTTTGCTTGGGGCAAAATGGTGGTAGGGTGCTGCTGTCTTTCGACTTCATCGAACTGATAAGACAAGGTATCCGGTTTCTGAATCTTTGACCCTGGTTAATAGATCAGGACGAAACTGAAGTGGTTACAGAAAAGAGGCCACCTGGCCTACTAGAATACAGTCTATTGGCCTCCTGAATATAAACCAGGTTCTTGTGGTCTGGCCATACACAAAAAGGTTCTTAGCCTCCTCAAGCCAGTAATGCCATTCCTCCAAAACCAATTTGACTGCAAGCAGCTCTCTATTTCTGTTGCCATAGTTCACCTCTGCAGGGATAGCCACACCCACTCCAAAGTCTGAGGTGCTCGCCTCCATGATGAAGGTAAGGCCCAGGTAAGGTGAAACCAAAATGGGAGCTGTTGTGAACTGCTGTTTGAGCTCCGCAAACACAGCCTCCGCTTTGTTAGTCCAAACAAAAGGGCCCATGGATCTATTAGTTCCTGCTGTCAGCGGAGCTGCCACTGAGCTGAAGTTTCTGATGAACTTTCTGCTGACGAGAGGATCTGATACCCCATTGTGTTATTGTGAGACTCAATCACACTATGACAAAAGACCTAGGCGAGGATGTCAGCAAACATGAGTGGGATTATTTGAGACTAGAATCGAGACATGATACAAGACTGAAACAGAGACAAGCTTCTAAACTAGACGTTAGGTGAGAATCCAAAGTTGAGCTGAAGGTTGAGCACCGAACCACAGTTCAGGTGCTCCTTCAATATTAAAATTCTGGTGCGAAAACATGGCTACCAATTAGTGGGGCGGGCCTGAATTTTTAAAGGGGCCGTGCCAGCTAGCCAGTGACATCATCAGGGCCATAGACTGAGACATTTGAGATATAACCGCACAGTACTTAAATGAGTGACACCAATTATAAAACATTTATTCCAAGTTAAAAAGGTTGTGATCTTCTTTTTGATGATAATTGAAGGGTGTTGCATACATTGACAAGCCTTTACTTCAAAGATTCAAAGACTCAAGATACATTTATTTTCGAAGTATGTATACAGAATACAACCCTGAGATTTGTCATCCCACAGGCAGCCACAAAACAAAGAAATCCATGGAATCCGTTCAAAGAAAAACATCAAATCCTCAATGCACAAAAAAACACCAAATCGTGCAAACAGTGAAAAATCACAGAATATAAAACACAAACCACAAAGTCACCGAAAGAGTCCAGTCATATTCAGTTCATTCAATCTAGTGCTGTGCCATTCATTTTCTGCAGGCCACAGTCTGCCCTGAACAAAATTGCACAAAATAGCGAAAAAATGGAGCGACCAGAAACACATCATAACATGAACTGCAGAGTCCGATCCACAAATGCATCGATTAAACTTTGTCTGAGATCAAAGACTTTGGCACCATGCTTTGACAGCATAAAGCGAGAGGGAGGAAGAGAGAGAGAGAGAGAGAGAGACTGCATTTGTACGTAGGCTCTTTCCTCCGGGAGCAGTGGTGAGAGAGAGACAGACCGGTCACACGTAGGTAGACAGCGCTGAACACCCGTCTGCCTTTACTCTCATTGTCATTGATTTCAATCTTTCTCAGCATTTTAGTTAGTGAGTTGATCATGGCTCATGCCCCCTCTCCAGGCTTCCTGGCCTTTAGACCTCACACTTTGCTCAAAGCTTCACCAAATCCCTCAGTGACAGCAAAATGCCAGATTGCCCAAACAGCCTGAAAACGTGCCAACAAAATGTAGATCACAGGCTCCAACGGTAGTAGAACCACATCTGAAAGAAAGAGAAGAAGTAAGATAAGTGAAAGAAGTAGTTTCACGAATCGTCTGAAGGACGTCGCCTTGGTCATGTCGTTCACTGGCGAATACACATATTGCAAATATCAGTATTCAACAGTGAAAAGGACCTTGGCAGTTGTGGGATGACCTTGCAGCAGACTGAAACGCTTGAGTGTATAGATATTAAGAAAGAGGATGTGCTGGAGCTTTTGAAAGGGATTAAGTTAGCTAAGTCACTGGGACTGTACGAGATATACTCCAGGCTACTGAAGGAAGCGAGGGAGGAGATTGCTGAGCCTCTAGTGATGATCTTTGCATCATCAATAGGGACAGGAGACGTACCAGAGGATTGGACGGTTGCAAACGTTGTTCTCTTGTTCAAGAAAGGGAGTAGAGATAACCCAGGAAGTTATAGACCAGTAATTCTACTTCAATAGTGGGCAAGTTGTTGGAGAAGATCCTGAGAGGCAGGATTTATGAGCATTTGGAGAGACATAATCTGATTAGGGATAGTCAGTATGGCTTTGTCAAGGGCAGGTCATGCCTTACAAACCTGATCGAATTCTCTGAGGATGTAACAAAACACATTGATGAAGGTAGAGCAGTGGATGTAGTGTATTTGGATTTCAGTAAGGCATTTGATAAGGTTCCACATGCGAGGACCATTCAGAAAGTAATGAGGCATGGGATCCAAGGACACCTTGCTTTGGGGATCCAGAATTGGCTTGTTCACAGAAGGCAAAGGGTGGTTGTGGATGGTTCTTATTCTGCATGGAGGATGGTGACCAATGGTGTTCTGCAGAGATCTGTTCTGGGACCCCTCCTCTTTGTGATTTTTATAAATGACCTGGATAAGGAAGTAGAAGGTTGGGTTAGTAAGTTTGCTGATGACACAAAAGTTGAGGATGTTGTGGATAGTCTGGAGGATTGTCAGAGGTTACAGTGAGGCATTGATAGGATGCAGCACTGGGCTGAGAAGTGGCAGATAGAGTTCAACCCAGATAAGGGTGCAGAGGAGATTTACAGGGATTTACAAGGATGTTTGCCTGGATTGGAGAGCGTGCCTTATGAAAATTGGTTGAGTGAACTTGGCCTTTTCTCCTTGGAGTGACAGAGGATGAGACGTGACCTGATAGAGGTGTGTAAGATGATAAGAAGCATTGATCATGCGGATAGCCAGAGGCTTTTTCCCAGGGCTGAAATAGCTAACATGAGGAGTCATAGTTTTAAGGTGCTTGGAAGTAGGTACAAGGGAATGTCAGAGGTAAGTTTTTCACAGAGAGTAGTGGATGCATGGAATGCACTGCCAGCGAAAGTAGTAGAGGCAAAAACAATAGGGTCTTTTAAAAGACTCTTAGATAGGACATGGCACTTAGAAAAATTGAGGACTATGCGGTAGGGAAATTCTAGGCAGTTTCTAGAATATGTTACATGGTCAGCACAATATTGTGGGCCGAAGGGCCTATAATGCACTGTACATTTCTATGATATGATTCTATATTTATGGCAATTATGACAAAAAGTGCTGCTCCAATTCCTCATAGGGCAGCACCTTATAACAGGAAATGGATGTATACACGTCAAAAGATGCAAAATGCTATACTGCATGTGAAATTGGCATTAAAAAAGTGGCTTGAATTGTATATTTCCTGTGCTTAGTTTTTCAGAGTGCTTATCAGTTCACTGGAGAAGACTGCAAAATGTCACTCCTGTTGGAACAGATAAGCACTGAGAGTTTTTGTATTTCCCTGTTTAACTCTGCATGTGCATTTTCCAGGAGTTGCTGTCAGATTTCTTCCCATTATCATGGTGAGTGCCGATAGCTTCACCATAATGTTGCAACTGACTAACTCTGACCCGCATGAAAGCTGCAAATGGGAAATATAAAATTCTGCATTTACACAGCAAACCTTCAGGATAGAAAGTCCAAGAGAATGTTGCTCTTCTGATAGAACGTTTTCTACTTTTTTTAAAAAAAATAAATGAGTAACTGCAGTTTCAATTGCTGTGATCTCCTTCTTAGCTTTATCATTTAGAATCTAGTCAGGTAAATTTAAAGAATTATATATTTACAATGGCAGCACATACCAACAAGCAGAATCACTTTGAGTATTCAATACTGGGGTCCCAAAACCTCTGAGTACAAACGGCAGACACCCAGAATATTCCCCTTTTGTTACAGTGCTGAAGGATGGCTCCATGATATGCAGCTAACCAGAAGGTTAAGTGACAATACAAACCTGTCCAGAGCTGTGCATTAAGAGGATAAACGTTCAACAATGTGCTAATAGCAGGAACATTCGTTTTCTGTCTTCCCCAATGTATCTTCAATGGGACAAAATCAGAACGGTTCAATCACAAACGAGGATAAATCTGCAGATGCTGGAAATCCAAGCAACACACACAAAATGCTGGAGGAACTCAGCAGGCCAAGCAGCATCTGTGGAAAAGAGTAAACAGTGAAGTTTTGGGCTGAAATCCTTCATCAGGACTGGAGAGAAAAAGATGAGGAGTCAGATTAGAAAGTGGGGGAGGGGAGGGAGAAACACAATGTGATAAGTGGAACTGGGAGGAGGGGTGAAGGAAAGAGCTGGGAAGTTGATTGGTGAACGAGAAAGAGGGCTGGAGAAGAGTGAACCTGATAGGAGAGGACAGAAGGCCATGGAAGAAAGAAAATGGGGAGGAGAACCAGAGGGAGATGATGAGCAGGTAAGGAGATAAGGTGAGAGAGGGAACTAGGAAGGAGGAATGGTGAAGCCGGGGCATTACTGGAAGTTTGAGAAATTGATGTTCATGCCATCAGATTGGAGACTACCCAGATAAAATATGAAGTGTTGCTCCTCCAACCTGAGGGTGGTCTCATCACGGCAGTAGAGGAGGCCCTGGACTGACATGTCGGAATGGGAATGGGAAGTGGAATTAAAATGGGTGGCCACTGGGCGATCCTGCTTTTTCTGGCAGACAGAGCATAGGTGCTTGTTGGAGCGGTCTCCCTCTCTATGGTGGGTCTCATTGATACCCAAGAGGCCGCACCGTGAGCGCCGGATACACTAGATGACCCCAAAAGACTCACAGATGAAGTGTTGCCTCACCTGGAAGGACTGTATGAGGCCCTGAATAATAGTGAGAGAGGAGGTTTAGGGGCAGGTGTAGCAGTTGCTCTGCTTGCAAGGATAAGTGCCAGGAGGGAGATGAATGGGGAGGGACAAATGGATCAATGTATCAGTTGGAAGTTAAATTGTATAGAGGTTTTATTTCCTGAAGACCGATTCTCATGTTAATTAATCCATAATTATGCTTCCATAATTTCATAACCTCAAAATGATCCCTAACATTATTTCTCTCCACAAGTTCCAGGCCAAACCTACCATGGTATCTTGGATTATGTCACCATGGGGACTCATTAGTGTAATAAATTAAAGCTTCCATACTAAGTTCAGCTTGGTTCTTAATAAATTAAAATGGCAGGGCAACAAGCCTGAAGAATGAAGTACATTAAGGTTAAATTGGGTGTGTAAAATTCTTTACGCCATAAGGAATGTTAGTTAGGTTGTTTCAGTGATCATCTATATCCACTGAGGCTTTGATAATTTGACTTATTTACTATCAGTCAGGGTAAGTAGTCATGCTGATGCTATATATTCGGGAATCAACAAGGGATAGAATAACAGTAGCATCAATCCATCCAATAATGAGCTGCAGGTTTTAGCCTCAACTGGGCATTAAGATAAAGCAATTTAGTTTTCTGAGCCAGGAGGTTGCTTGAAACAAAATGCAAATATGAGTGAATATTCCTCCAACATTTAATACAGCTTAGAATGTTATTTCCATGGGAAGGACATATTGAATAAAATGCTGCTTTATGCACCCTTTGACTTAATCAACTTGCAAGAGTTAGTTTATTCCAAGACATAAATATTCTTTCAAGGGCACAGATAATGCACGAAAGTAAATTAGAAAATAGGAGCAGAAATAGGCAATGTAGATTTCATATATGCTATGCAATTTAACAAGAACATGGCCAAACTTCCACTCAAATTCACCTTTTCACATTATCCTTGAGAAACCACTTCTTACCGGGCCTCTCTGGAGATGTGGCTCATTAGTCCCTCGTTAACAGCCACTGGACTCAGTGGCAAGAAAGCCACCTTTCTCAAACTCCCTACGCCAGGATCAGCAAGACTTGGGTCCCACCAAAATCAAGAAATTGGGATGTCTCTACCGCCGAAACCCTGATCTATGCAAATATTGTGTAAATACTGCCCCAATGCAATTAGCTGCTGGCAAGAAATAACAGATCATACACTGAAGACAGTTATAAAGAGAGTATATTTACAAATATCAGCTTTATTGAACAGTTAGTAGGAAAAAGAATAAAAGGTCCCATTACAGTTAACCCTGTCCAAATGTGCGCACAAGTTGAAGCTCATCTTGAAGTTGCCGTTAACTCATGCGCTGGACCCACAGTCTGCGTGAATGCACACACCACTTTTTGAATGTCGCTCGAAAATGCACCTCAAACAAACAGATTCCCCACTGGAGAATTGGTCCTTCCTCCTTGAAGCCATTCATCTGCACAAATCACCTTGTGCAACAGGGACCACATTCTTAGCCAACTTCCCTCCTGTCTTCTCCCAGCTCCCGCCAAAAGATCTCAACCCACACCAGCGTCCGTTACAAAAACCTTCCCGCCCAGCATTCCATAGAATCCTCTCCCAATTCCACCATCGTGATTGGCTGACACAACATTGCTAAGTTGAACAACATAGCTCCTTATCTTTAGCTCAAACCCAAACATGCTAAATGTAGAACAGATTACTTTTGCAGAACTGTTAAAATGAAATACTTACAATATAGCAGTAAAAATCTTAACTAGGGCATTACACGGGATTCTCTCAACAAAGATATATTGATCTAAGCCTTCAGCATGCCGGGCCTTCATGGTCCTTGAATATAGACTGAAACTCCCCAACCTGCCAATTCGCTGCCTCATTTCTTGCCACATCAGCAGCAGTACTTAGGAAGCATAGTTGCTAAATGCAGAAACGGTTTCTAAATACTTGCCAAAGTTTACACAGGACCAGCATTTATTCCAAGCCTTTCAAACAAAAGGCTTTCATCATTTTATGCACAGTTACCTTAATCATGCTGAAGGAAAAGGCTTGGACCATGAGAGTGATTTTATTTGCCTCTTTCAGTTTTTTACAACTGTGAACAAGGCCATTTGGTCCTTGAGTCATTCAATCAATCCAGACATCCCACCTGTCCCGGAAGTTCCGGGAGTCTCCCGCATATAGATGCTCCCGCTCCCTGACACCCACAAATTATATATAATATCCCGGAAATTGATTTTTTTGAGAGGAAGAGCGAGAGCAGGAGCTGGAGCGGGAGCGGGAGTGGGGGCGGGAGTGAGCATCCTGATTGGTCTCTCTTTGTGCTAAGTAGACCTATCAGTTTTCTCTGTGGGCAGGCTTTACAGTCGACCTCAGTCTCTCCATCAGTTCTGTTTCCTGTCCTGCACCGCCGTGGCAGAGTGTTTCAAAAAAATATATAAAACGCACTTCACCCCAGACTACACAAAAGTGTACCCCTGCCTAATAGGGGTCAAAAATAATGACAGTGTTGCTCGCTGCACTGTTTACAACAGTGACTTTTCTATTGCTCAGATGACTGCAAAAGACATGTTGAGGTGAGTTTAACAGGTGTCATTCATTCGTTAGCATAGCTAATGTTATTTAAAGTAGCTGGCTGGCTGCTAAGGAGCTACACTATTGATGTCCTATGTGGTGAGGCCAAACTCCCTGTAGACTTGCTTAAAGTTGTAATAGAATAAACATGATAATATAGTATAATATAAGTACATATTTTAATGTCACATTTTCTGCATATATCCAATTTGCTTTACAGATTAGACAAAATCACTAAACAAAGTATTACATACACCCTTGGAGGTCAACCGGTGAGGGGGGGGATATGGGGTTGCAGGGGGCAGGGGTGCTACCTCCCTGAAATGAGTTTTTGCAAGGTGGGATGTCTGATCGATCCCATTTCCCAATTACTTTCCTGTGACCTACTCTCTCTCATGCCAATTATCCCAATTCTTCTACCAAGCACTTACTTGCAGGATCTTTGGGATGTGGAAGAAAACATTTACAATGGCAGCAAATCCTAACTAGCAGAACCCCCTTGACTATTCAATGTCATCATCTGTTCTAAAACCTCTGAGTATAAACTTCAGGCACCCAAAATATAACCCTTTTATGACAGTGTTGAAGGAGGGCTCCATGAATATACAACTAAGACCTGATGTTAGATCGATAGGTGCTTGATTAGAGTTACTACAGGACAGAAATAGACCTTTTAGCCCATCTGGTGTGTGCCAAGCCATGAATCTGTCTAGTCCCATCGACCTGCACCTGTACCATAGCCCTCCATAGCCCACCCATCCATGTGCCTATCAAAATTTCTCTTAAGTGTTGAAATTGACCCTGCATGCACCACTTGCACTGGCAGCTCATTCCACCCTCACCGTCTTATGAGTGAAGAAGATTCCCCTCCTCACCCCCATGTTCCCCTTAAACATTTTGACTTTCACCATTAACTCGTGACCTTTAGTTGTAATATCACCCAACCTCAGCAGAAAAAGCCTGCTTGCATTTACCCTATTTACCTCTTGTAATTTTTTTACCTCTATCAAATCTCCACTTAATATTCTGCATTCTTGGGAATGAAGTTCTAATGTATTCAACTTTTCCCTATAACTCAGGTCCTCAGAAGGGCTGTTCTTTCTTGTTGAGGATTGTCGAGCTAGGTTTGGGTGATCTGTTAGTTTTTATGTGTGGAGGGGGTTTGGGGTTTGCGAGTTTTTGTTTCTTATTCTTTTCATGCGGGGGGATTGATGGCTTTCTTTCAACTACTTAAGTGGTTTTCTATATTCTGTGCTATCTGGTGAAGACAAATTTCAGAGTTGTATTCTGCATATACACGTTGATTTTAAAAAATGAACATTTGAACCTCAGGTCCTGGCAATATCCTTGTACATTTTCTCTGTACTTTTTCAATTTTATTTATGTCTTTCCTGCAGGTAGGTGACCAAAACCGCATGCAATACTCCAGCGAAGGCCTCACCAATATCTTATACAATTTCACCATAACATTCCAACTCCTGTACTCAAAAGATTGATTTATGAGGTCAATGTGCCAAAATCGTTCTTTATGAACTTATCTACCGGTGACACATCTTTCAAGGAATTATGGACCTGTATTCCAAGATCTCTTTGTTCTACCACACTCCTCAGTGTCCTTCTGCTCACCATGTAAGAGCTACTCTGGTTGGTTCTCCCAAGGGGCAAAACATCACACTTGTCTGCATTAAGTTCCATCTGCCACTTTTTAGCCTATTTGATCAGGTGGTCCAGATTCTGTTACAAGCTTTGATAGACTTCCTCGTAGACCACTACACCCCCTAATTTGGTGTCATCTGAAAATTTGCTGATCCGGTTAACCACATTATTATCCAGACGGTTGATATAGATGACAAACAACAATGGACCCAGCGCTGATCTCTGCAGCACTCCACTAGTTACGGGCCTCCAGTCAGAGATGCAACCATCTTCTGCCACTCTCTGGCTTCTTCCATGGAACCAATGTCTAATCCAATTTACTACCTCATCTTGAATGCCAAGCGACTGAACCTTCTTGACCAACCTTCCATATGGGACCTTGTCAAATGCCTTGCTAAAGCCCATGCCTTGCCTTCATAAATTTTCCTGGTAACTTCCTGGAAAAACTCTATGAGATTGGTTAGACATGACTTACCATGCACAAAGCCATGTTGACTATCCCTAATCAGTCCCTATTTATCCAAATACTTATATGTCCAGTCCCTTAGAATACCTTCCATTAACTTTCCCACTACTGATGTCAGTCTCATTGGCCTATAATTTCCTGGTTTATTCTTAGAGCTTTCCTTAAACAACTGAACAACATCAGATATCCTCCAATCCTCCAGCACCTCACCTATGGCTAAGGATGTTTTAAATATTTCTGGCAAGGCCTCTGCAATTTCTGCATTCTCTTTCCACAGGGTCCAAGGGCACAGATTGTCAGGCCCTGGGGATTTATCCACCTTATTTGACTCAACAGCAAACACCACCTCCTCTGTAATTTGCACAGGGACCCTGACCTCCCTGCTGCATTGCCTCACATGGACTCTGTGACCACCTCCCGAATAAATATAGATGCAAAAAATCCATTTAAGGCCTCCCCCATCTCTTTCAACTCCATGCATACACTACGAATCTGATCTTCCAGAGGACAAACTTTGTCTCTTGCTATCCTTTTACTCCTAATATATCTGTAGAAGCCCTGAGGATTCTCTTTCACTTGGTCTGTAACAGAAACCTCATGTCTTCTTTTAGCCTTCCTGATTTTCTTCTTAAATGTTCTCTTGCATTTCTGAGACTCAAGTTCCTCATTTGTCTCTGCCTACCTTTTCCTGCAATGTACCTCCTTCTCTTTCTTAACCAGAGCTTTAATATCTCATGAAAACCAAGATTCCCTAAACCTGTTATCCTTGCCTTTTATTCTGAGAGGAACATATATACTCTGTACTCTCAAAATTTCATATTTGAAGGCTTCACACTTAATAAGTACACCTTTGAGAGAAAACAACCTGCCAGATCTTTTATTATACCATCAAAATTGGCCTTTCTGTAATTTAAAATCTCAACCCAAGGTTCAGACCTATACTGTTCCATAATTATCTTGAATCTAATGGTATTATGATCACTGGATACAAAGTGTTCCCCTACACAAATTTCTGCCACCTGCCCTGTTTTATTCTCTAAAAGGACATCTAGTATCTTTCTAGTTGGAACATCTATGTACTTTTTAAGGAAGTATTCCTGAACACATTTGACAAACTTTTTCCCATCCAGTCCTTTTACAGTATGGGAGTCCCAGTCAATATGTGGAAAGTTAAAATCACCTACTATCATAACGTTAGATTTCTTGCAACAGTCTGCAATCTCTCTAGAAATTTGTTCCTCTAAATCTCGTGGATTGTTGGGCTGTCCATAATGTAATTCCATTAACATAGCCATACCTTTCTTATTCCTCAGTTCTACCCATGAAGCCTCCCTAGATGAGCTCCCAGTCTGTCTTGTCTGAGCAGTTTCAGTGACATTTTCTCTGACTAGTAATGCCACCCCTCCCACTTTAATCCCTCCCGCTCTATCATGTCTAAAACAATGGAACCCGAAAAGCTTAAATTGCCAGTCCCACCCTTCCTGCAGCCAAGTCTCACTAACGGCTCCAATGTGTAAGCTGTTTCTTACCCTCGACTCATTCAAGTTTCCTACAATACTTCTTGCATTGAAATATATATAGCTTAGAACATTAGTCTCACCGTGCTCAACCTTTTACTTCCTGACTTTGTATGTGGGTTTAACAACACTTTTCTCCACAACCCTACACTATTTATTATGGCGCTCTAGTTCCCATCTCCCACGACCCCTCAGCCTTATCATCGATCTGGAGTTCATCCAGTTCCAGCTCTAATTCCTTAACATTGTTTGCTGGAAGCTGCAGCTGGAGACACTTCTAGCAGGTGTCGTCATCAGGGACATTCTAGGTTCCCTTACCTTGCTACATCTCACAAGAGGCTCCTTCCTATATCCTGCCTGGCATCTCAGCTGCTCTAAATGTGCAATAAGAAATAAAGAAAGAATACTAAGTGATTGATAAGTTCATGGCCTAAGGTAGAAGGAGTCAATTTTAGAAAACCTAGCACATTTATTTTTCAACATAGTCCCCTCCTACATATACACACTTAGTCCAGCGGTCGTGGAACATACAGATCCCTTCTTTGTAGAAGTCAGCGTCTTGAACCTCCAGAAAGTGGTCCACAGCAGGGGTGATTGATAAGTTTGTGGCCTAAGGTAGAAGAAGATGAGTTATACAGCTCTCGTTACGTGCATGTGCAGTTTAACTCTTTGAGTGATTATGCAGAAAGTTTGAAGTTAATAATTCAAAGTGCTCAAAAAGTGCATGGCGCCAGAGAACTGGAAAATTGCAAATGTCACTCCACTCTTTAAGGAAGGGGGAAGACAGCAAAAAGAAAATTATAGCCTGACTTCAGTGATTGGGAAGGTATTAGAGTCAATTGTTAAGGATGAGGTCATGGAGTATTTGGTGACATGGGATAAGATAGGACAAAGTCAGCATAGTTTCCTGAGGGGAAAATCTTACCTGATGACCCAGTTGGAATTCTTTGAGTAGACTTCAAGTAGAATGGATAAAGGGGATACAGATGTTGTAACTTTGGACTTTCAGAAGACCTTTGACAAGGTGCCACACGTGAAGTTGCTTACCAAGTTAAGAGCCCATGGCATTATAAGAAAGATGCTAACATGGTTAGAGCACTGGCTGATTGATAGGAGGCAGCGAGTGGGAATCAAAGGATCCTTGTCTGGTTGGCTACCAGTGACTAGTGCTCTGCAGGAGTCGGTGTTGGGACTGCTTATTCAAATACTGCATATCAATGATTCAGATGATGGAATAGATGGCTTTGTTGCCAAGTTTGCAGATGATACAAAGATTGGTGGAGGGGCAGGTAGTGCTGAGGAAACAGATAGGCTACAGAAAGATTTAGACAGATTAGGAGACTGGGCAAGAAAGTAGCAAATGAAATATAATGTTGGAAAATGCATGGTCATGCACTTTGGTAGCAGAAATAAATGTGCAGAATATTTTCTCAACGGGGAGAAAATCCAGAAGTCTGAGATGCAAAGGGACTTGTGCAGAGCGCCCTAAAGATTAACTTGCAGGTTGAGCTAGTGATAAGGAAGACAATTGCAATATTAGCATTCATTTCAACCGGTCTTGAATACAAGAGCGAGGATGTGATTCTGAGGCTTTATAAGGCACAGTTTTGGGCTCCTTATCTAAGGAAAGATGTACTGGCATTGGAGAAAGTCCAGAGAGGGTTCACAAGGATGATTCCGGAAATGAAAGGACTATCATATGAGGAACATTTGATAGCTCTGGGTCTGCACTCGCTGGAAATTGGAAGGATGAAGGAGAATCTCAGTGAAACCTTTCGAATGTTGAATGGCCTAGATACAGTAGATTTGTAAGGGACATTTCCCATGGTGGAAATTATAGATCCATTAGCCTGACAAGAGGGCATAGCCTCAAGATAGTGGAGCGTCCATTTAAAGCAGAGATGCAGAGGGATTTCTTCAGCCAGAGGGTGGTGAATTTGTGGAACTTGTTACCACGGGCAGCTGTGGAGGTCAAGTCATTGGGTGTATTTAAGGCAGAGATTGATAGGTTCTTGATTGGACGTAGCATCAAAGGTTGCAGGGAGAAGGCTGGAAAATGGGGTTGAGGAGGGTAAGATAGGATCAGCCATGATTGAATGGCGGAGCCGACTCAATGGGCCAAAGGGTCTAATTCTGGTCCTATGGTTATGGTCTATGGTCTCTGCTCCTGCAGGGAGAGGGTAGGAGAAATGGGGTTTAGAGGGATAATAATCAGCCATGATAAAATGACAGGGCAGACTGGAATGGCTGAATGGCCTAATTCTGCTCCCATGTTTTATGGTCTTATGAAAACCAGAGAAGTCACCAGGCTTGGACAAAATATGTTAAAAGAATGAATGGAGGAAGTTGCCATAACTCTCTGAGAACAATTTATCAGAGGTTTTAATGACTGATATATAATACTGGTATTTAAAAGAGAAAGAAGGGATAACCAGAGGCTTGTTAGTTTACATCTTGTGATGAACATCCATTCAATATAGGAATCTATCCAAAATCTACATAGTTACAAGGAGAACATCCTTGATATATATAAATGACCTGGATGAAAATGTAGATGGGTGGGTTAGTAAGTTTGCAGTTCCCATTAAGTTTGGTAGAGTTGTGGATACTGTTTAAGACTGGCAAAGAATACAGCATGATATAGATCAAATGTAGGTATGGGCAGAGAAATGGCAGATGGAGTTTATCCTAGATAAACGTGAGGTGTTGCACCTCGATACAACAAATGCTAGGAGACGATACACTATTAAGGGCAAGATCTTTAACAGTGTTGCTGAGCAGAGAGATCTTGGGATCCAAGTTTACCACTCCTTAAAAGTAGCTGCACATGTTGATAAGGTGGTTTAGAAGGCTTAAGGAATGCTTGCTTCTATTGGTTGAGCTATTGAGTTCAAAAAGTTATGTTGCAGCTTTATAAAACTCTGGTTAGGAGGAAACTCTGGATACTCCACCTCTGGAGTATTGCATATGGTTCTGGTCGTCGCACTATAGACAGACTGTTGAGGCTTTAGAGAGGTTACAGAGGGCATGTGCTATCATGAGAGACTGTATAAATTCGGGTTATTTTCTCTGGAGCACCAGAGGCTGAGGGGAGATCTGACAGAGGTTTATAAGATTATGAAAGGTAGAGAGAGAGTAGAGAGAGATTATCTGTTTCCCTGGATTAAAATATTTAGCGCCAAAGAAGGTGAGAGGACGTAGGTTCAAGAGGGATGTGGGGTAAGTTTTTTTACACAGAGCATCGTGAATGCCCGCACTGCGCTGCCTTGTATGGTGGTAGAGGCAAATACATTAGAGGCTTTTAAGAGATGTTTGGATATGCATATGGATGTAAGGAAGGTGGAGGGATATGGACATTGTGTAGGTAGGAGGGATTAGGGTTTGGATGTTTTTGATTTGCTTTATATATTGTGTGTCAAATGGCCTGTTCCTATGCACTACCAGTCTATGTTCTATCCACAAAGACTGAATGGCAAGCATGGATTAATCCCAGCTTGTTGGAACTGGGAGGGGGCAGCACAAATCTTGTGCCATGATGTTATCCATTTATCACAAAGATGTTTAAACCAACTATCTCAGATAGTCTGAGCTAATGGATGTACTTGGTTGGAGAGGAATTGGCCCTCTGTTGAAAATTTCAGTTGCATCACTAATGTTTTTGGAAGTTGATTCTAAATGGCCAGCGATCGCAGGTCTTTTTGGGTCAATGTTACAGAGGTGGGAGGAAGGTAGGTAGGGGGACTAGCAGTGTTTGAAAGGGAAGGAACAGGGGGAATCTAATAGGCAGCATTGTCAGGAATTGGAACTAACATATGGCGAGGAAGATTCAAGTGGAAATATATCCCCACAAAATAAGGGCAGCACTATTTAAACCTATGTGAATGACAAGGTGCAGAAAGGGTCAGATAAAGTAAAAATGACAATTTATGACAGCCCATAGTGCTTAACACTGTGAAAAGTTTCAGGTGAACTTGTACAAAATGTTAGGGGTGTGAAAAGAAGGTATGGAAAAATAATGGCAAGTAAATGCTTTATATGAAAAGCAAGAATATAACCAAGTAAAGAGTAGACTTAACAAAAAGAGAAGAAAATTTGTTTCAGGGGCAGGGGAA
Source organism: Mobula birostris (assembly GCF_030028105.1). NCBI lineage: Eukaryota > Metazoa > Chordata > Chondrichthyes > Myliobatiformes > Myliobatidae > Mobula > Mobula birostris. The sequence continues at coordinate 78,467,766 of NC_092381.1, forward strand.
TCCTTAATGAATCTTTTTTTAACTGTCTTCATGAAAGTGGTGGATAATGTTGAGGTTGTAGTCAAGGCAAACAAATGTGCGAAGTAAGGTGGGATAAACTTAGTCAAATTATTAAGAGCATCCCAGTTAAAGTGTTAAAAGCGTTTGTTTAATCATCAGGCCAGGATGAAATACTCTGTGTCCTAGATGGATAAAAGAAGTTGTAGAGGCTTTCATTACAATTTTCAATCCTCTCTGTTGACAGGAGTATTGGTAGTGAGTTGGAGGATTAGTAATTCTGTACAGCAAGTTATCAGGACATTTCAGTCTGCTTCCAGAGATGAGAAAATTGTTCTCCCCATTCTAATCAGGTAAATAGTGCCTATAAAAAGTATTCATCTCCTTTGGAAGTTTTCATGTCTTATTGTTTTACAACATTGAATCACGGTGGATTTAATTTGGCTTTTTTGACAATGACCAACAGAAAAAACTCTTTTCTGTCAACGTGAAAGTGTAATTGTGCAAATTGGTCTAAATTTATTACAATTATTTAACACAAGATAATTGATTGCATAACTACTCACCCCCTTCGGTCAGTACTTAGTAGATGTACCTTTGGCAGCAATTATAGCCTTGAGTCTGTGTGGATAGATCTCTATCAACTTTGCACATCTGGACAGTACAATTTTTCCCCAATCTTCTCTACAAAACTGCTCAAGCTCTGTCAGATTGCATGGGGATCATGAGAGAACAGCTCTTTTCAAGTCCAGCCACAAATTCGCAATTGGCTTGAGCTCTGGATTCTGATTTGGCCACTCCAGGATATTAACTTTGTTGTTTATAAGCCATTCCTGTGCAGCTTTGGCTTTATGCTTGGGGTCATTGGCTTGCTGGAAAACAAGTCTTCCAAGTTCTCTTGCAGGCTGCATCAGGTTTTCCTTCATGATTTTCCTGTAGTTTTGTGCATTCATTTTACCCTCAACCTTCACAAGCCTTCCAGGACCTGCTGCAGTGAAGTCTCTCCACACCAAACATAGTGTTTAGCTTGATGCCCAAAAAAGCTCAGTTTTTGTCTCATCAGACCATAGAACCTTCTTCTAGCTGACTTCAGAGTCTCCCACATGCCTTCTAGCAAACTCTAGCCTAGATTTCATGTGGGTTTTTTTCAACAGTGTCTTTCTCTTTCCCACTCTCCCATAAAGCTCCGACTGATGAAGCACCCAGGCAACAGTTGTTGTTTGTACAGTCTCTCCCATCTCAGCCACCGAAGTTTATAACTCTTAGCGTTGTCATAGGTCTCTTAGTGTCCTCCCTCATTAGTCCCCTTCATGTACAGGCACTCAGTTTTTGAGGACGGCCTACTGTAGGCAGATTTACAGCTGTGCCATATTCATTCCATTTCTTGATGATTGACTTAACTGTACTCCAAAGGATATTCCATGACTTGGTAATTTTCTTCTATCCATCTCCTGACATGTGCTTTTCAATAACCTTTTCGCAGAGTTGCTTGGAGTGTTCTTTTGTCTTAATGGTGTAGTTTTTGCCAGTGTACTAACTCAGCAGCAGTTGTCCACCATTTTTCTTCTTCTGACTTTTAATGGTTGTTGCCAGTCCAACTTAAAGGTGCAATACTGCCACCAGCTGGACTGGAGTGTGGTGTAGAGAGCCGAGAAATAAAACTCTTACTAGTTCTTTATCAAATCTAAACTAAATTACCCTAAAAAGCCCTTTAAATTGTAAATTATGAAAGTCAATATTGTAAACTAAAGTCACTTCCATATCTTAGTAAGGTTTTCAAATCAAAGCTATCAACCCTCAAAGATATAAGGAATATTCAGCATAGTATGCTCATACCTAAGTCAATATAATTCCCTCCCTTCTTGTTTTGCTCCCTTTTACCATCAATCCAACAGTTTTATGTGTTCTGTAAAGGTGTTTTCCATTATGCCCAATATCCCAAGTCTTGCCATAACCCCTAATTCTTTGCACCACCAATCCCTTAGCTTCTGATTTGCTAAATGGAAGGTCTGTATCCACAGTTGAACTTTTAACAGCTATTTTCGCCAAACAATCAACCTGCTCATTCCCTCAACACCTCTATGTGCAGGGACTCATAATGAGAGGGCACGTAAACCAACACTTTGAATGTGATATAAAGCTTGAAGAGCTTCCAGCAATAAATCTGACCTTCTGTAAGTATGACCAGTTTCAACATTAGTCAATGTCAAAAAAGAATCTGAACAAATTACAACTTTGTACGCAACAAATTTCCTCTTACCAAAATTATGTCAACCAATTCTGTTGTATATACTATTAATTCAGGCACAAAACCAGATGTATTGATGAACCAACATACTGTCAAGCATATGAGGATCCTTGGATTCATTAAATCATGCAAATTAAAATCAACTAAAGTCATTGGAAAAAAACAAGGTGTTATCCAAAAAGCTACAGTGGGACATATTGCATAATCCAGCAAACCCATATTCCTACCAGGCCCCTTGGGTAAGAGTGACCATAATATGGTGGAATTCGTCATTAAGATGGAGAGTGACATAGTTAATTCAGAAACAAAGGTTCTGAACTTAAAGAAGGGTAACTTTGAAGGTATGAGATGTGAATTAGCTAAGACAGACTGGCAAATGATACTTAAAGGATTGACGGTGGATATGCAATGGCAAGCATTTAAAGATCGCATGGAGAAACTACAACAATTGTTCATCAAAGTTGCTGGTGAACGCAGCAGGCCAGGCAGCATCTCTAGGAAGAGGTACAGTCGACATTTCAGGCCAAGACCCTTCGTCAAGAATTTCCAGCATATGCAGAATTCCTGTTGTTAACAATTGTTCATCCCAGTTTGGCAAAAGAATAAACTAGGGAAGGTAGTGCACCCATGACTGACAGGGAAATTAAGGATAGTATCAATTCCAAAGAAGAAGCGTAAAAATTAGCCAGAAAAAGCGGCACACCTGAGGACTGGGAGAAATTCAGAGCCCAGCAGAGGAGGACAAAGGGCATAATTAGGAAAGGGAAAAAAGATTATGAGAGAAAACTGGCAGGGAACATAAAAACTGACTGTAAAAGCTTTTATAGATATGTGAAAAGAAAAAGATTGGTTAAGACAAATGTAGGTCCCTTACAGTCAGAAAAAGGTGAATTGATCATGGGGAACAAGGACATGGCAGACCAATTGAATAACTACTTTGGTTCTGTCTTCAATAAGGAGGACATAAATAATCTTCCAAAAATAGTAGGGGACCAAGGGTCTAGTGAGATGGAAGAACTGAGGGAAATGCATGTTAATAGGGAAGTAGTGTTAGGTAAATTGAAGGGATTAAAGGCAGATAAATCCCCAGGGCCAGATGATCTGCATTGCAGAGTGCATAAGGAAGTAGCCCAAGAAATAGTGGATGCATTAATGATAATTTTTCAAAACTCTTTAGACTCTGGACTAGTTCCTGAGGATTGGAAGGTGGCTAATGCAACCCTGCTTTTTAAAAAAGAAGGGAGAGAGAAACCGGGGAATTATAGACCGGTTAGCCTGACATCGGTGGTGGGGAAAATGCTGGAGTCAGTTATCAAAGATGTGATAACAGCACATTTGGAAAGCGGTGAAATCATCGGACAAAGTCAGCATGGATTTTTGAAAGGAAAATCAAGTCTGACGAATCTCATAGAATTTTTTGAGGATGTAACTAGTAGAGTGGAGGGGGAGAACCAGTGGATGTGGTATATTTGGATTTTCAAAAGGCTTTTGACAAGGTCCCACACAGGAGATTAGTGTGCAAACTTAAAGCACACAGTATTGCGGGTAAGTTATTGATGTGGATAGGGAATTGGTTGGCAAACAGGAAGCAAAAAGTGGGAATAAACGGGACCTTTTCTGAATGGCAGGCAGTGACTAGTGGGGTACCGCAAGGCTCAGTGCTGGGACCCCAGTTGTTTACAATATATATTAATGACTTAGACGAGGGAATTAAATGCAGCATCTCCAAGTTTGCAGATGATACGAAGCTGGGCGGCACTGTTAGCTGTGAGGAGGATGCTAAGAGGATGCAGGGTGACTTGGATAGGTTAGGTGAGTGGGCAAATTCATGGCAGATGCAATTTAATGTAGATAAATGTGAGGTTATCCACTTTGGTGGCAAAAACAACGGGAAAACAGATTATTATCTGAATGGTGGCTGATTAGGAAAAGGGGAAGTGCAACGAGACCTGGGTGTCATTATACACCAGTCATTGAAAGTGGGCATACAGGTACAGCAGGCGATGAAAAAAGCTAATGGTATACTGGCATTCATAGCACGAAGATTCGAGTACAGGAGCAGGGAGGTACTACTGCAGTTGTACAAGGCCTTGGTGAGACCACACCTGGAGCATTGTGTGCATTTTTGGTCCCCTAATCTGAGGAGAGACAGTCTTGCCATAAAGGGGGTACAAAGAAGGTTCACCAGATTGATTCCTGTGATGGCAGGACTTTCATATGATGAAAGACTGGATCGACTAGGCTTATACTCGCTGGAATTTCGAAGATTGATGGGGGATCTTATTGAAACGTATAAAATTCTAAAGGGATTGGACAGGCTAGATGCAGGAAGATTATTCCCAATGTTGGGGAAGTTCAGAACGAAGGGTCACAGCTTAAGGATAAAGGGGAAGCCTTTTAGGACCGAGATGAGGAAAAACTTGTTCACACAGAGAGTGGTGAATCTGTGGAATTCTCTGCCACAGGAAACAGTTGAGGCCAGTTCATTGGCTATATTTAAGAGGGAGTTAGATATGGCCCTTGTGGCTAAAGGGATCGGGGGTATGGAGAGAAGACAGTTACAGGGTTCTGAGTTGGATGATCAACCACCATTATACTGAATGGCGGTGCAGGCTCAAAGGGCCGAATGACCTACTCCTGCACCTATTTTCCAGCCACCCAGCCACCCAATACTAAAAACACTCTTATTGTGATGTTCAGCAGTTGGACCTTCCAGATCCAGGTGTATTTTTACTACATTCAATTGAAACACCTTCACTGCACACAGGTCTCCAAAACAAATTCTCCATTTAACTAATTATGTGACTTCTAAAACCAATTTGCACTGGCGCATGGCCAAGTGATTAAGGTGTTCGTCTAGTGATCTGAAGGTTGCTCGTTCAAGCCTTGGCTGAGGCAGCGTGTTGTGTCCTTGAGCAAGGCACTTAACCACATATTGCTCTGCAATGACACCGGTGCCAAGCTGTATGGGTCCTAATGCCCTTCCCTTGGACAACATGGGTGGCGTGGAGAGGGGAGACTTGCAGCATGGGCAACTGCCTGTCTTCCTTACAACCTTGCCCAGGCCTGCGCCCTGGAAACCTTCCAAGGCGTAAATCCATGGTCTCACAAGACTAACGGATGCCTATAAAAAAAAAACAATTGGCTGCACCAATGATAATTTGATGTGTCATATTAAAGGGGGTGAATACTTATGCAATCTTGTGTTTTATATTTGTAATTAATTTACATCACTTTATAGAAATCTGTTTTTACTTTGACACATAAGAGTCTTTTTCTGTTGCTAAGTATCAAAAAAAAGCCAAGTTAAATTCACTGTGATGGAGAATAATAAAGCATGAGCACTTCCTGGGGGTGTGAATACTTTTTATAGGCACTGTACATATTCATTTAGAAAGGCACAGATTAATCAGCTTAGGTATGTTAAGAGAAAGTCATGTGTGACCATCTTGACTTTCTTATTTGAGGAAATGGGGATGAGGGCAGTATAACTGATAAAGTCTTTGTGGATTTTAGTAAGACTTTAAACAAGTTCTCACATGGCAGATTGTTCAAGTATAGTAAATTCCCCTGAGATCCAAGACTAACAGCAAACTGGATCCAAGGTCATCTCAATAGCAAGAAACAAAAGGTAATGATGATGGGTGATTTTCCTGACTGGAGTACTGTGGCCTGTGAAGTTCCATAGGGCTCAGTTCATGGTTTGCTTGTTTTAATATCAGTAGTGATTCAGACCTAAATGTAGAGGAAATAATAAAGATGTGATGGTGAGGATGAAGCCAAACTGTAGGAAGATTCAGGGACAGCAGGAGAGAGAGATGGTAGATCCAGGTGGCTAGGACTACAGGGGGTGATTCTGACAAATGACATCTGTGTTTCTGTGCAAACCCAGCGAAGCAGCCAGTGGAAACTCTGGACTGAGGTGAAACATTATGTTTCATCTTCTTGTGGTCCTCACAGACCCAACGAGGGATCAAGTCCACCCGTGAACAGTGTCATCACAGAGGAGCCAGCTGATGAGCACCAGCCCGGTACTTACGTATATCTGACCATTCCTGATTGGAAAGTAGACCTGCAGGTGGAATGAATAGAAATATGAATGCAGAAGACACAGGGAGTGTGTCAGCAAGCCATGAACAACATGTTAATACATAACGGTAACTATACTTAGCTTGTGCAGCTATAGGTTCTGGGAGGTAGATAATTAGTTGTATCGATCAGATTAGAAAGGTATTGGGGAAAATAGATAAGAAAGTTATGGCAGAGACATCAAGCTCAACAACTTCAATGGCAAGGCTCAATGAGAAAGTGAAGAAATCACACCTAGCATTTGAATGCCACCACCCCACGCTTACTAGGTGTAAACACAAATGAGCTGGACTCTTGTCAATGGTTGGGTCAGTGATCGAAAGGACCGTCCAGGAGGTGATGCTACCAGAGTGAAGTCATTGCAGCTATTCGAATACAAACTACCCCAAACCTTCCCGTAGATCAATCAAAGGGACAAACAGACATGTCAGATTATTCTGACAGTCCACTGTCATAGCATGGAAAGTGACCTGCTGAAGGGTGTCAGCCTGAAAAGTCGATTATACTTCTTTCCATCGATGCTGCCTGGTCTGCTGGGTTCCTCCAGCATTTTGTGCGTGTTGCATGGAAAGTGAACTGTTGTCCATCAACCTGTAACAAAGTTACCTTGCTTTTCCCCCGACCACAGGGTAACTAATGATAGCCACTGCTATGTTTTAGCTATCAGATACTGAATGGGCAAATACAAGGATATTGTGCCATGTTGTATGATGTGGGCAATCGTGTCCCCATGATCATGATCGTTCTTGGCAAATAGTTTTTTAAGATTCGTTCTAAGAGCCTGCAGTTGGTCTCTGAAATGCCTTGTAATTTGCTGGTGCTCTGCTTCGGTCATGTCACCCAGGTGCTGTAATCACAAAGACCCATGTTCATATACAGATGATCCCTGCGTTACTGCTATTTGGATGATGCAAATTTGCCTTTACGCAATTCACAAATCACAACCAAAATATACAAATTAAAATATGCTTGCATGGAATTTTTGTGGGAAAACTAAAATAAATAAGCACAAAAGATTTTTCTTTGAACCCTCATTTCTTGATGCATGCCTTGATGACGCGGCTTTGTGTTATGGAAAATCACGATGTGGATCATTTTCCAGGAACGCAACCTCATCAACTTGTAATGTGGTGGTGGCTTGTACTTCTTGATTGCTGTGACTTTTTGGGTTCTGAGACAATTCGAGCTCCTCGTAACACATACAAAATGCTGGAGGAACTCTGCAGATCAGGCAACAGCTATGGAAAAGTATAGATGGTCAATGTTTCAAGCTGAGACCTTTCATCAGGTTGGAAAAGGAAGAGGGAAGAAGCCAGGATAAGAAGGTGGAGGGAGGGAAGGAGTTCAAGCTAGCAGGTGATAAGTGAAGCCAGGTGAGGAGGAAGGTCAGGGGGGATGTGGGGCTGAAGTGAGAAGCTGGTAGGTGATAGCTGGAAAAGGTAAAGGGCTGAAGAAGAAGGAAGCTAACAGGAAAGTGGACCATGGGAGAAAGGGCAAGAGAAGGGACACCAGACGGAAGTGATAGGCAGGTGAGGAGAAAAGAAGGGATAACAGTGGAGCCAGAATGGGGAATGGAAAAAGAAGGAGAAGGGGGAGGGGGAATACATTACAAGGAGTTAAATGAATCTATGTTTATGCCATCAAGTTGGAGGCTGCCCAGATGGAATATGAGGTGTTGCCCCTTCGACCTGAGAGGGACCTTATCATGGCAGTAGAGGAGGCCATGGATCAACAGGTAGGATGGGAATGGTGAGTGGAATTAAAATGTGTGGACACCAAGAAATCCTGCCTGTTGTGGACGAAGCAAGGCACTTGACAAAGCAGTCCCCCAAACTACATTGAGTCTTGCCAATGTAGAGGAGGCCATGCTGGGAGCAACAGATACAGTAGATGACTCTGACAGATTTGCAGGTGAAGAATTGCCTCACATGGAAGGACTATTTGGGACCCTGATTGGTGGTGAGGGAGGAGGTGAATGAGCATGTGTAGCACTTGTGCTGCTTGAAGTGATAAATACCAGGAGGAAAATCAGAGGGAAGGAATGAATGGACAGGAGAGTCACGGAGAGAGAGATCCCTGTGCCAAACAGAGAATGGAGGGGATGGAAAAATGTGTTGACTGGTAGGATCCCATTGAAGATGGCAGAAATAATCTTCAACAGAAAGATTACTCTCCCTCACTTAACTTCACCTATCACTTACACAACACACACAAAATGCTGGAGGAACTCAGCAGGTCAGGTAGCATCTATGGAAATGAATATGCAGCTGATGTTTTGGGCCAAGACCCTTCATCAAAACTGTTCATTCATTTCCATAAATGCTGCCAGGCCTGCTGAATTCCTTCAGTATTTTGTGTGTGTTATTCTGGATTTCCAGCATCTGCAGAATATCTTGTGCTCACCTATCACTTGCCGACTGGTATTCCTCCCTCTCCCACCACCATCATATTCTGGCTTCTTCTCCCTTCCTTTCTAGTCCTAATGAAGGGTCTCAGCCCAAACCATCGAATGTTTACTCTCTTTCATAGATGCTGCCTGACCTGCTGAGTTCCTCCAGGAATTTGTGTGTGTTACTCTGGATTTCCATCATCCGCAGAATCTTTTGTGTTTAGAGATCCTCATGCCAGACTTTTCTTATGGCATCTCAGGGTAGCACAGGAACATTCTCCTGCTATCTCTCTAATGATGTCCACAACCTTCTGACTGAGCTGGGGCCTCCTCCCCTCAATTGTGAGGTCTTTCTTACTTTCATAGCAGATAGAATGTGTATTGCTACTGTTTGTTTCTGTGTCATATCTGCATTTGTTGATGTACTTATCACATAGGAGCACAGTTGAATTTTGGAAGCTGCATTTAATTGTCCCTTGGAACAATAACCACGAACAGAGCAGTTCCCATTGTGGAGCATGTTTCCCGGTGAAACCATTGCTTCACTGTATTTTTAACCAATTACACAATGTTTTGCAATGGAATAAGATTGGGAATTAGCACAATGTGGAAGATGCATAGAATACTGTATGTTTACCAAAAACAGGCCAGACGAACTTCCAGACACCAATAGGCCAGTTGGAATATATCTTTGAGGTTACACGTATCTGCAACTGTGCACAATAACAAGTATTTAAATATGGTCAAAATGTCTGTTTAAGCCTTTCATAAATTAATTACTTTCCCGCATTTATCAAAATATTTTAACAGCTTGGAACAATTAAATTGTGTTCATACTCTCATCTGAAACATTTTCATAATTATTTCTTCCCACTTTGTTCCACTTGATGGCTTTTTACACTCAGTAATTGCTTTTGTTTATGTGTGTTTGTTTTCTTTGGTTTACTTTTATTAGTATTACAGCAATATTTTAATTGTTCTTGTTTATTACATAAGTTTGGCTTTCTTTACTGCTCATTGTTTATTCCATCAGACTATCTCCTCCTATTCCCTACAATGCATTGGTCTCTTTAGATTTTCCTTAAGTGCATCTCAAGCAGTTGACTCTGCTATCTTGAGCATTCACAGTTTACACAGACAAAATTCTTCTCTACCACAAATTCGTTTAGTGAGCTCCTGATGGATTTATTAATGAATTAACTCAAATTGAGTCACATTAGATTGACTGCACAACTTAGTCTCACACCGACTCCCAACTATCTCTACCCTTCTGCACTTCCCTTGGCTGGAAGTGAAGGACAGAATATGCAGACCTTCAACTTCCTTGGAGGTATCTGCTGAGGCATTGGAGAATGCAACAGCAAGTAAGTCTTAGGTTACGTTCTGCAGAGGCCCAGCCCCCGGAATACGCAACAGCCATTGACAAGAAGTAATGTGAAATGCTGTGGGAAGTCCTTTGTTCACATTTTTGTGCCAATACTGCTCACCTCATGGAAGAAGAACCTCATTTCCTGCACAGGCCATGTTTCTAATATTCAGATACAAAACTGTCTTAAACAATTAAAAAATCATAATAAAATATCTCCCGGTCAGAAAGTCTTAGATTTACAACACATTAATACTTGTCCAGCACTTGTTTGTCGTGGAGCTACTGAATGCTCTCAGTTCCCTTCAGGACTGCTTGCTTTGGTCGGTACAATTCAGTCCCTTTCCCTTCAGTCAGTTCACAGCTGTAAAGATCTTCTCCATATCTATCCTGTTAAATATTTTAAGAACTTTAGAGGAAATTGTAAGATATTACCCCTAACTACTCTGTTAAACCTCATAATAATGTAAGATCATTTCTCAGTTCCTATTCAGTGTGGTATCATATGGTGCTTTTTTTTTGCAACCTTTCCATTCTGTGCATATCCTCTTTATAATCAGATCTCTGCCACTCTGTCAAGTGAAAGTTTCGTGAACACCTCTGGCAGATGATTTGTTTGTGTAAAAGATAGTTATTTTCTGTGTTGAGTGAGATAATACTGAGGGATGTATTTTGAGTTAAAACATAAGCTCATCTATGTGAGCCATAGACTGAGAGACACAAAGAATGAGAAAACAAGTGACTTGCGCAGCTATACATTTAATAACAGACAAGAATTACTTCAGCTCCTTGTAATATATTATTATCAATCCTGGGTCATGGTTTAATTAACAGGTTAACCCTGTTTCATTGTGCATTTATTATATATAATATGAATGTTCTTATAACGTATGAAGTGTACGATCAAAATTTCTGTTCATAAAGAGACCTTGGTATCATCTTGAAGCAATCTTGGACATTTTTTAAACTTATGTTAACTTCTGGATTATAGTAAATATAAAGATGTTAAAAGTGATAGTAGTATTACACCTGCTGATTCAAACTGGCAGTGACTTTGCAAATGCTTCATTAAGCAGCAGTGCATTTAGAATGTGGCTTTTAATGCTGTCAATTCTTTACCATACAATGTTTTGTTGGCTCTTCACTGATTTCGACAATGTTGATTGTAGCTCATCTGGTGTACGAGGGGTGATTGATAAGTTCGTGGCCTAAGGTAGAAGGAGTCCATTTTAGAAAACCTAGCACATTTATTTTTCAACATAGTCCCTTCCTACATGTACACACTTAGTCCAGCGGTTGTGGAGCATACGGATCCCTTCTTTGTAGAAGTGGTCCACAGCAGGGGTGATTGATAAGTTTGTGGCCTAAGGTAGAAGGAGATGAGTTATTAACTTCAAACTTTCTGCATTATCACTCAAAGAGTTGAACTGCACGTGGATGTAACGAGAGCATCTTGGTCCTCCAGGTGGTCCACAGCTTGATAAGTTCATGGCCTTGGGTAGAAGGAGATGAGATATAGAGCTCTTGTTACATGCACGTGCAGTTCAACTCTTTGAGTGAAAATGCAGAAAGCTTGAAGTTAATAACTCATCTCCTTCTACCTTAGTCCACGAACTTATCAATCACCCCTGCCATGGACCATTTTCTGGAGGTCCAAGACGCTGACTTCTACAAAGAAGGGATCCGTATGCTCCACGACTGCTGGACTAAGTGTGTAAATAAGAGCGTCATGGGAAGTCATTCCTGCCTGTGGCCATCAAACTTTACAACTCCTTCCTTGGAGGGTCAGACACCCTGAGCCAATAGGCTGGTCCTGGACTTATTTCCTGGCATAATTTACATATTACTATTTAACTATTTATGGTTTTATTACTATTTATTATTTATGGTGCAACTGTAATGAAAACCAATTTCTCCCAGGATCAATAAAGTATGACTATGACTAAATGTAGGAAAAATAAATGTGCTAGGTTTTCTAGAATTGACTCCTTCTACCTTAGGCCATGAACTTATCAATCACCCCTCGTATGCTTAGATGTGACTAAAGTCCAATTGTTAAATGGCATAAGACATCTGTAGTGGGAACAAGGGAGTTGCTTTCCTTTTCTTTTGGGCAGTCTCCAGATGTCTATCTTCTAAGTTGCTGTGACCAAGTTTAACCAAAGCATGCCAACCAGTTCTGTCTCATGTCCTATGTTCTAGATGACGAGGAGCGAGCCCACAGAATTTAAAAGACAATGATGTTCAACAAATGTCAGCAACACTAAATAAATAGATCTTGCTTTTATTAGCATTCACATCTTATTCCATTTCTTATTTATCCAATGTAATTGCTGATCATACTATCTAAACTTAATGGCTATTGTGAAATAAAATCAAAACTAGTAACATCAACCCTATAAGAATTATCCCTCCACTAGCACCCTCTTCCATCTGATAGAAACCCCTCTACTACTATCCTCCACCTGGTGGAACTGGCTCTTATCCTCAGCAATTTCTCATCCAGCCCCTTCCACTTTCTCTAAACCAAAGCTACAGCCATTGGCAATGCATGAGCCCCAACCGTGTTTGCTTTTTTGTTGGCTATGTGTTCATGTTCCAAGCCTACACTGGTAATACTCCCTAACTCTTGCTCTGCTACACTAGTGACTGTATTGGTGCTGCTTCCTGCACCCTTGCTGAAATCATTAATTTCATCAACTTTGCCCCCAGCGTGCATCCTGCACTCAAATTTATTTGATCCGTCTTTGGCATTCCTCTCCCTTTTCTCAATTTCTGGAGACAGACTATCCACTGACATCTTTCAAAAACCTACTGAGTCTCTCAGTTATCTTGACTGTAACTCTTCCCACCCTCTTACTTGTAAAAATCTCTCAGTTCCTCCGTTACTACCATCATATTTGTTCTCAGAATGATGCTTTCCATTTTAGTACATTTGAGATGTCCTCTTTTTTTTCAAAGAATGAGGTTTCTCCTAGGCTATAAGACCATAAGACATAGGAGCTAAATTAGGCCATTCACCCCCATCAAGTCTGCTCTGCCATTGCATCATGGCTGATCCCAGATCCCACTCAACTTCGTGCTCCTGTCTTCTTGCCATATCCTTTGATGCCTTGACTGATCAGGAAACGATCAATTTCCGCCTTAAATATACGCACGGACTTGGTCTCCACCACAATCTGTGGCAGAGCATTCTACAGATTTACTATTCTCTGGCTAAAAAAAAATTCTCCTTACTTCTGTTCTAAAGGGTCACCCTTCAATTTTGAGGCTGTACCTGCTAGCTCTGGACACCCTCACTATAGGGAAGATCTTCTCCACCTCCATCCTATCTAGTCCTTTCAGCATTCACTGGGTGTCAATGAGATACCCCTGCATTCTTCTAAATTCCAGAGAGTACAGGCCCAAAGCTGTCAAACGCTCCTCATATGTTAACCCCTTCATTACTGGAATAATCTTCGTGAACCTCCCTTCTACCATTGATCTGCCCACTCCCACTTTTCTTCCATTTCCCACGCATCTTCCCTCACCCCATTCTCCTGCCATTATAACAGGGATAGGTTTCCCCCTGTCCTTACATGCCACCCTATGAATCTCTGTATCCAGCATGTCATTTCCTGTAACTCCTGTCACTTTCAAAGGGATCTTAACACGAAGCACATCCTTCCCCTCTCCTTTTTTTTTTTTGCTTTCTATAGGGATTACTCTCTAGGAACCACTCTTGTCTATTCGTCCCTCCCCACTTATCTTACTCTAGGCATTTATCCCTGCAAGCATGACAAGTGCTACACTTGCCCCGACATCTCCTCCCTCACCAGCATTCCAGACTCCAAAGTCCTTCCAGGTGAGGCAGCACTTCACCTGCAAGTCTGAAAGGGTCAGTTATTGTATCTGATATAATCTCTATATTGGTAGACCCTATACAGATTGTGGGACTGCCTTGTCGAGCAGCTGGTGACTACCCATTCCAATTTGCCTTTCTGTTCTTATTCTGACGTCTATCCATAGTCTCTTCTACTGATATGATGTGGCCAAACTCAGAATGGAGTTAAAATACCTCACATTTCATCTGATTAGCCTCTAATCTGATGACATGAACAATGATTTCTCTAATTTACAGTAGCTTCTTCCATCTCCCTCCTCTCTTTCCATCCCTCATTCTGATTATCCTCTCAATGCTTCTCTTTTCACTTACCCATCACTTCCCTCTGGTGCCCCTTGTCCTTCTGTTTCTTCCATGGTCCACTGTCCTGTCCTATTAGATTCCTTCTTCTTCAGCCCTTTACCTCCTCCACCTATCACCTCCCAGATTCTTACTTCATCCCTCCTCCTCACCTACCCACCTTCACCCTTATCTGATCTCAACTATTACCTATCAGCTTGTGCTCCTTCACCTCACCCTAGGTTCTTTGTTGGGTTTCTGTCCCCTTCCTTTCCGGTCCTGACGAAGAGTTTCAACCTGAAATGTCCACTATTTATTCCTCTCCATACATGCTGCCTGACTTGCTGAGTTCCTCCAGCATTTTGTGTTGTCGTTCAAGATTTCCCGTTTCTGTAGAATCTTTTGTGTTCTTTTTAAGGCGTAGCATTAATCAATAAGTGAAGCTAAGCTCAGAAAAAATTAGGTGTTGATGTGGTGGGTGTATTATTCAGCACAATCCCAGCTGCTCCCATAATGTTATTTTCTTCTTTGTTTGCAATTTCATTCATCAGCAAGGTATGGAGATAAAGACATAGTTTATCTAAATTTCATGGGGGAGAAAATTATGATAGTAAAGTTTAATCATATTAAACTTACTATTAATAACCATCGGCTTACAATGTTCATTATTATTTGCTACCTGTTATTTTTCATTCCAAAATGTAATTTCAGCATCAAGTGTATTTATTTATTGATTTATTTGCTTTTGACTTGGATAAGAAATGGTGGAAGTTGCATAGCAACAGCTTTAAACTGCAGATTTGTCTTTTATATCAAGAGAATGCAAAACGTAGACAGCAAGTACGAGTAAAATGACAGGAAATCAGTGGCTCAAAAAAGCAATTCACGACCAAAACATCTAGCAACACAGAAAGTCAAAAGATTATTGCATTATTTTTTGTTAAGGCAATGTCAGAAGGAGGGTAATGATTCATTTTGATGTGATTTGTATAAATGCTTTCTGTCAGGAAACAAACTATCTTTTTAAAGGATGGACACTGTGGCAGTATTACTGTTTCTAGAAGAAATGTCTTGTGTGAACCCGATTTAAAAAAAGATAGCCTCTGTAAGAAACCCCATGAAAATGTTTTATGTATGATTTAATCTAAAGCAAAACCTGCTCAAAGGAACATGGGAAAAGACTGAAATTGTTAGCTTCGCGGAATCATGCACAAGGATAGGATATGAGGGACAAGGCTGTAGACTAGAGGAACGTCATAGTAATTAATGAGGAAAGGATGGCACAGTGCCAGGGAGAAAATTAATTGTGAGGAACCTGACTGAAGTAAATGTGAAGGATGCAGTCACACAAGATCAAATTAGCACACAAGGTAGTGAATAGGCTCAGCAGAAGTCTAGAAGGTGGCAAGAAAGTCGGGTAAAAAATAAAATACAAATTATGCCATCATTCATATGTTAATTACTTGCTACAGATTGCATGCCCTTTCTTGTTTTCATAATTTGGGGACAATGTACGAAGTAATATAACAGTAAAATATTGATCAATTCATTCTTTGTCCCATCCCTGTTCTCTAATTCCAGTTAATTACTTGGAGCAATGTTTAGTGCCCATTACAGCCTTGTTAAGCCATAACAGCCATTGATATGAATGTGTATAGTAACTTGAGCATTGTATTTACTCATCACACTAATGCACATTCATTCCAACATCATGCATGTCTGATTCAATAATTCTTCTCTTCTTCTCCCCTACCAACACTTCCTTTTCTGTAACACACATCAAAGTTGCTGGTGAACGCAGCAGGCCAGGCAGTATCTGTAGGAAGAGGTGCAGTCGACGTTTCAGGCCAAGACCCTTCGTCAGGACTCCTTTTCTGTAGTTGTCTGACTCTTCTAGTTTAATATTGGCCTTTATTTCCCCCCATCTCAACTACTGCATCTTGCTCCTGGTCCTCCTGCCAAATGTATTTGAACTCTCCTCCAGAGCACGCATTAATTGTAACCTCAAGAAAATAAAAAATTCTGAAAATATGCTGCCTATTTCCAGATAATTTTTTAGTACATAAAGCAGATTTTAAAATTGGATTGAGTCTGGAGGAATAAGTGGGAGTGGAGGGCCAAGCAGATGTTTCACTGAACAAATATATCAATCATAGTCATTATTACACCAACTCGCAAGGATTAGTAAAATACATTTGCCTAGAAATATATCCCTGGTGAGTGGCTCCTAGTTCTGCTCACCTGTCTTATTTTCATAATTTGGGAGCCTATATTAAATTCTCAGTAGCCTCTTTATCATTCCATAAAGAGAACCAAATTCTCAGAAGTAAGGAGTCAGTGGAATGAATTTCAGAGAATTAATTATCTAGCACACTTAGCAAGATTGACTGGGCTGAATTTCTAACCAATTAATTATGTACTAAATCTATAACTAATATGTCATTGTAAGATAATATTCTTGTTCAATGCTTCATTTTCACCATTTTAATAAGGTATTAAGAGGTATTTGATACCTTTTAAAAACAGAAAGTGGACTCTTAGATATGAAATAATCCTGTAATCTAAAATAAATTATCTGCAGGGCCTGTTCAGATCCAAACCTTTTTCAGAATGGTTGTCTTCTCCAAGGGAAGATGGAATGCTGCCATTTTAAAACATCCAGAAGTATGATTAAAATGGGAAAAAGAACACTATCTTGACTATAACTGACCATCCACTTGGCTTGCATAAGGCACGTAGGGTTAAAATCATCACAGCTTCACAGACATACAATCGAGTAGTGATCTGTACTATGTCAACTGTAATAATTTACTTATTTTCTTTGTTATATACATTTAACTGTGAAGCCATGAGCTCACTCACTTTTTTCCTGTTACTTTATTTTTTACAAAATGGAAATTCATATTTCTGTATTTGAGCATTTTGCAAGAATGCAAAATGTTGTGTGTAACTCTCGCTTTGGCTAGCGGCTAAATATAGGGGGTGATAGCCCCCGCCCAGGCCAAACTTAAGAAATCTTGTTTGGGTGGATGCTGCGCGATGTGTCCCCGTTACAAATCAGCACCCTGAAATAGCAAACAGCGCACCATTGACCTCCTCCAATCGTCACTGCCCTTCGGACCCTTGCTCCAAGTACACCTCGTCCGGCAATCTACCAACTGTCTCCATTCGCGTCTTCTCTCCTCATCTCTCCCCAGCAAAAGACCGCCAAAATCTCTCTTCCAAATCACAAGAAAGAACAACAGCATTCCAAACCCTGTTATCTCTAGTCATAACCCAAACATTGCTGCTACAGAGAAACCATTACATTATCAGTGAAACCTTACAGCTTGTTACACAGCAGTGAAACCCTACAGCATGTTACAGGTGGATGGCACGATGGGTGAAAGCAAGTGCCCTATCAATAAATGATAACAGAAAACACTGGAATTTGTCAACTAGTCAGGCAGCATCTCTGAAGAAGGAAATTGCATTATATTATCTTTCATCAGAACTGAACTTAAGCATTAACTGTTTTTCTCTCTCCAGAGACAAAGCCATGACTTGTTCAGTATCTTTAATATAGTTTTACTTAATTCAATTTCTAGCATCTGTGTTTGTTTTTTTCCTTCTTGTACAAATTAACAAAGCCTGGCCATTAAAAATGCAAGACCTGTATCATTCCAAGGGTGACCAACGGAACCACGATGCTCCTAAACAAATTAGAATCTGCTCTGTATTTACAATGTGGAGCATAGAAACCATCCTATATGGAGACGTAAGGCTGAAATGATAACTGTTCTGCACGTGACTGCAAGAAAGTGCCACAAGCTGTGGGCATAGCTCAACATATAAAAACCAACCTTCCCTCTATGGATTCTGTCTATATCTGCTGCCTCAGTAAAGCAGGAGTATATAATCAAAAAATCCACCCACTCTGGACACTATCTTTTCTCCCCTTTTCTCTCAGGCAAAAGATAAAACATGTACCACTATACCCAAGCACAGCTATCTCGTTCATACAAGACTAATAAGTGCTTCCCTACTACAATAAAATGATCTCTTAACCTTACAATCTTCTACTATGATCTTGCAGCTTATTGTTTACTTGAACTGCCCTTTCTCTGCAGCTACATATTTTGCTCTGCATTCTGTTACTGTTTTACCTTGTTCTACCTGAATGTACTGTGTAGTGATTTAATCTGTATGAACCGTAAGCCAAACAAGGTTTTCATTGCATCTCGATACATGTGACAATAATAATCCAATTCCAATTTCAACTTTAGTTTGTTTCTCAGGATCTACAGCATTAATTCTTTCCCTCCTGAACTCCATACTTACTTTATTCAGTTGTACAAAAGTATAACTTGAGATATAACAGTACCGCCTGTTGCCCGGACCAGATCCCCATTCCTTTTGCACACAGATTTCTTCAATACCTTTAATAGTAGATTGACCAAACACTTGGTGGGAAACTTAATCTGGATATTTAGGCTGTTTCATAGCCCATCTCAAACTATATAGGATAACAATAATGTATGCACTAAGTTACTTTCATCAGTACAACATGACGTTATTTAATAGTGTAAAAAAATGCTTGAATGGTTTGTCTTACTTGACTTAAAGCTAATTTTCCAACTGCTTGCTTCTTTATTCCATTTATCTCTCAGCCGTTTGCTGCCTGACTAACGCTGGCTTTCATACCTCATGTTTTTAAAATGCCTGGGTCCAACAGTAGTTATGGTGAAACTACCTCCCTTCCCCCTCACGCCTCCACATCAAAAGTGAAATCCAACAGCACACCTTAATATTAATTTGTGAATCTTGGTGTAGGGTAAGTAGCAAGATGGGTGAATAAATAGCAGGGTGACAGGGATATATGGAGGAAACGGTTTTCCTTTGTGTATTTCAGATTTCTTCTACATATCATCTGCCAGGTTAATTAGACACTATAACTTTCCCTGAGGCAGATAGGAGAATTATAGAAGCTGGAAACAGTAGATAAGGATATGGGGAGCATAAAATAGGGTTAGTGGAGGATTAGTGAATGGGAATTGACTTGGTGGACCAAAAGTTCTGAATGACTCCAGGACTGGTACAATTTAGAGTTATGAAAATAAAATGTATTTATATAGGGAATTTGACAAAATCCCATGTTGTTATGTTTTCTTTTTGTTTTACAATGCCATGCAAGATCATCTGCTTTGTTCTACTTCAATACCTCTTTCATGATTGTGACCTGCGGTCAGCTCTTATTTCACGATGAATGTCAGACTATGTCAGGACCCACAGGACAAATATGTAATGGTCAGAAGTGCTTAGTGCTGGTAATGGGATAAGGTTGGAGGATTTGGTGTTTCTATTTTATATTATGTGAACTAAAGCAACGTCATAGTTTTTTCCGGCATCTTAGTAAGTATCAATAACACTGGAGGCCAGTATTTGCAGTAGGTCCTTGCTCTACATCGCTGCTCCTGTGCACTTTCGTCAGAGCATCAACCTCAAGAAAAAACCGTTTCCCTCTCCACCTAGACCATCTGATATGTTAGTTATTTCTGGTATTTTCAATTTTTATTTCGGATTTCCAGCTCTTGTTGTATTTTGGTTTTGTGCAGACTTTTCTCTGTGAAAGAGAATAAGGGTGAATTACCCGGCAGTTGAGGTCCATGATTATAAATAGGTTTGATAGGTTAGGTGTGGAAAAGAAGTCTCCAGTTATGGTAGCTATTGTGGCTTCATTGTAATTCACAGTTCAAAGTTCAAGGAAAATTTATTATCAAAGTACATTTATGATCAAAGTGTGCATGTACAACACAACACTGATATTTGGTTTCTCCAGATAGCCATGGAATACAGAAAAACCAGGGAAGTTGTTGAAAGAAAAAACATCAACTCCCCCCACCCCCAGCATGAAAAAGACAAGAGACAAAACACACACCCCAAAATCCCCAACCCTCTCCACTGCAGAAAAACACAGCGCCAATAACAGCCCCGAACCCCCTCGCTCGCAGAAAAAATGCTGCAACAATAGCAATCCCTGACCCCCTTACCTGCAGAAAAAAATAGCGATATTACTGTGAGATTCATTTTCTTTCAGACATACTCAGTAATTCCAATACCATAACATAATCAATGAAAGACCAAACCCAACAGGGCAGACAACCAGTGTGCAAAAAACTAAAAATTGTGCAGGTACAAAAAATTATATAAATAAATAAGCAATAAGTATCAAGCACATGAGATGAAGAGTCCTTGAAAATGAGTCCATATATTGTGGGAACAGTTCAGTGATGGGGCAAGTGAAGTTGAGTGAAGTTATCCCCTCTGGTTCACAAGCCTGAAGGTTGAGTGGTTATAACTGTTCCCAAACCTGGTGGTGTGAGTCCTGAGGCTCCTGTACTTTCTTTCTAATGTCAGCAGTGAGAAGAGAGCATGACCTGGGTGGTGGTGGTCCCTGATGATGGATGTGCTTTCCTGCAACAATGCTCCAGGAAGGTGTGCTCAGTGACGGGGTTTGCTTTAACCATGATGGATCGAACCCTGTCCATTACATTTTTCATTCAGGCCATTACATTTTTCATTCAGGGGCTTTGGTGTTTCCATACCAGGCTGTGATGCAGTCAATCAATATACTCTCCAGCACACATCTATAGAAGTGTGTCAAAGTTTTAGTTGTCATGCCAAATCTTTGCAAACTTCTAAGGAAGTAGATCAGCTGCCGTGCTTTCTTCGAATAGCGATATGTGTAACTAGGGTGCCGTGCGCAATCCGGATTTGGTGGGGACAGCCGTGAGAAACATCTGGATTAATTTCTGAAATGCCTACTTTGCTGCCGCTGCTACTGTGCGATCGAGAATCTCCGGAGACGAAGGCCCCATATCCTCGGCTTTGCGTATCACCTGTTGCCGGGGCCAGGGTCGAAGCGCTCGGCAGAGATGGTGCTCAGTGCTCGGTGTGGAATAGGCGGTCGGAGGCTCGGAGTTTTTCAGAAGGACTCAGAGTCGGACTGTGGTCGGATGCTTCCGGGATGCTGCATCAGCAAGTTGGTGGCGCTGGTGGTTTACCGTCTGCGTGAGATGATGGGACTTTCGAGAGACTCTGAGATTTTTACTGTGCCATGGTCTGTTCTTATCAAATTACGGTATTGCTTTGCACTGTTGTAACTATATGTTATAACTATGTGGTCTTTGTTAGTTTTTAAGTCAGTTTGTCATGTGTTTTCATGATATCATTCTGGAAAAACATTTTTATCATTTCTTAATGCATGAATTACTAAATGACAATAAAACGGGACTGCGGGTCCTCATAATCATCATAATTGCACTTACGTGCTGGACCTGGGACAGGTCCTCTGAAATTATAACACTGAGGAATTTGAATTTGCTGACCCACTCTGTCTCTGATCCCCCAGTGAGGACTGGCTCATGGTTTCCTCCTCCTGAAGTCAATAATCAGGTGCTTGATCATGCTGGCATTGAGTGAAAAGTTATTGTTGTGGGAGCATTCAGCCAGGTTTCCAATCTCCCTCCCATATGCTCATTCATCACCACCTTTGAGTTGGCCTACAACAGTGGTGTCATCAGCAAACTTATTATGGCATTTGAGCTGTGTTTTACCTCTTGTACCTAATAAAGTGGCCACTGAGTATATGTTCATGGTCTTCTACTGCTGTAGCCCATCCACTTCAAGGTTTGACATGTTGTGCCTTCAGAGATGCTGTTCTGCGCACCACTGTTGTAATGTGTGGTTACTTGGGTTACCGTCACCTTTGTGTCAGCTCGAATCAGTCTGACCATTCCCCTCTGACCTCTCTTAATAACAAAATATTTTCACCCATTGAACTGTCACTCATGATTTTATTTTGTGTTTTTTTTTCACTATTCTCTGTAATCTATAGAGACTGTTGTGTATGAAAATCCCAGGAGATCAGCCAGTTTTGAGATACTCAAACCATCCCATCTGGCACCATCAATCATTCCGTGGTCAAAGTCACTTAGATCACATTCTTGCCCATTCTAATGCTTGGTATGAACAACAACTGAACCCCCTGACCATGTTGGCATGCTTTTATGCACTGAGTTGCTGCCACATGATTGACTGATTGGGTATTTGTATTAACAAGCAGGTGTACAGGTGCACTGAATAAAGTGGCCACTGAGTGGACAACAGATTAAAGCTGCTATTTTTTACGATCCTCATATGTGAAGTAACTTGCTTAAGGTATCATAAATCTGTGTAATATTTGACAGTTGCAATGATCATGCAAACCTATCTTTCTAAAATTCTAATATTTGCTTAATTACAATGTATAAAAACAATGGATTAACTGACAGAGTAGCTAACAGCAAGTGATTGTCTTAGTCACTTTCTTACGATCGAAATACCCTGTAAGACATCGGTAATGTGGGATGCTGCAAGTCCGATTCACTGTTTCATCGGCGACCAGCCGGGGCGTTGTGTGGCTTAGGTCTTAGCGAGGACTGGCCCTCAAACCACAGTGTCACTTATTTGCATCCACCCAGAAGAGAGGCATTAGAGTCAGTGTGCTCCACCTGAGTGCCAGAGGCAGTGTGGCGTAGCATTAATGCTGGAGTTGGTGCTGCCCTCTAGTGTTTGCTAGGCAGAAGACAAAATGCATTGTTTTCGACTGCAGACTGCTGCAACACTCATGGACTCAGAGACTCTTTTTTTTGTGTCTGACTGTATTTTGCAGCATGTGCAATGTATGCCTCATACAGTGAATGACTGTTGGTACTGTGTTTTGCACCTTGACCCCAGAATAAAGCTGTTTTATTTGGCTGTATTTATGGGTGTTCATGTATGGTTGAATGACAATTGAACCTGAACTTGAGATTCCACAAAAAACTTACATCAGAAAAAGTTCCAAATTCTTTAGCGTGTTACTAAGGTAGCAAAATGTACTGACCCTTCTGGAATCTGGATATGAAAATCAACAAGGTTTCCCAACATAATTGCAATTAACCCCACCTGTTGCAAAATTTGTGTTTGAATGTCAGATGTAATGATATCAGCATACTAACATAAATTAATGTTTAACTTTTATTCTAAGTATTGAATCGGTGAATAATTTCTGTGGGATGACATCTTAATTTAAGATTGAGTCTAATAATCTGAGCAATAAACTGTATGTATTTAATAATGCATAATACCTTGATGATCTGCAGTCTTAATCAAACCTGGACTTTTACTGTAGTTTAAAGAAAGTCAAGATTAGTTTATTTTATTCATTGTATTCCATAAAAATAGATAAGAAATGATTAATCTATCTCTTGATTTTTATGAATTAATTATACAGTGATCTGGAACAGCCTGTCCCCATTGCTCAGTATTTTTATTTGTTTTTACTTAGTGGCTAACACTAAGTAAGTCCTGAATTTATTGTCAATTCCTATTTTTGGTGTACTTGAACTGCTGCAGTCTATCTGGTGATGGTAAATTGAAAGATAATGCAATGGAGATTGCACTTGTATAATAATCTACCGCATCAAAACCCAAAGGTATAAATCATCGTTTATTGCTTGTTTTATAGCTGTTATACAGGGGAAATTGGCAAGCACTGTGATGGAGGAACTTGTGTATTGGCAGAAACGAGAAGCAAGGAGTGATGTGCTAACAAAGATGTATATCCAGTGTTCACTGAAAATTTGGCCTCACTTTATTCATAAACCCTGAGCTGTGAACAAATACATTCTGATGCATCTCACCAGTCAGGGTTTTTGGAAATTCATTCAACTTCGAAGGAGTAGGAGAAGGAAGAGTGAAAGACAGAACGCAAGTTCAAAATGTCATCACCTCCAGTGCCACTTGTGAAACCATCTGTACTTATAATGGTTTGTAAGTGAGTTTTCCTATAGGTTGGCAGTTGTTAGTATTCCTTTGGTTTAGCTGCAGGAAATGTGGGGTATCTGGGCTTCAGAGGTGTTAATTCTGCATTGGTAAACATGATAACATTGATGTTTCAAGCAGCCAGCCTGGGGACCTAAAAGTCATCAGATTTGATTTCTCATTGAGCGAAGACAAAACATGTACAGTAAAATTAAAAGTGTGACATAAAAGTTCACTTCAGAACAAAATCTGCAGGGCTAAAATAAGGCATGAGGTTGCACTAGCAGACAAGATGAAGGAGAATCCTAAGGGATTTTACAGATATGTTAAGAGCAAAACGATAGCAAGGGACAAAAGTGGTCCTCTGGAAGATCAGAATGGTATTCCATGTGAAGAACCAAAACAGATGTGGGAGATCTTAAATTAATTTTTTTCACCACTCAGAAGATGGACACAAAATGAGGCAAAGCTGCATCAACTTCATGGATCCTATACAGATTACGAAGGAGGTGTTTGCTGTCTTGAGGCAAACTAGGAAGATACATCCGTAGGTCCGACGTGGTGTTCCCTCAAATCCTGTGGGAGGAAAGTGCAGAAATTGCTGGGGTCCTAGCAGAGATACTTAAATCACCCTTAGCAACAGGTGAGGTACCAGAGTATTAGATGATAGCCAATGATGCTCTGTTGTTTAAGAAATAAAGCCAGTGAGCTTGACATCAGTAGTGGGAAAGTTATTGGAAGGTATACTAAGTGTCTGGATATGTGAGTATTTGAATAGACCTGGACTGATTAGGGATAGTCAGCATGGTTTCATGTGTGGTAGGTTGTGTCTAACCAATCTTATAGTTTTTTAAGGAAGTTACCATGAAAGTCAATGAAGACAAGGCAGTGGATGTTGTCTACATGGGCTTTAGCAAAGCATTTGACAAGGTCTCACATGGGAGGTTGGTTAAAAGGGTTCAGTTGCTTGGCATTCAAGATGAGATAAATTGGATTAGATATTGGCTTTGTGGGAGAAGCCAGAGAGTTGTAGCAGATGGTTAAGTCTCCGATTGGTGTACTATGACTAGAGAAGTGCTACAGGGATCAGTGCTGGGTCCATTGTTGCTTGACATCTATATCAATGACCTGGATGATAATGTGGTTAACTGGATCAGCAAATTTGCAGATGACACCAAAATTGGGGGTGTAGTGGACAGCAAGGAAGACTATCATGGCTTACAGAAGATTCTGGACCAGCTGGAAAAATGGGCTGAAGAATATCAGATGGAATTTAATACAGTCAAGTACGAGGCATTACACTTCAGTAGAATCAACCGGAGTAGGTCTTATGCTGTGAATGGCAGGACACTAAAGAGTGCTGTAAAACAAGGATCTGGAAATACAGGTCCATAATTCACTGAAAGTGGCATTACAGGTAGATAGGGTGCTTTTGGCACCTTGGACTTCATAAATCAAGGTAATGTGTACAGGAGATGTGATGTTATGTTGAAGTTGTATAAGATGTTGGTGAAGCCTAATTTGGAGAGTTATCTGCAGTTCTGGTCACTTACCTACAGGAAAGATGTAAAAATGGTTGAAAGAGTATAGAGAGAATTTACAAAGATGTTGCCAGGGTTGGAGGACCTGAGTTATGCGGAAAGATTGAATAGGTAATGACTTTATTCCTTGGAACATAAAAGATAGTGAGGAGATTTGATAGAGATATACAAAATTTTGAGGAATATAGATAGGGTAAATGCAAGCTGGCTTTTTCTACTGATCTTGGGTGGGACTACAATTAAAGTTCATCGGTTAAGTGTGAAAGGAGAAAGGTTTAAAAGGAATATGAAGGAAACATCTTCATGTAGAGGGTTGTGAGAGTGTGGAACGAGCTGCCAGTGCAAGTGGTGCACATGAGCATGATTTCATTGCTTAAGAGAAGATTGGATAGGTACATGGATGGTAGGGGAATGGAGGGTCTCAGTGTAGGTCAATCTGGTCCAACATGGACTAGATAGGTCAAGAGCCTCTTTCTGTGCAGTATTTTTCTATAACTCTATAAAACCAACATTTAAAAGTACAATTGGGACCATTTTTTCTCCCAATGTAACAGAGGTACAATGGGAGCAGAAAGCACAGAAGGGTTCTGGCCCAAAACGTCAACCGATCTTTTCCATGGATGCTGCCCAACCTGCTGAGTTGCTCCAGCGTGTTGGAAGTGTTGCTTTGACCCCAGCATCTGCAGATTATTTTGTGTGTACACAATAGTATTCCTGTTTGTCATAGTTTTAGTTGAGGTAGAATCTTGGCCAAGGCAGCATGGAATTCTTTGCTCCCTTTTGAATAACATATAGAAATGTATTATCCTTCTGACTTGTGCCATCAGTAGAATATCATCAGGCTATTCATCCTTGCACTGATATTTATAGACATACAATATTGCAATGTCAGCCTTTGGCACTCTGTTTCTCTCCAAACTTTAGTTCCAATGAAATCAATGGATGAAATGTGCACCAATTACTACATCTGTATATTTTGTTCAAGCAATAAGCATTTATTATCTCTTCTGAAAGATTTTAGTGCTGGCTAATGCAGTCAGTGAATACAGAACATATTTATCTCCTTTCTTGAATTTAAAAGAAACACTTGACTTGATAACATTGCTAAAGTAATACATTCCAAACACATGAATCTGATATCCCAATAATTATTTTTTATCTGAGTAAATATAAGTGTTTTACCTAGACTAGTGTAGACAATTGTGATATTTAACTGTGTTTGGAACTTTAATTTTAATTCACTGTGGTGAAGATAAACCTATTCGACAGAATAATTGAAGCCATCCTGTATGCACTTTCATTAAGATGGCAGGATCTGATAATGTACCCCAGATGTGGATTTAGTGGCACTAGTTTAATATATATTAAGTGGTAGGTCAGTAATTCAGCTCTGTGTGGTATACATTCTACTTTACAGTTGGCAATTCAAGCTGATAATTTCTTTCATCAATCCTGCAGGAAAGTGTTGATATGCTCCAATGAATTTTATTATGCCCATATAATTTTCCTCAGTTCTAAGAGCACATATTTATTCAAATCCATACTTGTATCAAAATGATTATAGAAAAACAGGTATTGCATTGAGTTTAGAGGAGGTGTGGTCAGTTCTGCATGCTAATTTCTTCACTCCCATCTGTCATCTGACCTTTTGTTAAGCAAGTCCTTATTATCCAGACCATAGTAGGACAGAGAACAAATTACTTGTGGTCACTCCTTTTCCCTGACCTCTGCACTTGGGTCACATATATAGGTACTTCCATGGAATAAGACTTGAACCTATATATTCTAGTTCAGAGTTGAGAGTGCTGCTAACCAACAAAAAGGAAAGTGTTTTCATTTGGTGTTATTCCTTGCTTTGTGCGTTTAATAAAAAAAACCTGAAAATGCGATTTACTGCAGCATGACTTTTATAATATTAGAACCTCACAAAATTTAATTGTGATGTTCTGAATTTGAAATCTGTCTCTGTATTATTGACAGTGATTTATAATGGTACTAACAATACACAGCTACACAATGTTTATACTGAGGGAGCATTTAGGAGATGATGAAAAGTAAGTAGATTTGGCTGAATCTCATTTCCTAGCTCCAGCTGAGTGACAAGTGGAAAATAAATAAGAATTAATTCTGGCAGAGTGGTCAACTTCCCAAGCCCATTTCTCTGCTTCTGACCCACCATCTGTGAAAGCCTACGGGACATTCATCTCACTAAAAGTGCAAGTTATTGTTGTCAGCACTCATTTTCTGATTTATTTTTAGGTCTTAGTTACAAGAATTGGAAGCAGGAAGTATTTCTTACTTTGGAGGACTATGCAGGAGTGAAGAGTTAGATTGATCATGGAATAGGTTAAAAGGTTGGCACAGCATTGTGGGCTGAATGGCCTGTCTGGGCTATACCGTTCTATGTTCTAAATGATCCCTACCATTCTCCCTGGGTTTTTATAAATATCAATGTGATATGTGAAAAAGAGAGTGCCAGAGCTAATCCTGGAGAGCATTTTTAAAAAGTTGCTCCTACTATATGTGACACGCACCAAAAGTAGGTATCTATTTCCACAAAGTTGGCAAATATTACAACTCTTACAACTCAAATGTAGGAAAAATTGCATGGGACATTGCTCAGAAATAGACATGTTCTAGGGTGGTAAAGCTGCTGAAAACAACTGCAAACACACTTATTCTCATCAATGTTTTAGCAAGAGTTTTAGACAGCCTATTATTGATTCTGAAAGAGGTGGACTCTTTCTAAGGCCATTCGTGCAATTGATGTTCAAAATTCCCTTCACAACGTAAATACAAAGTGCTTTGAGATGAGATCATACAGTGGGCAATTTTCTATTCATCACTAAAGTATTAGTCATCCAATACCATTTTACCCAGTGTCTTCCCTGGACCCTTACACCTGAATGGTTTAATTACTCAGATCTCAATCTTCAGGGACAATGATCAATTGTCACATTTGCATGGTGATAGCTTGGAAATGATTAACATGGAGAAACTTTACTGTCCTGAGGGTATGGTTATATTGCTTTTGGTTCACACCATTGTTGCAGATACAGTGTCAATGCAATCAGTGCCAAAATCTGAACTGATAATGAAGTAGAGAGGAAAAAGAGCCTATTGAACATAAAGTCTCACTTTGCTTTATTCAACAATATAATTTACACATTGCTGCAATGTTGAAATTGTGTTGTCCTGAACATTATTTTAAATGCAAGCTAAGACTTTTCATGAGATACAGGCTTTATTGGCTAGCCCAAGGTCAGAATCAACTAATTTGACTCCTCCCTTGTGGGATATTAAAAATCAAGGTGAGATTTTTGACAGTCTCACAGTTCATTGTTCACCATTCTTGACATCAGTGATCTTTAATTCTAGATTAATTTAATTAAATACATTTAATGTATCCAGTTAATATTAATAGACTTTGAACTAGTGTTTCTGAATTGTTAGTCAAGTAAATTGTCTGCTCTGCTGTTGTAAATTAAAGACTGTTCTTGAACAGCAGAATGATGATGGTGCTGTTTCTGAGCATAAAACAGCCAAATAATCCTAAATGTTCCAGGTAACACACGATGCTTGTGTACCGCTATGCTGTGAGGTATTTCATTTTAGTAGTTTTTGTAGAAGCAGTCTGTCCTGCTGTTAGAATGTTTTGGTTTTGGCTAAAGATGAGGAGCCATGTTGTTCAATTAGGAATGTTGTGCCAGCTGAACAGGATGGTGGGATTGGGAAAATATTCTAGAGAGAGTTGGGCAGAGAGAGATTTGTGACAGACAGTGGTGGGCTTTGTGGTCTTTTGGCAGGAGATGCAGAGAAGAGGAGATCGGGAAGACACTATTGCAAGACAAAGGAGCACTAGATGGGAAGTTCTACTGGTGATTGGTGATGAGAATTCAGCACTGTAAGAAATCGTTATACCCAGCTTTTGGAAGAGACAAGCTCAAAGAGTCCTATGCACATTTAGACTATTTTAACTGTAATGGGCCCTTTTATTTTTTTTCCTCTTCTTTCTCTTAATAACTGTTTGATAAAACTGGTTGATAAATATACTTTCTTCATAATTTTATGCTGGTGTAGGATTTGTCATTTCTTAATGATGGGTAATTCTGTATGGGCCAGTATTTACATAGCATTTGGTCAAATGGAGGTTCCATTATTATTATTATGGTTATGATTATGATTATGAGGACACGCAGTCGCCTTTTATTGTCATTTAGTAATGCATGCATTAAGAAATGATAAAAATGTTTTTCCAGAATGATATCAAGAAAAGACATGACAAACTGACTTAAAAATTAACAAAAACCACATAATTATAACATAAAGTTACAACAGTGCAAAGCAATACCGTAATTTGATAAGAACAGACCATAGCACAGTAAAAATCTCAGAGTCTCTCGAAAGTCCCATCATCTCACGCAGACGGTAAACCTCCAGCACCGCCAACTTGCCGATGCAGCATCCCGGAAGCCTCCGACCACAGTCCGACTCTGAGTCGGTCTGAAAAACTCTGAGCCTCCAACCACCTATTCGACACCAAGTACCGAGCACCATCTCTGCCAAGCGTTTTCACTCCGGCTCCGGCAACAGGCAATATGCAAAGCCATGGATTTGGGGCCTTCATCTCCGGAGATTCTCGATCGCACAGTAGCAGCGGCAGCGGAGCAGGCATTTCATAAACTTCTCCAGATGTTCCTCTGCGCTTCACGGCTGTCCCCATCAAATCCGGATTGTGCACGGCCCCCTAGTTACACATATTGATATTCATTCGGAACGGCCGCACGTGCTGTGTCGCGCCGCCATCTTCTCCTTCCTCCAGACATTAATCGGAACATCCCAACTTTCTTGTTTGGTTGAACTCCAAATCATACTGACCCTAGACATATATTGTTATAAAGGCGGCCTTCTCACCACTGACTCATGTGGCTGTTTGCAAAGTTAGCGATCGAGCCAAGTTTGGATATGAGCCCGGTGAGAGGGTTACATTGGCGGGGTGCCCATCCGGGTTTCAGTGAATGCTGCTTCAGAATGGATTAAGTGGTTTGTGTGCTTAAGCCTGCGTTTAAAATAGTGGTGGGGAAAATGATTAAGGTACTTTATTATAGATGCCCAAGGATTAAGGTTTGGTGTGATCCGAGGAGATTATCCACAGGGTGGATATCCAAAGCCCTGATGAACTGTTAATTAGAGTGCTGAGTTCTGTAAAAGTTACGCTGCTCGAATGGTGGTTTGATCAATTGGCTGGAAAAGATGTTGTGTTAGTTCGGACTAGCAGTGATGAAACTTAGGTTAGGTTAGGCTGGAGAGGTGGTGCTATGGGCATCCCATACGTTTAGAGAAGAGAGTCATGCAGCTGAGGGTGAAGGTGTTAAAGATGAATTATATGTAGCTGAGGCTGAAGACTTTAAAGTTGTTCTCATTTCTGCAAAATGAGGGAAAGGAGTTGTCTGATGTGAAAGGTCCCTTGGGTCCTTCAGCGGTTGATGGAAACTCTGAGCTGGCATCGGCAATTACATCACTGGTCGATAAATCCCAAAGTGTATCTGCGGAGAACCAAAGTTATCGTAGGTTGAGAATGTTCTCTGGGCTGAAGCTCAACCCCGATGGGGTGGATGAAGATGACTCGGGTGGAGCAGACATCTCAGTTATTGGATGAGTAGCAGTGCTCAGATAATATGAAAAGACAGAGACTGGTAGAGAGTCTAAAAGGTCCGGCTGCTGAGGTGGTGAGGTCTCTAAAGACAAAAAAACGATTGGTCATGACTGTGGAATACATGCAAACATTAGAAAATATTTTTGGTATGACAGACAGCCCAGAGGAGCTAATGATGAGGTTTAGGTACACTTTCCAAGTTTTTGCCTACATTTTTAGGCTAGAGAGGCAGCTGCATTGCTTGTGCTGTAAAGGGACCATTCAACTGGCTGAGATAAATCGATTAAGGATGAAGCAAGTTGTGAAGGGCGAGCTGTCACACAATGTGATTGCTTTAAGTATTTGAATGACTCGCAAGACGCATCTCCCTCCCTTGTTTGTTGAGCTGGTCAGAGAAGTAAGAGAGGAGGAAATATGATGGAGGAGCGGGAAGCCTCCATCAGCAGGACAAAGTCCTCAGTAGTAGTCTCTGTTGCTGAAGCGACCTCAGATGCCACACAGGTGGGGGTTTTGCAGGATGTAGTGAACAACCTGAAAGCCGAGCTATCTCAGTTGATGTCAGCTAGTGCTGCCACCAAGCATGACAAGTCCGATAAGAAACCAGACTCACCAGCAGGATGTACTAACAGAGGAATGCTGCTGACAGGGGTCTCTTGATGAGGGAAATGACCAGTATTTTGTTACAACTGTGGCGAGGATGGACATTTCAAGTGGGAGTGTGAAGGACAGGACAACCTTTGGAGAGTAACCCAATGGTTGCTTAAGCAAAGAAGGAAATCAGGAAACTTTGGTGAGGCCCAGTGAGCTAATGACCTGGTGCCTCGGAGAGAACACATTCCAATCAATATAGCAAAGGAAACACTAAAGTGCAAGATGCAATTCTTGAAGGCTTGGGTGTATCCATACGATTGAGTGTATTTATGCCAGAGCCGTACTTGACACACACTCTCTGATTACTCTACTCTGCAGATCCTTTTACAACCAGTAAAAGGATTGACATATTTACCATTGGCGCCACTCAGTGGCCTAGAAATTTGGGGCCTTAGTACTGATGACTACCCTTATGATAGTTACTTGTCATTAAAGCTGGAGTTTTCAGAAGCAGATGTTGGAGTAGCTGAGATCCTTGATACATTACTGTTGGTCTGTCTGGATCTGGTTGAAAAAAGGTGAAATTTCCATTATTGTGGGAACAAATACTCCCTTTGTGAGAAGGCTTATGAGAGCGTGCAAGAAGAGAAGTCGTGAGAATTTTTTGAAAACCTTGTCCATTCACCTGGTATTCAGAGCTATTTTTGAGAAGATACAAGTTCCTCCTAAGTAGAATTTTGAGTATAAACGAGAAACTATGTGATACACTCAGTCCAAACCCATTGTGTTACTTCCTGGGGAAGTAGCTAGAGTGACAGGAAATCCAAAATTCCCCAGAATGCCTGGTGCCGAGGTCTTGCTGGTGGATGCTCTGGAGGATCATGAAAAAGAGTCACGTTTACCTGCTGAACTGCAGAAACTTTTGGCAGTACACACAAACAGGATGACAGTGATTGTCAGGAACTCAGGGAGAGAGAGGTCATCCTCACACGTGTGAGGCCGACGGCACATCTTTTCCTGGTGACTGTAATGTCTAGTTTTATGGTGAGAAAACTGGGAGAGAGAGACAGTCTCTTGGATTGCAAAATTTAACAGCAAGGTCATTCAACTTCCCCGAGGAATGGAAAAGGAGATTAATGGAGAATATGTTGAATTTTGAAGATGTCTTTTCTACAGATGAGTTTGATGTGGGTTGGTCCAAGAGTACTCACCAGACTATCCAAGTGACAGAGGACACCCTTTAGAGAAAGGTCTTGATGGTTAGCACCAGCAGAGGTGGAAGATGTTTGGCAGCATCTGCTGAAACTGAAGGAAGCTAGAATTATCACTGAGTCAAGGAGTCCCTATATATCACCCATCGTGGTGGCGAGGAAGAAGAATGGGAAGGTACAAATGTGTGTTGACTATTGCACACTGAACCGACATACAGTCCCTGATCAGCATATGGTTCCAGTGATCGAGGATGCTCTGGCCTGCTTGAGTGGAACAAAGTGGTCTTTTCCCATGCTGAACTACTGTAAATCTACAAATTCCAAAGAAAGGTCACATTTTAGATGGAGAAGAGGCAAACTTATCCCCCTAAACATCCATGAGTTTTTGCAACTTTCCTCCTCTAGGTTAGAGGAAGTGATTTTAGAATATTTTTAAAGTAGTGGTTATTAGAATTTGATAAGCAAAGGGGTGAAAGGTTAGCAAGGATAAATGGGAATGTAGATTTGATTACAATAAGATCAGCCATGACCCTTAGGCGTCTGGAGGCAAAGTGCACTGCAGTTTACAGTGGCCATGATCTTTCGGGTTAATTCGTATTTGGCTATGCATGCATTTGTGCCATTTCAACAGGTGATTTCAATTGCTTGACACATCTGTTTAAGATGATTAATACCTGAATTGGTGAACGACATGTGTCACTTGGAATGGTTAATACTAAAGACATAACTCTTATTTGACAATCAAGGGAATGAACAACTGCCAAGGAGAAGTTTATCTTTGGTTGATAATGCCAAGCAATATGAGAGTAATGACTGAGTTGTGATTATGACATTTTAATGACCCAGCATAATATAGGAAGAAGAGTAAATCAACTCTGAGGAATCATTACTAAGAATTAATAAAGGCACAAACATGCTAAACTAATTAAACTACTAATGCATCCAAAGGTTTGCTACCATTGCTATAAAGCCAACTCCACAAAAAGTCTGAACTTTATCCAATATTTCCCAATCTAATCAAATTTATAGAAATATATCATAGTTATAATTTAAGAACTTTTGCAAGGATAAAAGTTCAGATTAGCAACAGACTCAGTTTTTTTATTATCTATTGTATCTCTGTTCAAGTGCTTCATTACTCAGGAAATTATGCAGTCCCTGCATTCAATTTGCCTCTCTCTCTCCCTTTTGCTTGACGCTGCTGGAGTCCTGTGTCTTGGGCAAGGTTCAATTGATGTGGCTTGTGGATTGGGCTCTATAGCTCATGTTGTGATGTGATTCTG
The DNA here is from genome assembly GCF_030028105.1 of Mobula birostris. Lineage (NCBI taxonomy): Eukaryota > Metazoa > Chordata > Chondrichthyes > Myliobatiformes > Myliobatidae > Mobula > Mobula birostris. Next base: position 78,502,124 of record NC_092381.1, read on the forward strand.
GTTTCTGATCACTCCTTTTTTGCTGCTATTTTTGTGTGATATTTAATCGGGGTGGACAGGCTCTGCGGCCTGAAGTTAATGAATGACACAGCACAATATTGAACTGAGTTGAAATGAATATGCCTGGACTCTTTTGATGATTTGAAGTTTGGTATTTTATGTTCTGTGGATTTGTTGTTGCTTATGCGATTTGTTCTTTTTTTTGCACTTTGGGGGTTTGATGTTTTTCTTTGAACGGGTTTCGATGGTTTTCTTTCTTCGTGGCTGTCTGTAGGAAGACAAATCTCAGGGTTGTATACTGCATGCATACTTTGATAATAAATATACATTGTATCTTTGAAATGTATCAAGTGTGTTGATGCCAAGGATTGCTTTACTTGACTTGTATTCTAAGTACATGATCCCTTAAGCCTAGTGACCATCAGATAGATGAATATTGTGTGACTTGCTTCTGACTTGATAATTTTGTTTGTAATCTTATGTCCTTTTAGTAAATGGTGTCTGGATTGTAGAAAATAATTTCCATTGATTAAACAAAATTACAATAGTTGTATTTGAACACCAAATACATTTTCCCTTTTGCTTTTAGTATTCTGAAGTACCTATTCACTCTGAGTCTGTAGTTCACTCTTCCACCTCCACCGATCACATCCCATCTTACAGTGTTTTACCACGCAAACATGGGATGTGACAACTGCATTTTTAACACTTCTTTTCTCACTAACCAGTGTCAAAACAATCCTTTAAGGTAATGGGTAATTCTCACACCCCTTCCCATTTAATGGACTACGTTTGGTGCTCAGAATGTGCTTCTCCAGTTCTCCTCTAAACTGGAGAAAACCAACACAGATTCATTGACAGTCTGCGTAGAACACTTCCATTCAATCTCCACAGTTGATTTTGTCACTTTCGTTCTTCATCCACTCTAGTTGTGGCCTTTGTCTTGAGCCTATTACATGCCTTGATAAACTTGAGGATACACATCTTGTCTTCCATTTGGGCGCATTGAAAACTTACATACTTAAAACTGAATTTAACAATTTCAGGTATTAATTTTGTTTTATTTTTCATTTATTTTCTCTCCCTATATCTGGTTCTATCTCTTTGCTTTAATGTGCTTATTTTTTAATTTACTGTTTCCAAGTACAGGTTTTTAAAGTAATTGTTGCCTTAACAACTTTGATTTGTACCCTATGACAGACATTCCCTCGCTGAAACCCAAGTTCATTAAACACATTGGTTTTCTTGCTTTTCCGGTTATAATCAAGAGTCCTGGACTTGAAATGTCAACCACTGTTTCCCTCCTTTCAGCTGCCTGACCTGAGAGTCCTTCAAGTATTTTCTGTTTGGAGTTCTCAGATAGAGCCATAGAGCATGACAGCACAGAAACAGTCCCTTTGTCCCATCTTGCTACCAACAAACCATTATTCTGCCTAGTCCCATGGACCTGCATCTAGATTGTAGATCTCCATACCCCTCCCATCCATGTACTTATCTAAATTTCTTATATGTGTTGCAGTGGAACCCATGTCCACTACTTCCACTGGCAGTTCATTCCACTCTCGCATGACTTGTATATTCAGGATATCCTTAAATATTTCATGTTTCACCCTAAGCCTATGACCTCTAGTCTTCATCTCACCCAGTCCCATGCTTGTATTTAGCCTACCTATATTTCTCATACTTTTGTATACCTCTATCAAATTCCCCTTCATTCTTTTCCATTCCAAAGAATAATGTCCTAGCCTATTCAACCTTTCCCTATAAGTCAGATCCTCAAGTCCCAGTAATAGCCTTGTAAATTTTCTGTAATTGATAACCTTCTTGTAAGTGGAGCACTACAGAATTGCTCTCAATACTCCAAATTTGGCCTTACCAATGTCTTATACGTGACATCTCAACTCCTTTACTTAATACTTTGGCCTTCATAAATCAATATGCCAAAAGCTCTCTTTATGACCCTATCCAGTATCCTGTGAATCAACTTTCAAGGAATTACGTATCAGTGTTCCCAAATTCATCAGTGTGCAAAATTATAATGAGGCTTTATTTTTAACACATGATCCCTCTTCTCCTTTTTACTTTTCTATCCCTAATTGACAGTGTGCACATCACTAATTGTGGCATGTTCAGTCAGCATTTTACTCAGCAGATTTAGTGTGATTGATGTTGTGCACAAATGTATTGTGTCCTGTCTAATTGCTGAATCTCCTTTTTACAACTGATTCAATATCTTGGGAAAACCACTGTGGTTTCTAACCACAATATAATCTGCAGCATATTGCGGCAATATTGGCTGCCATTGTGCCTTGTTAAACTATTGAAGCTAGTTAGAGCAATGAGCTTCTATACAAAATGAACTGAGAATTAATTTTGCTTTCTAATAAATGTATATGGTAATTGAAATGAAAAGGCTAACCAGGTATAACTTTTATTCAGTTTTAATAATTTGGTGATCCACAGAGGTTGAATAATGGCATTGTAATCTAACCTTCCACTTTAAAAGTTTGAATGCCTTCTGACTAATTGGATTTATTAGTGCAGATAAATTATTCTAATCCATCACAATATTAAGCAAAATATAAATTACACAGGAAGCATAAGAAACTATTGATCTCTTCAATTATGTTATAACATATTTTCCCAAATATGGGCTTGGGAATAATTATAATGTTGTGAATTTATCATTACAACCTATACAAAATTGTTTCAGGATATTTCCTTGCTAGGAATGCTTTAACTTACTCATTTGAGTTTAGAACATAGAGGATACATTCATAATTTTCTGAGATCTTAATGTATTATTTGTTATTGTGAGATGGTATAAGTTAGTTATTTCAGTTATATCCATGCCACTAATCAGCCTGACAATATGAGTGAGTACGTCATACTGATGAAGTATGGGTGAGAGTATGGGAACATTAACCGTAGGTATGAAGTGTAATCTTGCACTCTATCTTTAAACTTTATTATGAGTGCAGTAGCAAACATTTCATTGGCAGGGTTTCATAAACTAGAAGCAATATATGACTCTCTTTAAATTCTTTTATAACCAGTCACCAATAAGATACTTCTATTTAAGTGAATTGTTCTGGGATTTTGCTCAGGCATATGTAATAACAAGGCACCGTAATTTCAGCTCTGCCTACATATCTATCATTACAATTGCAATCAGTTAATTGGATCCCATTTGCTGTCATTTTCAATTTCCCAGCCCAAGAAACATGTTGACAGATTCAATTCAATATAATTAGGCATATAGAAACATTTAGGGTAAATAGTTAGGCTTAAAGAAAAATAGTGACTACAGCAATTTTAATTATAATGAAAAAATCTAAAAATAGATTCATGTTCAAGAATGCTCATTAAACGTTCAAAGGGTTGAACATTGTTTTGATCGATAATGGATTTATATAGATTTAAAAAAAACAACATAACAAGTACACGGAAAATACTGGAGGAACTCAACAAGTCAGGCAGCATCTATGGAAGGAAATAAATAGTCAGCATTTCAGGCCAAAACCTTCACTAGTCTCAGATGCTTTGCTCTTATCCTTGTCCAATTCTTTAACCCATTTATTACTTTACTGCATAGGTGAATTTCTCAGAAGGTGCTTCTATAATCAGTTGACATAGTATTTTGTTGCCAATGAGGCAATGCCTGTTTCACACTGACCAGCAGCAAAGTTTATGCACACCAACCTTTAGTATCTGTGATCTGTATAGCTGGCCCCACAAATTAATTCCAAACAATGCCTTCTGCCTGCATCTTGACTCCGAACAGAGTAATTGTGGGTTTTGTTGTGTTACTACTTACATAAGGTGATAGACAGAGATAGAGCTATCAGCAAATACTTAAGTGTTTTTCACCAGATCCAGTTTCATTTCATTGAGCAGAGTTGGACTGTGGCCTTTCCAGCTTAAAGAATATTCTATTTTTCATCCACGAGATGCAAGTGTTGTTATTATTAATGAGAATATAGAAAGCAATAGGATGTTTACAGAAGGAACTATTTTCAATTGCAATTTTCAGAGGTATTGATTTCATCCGATGATTCATATGTTTTGATTTACCTCATTCTACTCATGTGACTGATAGTCATTGCTGTTCCATGGTTAGCCCTTGAGATGTGATGGTTAGGAATCTGGAGAAAAGCACAAACTCCTGGAAAAACTCAGCCAGTCAAGCAGTATCAGTGGAGACAAGGAAATGTCTGAGGATGTAGAGAGAAGATAGCCAGTATGTAGAAGTGAGAAGAGGGGCTGAGACACAGCCTGATAAGTAGAATCAGATAAGGGAAAAATATAGGCAAATGAAACCAGGTAGAAACATAGAAACATAGAAAATAGGTGCAGGAGTAGGCCATTCAGCCCTTCGAGCCTGCACCGCCATTTATTATGATCATGGCTGATCATCCAACTCAGAACCCCGCCCCAGCCTTCCCTCCATACCCCCTGATCCCCGTAGCCACAAGGGCCATAACTAACTCCCTCTTAAATATAGCCAATGAACTGGCCTCAACTGCTTCCTGTGGCAGAGAATTCCACAGATTCACCACTCTCTGAGTGAAGAAGTTTTTCCTAATCTTGGTCCTAAAAGGCTTCCCCTTTATCCTCAAACTGTGACCCCTTGTTCTGGACTTCCCCAACATCGGGAACAATCTTCCTGCATCTAGCCTGTCCAATCCCTTTAGGATTTTATACGTTTCAATCAGATCCCCCCGCAATCTTCTAAATTCCAACGAATACAAGCCCAGTTCATTAGGAGCATTTGGGGATAGAGTTTGGTAAATGACAGGTGGAACCAGATGGGGCAGGTGAAAAGAAAGGGAGCCAAAAGAATCTTCTTGAACAATGACGAAGATATCACAGAGAAACAGTTCCAGGAAATTTATTAAGCAAAGATGAAGGTGTAGTTCTATATTTGGATTAATGTATAGCTTAAAGGTGCAGGTACCCCTCTATGCCTGCTGTGACTGTTTGTCCAAATGGTGGAAGTTGTATAGGAGCAGAATTAGGCCATTTGGCCCATTGAGTTTGCTCCACCATTTCATCATGACCGATTAATTTTTCCTCTCAGCCTCAGGCTCCTGCCTTCTCCCTGTATCCCTTCTTGCCTTGAGCAATCAAGAATCTATCAACTTTTGTCTTAAGTATTCATAAAGACTTGGCCCCCACAGCTGTGTAAGGCAATTAATTCTACAGATTCACCACTCTTTGTCTAAAGAAATTCCTCCTCATCTCTATGCTGAAGCTGTGTCCTCTCATCCTAGATTTTCCCTCCATATAAAACTTCTTCTCCACATCCACTCTATCAAGATCTTTCAACATTTGATAGGTTTCAATGATGTCATCCCTCACTGCTCCGAAATATAGTGAATACAGGCCCAGAGCCATCAAACATGCTTCATATGACAAGCCGGTCATTCCTGGGATCACTTTTGTGAACCCCTTTGAATCCTCTCCAATTTCAGCTCACCCTTCCTAAGATAAGGGGCCCAAAACTGCTCACACTGCAAGCGAAGCTTCACCAGTGTATGTCACTGGTGCTAATGTGCACCAAGACTTCTGGCTGCTCACCCTCACCCTTGAGAATGCCATGGACCCAATCTGAGACATTCCTGACCTTGGCACCAGGGAGGCAACATACCATCCAGGTGTCCCTATCACGCCCACAGAATCTTGTCTCTGTTTTCCTGACTATGGAATCTCCTATCAACACTGCAGTTCTCTTCACCTCTTTGCTCTTCTAAGCCACAGCACCAGACTCAGAGCCCCAGTCACTGTGGCTTCCCCGGTCAGTTTTCCCCCTCAATGTTATCTAAAATTGTATATTTATTGCTAAGAGGAATGGCTCCAAATGTACTCTGCACTGACTGTGCATTTCCCTTCCTTCTCCTGACGCAGTTACCTGTCTCCTGCAACTTCGGACTGACTACCTCTCTGTAGCTCCTACCTATCACCTCCTCATTCTCCCGCAGGAGTCGAAGTTCATCGAGCTGCAGCTCGTTCCACCCATGACTGCTCTACCATTCACTCCACCAACACCATTGTCAAATTTGCTGACGATACCACCCTAATAGGTATCATATCAGACTGTGATGAGACAGCCTATAGGGAGGAAGTACAGCATTTGACAAAATGGTGTTGTCATAATAACCTGGACTTGAACATCACAAAAACCAAGGAGCCGATAGTAGACTTCAGGAAATCAAAGTGTGTTGAGCACTCTGCTCTGCACATATACGGGAAAGAGGTGGAGAGAGTAGAGAGTTTCAAGTTCCTCGGCGTCCACATCTTGGCTGACCTCACCTGGACTGCCCATATCTCTTATCAGGTGGGGAAGGCCCAACAGAGGCTCTTCTTCCTAAGGAAGCTAAAGCATGCTCTCCTCTCTCATCACCTGCTGATCAACTTCTATCGGACAACTATAGAGAGCCTCCTGACGTATTCCTGTGCAGTGTAGTTTGCCAGCTGCACAGAACAGAACAGGAAGGACTTGCAGCGGGTGGCGAGGGTAGCAGAGTGGGTTATTGGCACAACATTACCCTCCCTCAGAGACATTTATACTGGCAGACTTCAAAAGAAGGCTACTTGTATTTCAAAGGATCCCACTCATCCTGGACATCACCTGTTTTCCCCTCTACCTTCTGGGAAGAGATACAGAGCATTAAGAAGGAAAACAAAGAGACTCCTTAACAGCTTCTACCCACAAGCAGTGAAATATATAACACCCCCTTCCCTTCTTCTGCCCCCCTCCTCAGACGGCGGCAGCTAAATGCTTCACACTTCCAGGAATGGCAGGTGTGCAATAGTCCTACCCCCCCCCCATCCATATATTATTAATTTTGGACTGCACTCCTGAGGTTTTAGAGTTTATTTTATGTATATATTCTTTGGCATGCTGCAAAACGTTGAGCTGCTAAACTGTGTTTCATTGCTCCACAACAATGACAATAAAGATATTCTATTCTATTCTATTCCTTAATATGTTTTCTCAGAAGCTGTACTCGATGCACCTGTGATGTGTTTACTCGGGAGACTGGAGGTCTCCCAAACTTCCCACATACCACACCCCACACTCAGTACAAAACACTGCCCCTAGAACCATTCTCAGATACTACTATGCCCTAACAGAGATTTGAGAGAGATTGGTAAAGCATAATTTGTTGCACAGACTGGCTTCGTATTTAAAAATATTTCAGATCCAACCTTCAATTTCTTCCATGATTACATGCACTAAATACAAGGAATTCATGATACTAAGATGGAAGCTATCTGTTGAGCTTTATTTCTCCTTTCCTTTGCCCACAGAAGCAATTTTCCTCAAACATCCCACCATTGCTAACAATAAATCAAAATATTTCTATGCCATCAACTTGCCTTCTCTAATTTCTGCCACAAAATCTGTTTCCTTGAAATGAATATCTTCCCTCCTCTGGCACTTCTCAACTCTTTAGATGACCCAGGACCATTCAAAATTGCTAGATCCTCCTCGAATTATCCACCTCCCTACCCGCTTACTTTTGCTTAATATCAAGTGCTGTATGTTTGACGATTCAAGGCCGAAAATCTGGAATTCTTTTAAATAATTTTCCACTTTCGGATCTAGCCTAGAATTAAGCCTTGCCAGAAAAGTTCATTTGTTCAGCTCAGTTTTAGTTTTTATCCTCTATTTTAGTTGAAAACTTTAAAATATTTCATAAGGATACTAAATAGAAACTTAAGTGAGTCTTAATGAAGGGTCTCGGCCTGAGATGTTGAATCTTTATTCATTTCCACAGATGCTGCCAAAAATGCTGAGCTCCTGCAGCAATTTGTGTGTGTTGCTCTGGATTCCAGCATCTGCAGGATCTCTTGTCTCTAAATAGAAGCTATTATTTTGGAAGTTCAGGGAAACAAACATGGAAAGAATAGAGAGAATATCTGGTTAAATAGTCATTTAAGGCTTATTGCTATTTTTCAGTTAACAACTGCATGAGACATATGGATAATTTCACTCTAGATCCTTCAAGTGAAGAATTAATAAATTCAATATTCAAGCAATTGGCCCAAGATAGGATAAGGTGAGAAATCTGGCTTTGATTTGTATCAATGTCAAATTTCAATAGATTTATTGATTACCGTAGGGGAAGAATTTCAACCCCAAACCTATCTGGTGTTGCTCTTCACTGTCAGCTACCATTTAATCGAAGGTAGAAATGTGAGATAGTCAATTACAAAATGTAAGTAGGTTGACAGAACATGTAATAATATTTTCAATGGATGAATATATAAAGTTGAAGGACACAACAAACAGTGCAGAAAATTTTAATCCTTCCTAGAATTTGTGTTGAAAATGCAACAATTTTGCCACAAGCTGAGTATTTATTATAACAGAACTTTTTTTTCGGTTTCTGATTTCATCGAACTGTCAGCAATGATCAGTCATCCAGTTTCTGATATAGTGACATTCTGCTGTGGTAGACAAGCTTCACTATAAAAGGCTTGGCTACATCCCAACTCTAGGTTTTTCCACTACCAGATAACAACGTGTCTATGAACATGTTTTGTTCAGTTCATTTTAATACCTTATATCTTTATTTATTTTGATATGGTACAGCAAACGAGATCTGATCTGGCAAAATCTATTGGAAACATGGGAGCAAAAAAGAACTGTGGATGCTGAGGCTTTAACTTATGTCTGATATGGACGGATGATTATACCTGCTATTCCACTTTTCTGATTAATTTGGCTTGCCTTCTCTTCTGTTGCATGCAGTGCCTGGCTGGGATGCCAGATGGCTTCTGGGTGGTGTTGGAGAATTTCCAACATCAGTAAACACAAGGCAGCCACTCTTCTTCAGATCTCCATAGTTTATAGCTGATTAGTTGATTTTAGTTTCAAGTTCAAATTCAGTTTATTCTCATTCCTATTGTTTCATTTGGCGTATATACCACCAAATGAAACAACATTCCTCCAGACCAAGGTACCCAACACAGTACATATAACTCACATACATAACACATAAAGTAATCTTACCACAAGTAAATTAACAAATAATAAGGTGCATTTACAATATGTTAAAACGTACTGTAATTCATTGTGATTCCTTGTGATACCTTGTAATTCCGATACCAGACAGTGATGCTGCTGGTCAGGACACTTTCGATGGTGCTCCTGTAAAAATAGATTACAATTAGGGGATGGAGAGAGGCGGGATGGTGGGAACATCAGTCACTTCAATCTCCTCAAGAAGTAGAGATGCTGCTCTGCTTTCTTGACCAAAGAGGTGGTGTTGAGGGACCAGGTGAGATTGGCCGTTATATGCACTCCCAGAAACTTGGTGCTCCTAACTCATCACACAGAAACTGTGCATGTGCAGTGAGGAGTGGTCAGCCTGCACCTCCCTAAGGTCTACAATAATCTCTTTGGCCTAGTCTACATTGACACTCCAGTCGTTGTGCTCGCACTATGCTACTAGCCACTCTACCTCCTCTCTGTATGCCGTCTCATTGTCGTTGTTGATGAGTCCAGCCATTGTTGTGTCATCGGTGAGCCTGATGACGGCTTGAACTGGATCTCGACGTACAGTCTTGTCTCAGCAGTGTGAACAGCAGCAGGCTGAGCACACAGCCCTGGGAAGTGCCGGTGCTCAGCGTGATGGAGCTAGAGACATTTCTGCAAACACAGACTGACCGTGGCCTTTCTGTCAAGAAGTCTAAGATAAGTGTTAAAGAGACAGATGTTGAGATTTAACAAGGAGAGCTTACCTACCAGCTTCTGATGGATGATCGTATTGAGTACTGAGCTGAAGTCACTAAACAGCATCCTGGTTTACGAGGCACCATTTTCCAGGTGGGACAGGATGGAGTGGAGTGCAGAGCCTGTGGCATCACGGATGAACCGATCTGAGCAATAAGCTAACTGAAAAGGGTCCAATGTAGCAGGAAGATAGGAATTAAAGCATTCAATAACCAGCATCTCAAAGCACCTCATCATTGTTGTCGAGGTCAGCGGCACTGGATGGTAGTCATTGAAGCAGGATACTGTTGTCCTCTTGGGAACCAGATTGATGGTGGCCACCTTGAAGCCAGAGTGGGGAGTGAGCTGCTCTACAGAGATGTTGAAAATATCTGTTGGAACCTCTGTTAACTGGGCTGCCCATTCCCTCAGCACACGGTATAAAGCTGTGGAGCATCTGATCAGGCCCCACTGCTTTATGTGGGTTGACCCTGACTAGGGTTTTCCTCATTTCAGCTGTGGCCAGGGTGCCTGCTCCTTGGGGGAAAGGGGAGCCCTTCCTTTTCAGCACATTGTTCCATGCATTAAATGGTGAGTAAAAGACATTCAGGAAGAGAAGTGTCACCATCGTTGACACACAGGGTAAACTTCTAGTTTGTTATGATCTAAATGCACTCCTACTTGTCTCTGGTGTCACAGCAATGGCTGTATGTTCTCTGTGAATAACCCTGTTTTGCCTTCCTGATGCTGTGGGAAAGTGCAGCTCTTGATGACCTGAGAGTTACCTTAACCCTGATTTGAAGGCAGCACCCTAATCTCTCAAGCATGCCCTGACCTCTGCTGTCAGCCATGGCTTCCGATTTACTCTCACATTGATGACAACCTCAATGTACTTCTCCATGCATGGAATTAGCATGAGAATAAGCGGTCAGAGAATCCAAGGTGATGACCTGGAGCAGCTTCGTATACACCATGGATGTTGGTCTAAACAAGATCTAATGTGTTCTCACCTTTGGTAGCAAAGTCAACGTGCTGATAGAGTTTAGGCAGGACTGTTTTTAAATTATCATGGTTGAAGCTAGCAATTATAAAGGAACTATCGGGGTATGTGTTTTGTAAGTCACTGATGACACCATGGAGCTTATGCAGCGTTTCCCCAGCATTAGCAGAAAGGTGCAGGGGTGGGTGGGTGGGTGCGATGGGATGTGCACAGCTAGAATCACAATATCACTGAATTACCTTAGAAGGGTCTGCACTTCACCGTTAGGGACTCTACTGTATGCAAACAGTGGGTCATCATGACCGAAATGTTCACTCACCAGTTCTTATTAATGTACACCCCAACTGTGGGTCTTGCCAGAGGTCACGGGAATTCTGTCGGTCCTGAAACAGATGAAACTCCCAGCAGCTGGTTGACCACATCAGGGTTGACATCCTAGAACCACATTTCCCTCAGAATGAGCATGCAGCTATCCTTCATCTCACACTGAGTCAGTCTCTAACACAGTTAGTCTAATTTATTTTCTAGTGACCAAATGTTTGAAAGCAAAATCGACAGGAGAGATGGCCTGCGTGGTTCTGCCTTTAGCCTCACATGGACGCCAGCCCACTTTTCCTCGCTTCTGTTTCCTTGCGCACCGCTTCTGACGGTGTCTTCTCTGGGTGGCTGTAGCAGGCGATATCATGAAATGCAATAAACCTATGCGTCACAGCTCATCTACTATCCAACAACTCACTAGTGAGGGAGACCTGCAGTGCTGGGTGTTCTCAATATCCAGCAGTGTTTTGCAGTCATAAGAAAGATGTAAAAAGTGAACAATTACACCATTAGTTGGAGCCAAAGTGGCCACTGTGACTGGATGTTCCACCATCTTGAACAATATAAGTGTCATAAAGATGTACAGCATCGAAATATGCCCTTCAGCCCAACTCGTAAACTTGAGGTAGTCCCATTTGACTCATATCCCTCTAAACCTTTCCTATCCATGTACCTGGCCAAAGGTATTTTAAACATTGAAATTGTAACTGTCTTTAGTCATTGTCATAGTCATAGTCATACTTTATTGATCCCGGGGGAAATTGGTTTTCATTACATTTGCAACATAAATAATAAATAGTAATAAAACCATAAATGGTTAAATAGTAATATGTAAATTATGCCAGGAAATAAGTCCAGGACCAGCCTTATTGGCTCAGGGTGTCTGACCCTCCAAGGGAGGAGTTGTAAAGCTTGATGGCCACAGGCAGGAATGACTTCCTATGACGCTCTGTGTTGCATCTCGGTGGAATGAGTCTCTGGCTGAATGTACTCCTGTGCCCAACCAGTACATTATGTAGTGGATGGGAGACTTTGTCCAAGATGGCATGCAACTTAGTTAGCATCCTCTTTTCAGACACCACCGTGAGAGAGTCCAGTTCCATCCCCACAACATCACTGGCCTTATGAATGAATTTGTTGATTCTGTTGGTGTCTGCTACCCTCAGCCTGCTGCCCCAGCACACAACAGCAAACATGATAGCACTGGGCACCACAGACTTGTAGAACATCCTCAGCGTCGTCCGGCAGATGTTAAAGGACCTCAGTCTCCTCTCGCAGCTTGTTACATATACCCACCCCATCTATGAAAAACTGAGTCCTCTGGTCCTCTTAAAATCTTTCCCCTTTCCCATTAATCACACATCCTCTAGTTCTGCTGGGACAAAGACTGCGACCATCACCCTTTACAGGGCCTTCACTATTTTAGCTTCCTCTTGGTTTTCACTATTGTCAGTCATGCAAGTCTTGGGTGGAGACACAGGAATACCGTAGCACACAGATGTAGAAGGATTCTTCATTGCTGTTTCTATAATAGTTTTGTTTGGTCAGTCAGGGTTGTTAACCCTGAGCTGAACCCATGAACCTGGAGGACTGGTGGACCACTCTTAGTCAGGCCTCAGCTCTTTGATCTGTTTGGCATGGGTGGCCCTACCAAGAACGAAAGCATAAGATTCTGGCTCCAGCCAACATAGCTCTCTGTGTCATTCATGCATGCAAGCCTCGAAACGATGGCTCTGCTCTCTTGAAGGCCAGCCTCCTGTGGATCAGTGAAAAAAGTTGAAACCTATTCAGTGGCTCCTCCTAATTCAAGCTATCTGGTCTTGCTAACATCCTCATGAATTCAGCTTAATGACCTCTTTCCTATGAATGGGAGACCAGAAAGATGCACAATGCTCCAAATGTATTGACAAATTCAGTTCTGAAATGATATCTAATTCCAGTACTCAATGTCTTGACCAATGAAGGCAAGCATGCCTTATGTTGCTTTCTGCACCCTGTCTACCTGTATCTCCACTTTCAGGAAACTACTGTCTGTACCTGCACTCCTAGGTCACTCTGTTATACAGTACTGCCCAGAGCCTTACCAGTTACAGTGCAAATACTGCTCTCATTTAACTTACCAAATGCAATATTTTGTAAGTTTTCTCAATGGTCCAGCTTAAATTCCGCCTGTCATTCTTTGGCTCGCTTCCTTTGTTGATCAAGGTCTCATTGTAATCTTAAATAATATTCATTGCCCAAGATCAGTATCATCATCAAATTAACCATGCCAACTACATTCTCATCTCAGTTGGTGATTTCTGGAGTTACTCAAGTTACAGAGACCTACAGGGAGTGAGAAGAGAGGTATCATAGAGACATAGTTTCATACAGCACAAAAACAGGTCTTCACCCCAACAAGTTCATGTTGACCATCAACAATCCATATACACAATATCTCTTTGGCATTGGCTCCACGTTCTCCTCAATTCTCCCACACTCTACTGTCACACACATGGACACGGACAATTTACAATGGCCAACTAGCCTGCATGTTCTTAGGATGTTGGAGGAAACTAGGGCATGTGGAGAATACCTACACAGTTATGGGAAGATAGTGCAAACTCCACACAGACAGGATTGAACCCATGTTTCTGGTGTTCAGAGGCACCATTTCTACTAACTACACCAATGTGACACCTCAGCAAGGTTGTAAACAAGGATTCTGCATGAGCATGGTTTTACTAGCAGGCATTCTCTTTGAAACATTGCACACAAAATGCTGGAGGAACTCAGCAGCTCAGGCAGCATCTATGGAAATGAATAAACAGTCAATGTTTTAGCTGAGACTCTTCTTCAGGACTGGAAAGGAAGGGAGAAGATGCCAGAATAAAAAGGTGGGTGGAGGGGAAGGATGATAGCTAGAAGGTGATAGGTGAAGCCAGGTGGGTAGGAAAGGTAAAAGTCTGGAGAGGAAAGAATCTAATAAGAGAGGAGAGTGGAAAAAGGGAAGGAGCAGGGCACCCAGGGGGAGATGATAGGCAGGTGGGAAGAGGTAAGAGGCCAGCATGGGGAATGGAAGAAGAAAGAGGAGGGATTTTTTTTTACTGAAAGGAGAAATTGATATTCATGTCATCAGTTTGGAGGCGACCCAGATGGAATATAAGGTGTTGCTCCTCCACTCTGAGAGTGGCTTCATCGTGGCACAAGAAGAGACCATGGATCAACATGTCAGAAAGGGAATAGGAATCAAAATTAAAATGCTTGGGCACTGGGAAGTTCTGCTTTTGGCAGCTGGAGCGGAGGTGCTTGACGAAGCGGTCCCTCAATTTACGATGGGTCTCAATAATGTAGAGGAACCGCATCAGGAGCACAAGACAAAATAGATGACCCCAGCAGATTCACAGGTGAAGTGTGAACACTTCGCACTCTTTAAAACGTGGCATGATTAGGAGAGCAAGTGGAGAAGGATAAGCTACAAAAGGAGAGAGTTGACAGAGGAGACTTGTGCACAGGTTTATTTTTGTACTCTAGGAATTCAGGGAGTAATTCCACTACGTAAGCCTAAGCTCATGTATCTAGAACCAAGCATATCAATTGCTTCTTCTACAAATGCATTATCACAGTGCAGTAAGAATGGCAGTACTTTGGAGTGGATAACCTTGGGGGATGGTCCTTTGAGGTTATATGGATGGAAGTGAGAAATAAGGATGTGATTACTTTAAAGGGATTGTATTATAAACCCCCAGTATTTTGTGGGAAATGTGCCAAGAAATTGCAGAATGCTGTAAGAAAAGTAGGTTGTAATAGTAGCTAATTTCACCTGCTTTCATATTGATCAAGACTCTCATAGTCTAAAAGGGCTTGGCTGTGGAATAATTTGTTAAATATGTACAAGAAAGTTTTCTATAAGAATTGTCGATGTCTTATTAGACAGCAGGTTACACTGAACTTCCTAACTGAGGCATGACAAGTAATTGAGGTGTCAGTGAGGTAGGGGGATGCATTTTGTGATCAATGACCATAATTCTATTAGCTTAAAAATAGATATTGGAAAAGTTATCTCAGGTCGACAATTTAAAGTCCTAAACGGGCCAGGGCAAATATTAATGCTATTAGAAAGAAAGTCAAAATGCATGTAAAGGAAAGGCTGGCTAATGAGAGGCTTTTAAAAGCATTTGAGGTGGAGTTGAAGGACAGCATGTTCCTGTTAGCTGTAGTCTGAGGCAGGCAGAGATAGGAAACTCTGGTGGACAAGAGATATTGAGGTTCTGGTCTTTAAAAAGGAGGAGGTATATGACAGGTATAAGCAGCTGAGATCAAGTGAATCACTGAAGGAGTATGAAAGATATAGGAGTACACAAGAGAGAGGAATCAGGAAGACAAAAAAAGAACATGAGATAGTAAAAGAATTCAAGGAAGTAAATAGCAAGGCCTTATAACTTATCCACATCACAAAGAGGAGGAGGTACTGGTGGTCTTCAAGCATAATAAAATGGATAAATTCCTGGGGCCCGACCAAGTGTATCCTAGGACATTGTAGAAAGCTAGGGGAAAAATAGCAAGGACCCTCAGGGAGATTTCTTATTTGTTTTTATTTAGACCTTCCCACCCAGCAAGCTAGAGTGCCTAGCAACCCATCTATTTAACACTAGCAAAATCACAGGACAATTTTCAATGACCAATTAACCCTTGCTAACAGGTACAGCTTTGAACTGCGGGAGTGAACTGGAGCACCTAGAGGAAACCCATGCAGTTCTTGGGGAAAATGGACAAAGCCCTTACAGACAGTGGCAGAATTGAACACTGAACTCTGCAATGCCCTGAGCTGTAATAGTGCCTCACCAACTGCTTTACCACCCTGGTACCCGATTTGTGTCATCTTTAACCACAGAAAAGTTACCAAGACACTGAAGGATGATAAATGCTGAAAAGAAGCTGCAAGGATAGTCCAGTGAGTCTAACATCAGTGGTAGAACACTCCTGGAGAGGATCCTGAGGGACAGAATCTATCAGCATTTGGAAAAGCATGGACTGATAAAGTATCGCAAACACGAGGAAATCTGCAGATGCTGGAAGTTCAAGCAACATACGTAAAAAATGCTGGTGAACGCAGCAGGCCAGGCAGCATCTATAGGAAGAGGTACAGTTGACGTTTTGGGCTGAGACCCTTCGTCAGGTATCTACTTCAGGAAGGACATCTTGAAGCTGCTTAACTGCAGCAAATACAGTGCAATAGGCAATAGACAATAGACAATAGGCAATAGGTGCAGGAGTAGGCCGTTCGGCCCTTCGAGCCATCACTGCCATTCACTGTGATCATGGCTGATCATCCACAATCACTACCCTTTTCCTGCCTTCTCCCCATATCCCTTCACTCTGCTATCTTTAAAAGCTCTATCTAACTCTTTCTTGAAAGAATCCAGAGAAATGGCCTGCACTGCCTTCTGAGGCAGAGCATTCCACAGAACCACAACCTTCTATGTGAAAAAGTTTTTCTCAACTCCATTCTAAATGGTCTACCCCTTATTCTTAAACTGAGGCCTCTGGCTCTGGACCCCCACAACATCGGGAACATGTTTCCTGCCTCTAGCGTGTCCAATCACTTAATAATCTTATATGTTTAATCAGATCCCCTCTCATCCTTCTAAGTTCCAGTGTATACAAGCCCAGTTGCTCCAATCTTTCAACATATGACAGTCCCGCCATCCTGGGAATTAACTTTGTGAACCTACGCTGCACTCCCTCAATAGCTAGAATGTCCTTCCTCAAATTTGGAGACCAAAACTGTACACAATATTCCAGGTGTGGGCTCACCAGGGCCCTATATAACTGCAGAAGGACCTCTTTACTCCTATACTCAACTCCCCTTGTTATGAAAGCCAACATGCCATTAGCTTTCTTCACTGCCTGCTGTACCTACATGCTTACTTTCAGTGACTCATGAACAAGGACACCTAGATCTCGTTGTATTTCGCCTTTTCCTAGCTTGACACTGTTCAGAGAGTAATCTGCCTTCTTGTTCTTGCCACCGGAGTGGATAACCTCACATTTATCCACATTAAACTGCATCTGCTCGCTCACCCAACCTGTCCAAGTCACCCTGTATTCTCATAACATCCTTCTCACATTTCACACTACCACTCAGCTTTGTGTTATCTGCAAACTTGCTAACGTTACTTTTAATCCCTTCATCTAAATCATTGATGTATATTGTAAATAGCTGCGGTCCCAGCACCGAGCCTTGCGGTACCCCACTAGTCACTGCCTGCCATTCTGAAAAGGACCCATTAATCCCTACTCTTTGTTTCCTGTCTGCCAACCAATTTTCTATCCATGTCAGTACCCTACCCTCAGTACCATTTTCTCTAATTTTGCCCACTAACCTCCTATGTGGGACCTTTATCAAAGGCTTTCTGAAAGTCCAGGTACACCACATCCACTGGCTTCCCCATGTCCGTTTTCATAGTTACATTCTCAAAAAATTCCAGAAGATTAGTCAAGCATGATTTCCCCTTCATAAATCCATGCTGACTCGGACCTATCCTGCGACTGCTATCCAAATATGCCGCTATTTCATCTTTTATAATTGATTCCAGCATCTTCCCCACCACTGATGTCAGACTAACTGGTCTATAATTGCCAGTTTTCTCTCTCCCTCCTTTCTTAAAAGGTGGGATAACATTAGCTACCCTCCAATCCACAGGAACTGATCATGAATCTATAGAACATTGGAAAATGATTACCAATGCGTCCACGATTTCTAGAGCCACCTCCTTAAGTACCCTGGGATGCAGACCATCAGGCTCTGGGGATTAATCAGCCTTCAGTCCCATCAGTTTACCCAACACTATTTTGTGCCTGATATGAATTTCCTTCTGTTCCTCTGTTACCCTAGGTCCTCTGGCCACTATTACATCTGGGAGATTGTTTGTGTCTTCCCTAGTGAAGACAGATCCAAAGTACCTGTTCAGCTCGTCTGCCATTTCTTTGTTCCCCATAATAATTTCACCCATTTCTGTCTTCAAGGGCCCAGCTTTGGTCTTAACTAATTTTTTCCTCTTCACATACCTAAAGAAGCTTTTACTATCCTCCTTTATATTCTTGGCTAACTTACCTTCGTACCTCATCCTCCCCCCCCCCCCCCATATTGCCTTTTCAGTTATCTCTGTTGCTCCTTAAAAGTCTCCCAATCCTCTGGCTTCCCACTCATCCTTGCTATGTTATACCTTCTCTCTTTTATTTTTATACTATCCTTGACTTCCCTTGTTATCCACGGTTGCCCCTTACTCCCCTTAGAATCTTTCTTCCTCTTTGGAATGAACTGATCCCGCACCTTCTGTATCATTCCCAGAAATACTTGCCATTGTTATTCCACTGTCATCCCTGCTAGGGTCTCTTTCCAGTCAACTTTGGCCAGCTCCCCCCTCATGGGTCCATAGTCCCCTTTGTTCAACTGTAATACTGACACTTCCGATCTTCCCTTCTCCCTCTCAAATTGTAGATTAAAACTTATCATATTATGGTCACTACCTCCAAATGGCTCCTTTACCTCGAGTTCCGTTATCAAATCTGGCTCATTACACAACACTAAATCCAGAATTGCCTTCTCCCTGGTAGGCTCTAATACAAGCTGCTTTAAGAATCCATCTCTGAGGCATTCCACAAACTCCCTTTCTTGGGGTCCAGTACCAACCTGATTTTGCCAGTCTACCTGCATGTTGAAATTCCCCATAACAACCGTAGAATTACCTTTGCAACATGCCAATTTTAACTTTTGATTTAACTTGCACCCTGTATCCAGGCTACTGTTTGGGGGCCTGTAGATAACTCCCATCAGGGTCTTTTTGCCCTTACAGTTTCTCAGTTCTATCTATACTGACTCCACATCTCCTGATTCTATGATCCCCCCTTGCAAGTGACTGAATTTCATTCCTCACCAACAAAGCCACCCCACCCCCCTCTGCCAACCTGTCTGTCCTTTCGATAAGATGTATACCCTGAATATTCATTTCCCAGCCCTGGTCCTCTTGCAGCCATGTCTCTGTTATTCCTGCAACATCATACTTGCCAATTTCCAACTGAGCCTCAAGCTCATCCACTTTATTTCTTATACTTCATGCATTCATATATAATACTTTTAATCCATTACTCCCCTCACCTTTCACATCAATTCCTGTTGCACTTGGCCATAATCTCCGATCCCTTCCTGAGTTTTCTGCCCCGTTAATTCTGTTGTCTTCCTTAACTTTTCTTATTCTCTCTTTCCTTTTAACTCCATCCTTATATTTCCAGTTTGTCTCCTCCCCCCCCCCCCCCCCAACTACTTAGTTTAAACACACCCGTGTAGCATTGACAAACCTGCCTGCCAGAGTGCTGGTCCCCCGCCTGTTAAGATGCAACCCATCCCTTTTGTACAATTCATCTTTACCCCAAAACAGATTCCAGTGGTCTAAGAATCTAAATCCCTGCTCCTCACACCAGCTCCTCAGCCACACATTCAGATCCCCTATCTTCCTGTTCCTGCCCTCACCAGCACGAGGAACTGGAAGCAAACCGGAGATAACCACTCTGGAGGTCACTCTTTCAATTGTTGCACTTCGGCTGACCTCGAACGTTTAAAAAGTATTTTAAAAATGCCTTTAAAAAGTATTCCCCCTGCCTTGGAAGTTTTCGTGTTTTATTGTTTTACAATATTGAATCACAGTGGATATAATTTGGCTTTTTTGAAACTGACCAACAGAAAAAGACTCTTTTGTCTCAAAGTGAAAACAGATCTCTGCAAAGTGATTTAAATTAATTACAAAAATATAAAACACAAAATAATTGATTGCTTAAGTATTCACCCCTTTTAATATGACACAAAAATCATCACTGGTGCAACCAGTTAGTTTTAGAAGTCACACAATTAGTTAATTGGAGATGACCGTGTGCAGTCAAAGTATTTCAATTGATTGTAGTAAAAGATACACCTATCTCTGGAAGGTCCAACCCTGGTACTTCAGTATCCTGGCAAAAACTACACCATGAAGCAAAAGAGCACTCCAAGCAATTCCATAAACTGATTATTGAAAAGCACAAGTCAGGAGATAGATACAAGTAAATTTCCAGTTCAGTCAATCAACACAAAATGGAAAGAATATGGCACAGCTGTATATCTGCCTAGAGCAGGCCGTCCTCAAAAACTGAGTGACTATGCAGGAAGGGGAACAGTGAGGGAGACCACCAAGGAGTGGCCAAGTCAGAGTCCAGACTTCAATCCAATTGTGAATTTGTGGCTGGACCTGGAAAAGGTGGTTCACTCACAATCCCTATGCAATCTGACAGAGCTTGAGCAGTTTTGTAAAGACGAATGGGGAAAAATTGCAGTGTCCAATTGCAAGCTGATGGAGACCTATCCACACCGACACAAGGCTCCTATTGCTGCCAAAGGTGCATTTATTAAGTACTGACTTGAAGGGCGTGAGTACTTATACAATCAATTATTTTGTGTTAAATTAATTTAAATAACTTTGTAGAGATCTGTTTTCACTTTGACACGAAAGAGTCTATTGATCAGTGTCCAAAAAAGCCAAATTAAATCCACTGTGATTCAATAATGTAAAACGATAAAACATGAAAAATTCCAGGGGGGTGAATACTTTTCATATGCCCTGAATGTGAGTTTTCATGCAGGTGCCACCACTGCCCTTGATTCCCTTTATCTCCTCCTCTCTGCTGGCCATTTCCCTCTGTCACCTTGAGGGGAGAGTCCTTGCCAACAAGCTTGTGCCAAACGTCTGAAGAAGAAAAGGTATTAAACAACCTGGACGGCACACTTTTGCCTGGGCTACCTATCTACTCCTTCCGGTGCCCCGTGGTTTGGTGATCAAGTTTGTGTATATGGTGTGAAGTGTGGCCATGAGGCTTGCAGAGTTGCCGACTATGAATAGAGTGATGATGATCGTTAGGTTTTAGTTCTGATTATTAGGCCTTAGTAGGTGGGTGATGGAGCATGAAGAATATAGTCCTACATGAATCTTATGACGAAGTTGGTTGGTAAAGCTTTAGAAGTTACAGACATTACCTGTTCTGAATCCTGACTCAGTATAATTTTAGAAGGGATCAGTCCTTAGTTGGAGAGGAAATTACAGCAATCAATATATTTCTGGAATATCTAATGATATAATTCCTGATTAATATCATCTCTTAGGCGCATTTGATTGTCTACACAATTTGGTTCATATTGGGACTTCTTTTTCAATCTTTCACCTCTCCCAGGAGATTGTAAGATTATGGATGGGCAGGATGCTGTGGATAATAATTAAAACATCACGGCTGTGCAGGCTGGTTAAATGGTGTGTATATTATTAACATCTGTGCTAAAGACTACCATGCATGCTACATAGAAGAAACTGACGCCTTTGTGTATCATCTTTCAATCTCAATGTATCCCAAACTAAAGTAATTTCAAAATCTTAGTCACTTGCAATTTATGACCTAATGTATCAATAATCAGATTATTTATTTTTAGTGCGCTCCTCTGATGGGAAATAGTTGCCAGGATCCTGTGAAGTATGCTTCTGTTTTCTTTGTGTAGCATTGTGGGATAAATTAAGTCAGTCAGAGACTGAAAATTTACTACATCAGCTTAATGCTTAGTCCAAAAGACAGTACTCCTTCAATGCTCTACTGTAAGCACAGCCCAAATTTTCCATGAGGTGCAAATTAATCCAAAGCCTACTAAATCAGAGGTAAAGAAATGCTACCAATAGTTATATGAAAAGACAAACAGAGTTCATGACTTCTGAAATATACAATCACATTCTGGCCTTGAATCTAATTACTGAAAAAAATCATTTGCTCTATTTTCCCCACTGTTACAAAAGATGAGCAGTAATTTGAAATATTAGCAAGCAGGCAAGGATAATATCTGTGAATTAGTGCTGCTGTGAAAATATATAATCTGGTCATACACAGCATTCAATTAGAATGTCTAAGGAGTAAATAAAATGTTCATCAAATTGCTGAAGTAATTTTTTAGACCAAGTAAAAGTGCTCAGCAGTGAAATGAAGTTTTTGAAGCTAAGAGATAGAAGGGGAGACTTGGATTTGTACAGTGCTTTCATAATTTTACAGTGGTCACTTAAAACTACAGAGATTTATAAATTTGCTTTCAATGTGCAGTCACTATTGATTGGATGCAAAGTGTCAGATATTAATTTCAAGACCCCATAATCAGTACTGAGATGCATCAATGATTAATTTATTTGAGATTTTTTTTTCAACTGTACGCTGTAGTATGACCACCGATTATGTAACTATGTACATATGATGTGTGTTACAGCCAGTTGAGAAATGGAAATTTGGCTTTACAGAATTCACAAATACACTACCCAAAACTCTGTGATACAGAATAAAATTTGCACTCGTGGAATTCATGGGGGTAAGATGGAAATAAATATTTTTCTGAACTCCATTGGCTTTTTGGGCCAAGAAATTTGTTCAGCCTGAAACGTCGACTGTACTCTTTTCCACAGATGCTGTCTGGCCAGCTGAATTTCTCCAGCATTTTGGGTGTGTTGCTGGATCTCCAGCATTTATAGCTCAAAGCTTCAAAGGTCCAATTTAATGTCAGAGAAATGTATACAATATACATCCTGAAATGCTTTTTTTTTTGCAAAATATCCACGAAAACAGAGAAGTGCCCCAAGGAATGAACGACAGTTAAATGTGAGAACCCCAAAGTCCCCCCCCCCCCCAGCTCCCCCCTCCCACACGTAAGCAGAAGCAAGGCAACGATACCCTTCCCCCCGGCAAAAAAGCACACCCGCTATCAAGCAGAAGCGTGAGCAAGGCGATAGCAAAGACACAGACCTTGCAGTTACCCCAAAGACTATCGCATTTCATCCGGCATTTGACAAACCACAGGTTCTCTCTCCCCCTAATAAGGGAGAGGGAGGTGTCCCCCATTTTCACAGCAAGATTTCCTCTTGTTTGTGATTTTTCTTAACTTGCTTTTTTATGGGGAATGCCTATACTTTTAATGGCAACCTTCAGTTCCTTTGCAATATTAGATTTGTATGTTCTCTGTCAAATATGTTCTGAGCTGATATCTTGGAGGGCTTTGGTGCTGGTGGATTGCACCTGGAAGTCAGACAGATTTTGGGGATAAAGACAAGTGGCATTGATTTGTTTTCCTCTGTTCTTGAGAATTCATAGTTCTGTTTTGGTTAGTGTACTTTATCTGCATGGGAGAATTCTCTAGTTTGGCTTACATCCCTGTTCCCCCCCCCCTCCCCCTCCCCCCACTTTTAACCACATTGCAAACAATTTTGAACACCCCTAATAAATCTGTCATTGACATTCTCTACTCCTGAAATACCTTGAAGATATTTTTCCCCTTAGGCAGCATTGTTTTGATGGGGGCAGAGTAGTAAATTTAGTTCACATGGACTTTTGACAACGGCCCTCGTGGGAGACTGGTCCAAGCAGCCATGGTCCTGGAATCTGAGACAAATTGGTAAACTGAATCAGCAGTAGGAGTGATGGGAGAGAGTTATTTTTATCATTGAATGTCTGATTAGTGGTGTTTTACAAAGATCAATGCTTTGACCCTTGCTGTTACAGTATACGTGAATGAATTAAGATGTAGATGTAGGAGGCATGCACAGTAAGCTTGTAGGTTCAATGAAGGTTAGTGAAGTTCTAGATATTATGGACAGTAGACTTAGGCCACAAGGTTATACTGACACATTGGTGAAATGGGCTGAGAAATGGCTGATGGAGAACTAATATGACAAGATGCGTTTTGGGAGTGCAAGTCAGGTTAGAACATACACCATGATGATAGGGGCCTGGGTATAATGAGGAACAAAGGGACTTTGATGTATAAATTTGAAGATCCTTGAAGGTGCCATTGTAGGTAGATAACATTGTTAAGAAGGCATTTGAGATACTGACCATCGTTTGCCAGGGTATCTGAATACAAGAGGAGGAAGATTATGGTTCAATTTGATGAAACCTTGGTCCTCACCATCAACATCATGGCCAATTTTCCTTAGTACTTATCTGAAAACTTACTAATCATCTGCATTCATATCCAAAGCATTACTATAATTATGCAGTCCTTTTAGTTACCTGGCAGTTCACCTGTGATCATCAAAGATTGTTAAATTCTCATTTGGGACTCCTGTAATCTTGCTTGTCTATCTTAGCAGCCTGGGCCACATTTCGTCAGGCACTGGAGATTTACCCATCTTTATGCTTTCCAAGATATTTGATACCTCCTCCTCATTAATGATATGTCCTAGTACTTCACCATCCCTCATTATGAGCTTTCTTACAACAGTGTCTTTCTTCTAAGTGAATAAAGATGAGAAGAATTGGTCCTTAATGGACCCTATTCTTTACCTGATTGCTCTCTTGATATATTTATAAAATGCTCTGGGAACTTCTCTAGTTTTGTCTGTCAGTGTCTGCACTTTCCCCTTTTAGTTCCCTTTTTTAAGTGGTCACTTATTCCTCTCCCACCTAGTTCTCTTTTCAGTTCTCTATACCTATCCAGTCCCCTTTTCAGTTCTCTATACCTATCCAGTTTCCTTTTCAGTTCACCTGGACAACACAAACACCTATGCCAGGATACTGTACATTGAGTACAGCTCAGCATTTAATACCATCATTCCCACAATCTTGATTGAGAAGTTGCAGAACCTGGGCCTCTGCACCTCCCTCTGCAATTGGATCCTCCCTAAATGGAAGACCACAATCTGTGCGGATTGGTGATAATATATCCTCCTCGCTGACGATCAACACTGGCGCACCTCAGGCGTGTGTGCTTAGCCCACTGCTCTATTCTCTACACATGACTGTGTGGCTAGGCATAGCTCAAATACCATCTATAAATTTGCTCCATACCAGACAGCTTTGTAACCGGTTAGAATGTACTCCATGGTCCAGCAGATAAAACTTCGCTGGAATATTTGGTGATGTACTAAGTCCTAATGAAATCCTAATGAAATGTAACTGCTATCGTGCCTTCATTGTAATTCAGAGTTCAAAGTTCAAGTAAATTTATTATCAAAGTACATATATGTCACCGTGTATAACCCTGAGATTTGTTTTCTTGTGGACAAACACCGTAAATCCAATAACGATAGTAGAATCAATGAAAGATCACACACAACAGTGCGGACAACCAAAGTGGAACAGATAACAAGCTGCAAATACAAAAGCAATAACTATTGAGAACATGAGATGAAGAGGTTGATGGAACCGTTCAGTGATGGGCAAGTGAAATTGAGTGAAATTATCTACTCTGCTTCAAGCGCCAGTTGGTTGAGGGGTAACAATTGTTCCTGAACCTGGTGGTGTGAATCCTGAGGGTTCCATACCTTCTTCCTGATGGCAGTAGTGAGAAGAGAGCATGATCTGATGATGGATGCTGCTTTCCTATGACAATATTCTGTGTAAATTTGCTCAGTAGTGGAGAGGGCCCTACCTGTGATGGACTGGGCCGTATCCACCACTCTTTGCAGGATTTTCCATTCAAGGGCATTGGTGTTTCCATACCAGGCTGTGATGCAGCCAGTCAGTATACTGTCCACCACACAACTATAGAATTTTGTTAAAATTTTGATTGCCATGCCAAATCTTTGCAAACTACTAAGTAAGTAGAAGTGCTGCTGTACTTTCTTCGTAGTTGCACACATGCTGGGCCCAGGACAGGCCCTTTGAAATGATAACACCAAGGAATTTGTTTATTTATGTATTTATTTAGTGATCCACACATAGGCAGCAAACCTGATTAACCCTAGCTTAATCACAGAACAATTTTACAAAGACAAATTAACCTACCCAGTGTGATTTCAAACTGTGGGAGGAAACGGGAGGACTTAGAGAAAACCCAAACATTCTACGGGATGGACGTCTAGAGACTCCTTACAGACCGGCAGCAGCACTGAGCTGTGAACTCTGGAACGGCTCAAGCTGTAATAGCACTGCCATAACCCCTACGCTACTGACGCAAAGTTGCTGACCCTCTCCACCTCTGATCCTCCAATGAGGACTGGCTCGTGGACCTATGGTTTCCTCTTCCTGAAGTCAATAATCAGCTCCTTGGTCTTGCTGATATTGAGTAAGAGGTTGCTATTGATGCAAAACTCAGCCAGATTTTCAATCTCACTCCTATATGCTGATTTGTCACCACCTTTGATTCAGACAATGATAGATTTGTCGTCAGCAAATTTAAATATCACATTGGAGTTGTGCTTAGCCACATGGTCATGTGTGAAGCAAGTAGGGCAAGAGGGGTAAGCGCACAGACTTAACCCCCTACATTCAATATGTTGGACCCCATATAGTTCTTAGAGTTGTTGACACCCAGGAACTTGAAACTTCTCAGCCTTTTCACTGCTGATCCCTCTTTGAAGACTGGGGTGTATTCAGCAAATTTATAGATGGTGTTTGAGCTGTGCCTAGCCACACATTCAGAGGTGTGGAGAGAGTAGAGCAGTGGATTAAGCACACATTCTTGAGGTGCACCAGTGTTGATTATCAGCAAGGAGGAGATGTTATTTCCAATCTGAAATGACTGTGGTCTCCTGGTGAGGAAGTCTAGGATCCAGTTGCAGAGGGAGGTACGGAGGCCCAGGTTTTGGACATATTGATAAGAAAGGCAAGTTACATTTGTGTTGAATGCTGAGCTGTAATCAATAAACCATAGTCTGACGTAGGTATTGCTATTGTCCAGGTTGTCCAAGATCAAAAAATACAGTGATATGTGTCTTTTGGGTCAACAGCTGACACAGTTCTAGGATGTGCTAGGTGCTGCCCAGAGGGCTGCCCTACTTCCAGTTCCATCATAACTTTCTAACTCCAACACTGACTCATACGTCTTTGGAATGTGGGAGGAAAGTAGAGCGCACTGAGAAAACCCACATTGTCATGGTGAGAATGTATAAATGTACTTGCAGATAGCTATGGGAATTGAACCTCAAAGGGTGATCAATGGCACTGTAACCAGTACACCATGAGGGAGGTGCAGATGCTCCTGTCTATGTGATCAGGTTTGGGGTTAAGAGGCCTGAGAACTTCAAGCTTCTAGATGTGAACATCACTAATAGCATGTTCTGTTCCAAACACATTGATGTCACAGCCAAGGAAACTCATCAATAGCTCTACTTCCTCAGGAAGCTAAAGAAATTCAGCATGTTGCCATCAACCCTTAAGAATTTTCATCAGTGCACCACAGAAAGCATTCTGTCTGGATTCCTAACTGCTTGGTATGGCACAAACCAGGAAAATCTGTAGATGCTGGAAATCCAAAGCAATACACCCAAAATGCTGGCCAGGCAGCGTCAATGGAAAATAGTAAACAGTCAACATTTCAGGCCGAGACCCTTTATCGGACTGGAAAGGAAGGAGGACTGAAAAGTCAGAATAAGAAGTGGGTGGCACGAAGGAAGAAGTTCAAGGTGATAGGTGAAACTGGGAGAGGGGAAAGGAGTGAAGTAAGGAGCTGGGAAGTTGATTGGTGAAATAGATAAACAACTGGATAAGGAGGGATCCAATAGAAGAAGACAGAAGGCCATGGAAAAAAGGGAAGGGGGAAGAGCACCAGAGGGAGTTGATGGGCAGGTAAGAAGAGAAGTGTATGGTTATGCACTTTGGCAGAAGAAATAAACAGGCAGACTATTATTTAAATGGGGAAAGAATTCAAAGTTCTGAGATGCAACGGGACTTGGGAGTCCTCGTACAGGATACCCTTAAGGTTAACCTCCAGGTTGAGTCGGTCGTGAAGAAGGCGAATGCAATGTTGGCATTCATTTCTAGAGGAATAGAGTATAGGAGCAGGGATGTGATGTTGAGGCTCTATAAGGCACTGGTGAGACCTCACTTGGAGTACTGTGGGCAGTTTTGGTCTCCTTATTTAAGAAAGGATGTGCTGACGTTGGAGAGGGTACAGAGAAGATTCACTAGAATGATTCCGGGAATGAGAGGGTTAACATACGAGGAACGCTTGTCCGCTCTTGGACTGTATTCCTTGGAGTTTAGAAGAATGAGGGGGGACCTCATAGAAACATTTCGAATGTAGAAAGGCATGGACAGCATGGATGTGGCAAAGTTGTTTCCCATGATGGGAGAGTCTAGTACGAGAGGGCGTGACTTAAGGATTGAAGGGAGCCCATACAGAACAGAAATGCGAATAAATTTTTTTAGCCAGAGGGTGGTGAATCTATGGAAGTTGTTGCCACGGGCAACAGTGGAGGCCAAGTCATTGGGTGTATTTAAGGCAGAGATTGATAGGTATCTGAGTCGCCAAGGTTATGGTGAGAAGGCGGGGGAGTGGGACTAAATGGGAGAATGGATCAGCTCATGATAAAATGGCACAGCAGACTCGATGGGCCGAATGGCAGGCTTCTGCTCCTTTGTCTTATGGTCTTAATTCATCTTCTATCTCCTTGTCCCCAGTTGTTATTTCGCCGGCCTCATTTTCTAGCTGTCCTATATCCACTCTCATCTCTCATTTATTTTTTACATACTTGAAAAAGCTTTTACTATCCACTTTGATATTATTTGCTAGGTTGCTTTCATATTTCATCTTTTCCCTTCTAATGATTCTTTTAGTTGCTCTCTGTAGGTTTTTAAAAACTTTCCAATCCTCTATCTTCTCACTAATTTTTGCTTTGTTGTATGCCATCTCTTTTGTTTTTACCTTAGCTTTGACTTGTCAGCCATTTTTTGTACTATTTTGCCATTTGAGTATTTCTTTGTTTTTGGAATGCACATGTCCTGCATCTTCCTCATTTTCTCCAGAAACACACACCATTGCTGCTCTGCTAACATCCCTGCCAGCAGCTCCTTCCAATTTACTTTGGCCAACTCCTCTCTCATACCATTGTAATTTCCCTTACTCCATTGAAATACTGCTACATCAGACTTTACCTTCTCCCTATCAAATTCCAAGTTGAACTCAATCATATTGTGATTACTGGTTCCTAAGAGTTCTCTTACCTTAAGCTCCCTAATCACTTCTGGTTCATTACATAACACCTAATTCAGTATAGCTGATCCCCTAGTAGGCTCAATGACAAACTGCTCTAAAAAGCCATCTCTTAGGCATATCCCACTTTCTGTGGCAGACAGAGCAAAGATGCTCAGTGAAACGGTATCTTAATCTACATCAGGTATCACCAATATACCAAAGGCCGTACCGGAAGCACCAGATACAGTAGATGACCCCACCAGATTCGCAGGTGATATGTTCAGTCACCTGGAAGTACTGTTTGGGGCCCTGAATGGTAGTGAGGGAGGAGGCATAGGGGCAGGTGTGGCACTTGTTCCGCTTGCAGGGGTAAGTGCCAGGAGGGAGATCAGTAGACAAGGGAGTCGTGTAGGGAGCGATTCCTGTGGAAAGTGGAGGGAAGCAGGGAAAGATGTGCTTGGAGATGGGATCCCATCGCTGATGGTGGATGTTTTTGAGAATTATGTGCTGGATGCAGATGCTTGCATGGTGATATGCAAGGGAAAGAGGAACCGTATCCCTGGTGTGGCAGCGGGACAATGGGGTGTGGACAAGCGTGTGTAAAATGGAAGAAATGTGGGTGAGGACAGGATTGATGGCAGAGGAAGGGTAGCCCCTTTCTTCGAAGAACATCTCAGTTGTTCTGGAATGGAAAGCCTCATCCTGAGAGCTGATGTGTCAGAGATGGAGGAACTGAGAAAAGGGATTTTCTCATTTTTACAGTTGACAGTGTGGGAAGAAGTATAGTTAGTCCAGATAGCGAGGAGAGTCAATGAGTTTATAAAAGGTATCAGTAGATAGGTTGTCTCCTGAAATGGAGACGGAAAGGTTAAGATAGGGGAGAGAGATGTCAGAAATGGACCAAGTAAATTTGAGGGCAGGGTGGAAGTTGGACGCAAAGTTGTGTTAGAACAATTTTTGGGTTTAGCACATTTACATTTAGCAAATGGCTCTGGCTACCAGTCTTCAAGTCGGGATATGTATTGTGCAATAAACTTGGAGTGCAGCTCTGAACAATGAGTTCCGAATCAGACTAGATAACGCTGATTAAAATTCATTTGGATGTCTGGTGTGCGTGCAAATATGGGTGTGTGAAATTTGTATGTAGTTTCAAAGAAAGCATTGTCCATACTTCGTAAATATGCAATTCCCCTTTGATGTTTAGCATAAAATACCGAGCCTCACATTGCCCCAGTGAGACCTTCTGACAAAAAGCATCTCTGTATGATGCCTGCTGTACCTTGTTTTGTTGAATAAAGAAGCTGTTTTGTCTCTACCTCTACTTTTCTCCATTGGCTTCATTCCCACATCAGCAGTTAATGAAATCGGCAAGATCAGCCTGGGTGCAGGAAGCAGCACCAATACAGTTGTCAATATAGCATAGAGAGAGTTGGGGAGCAATGTTGGTGTAGGCTGTTTGACAGAGCTGGGAACCATGCAAGTGCCCATGACTACACCTTGGGTTTGAAGGAAGTGGAAGGAGCTGAAGGATAAATTGTTTAAGGTGAAGACCAGTTCTGTAAGTTGGAGGAGAATGGTGGTGGAGGGGAACTGGTTGGGTCTGTTGTCCAGAAAGAAGCAGAGCTTTAAGACCCTCCAGATGGGTGATAGAAGTGTATAGGGATTGGGCAACCATAGTGAAAAGGAGACAATCAGGGCCATGGAACCTAAAGTCATTATGTGAAGTGTTATTGGTGTAGGTAGAAAGGGACTGAACCAAGGGGGATAAAACAGTTGATTAATACAGACATGAGTTCAGTGGGACAGGAGCAGGCAGAAACAATGGGAACCCCTGAATTATATGGACTCCTGGGCTCACAGTCTCCCTCATTGTGATCTTGCACTTTTTCTTGCACCTGCTCTGCACTTTTTTTGGTAGCTTTTACACTTATTCTATACTATTAATGGTTTTATCTTTTTCTGTCTCAATGTACAATGTAATGATTAGATCTGTATGAACAGTATGCAAGAAAAGCTTTTCACTGTATCTTGATACATGGGACAATAATAAACTAATACTGTTCTATTTTCTATAATTACCTTCTGAAAAATTCTTGCATCCAGTCAGTTATACCAATCTGCTGCATCTAATCATAATAAGAATAAAATACAAGATTCCAAACACAAGATTCACTCATCACAAAGACATTTACAGCCTTGAAAAGTCCTCCTCGTGATCCTATGGGGTATCTCTTTCCTAAAGAACCTAATGTATTCAAATTCACTGAATAATTAATTTCATTCCTTGTTCCATTCTCTCCCATAACACTTCTTGGGTTTATCTGTCTCACCAGCAGAATATCATAATCTTCCATTTTTGATACTGGTGAGGGTGATGGCTCCTCAGGAGAGGGCAGCCCTAATACTTACAGTGTCATGTGCTGTTGGTACAGAAGTGAAGCGGTAAAAGTGTGTGGCTGAAGGAGGGAATGCTTTGAATTCCGGAAGGCTTCAGACCATTTCTTGGAGAGATTGTTTAGGCCCTCCAAAGACAGGTTGCAACTCAATGTGAACAAGATCAATATCATTATGTCAGAAGAGAGGTAGTGGTCCAATTTGCTGGTGCTCTCATGGCAAATGTAAACAGCAGTCTGCTTGACTGGTAGAGGCAGTAAGAGCTTGAAGGAAGATTCTGCAGGGAGAAAAGATACTAAGGAGTCAAGAGCGTAGGGCAGTGACAGGATGCACTAATAACCAGAGACAGAACATACAAAACATAATTGTGAACCTATATATGTATAAAGACATAAATGCAAAAGGAAATAGGGAAGAGAATTTTTACACCAGAATAGGTCACTGTAAGGATCTTATTGGAGGTCAGTAAAAAATGGAAGCAAAATAACTAAATTTGTTTTACTATGCACATATGTCAATGTGAACAAATTTGGTGAACTACAGGTACAGAGAGACAGGTAGGAATTTGAAGAGGATCAGTAATAGAAACCTAGCTCAGAAAGGAGCTGTATTGTGAGCCACATGTCAACTGTTGTGAAACTCCTTCCCCATTCTTTTTATCTTTTAATTAGAATTTTATTGAGACTGACTAAACAAATTTATCTCATGTCTCTTACCATTAGTAGTTGGTTAATTGTTGTATCTAGGTAGCATTTTCTGTATTTGGCTTTATTTCTTGTACCTTATTAATTGCTCTTAGATTTCATTTCTCTTAAATTAGTTATACTTTTCTTATGCATTTCAATTACTTTTTGCCAGGTGAAGGAACCTTTGATCTTGTTAATAACCTCTCTCACACCAAGGTCTCTTTCTAAAGATCTCTGGTCTTGTTAATGGCTTCAAAGTCTAAAACATTATATGTCTGTACTAAAAGCAAAGGTGAACTATGTTTGCCCATCATTTCTCTGCTTTCCAAATGACCATGTTTTGTGATGTAATATTTCTGTAGGTAAATATCTATTTTATTGAAGACTTTCAAAGCAATGTATTGAAAGGTTTACATTTTCAATCATTATACTATTCTGTATGCAGAGGTATTGATCTGAGTTACCCCTAGCTTAAAATTAATCTTAATTACCAGAACACGATACAATATTTAATACCCTAAATGAGCCAAATAACTTAAAAGGATATTTAAAATAAATATAATAGCCAATAAATGGAATAATGGGAAGCAGACCCCATTCTGTCACAATGAAGACATGCCCCAGGTAAAGCAATGCCTCTCACCAAGCTGTTTCAGTACACTCACACACACAGGCACATAACTAAGACTATAAGACCATTAGATATAGGAACAATTATGCCATTTTGACCAGAGTCTCCTCCACCATTTCATCATGGCTGATCCTTTTTCTCTCTCAGCCCAAATCTCCTACCTTCTCCACATATCCCTTCATGCCCTGACCAATCAAGAATCTATCAACCTCTACCTTAAATATCCATAAAGAGTTGGCCTCCACAGCCGTCCATGGCAACGAATTCCACAGATTCGCCGCTCTCTGGCTAAAGAAATTCCTTCTCATCTCCATTCAAAAATGACGCCCCTCTAATCTGATGCTGTGTCATCTGATCCTAGACCTTTCCACCATAGGAAACATCCTTTCCACAACCACTGTATTGAGGCCTTTCAACATACAATATGTTTCAGTTAGGTCAACTCTCACTCTTCTGAATTCCAGTGAATTCAGACCCAGAGCTGTCAAATATTCTTCATATGACAAACAGGTCAATCCTAGAATAATTTTCCTAAGCCTCCTTTGAACCCTCTCCAAGGTCACCACATCTTTTATTAGATAAGGGGCCCAAAACTGCTCGCAATGCTTTTATATTCTTGTCCTCTCGAAATTAATACTAACATTGTATTTGTCTTCCTCACCACCAGCTCACTCTGCAAATTAACCTTTTGGTAATCCTGCACAAGGACTCCCAAGTCCCTTTGCACCTCAGATTTTTTAATTTTCTCTCCATTGAGAAAATAGTTCATCCTTTTATTTTTTCTGACAATGTGCATGACCATACAATTCCTTATACTGTATCCCATCTGCTACTTCTTTGTCCATTCTCCTAATCTGTCCAAGTCCTTCTGTAGCCTCTCTACTTCTTCAAACCTACCTACCCCTCTACTTAGCTTTGTAACAACCACAAACTTTGCAACAAAGTCATCAAATCCATCATTCTGTCATAAGGGGGGCGCTAGGAGTGGACCCAACTGCAAGACACAGACACAAATACTGGGAACTGGACTGGACTAGAGCTAGGGACGAGACTGGACACAGACTAGGAGCTGGGACAGGGACACAGACTTGGGCTAGGACTTTGGCTGGGAAAGCGGGACCAGGACAAGGAACTGGGAACTAGGAGCCTGGGATTGGACACCAAGCCAGAGACTGGACAAGGACCGTGACTTGGGCTCGGGCACCAGAACTGGGCAAGGACATGATGTGGCTACAGGACTAGGTGAGGCTTGGCTACAGGACTCCAAGTCAGAGACTTGGCAAGGACCCAGAATCTGGGTCTTGACTCGGGCTCGGACTCCGGAACTAGGCGAAGACAAGACATAGCTACAGGACTAGGCCAGGCTTGAGTTCTTCGAGGCTTTCCTGGGCAGGAAAAGGTACTCCTTCTTAGAATACAGGGCCAGGACCCTTTCTAGGATGTAGGGCCAGGCCCCTTCCTTGGATGCCAGGCCAGAATGCTTACTAGGATGCGGGACCATCTTGCCGAGGTAAACAGCTGAGGAAACTGTCAGGGATTCAGGTGGAGAAGGGAAGGGAACAGTCCAACCTCAGCGTAACAGCAAAGATGGCCTGGCTTACCCAACAGAGGCGAGTACAGGAAGGGACTGATCCAACCACAGGGTAACAGCAAGGACAGCCTGATTTACCCCACAGAGGCAAGGACAGGAAGGGAGCTCAATCCAGGGTGGCTCCTAGTCTCGGAGAAGCCAGCAACCTTGGCTGGCTACGGAAACAGTGGAATCCATATCCAGCTCAGAGGCTGGCCCCAGAAACAGCCAAATCCATACCACAATGACTGCTCCAACTAGAGACAACACAGCTCCATGAAGCAGTGGTCCTCTCACTAGGCCTAGAGATCACAAATGGCTGCTCCAGCCTTTCACCAGCAGGTTGATCTAAGGGGATACTGACCAGACAAACCAGCACCCACACTCGATCCCAGGGCCACTTATATTCCCAGCCTCAGGACGAGCATCAGGTGCCTATGATTAAGTCCAACTAAAACAAGGGACAGCCGGAAGACTGGAGTCTGGAGTCCATGGACCGGACCATGACACATTTAAGTCATTGACATATAACATAAAAAGATGCGGGCCCAATACAGACCCCTGTGAAATACTACTCGTCACCAGCAGCCAACCAGAAAAGGCTCCCGATTTTTACCTCCTACCAATCCAAAATAATGTATAAAGAGCACCAGATTATCAATAACTTTGAGTTACACTGGGAAAACTTGGCTCCAGTTCACTTCATAATCTTAGAGTAGACCAAGGAGTTAAGTTCTAGAGGTGAATTGAGAGTGACCACATTGACATTCATCAAAGAATGATGCAATATGGAAACAGGCTCATCAACCCAATTTATCAAGCACCAATTTACTCTAATCCCATTCTTCCCAATATTCCTATCGAATTCAAACACCCACCACCACCACTCACCTCCCAGGTTCTATCAGGTCAGCTATGCACCAAGACAATCTGCAGTGGCCAGTTAACCTACGAACCCACACGGAATGCAGGACAGATAGAATGTACAAAACTCTGCACTGACTGCACAGGGTGTCAGGAATGAAACGGTGAAGCGCAGGGTGAGACAGCAGCTCTAATGACTGCACCACGTTAATATTTGATCACATGGCATGAAAGAGCCCTGGTCAGTGTTAAAGTCAGTGCAAATCATGGAAAGATCTCCACTGGGTGGAATAGTAATAACGTAAAGGAAGATGGTTGTGGATGAAAATCATGCAGCTCAGCCCTAGGACATTCGTAAGGGAATATCTTGTAACAGTGCCCTAGGCTTATACATCAACATATAACCTATGAAATTTGACATTCAACATCGATATCCTGGCACTTACCATCTTCTGAACCATAAACAGCCATAGAGATGCTTTGGCTGCAAGAGCAGGTTGTAGGGTTTGTATCCTGTAGTGATTGATTCATTTCCTGACTCCCAAAGAGACGGCTGCCATCCACATATACAATGCATAGGAATTTAAATATCATCCAAGACAGAGCAGCTTGCTTGATTAGCACTGCACACTTCATTCACTTGAGACATTGATGCTGTCTATCACCAGTTGACCATACCTGCAAGTGGGCTGCATACCATCAGCAACTCATTATTCATTCTTCAGCAGCATCTCACAGACCTAAACTTTCTACTATCAGGAATGACAACAGAAGGCATGGGAACATTCCTGACTGCCATTTCCTGTCCAAGTCAGACACAATTCTGACCTGGAAATAGATCGTGGCTACAAAGGTGAAGAACCCTCACCCTAACAACACTATGGAAACACCTCACACAGACAGACTAAAGAAACTTGGAAATAAGACATTTGGTTCCCTCAGACAGGTTGCTGAGTTGGAGCCAGAGCATTAAACATTATTCACCACCACTTTTTTCCTTAAGAGCATAAAAAGCGGGGATGGGAGTATCTGACCTTTTGAGTCTGCCCCATCATTCCTCAAAATCATAATTGATCTACCTCTAAATCATTTCCTGCACTATCCCCATATTCCTTGATTCCATTAATATCCAGATACCTACTGATCTTCATTTTGAATGAATTCTATAACTGAGCCTCCAAAGCCCTCCAATGTGGCAAATTCCAATGATTCATCACCATTTAATTTCTCTTACCTCAGTAATAAATATCTTGCCTTTATCCTAAGACTGTGCTCCTTAGTTCCAGAGTACTCAGCCAGAGGAAACATATTTCTTGCATTTAGCTCGTGAAGCCCTATGGAATGCACTCTTCATCCAATCAGTTCATCTGCACACGATAAACATGCATGTCTAGAAATAATATAATGAATCTTTACTGCTATCCCTCTAATGCAGGGGTTCCCAACCTTATTTGTGCCATTTACCTCTACGATTAACCAAGGGGTCCACGGACCCCAAGCTGGGAAACCCTGTTCTAATGGCAAGGACATATTTTCTAAGGCAAGCAGACAGTACTCCAGTGTGTTCACCGAAGGCACAGTGTGCCTGTAGCAAGATTTCTTTACTCTATTTCAAACTCCCTATTAATAAAGATTCATAAACTATCTGCTCACGAGAAAATCCGCAGATGCTGAAAATCCTGGAAATCCTGCACCCACTACAATTTCATTAACTTTGTTTCTAACTTCCACCCTGTCCTCAAATTTACTTGGTCCATTTCCTGACACCCCTCTCCCCTTTCACAATCTCTTTGTCTCAATCTCTGGAGACAGTCTGTCTACTGATATCTTTTATAAACCCACTGACTCTCACAGCTATCTCGACTATTCCTCTTCCCACCCTGTCAGTTGTAAAAGTGCCAGCCCCTTCGCTCAGGTCTGCTCTCAGGATGAGGCTTTTCATTCCAGAGCAATTGAGATGTCCTCCATCTTCAAAGAAAGGGGCTTCCCTTCCTCTACCATCAATGCCGCCCTCACCCTCATCTTTTCCATTTCGCACACATCCTCCCACTGCCACCTCAAAGACAGGTTTCTCTTGTCCTCTCCTACCACCCCTCCGGCCTCCGCATGCAGCACATAATTCTCTGTAACTTCCACCATCTCCAACAAGAACAACTTTTCCTCCAGCCAACTTCACAGTTTCCACCGGGATCACTCCCTACACGACTTCTTTGTCCATTCACCCCTCCCCACTAATCTTCCTCCTGGCACTTAACCTTGTAAGCAGAACAAGTGCTACACCTGCCCGTACAGTTACTCCCTCACTACCATTCAGGGCCCCAAACAGTACTTCCAGGTGAGGCAACACTTCACTTGTGAGTCTGTTGGGGTCATCTATTGCATTCGGTGCTCCCGGTGCAGCCTCCTCTATATTGGTGAAACCTGACGCAGATTGGGGGACCGCTTCGTCGAGCACCTCCGCACCGTCCGCCACAACAGACAGGATCTCCCGGTAGCCACCCACTTCAACTCTGCTTCCCATTCCCATTCAGATATGTCCATACATGGCCTCCTCTACTGCCATGATGAGGCTAAACTCAGGTTGGAGGAGCAACACCTCATATACTGTCTAGGTAGTCTCCAGCCCCTTGGTATGAACATAGAATTCTCCAACTTCCGGTAATTCCCTCCCCCTCCCTTCCCCTATCCCTATGTCACTCTGCCCCCTCCCCCAGCTGCCTACCACCTCCCTCTTGGTTCCGCCTCCTTTGTGTTTTCCCCTATTCTTTCTTCACCTCTCCTGCCTATCACCTCCCTGCTTCCCTTTCCCCACCCCTTTATCTTTCCCCTTACTGTTTTTTCACCTGGAACCTACCAGCCTTCTCCTTCCCACGCTCCCCGCACCTTCTTTATAGGGCCTCTGCCCCTTCCCTCTACAGTCCTGACGAAGGGTTCCGGCCCGAAACGTCGACCGATCTTTTCCATGGATTCTGCCCGACCTGCTGAGTTCCTCCAGCGTGTTGTGAGTGCTGCAGCTAAAGAAGCATGCAGTTTATGAGAAGTCAATGTTGATGGCTTTAATTGAAAGAATTAGGTGTGTTTCTTTTCCTGTACTCCATTTTAAAGAAATATTACAAGACTAGTGCCTTGCACCACAGACTTGAAAGCTAAGGCCATATCCCCTTGCTGCATAGTTCTCTCTGAGGCCTAACCTGATGAGTATTTCCAGCATATTTCTCCTATGCACTCCAGATTAGGGAGTGATCTCCATATCACATCAATATGTGTTTCATCATATTGTTGATGGCAGTTGAATGAGATATAAACTAATACTATAGGCCAGATACTCATTTCTATATTTTATGCTGAATTTCACTAACAGTTCACTCGTACTAAATTCAAAGAAGAATTTCAGGATCTAAGTTGCATTGCATTGAATCGATATAAAAATGTATAAGTTTTATAATAAATAAAAATGAAAAAGCAAACTAGTCGTAATTATGTTAAAGAATTTTTTCCTTAACAGTGTTACTTTCTAAAGACTCTACTACCAGTTAATCAATAGAGAAAAAGTGTGAACAAGGTTGCACTTTCTTTAATTAGATAGGTGACTGGTACCTTTTAAATGTGTTAGGAATCTGAATTCAAGTAAAAGATGAAAAGCTTTAATGCATTCAATGTTGTTCTGTTAAAGGGTATCTGAACCTTTTTTTAATTTTCTGTTATAAAACAAGAACAAATGGGCAGTAAAAATGTTCTTTTATCTGGCTATCCTAAAATGAAAGTTCCGTGCAGTGCTGGTGAACACTATGGAAATAGACAAACATCAGAAGCAATACTGAAGAGATATTGTATTTTTCTTTTGTGATATTGTCTAAAATTCAACCACCTGAATCACTTAAGGCAAACAATCTGCTCATAATATTGTCATGTCATCTTCAGTACGATACATTTTGGATCATTTAATACTGGAAATGAAGCTGTTTTGTTCAATTAAGGACTTCAGCTGCACACATCATCTACGGCATTGCACATCAAAGTTGTTGGTGAACGCAGCAGGCCAGGCAGCATCTCTAGGAAGAGGTACAGTCGATGTTTCAGGCCGAGACTCTTCGTCAGGACTAACTGAAGGAAGAGTTAGTAAGAGATTTGAAAGTGGGAGGGGGAAGGGGAGATCCAAACTGATAGGAGAAGACAGGAGGGGAGGAATGGAGCCAAGAACTGGACAGGTGATTGGCAAAGGGGATATGAGAGGATCATGGGACAGGAGGTCCGGGGAGAAAGGGGGGGAGTGCGGGGGAACCAGAGGATGGGCAAGGGGTATAGTCAGAGGGACAGAGGGAGAAAAAGGAGAGTGAGAGAAATAATGTGTGTATAAAAATAAATAACGGAATTTACGACATTGATCACTTTTATGAATAATACTTTGTATATTTACTGTTTAGACAGCATAGAAAAAAATTGCACCATAGCGATATACATCAGGACAATAATTGATTGTAAAGCAATTTAAAGTGGTGTTCTATTGAGATTGTAAGAGTCTTCTCACTCACCATCATTCTAAACAGAGACATTTTTTTTGGTAATGATTTGGTACCTTTCCTACAAACTGATAAGAGTTCTGAAATTCTTGGGATATTTCTTGTTCTATAATTCACACAATTTATCATTTGGAATTATTAGAACTTTAATTTTATTAAAATCAACTCTATCTGTTTTAAAGGCAATATACATAATTCAAATGCTCTTCAAAAAACAAATCTTTGGGATCTTTTTGTTCTGTCTGTTAGAATATTATGCAGAAACCCACTTTTCTCATACATATCTTTCAATGCACAGAAGAACCAATTGTCCTTTCTTGAGCTATCCATTGCTTCCTTTATCAACAATGTGTGGTTTATAAGAATGCTATCTCATTTCCCAGATACATTTGATTTAAATATGTAAATAAAACATTTTTAGTCGAAGCAGTAATTTAATCCTGCCAGGAAAGGTCACATTGTTATCTGATATGTGGGATAGGTTTCTGTTCCTCGAATATCAAATATTGGCATAGGTAAATAGAGGAAGCATTATTGTAGTTTGTACTTCTAGTGAGGTAATAGTATCATTTCAAAAGTAGCATGTTTAGAATTACAGTAGAAATGACTTGATTTATTCATAGTTTCATTACATATTGTAAGA
The DNA here is from genome assembly GCF_030028105.1 of Mobula birostris. Taxonomy (NCBI): domain Eukaryota; kingdom Metazoa; phylum Chordata; class Chondrichthyes; order Myliobatiformes; family Myliobatidae; genus Mobula; species Mobula birostris. Next base: position 78,542,418 of record NC_092381.1, read on the forward strand.
AAAAGAAGTCATTCCCATTCAATAAACTAAATAATGCAAGAAAAGGAAAGGAGGTAAGGTTGTGTGTGGAACCTTAAATATTAACTGAAGAAAGTTGAACTAAGAAGTTATGCAATAATTGAATAGGTTGTTCATTATTCATCGCAGTGTAAAGTAATCAATAGACTATGAAAGAGCTCAACTTAGCCAGAGAGAGAAGGGTGCTTGGATGTAGAATAGGCAAATGTGCCATTGAACCGCTGTTATTTCCTTACCAGTGCTCACTTAAGATAGATGTCATTGATGAATTTGAAATTACAAGAAAACAATCATTATACAAATAATTTCTTTTGGAATTAGTTATGGAAACTACATCACAATCAAATAAGAGACAAAAATATCAATTAGACTAAATAGGATATTAGGTGATAAATCTGTCCAATAGAAAATATAGCTTGCCTTGAGGAGAGCTTATTAAAATTAAGATCAGTGCAAGTTGCATTCAAGTTTAAGACACTGTATTGTTTAATCTAAAAATATTCATTACCTATAGTCATACTTTATTGATCTCGGGGGAAATTGGTTTTCGTTACAGTTGCACCATAAATAATAAATAGTAATAAAACCATAAATAGTTAAATAGTAATATGTAATTTATGCCAGTGAATTATGAAATAAGTCCAGGACCAGCCTATTGGCTCAGGGTGTCTGACCCTCCAAGGGAGGAGTTGTAAAGTTTGATGGCCACAGTCAGGATTGACTTCCTATGACGCTCTGTGCTGCATCTCGGTGGAATGAGTCTCTGGCTGAATGTACTCCTGTGCCCAACCAGTACATTATGTAGTGGATGGGAGACATTGTCCAAGATGGCATGCAACTTAGACAGCATCCTCTTTTCAGACACCACCGTGAGAGAGTCCAGTTCCATCCCCACAACATCACTGGCCTTACGAATGAGTTTGTTGATTCTGTTGGTGTCTGCTACCCTCAGTCTGCTGCCCCAGCACACAACAGCAAACATGATAGCACTGGCCACCACAGACTCGTAGAACATCCTCAGCATCGTCCGGCAGATGTTAAAGGACCTCAATCTCCTCAGGAAATAGTTGTTTCTTATATGCTAACTTTCTTGAAAGATGGTTAGTGGTTGTTATAAAACTGCAAAATTTGCTATTAAAGTGTCAGTGTGTCTAGGTGTTGACAATTATTTATACTGTATATTAATGATAGAGCAGAAAAATGCAGGGACTGGGAAGTTGCTAGTGGAAATGCACCATTCTGTCTTTAGCTTTGAGAAGCCAATGTTTCGTACTCTTGCTTCAATTTCAAATACGTTTTGCAGCATGAGCTTCTGTATTTCTGTGTCAAATATAAAATAAGCTTTCCATACAAAGTTAAATGAAGTAATTTCATATCTAAATGCATTTTGGCAACATAATATATCTTAATTACTGCCCGTCAACCTCTCTTGCACTGAAAATTAGATAATACAAGTCTGCTGTATCATTCCTTCAGTCTTCCAGTGTGGTTTTTTACAGAGGGCCATTTTATTTCTCCTTTTTCATAAACGTTCATGTTTCTCTACTTCGTTCAGTAATTCATTTGGCATTGAATTTTCCACACAGTTCCCTGACAAAGGATATATTGCCATTTCATGGTCCCAGTAGCTCATTGGTCAAAGAATACACAGATGTTCCGTAGCATCAGTTGTGCTCTTTCTATCTCCCTCTTCCAGTAACTTGCCATGCAGAATATCATGTTGATTACATGGCAAGAGCAAGCTATCCACTGGCAGACACTGTAGTCAATCAGAGGCAGGGATGTTAGGATGATATGAACAGTATAGTTTGCTTTGTGAGCCAGCTACGTGATTTTAAACAGCACCAGGGAAGCAAGTGCAGCGAAACCCCAAAACTGATAAGTTTCAGCCTTTAATGAACTAAGTTTCAACAACATTCAGAGAATCAATAAGAAAATTTGAATTGAATGAAATTGCTAAATTGCACTTCTAGATTTAATTTTTGTATCCTCTACATCTGTTTTCTGAATTATATTGAAATGCTCTTTTTCAACAGTAACCTTGTCTATCTTGAATAAACCTAAATTCTTACCTAATTTAATCTAAACAGAATGATCTTAAGGGAGCCTTATAGCCTTCACCTGTTTAGCAGCTCAAGTATGGCAATGTAGGCTCACGTTACAAATTTATTTATAAACACAATTATGTGGATTTTCAAGGTTGATCAGCAGATGAAAAATAGTTTACTGTTTCTCTTCAAGATTATTCCCAAAGGACGGTGTGATGACATCGATTGCAATAACCTCATTATCCCCACTTGTCTAAACTGCATAACAAATGATAATTGCCATTGAAGAACATTTGAATAAAATTCAGACAACAAATTTGCAGGATGCAAATACTGAATCCAGAATTGGAAGTTAACAATTTTAGTGAGGCTAGTGTATGAGCATAGAGGAGCCTGTAATAGATTGTCATAAATAGATATTAGATGTTCATAACTGAATTTGTGCCACCCAAAAGATATCCCGAAGTTTCACCAAAACAGACAGCATCTGTGGAAAAGAAACAGACTTAATGTTTCATCTTAAGGCTGATTTATACTTGTGTGTCAAATGGACGCCGTACCCTACGCAAGTAACCAACGCGCGTTGTGCACACTTATACTTGTGCGTTGGTCTGTCTGCGTCGCTCTGCAATTCAGGCACATCGTGCATGTGCACACACCTGCCCGTGCAAGGCTTCATGGTCATGGTAGTCTTTCTCAGGGTAACAAGTTTAATGCGAGCGTCTTTTTTTCGTAAAAGTGAAATGTGTCCTCCATAATTTCGGAGGTCTGTAAAGCTTTATGGAAAGCATTGCAGCCAGGGTTCCTTCCCTGCCCTTCATTCACCCAATGGGAAGCTATTGCAGCGTAGGAGGAAATGCGATGCTACCAAGCGGACCAATCACAGTTGTTGCAGTCTGCGTTGCCGCGATGCATAGTTACATTTTGGGAGAGGTGCGCGTCAGGCTATGGCGTAAGGATCCGCATAGGCTCTGCATAGGGTTCGCAGCTACGCCATACCTACGGCGTCGATTTGACGCAGAAGTATAAATCAACTTTAAAAGACCTCTGAGTAGACATTGGGTTGAAAAACAAGTCAGTTCTTCTTTCCAGAGATACTGCTTGATAGGCTGAGAGTATCCAGCATGATTTCCACAAGTTCCCTTTACCCACACTATGTACAAACCTGTCAACTCTGAATTCCCTTTCACATCCTTGAATATTTGTAGAACTAGGAGGTCAGGGTATTAGAATAAAGGGTTGTTTATTTAAGATGGAGACAAGAAGGATTTATTTTCTCCTACAGTGTTGTACCTCTATGAAATTTTATACTCTGGGGAATTATAGAGGCAAGGTTGAAAGACACTTGAAAAGGAAATCATGGGATTTGTTATAAGGCTAAGTGTGGATCATCTACGATCTTACTGATCGATTGAGCAGGGCAGAGGGGCAATTTGGTCCATACATTGCAGTGTTTTAAAATGTATTGTAGTGTATTCTTGTAACTTAAAACAAGTTTACAATATGTACACTAGACTTCTGGATAGAATTAAATCTTGAGATTGCTGGATAATCTCATTTCTATTTGGCTGCATTGCTCTGACAACATCAGTCTGTGCTACCAACTTTAAATTGAATGCCAAAGGTAATTCTTCCCAAGGGATGTTCAAGTCTTACTGGAGCAACAAAGCTTCTAGTGACACATAGCAAATGCTGCTTGCATGACGGGCGCAGTTAGACAGCTCACATATATTAACTGCCAGACAGCTACAGCATGGTGGCTTTGATTCGGCAGCAGCCTCGCACAGCTCCAGGTGGTTGCCTGAGCTATGCTGCAGAGGGTGTTAGGAATGTATTAAGTAGGATTTGAGTACTCTCTTTTAAATGGTGCCAGAAGGTAGGAAAAACCTATGGATAGGTTGTGACAACCTTGTTGTTGACGGGTTGGAATACCACAGACTTCTTTTATGTATGGCATATACTGTGGCCAAGTGGTTAAGGCATTGGACTGGCGACCTGAAGGTCGTGAGTTCGAGTCCCAGCTGAGGCAATGTGTTGTGCCTTTGAGCAAGGCACTTGCTCTGCGATGACACCGGTGCCAAGCTGTATGGGTCCTAATGCCCTTCCCTTGGACAACATTGGTGTCGTGGAGAGGAGAGACTTGCAGCATGGGCAACTACTGGTCTTCCATGCAACCTCGCCCAGGCCTGCGCCCTGGAGAGTGAAGACTTTCCAGGCGCAGATCCATGGTCTCGCAAGGCTAACAGATGCCTTTAATTTAATACTGTGGTAGTTGTGGCAACTTACAGTATTACATTTTACTTAGCTCTTTAATCTGTCTTCTATATAAACCTTGAATTCCAACCTTCTTTATAAAAATTAGCTTACTGTGGGGAAATAAATGTCCAGATCTACAACACAGAATTCACTTTTCTCCAGATACAGTTTTGCAATTAAATGATTGCTCACAAGACTGCAGAATAATGCTGAAAAAATAAACTTTTAATGTGAATACAACCGCTGACAGACTCCATGAAAGACTGGGAATAAAGAGCTGTATTTCTACTGTATAATTAGCTGAGTATTTAGTTTAGTTAATTAACCTATGGTTCCTGGATCCTTGAAATGATTGTACTTGTCCTGACTGGAGCACAAGAGCTGAGAATGGAAAGTGTCTGATAATTAGTATGTGCTAATCAGTAGCGTGAGGAGGAAACAGTCCATGGTACGTCACTCATTGATAAGTAGGTGACTCTGCCAGGAACACACCTACGCTTGCTCTTTGCATATCCCTGGAAGGTGCAAATGTGCATGGTATTATGGAGATAAAATAATTAATTCAGTGGTCTGAGGACTTATGAAAATACATGTCAAGATTTCTATGAAGGATGTCTGTTGACTAGTTCTGTAAAAGACTATGGATGGGGAATGAGCTCCTTTTTAACTATTTCCATGAAACTTTGGCTTCCACTAAATCCTTTGACACAGAACATTAGAAGTAATACGCCTTTCTCGTGTAAAGAATGTCTTTAGTGTAATACTTTGCCCAAAGTTAATTCATATTTCTTCCATTGCACAATTACATGAACTTTTTTTTCAGCATTTCCAGTACTCAAATTGAAAAGCTAAAAATTGAATATTGTGAAATCTGAAAAGAAAATGAAAATCCTGATAAGGCTGCATATGTGGAGAAAGAATCAGAGTTAACATTTGAAACAATGACTCTATTTCTATCTCCAAAGATGCTCCTGATCTTTACAATACTCTCCAAGCTACTCCTAAATTCTGGTAACATTGTTTATTTTACGTACAATATAGGAAATGTTGGCAAATTTTGTAAATGTTAACCTATCATTTGAATTTTGATTTTCACAATGATATTGTGAAATCCTTCTATAATGGGGATTGATAGGTATGCTTCGGGTCTAGAAGAGAATGTGGAAATGAAGCAGTTGACACCATGTTATCCTGACAGATAGCAGTCACTACTCAGTGGGGTTGCAATGTTTGTTTCCGTAAAGTTGCTGCTTGTACAACTGAAAATTTCCTCACGTTCTTCCTTAGATGAAATGAATGATCACCAGAACACTCTGTCATATATTCTCATCAATCCCTCACCGGATACAAGACTGGAACTAAATGATGTAGTGTAAGTATATCACTGATTTCATTTACCTTTTTTGAATGTGGGTAACAAATAGCTTCTCATCAATCAATTCATACTTGATGGACAAGGTTAGAGTTAGGTTCTGGGTGCCAACCATTTTAATTCCTGTTACGACCTGTTGGTCCATGGCCTCCTGTTTGACCATGATGAGACAACTCTCAATGTGGAGGAGCAACACATTATGTTCTACCTAGGTGGCCACCAACCTGATGGCATGAATATCAATTTCACCTTCCAGTAATTTTTTTTATTTTTCTTTTTCCCCTCCCCCTTCCCTTTTTTCCTATTCCCCACTCAGGCCTCTTACCTCTTCTCCTCAACTGCCTCTCTCCTTTCCCCTGTGACCCTCTTTCTTCCCTTTCTCCATGGTCTCACCTTCCTCTCCTATCAGATTCCTTTTTCTCCAGCCACTTACCTATCCCACCCACATGGCTTCAACTATTACCTTCCAGCTTGTCTTCTTTCCCTCCACCCCCACCATTTTATTCTGGCATCTTCCCCCTTCCTTTCCAGTCCTGATGAAGTGTCTTGGCCCGAAATGGTGACTGTTTATTCATTTTCATAGATGCTGCCTGACCTGCTGTGCTCTTCCAGCATTTTGTGTGTGTTGCTTTAGATTTCCAGCATCTGCAGAACCTCTTGTGTTTAAAGTTAGAGATCTTTTTTCTAGGGGCATTACAACCCTGCCAGTTCCAGTTAACACTTCAAATAGTCAGCTGACCACAGACCAACAACAAAATCTAAATTGACCTATTGTCCACAAGGGATCTGTGGAATGTGTGAGCACATCAAGCAGCAAACAATAACTTTTAACCACTTAGGTTGAATGACCTCACTAAGATATGTAGTCTAAGACGTGTAATCAAAGTCTAATTCATTGTATAGAGAACAAAGGAAGCAGAAGAAAAATGGCATTGTGTGATTAAGAATGACAGGAAAGAAAAAAGAAAAAAAGCAAATCATTCAAATTCTTCTTGAACTCCCATAACTGTAAATTTGAATTTTCAGCACAAGAGATCCTTCAATAGTATTTTTCACTTTTTACATCATTAGCGTTTACTTATTTTTCACTGCAGTCTTTCATTTCTCTAGAATGTTTACTGATAACTAGTTGAAAAGTACAGAGACATCATTGTCTTACATAGACTTTAATGTCAGGTTTATAGTTGAGGGATGTGAGCTTGTATAGAGCCAAACCATCTTAGGATCTTCTCAACTTTTGCACTCAATCGTTCAAAATGAGCTTCAGAAGTTGCTATTTGAATTATTCAGTGTTAAAGGTGAGGTTTGATGGCTATTCAAAATCACAGCCATCAGCTACATTTCTAAGAAAAAGTCCATTACAGAATGTGCCGCATTTAGCTTGTCAGTTGGCCACTCGAGATAGCTCTGTAATTGAGATCTTATTGCTACTTTCAAGCAACTAATGGGCTGATTTTTATTGACAGGCCCATTACAAAGGTTAGGAACAGAAATGGACTATCCAGCCCATAGAACTTTCATGGTATTCTAATTAAATAATGACTGCTCTGGACTTTAAATACATTAACCTACCTTTGTTTAATATCCCTGGGAATCGCCCAGCAAAAATCTCATCAAATTAAATCTTCATATTTTCATTGTTACGTCATTCATTGCCTTCAGTAGGAGAGCTTCCTGTATTTCTACGTGCAATTGTGTTGAAGAACTGCCTCCTAATTTTGTTCTTTATCTTTTGAGCTCTAATTTTAGCTTGCCATAAACTTTTATGCCATTTTCTATACCTTGGTTAGATCAAGTTTCAATCTTCCATGCACAGCTGTGGCAAAATATGGATAATTGCAACTTTGGAAATGAAATGGGCAATGCTTTTCAGACCACAAAGCCCGCAACCTATTCCCACATACAATATAGTGAATGACTACATCAACCTTCTATAGTAACTGGCAGTGCAGGCCCAGTTTTGCCTGCAAACCACTCAATGTTTAACAAATTCACCTTGAACTATTCATGAATTGATGCTAATATAGCAAAAAATATATAGAGAAATCATTGACAATGTTTTTTCGTTTAGAGTCCAAATCACAGCTACAATTAGCAGTAGCTCTCTCAATTTCCTGAAATCCAATAAGAAACCCAAAAAATATTGGCAAAGCCTCCACTGGAGCTGTGTTCACAATTTTATATCAAACTTTACTGACTTTCTCTTCAGGGACCTAGGCTTAGCTGAAAATATGGTTTTCATTTCTTTATGCAAATAGATTGGATGCCTGCTGTGGTCCCATCTGCTCTTTCAGTCCATTACCTTTTTTTTCTGCAAATTAGGACTATGTACTGAACAGGATGCTAATGCTTATTGAAAACAAATTGGCATACCTAACCATCAACTTCATTTTTGCTTCCGCCACTGTCCATCATACTTATAAAGTGGTGGTTCAGCTTCTTATTTGGGACAACTCTAAAACAACAAAAATCAAAGCAAGAGATTAGCCAGGATTTCCTTCATTTATTTTGGAGACTATGCCACTTATCTGGGACAAGAGCCTGTTGCTGAACAGTTTCTACCTCATGTCAGTCACATGCATGCCATGTGGCCTTTAGACACTACACCATGCTTAGAAACATAGAAATATAGAACTAGAAAACCTACAGCACAATACAAGCCCTTCAGCCCACAATACTGTGCCGAACATGTACTTACTTTAGAAATTACCAAGGATTACCCATAGCCCTCTATTTTCCCAAGCTCCATGTACCAGGAGTCTCTTAAAAGACCCTATTGTCTCCGCCTCCGCCACAGTCACTGGCAGCCCATTCCATGTACTCACCACTCTCTGCATAAAAAAAAAACTTAGACCTGACATCTCTTCTGTACCTACTTCCAAGCATCTTAAAACTGTGCCCTCTTGTGTTAGCCGTTTTAACCCTGGGAAAAAGCCTGTGACTATCCACATGATCAATGCCTCTCATCATTTTATACACCTCTATCAGGTCACCTCTCATCCTCCGACGCTCCAAGGACAAAAGGCCAAGTTCACTCAACCTATTCTCATAAAGCATGCTCCCCAATCCAGGCAACATCCTTGTAGATCTCCACTGCACCCTTTCTATAGTTTCCACATCCTTCCTGTAGTGAGGTAACCAGAACTGAACACAGTACTCCAAGTGGGGTCTGACCAGGGTCCTATATAGCTGTAACATTACCTCTTGGCTCTTGAACGCAATCCTACAGTTGATGAAAGCCAATACACCATATGCCTTCTAAACCACAGAGTCAACCTGCACAGCAGCTTTGAGTGTCCTATGGACTTGGACCCCAAGGTCCCTCTGATCTTCCACACTGCCAAGAGTCTTACCATTAATGCTATATTCTGCCATCATATTTGACCTACCAAAATGAAACACTTCACACTTATCTGGGTTGAACTCCATCTGCCACTTCTCAGCCCAGTTTTTCATCCTATCAATGTCACGCTGTAAGCTCTTACAGCCCTCCACACTATCCACATCACCCCAACCTTTGTGTCATCAGCAAATTTGCTAACCTATCCCTTCACTTCCTCATCCAGGTCATTTATAACAATCATGAAAAGAAGGGGTTCCAGAACAGGTTCCTGAAGCACACCACTGGTCACTGACCTCCAAGCAGAATATGTCCCTTCTACAACCACTCTTTGCCTTCTGTGGTCAAGTCAATTCTGGATCCACAAAGCAATGTCCCATTGGATTCCATGCCTCCTTACTTTCTCAATAAGCCTTGCATGGGGTACCTTATTAAATGTCTTGCTGAAATCCATATACGTTACATCTACTGCTCTACCTTCACCAATGTGTTTAGTCACATCCTCAAAAAATTCAATCAGGTTCATAAGGCACGACCTGCCTTTGACAAAGCCATGCTGACTATCCTAATCATATTATGCCTCTTCAAATATTCATAAATCCTGCCTCTCAGGATCTTCTCCATCAACTTACCAACTACTGAAGTAAGACTTACTGGTCTATAATTTCTTGGGCTATCTCTACTCCCTTTCTTGAAGAAGGGAATAACACCTACAACCCTTCAATCGTCCAGAACCTCTCCCATCCCCATAGATGATATAAAGGTCATTAGCAGAGGCTCAGCAATCTCCTCTCTCGCCTCCCATAGTAGCCTGGGTTATATCTCATCCGGTCCTGTTGACTTATTCAACTTGGTGCTTTCCAAAAGCTCCAGCACATCCTCTTTCTTAATGTCTATATGCTCAAGCTTTTCAGTTCACTGTAGGTCATCCCTACAATCGCCAAGGTCCTTTTCCATAGTGAATACTGAAGCAAATTATTCACTAAGTACCTCCTCTCGTTCCATACACACTTTTGACTGTCTCACTTGATTGGTCCTATTCTCTCACGCCTTATCCTCTTCAAATACTTGTAGAATTCCTCAGGGTTTTCCTTAATCCTGCTCACCTAGGCCTTCTCAGGGCCCCTTCTCTCTCTCTTAATTTCATTCTTAAGCTCCTTCCTGCAGGCCTTATAATTTTCTAGATCTTTATCATTTCCTAGTTTTCCCAACTCTCTCATAAGCTTTTCTTCTTGACTAGATTTTCAACAGCCTTTCTACACCATGGTTCCTGTACCCTACCATCCTTCCCCTGTCTCATTGGAATGTACCTATGCAGAAAGCCATGCAAATATCCCTGGAACATTTGCCACATTTCAGCCATACATTTCTTTGAGATCACCTGCTCCCAATTTATGCTTCCAAGTTCTTGCCTGATAGCTTGATACTTCCCCTTACTCCAATTGAACAATTTCCTGATTTGACTGCTCCTATCCCTCTCCAATGCTATGGTAAAGGAGATAGAATTGTGATCACTATCTCCAAAATGCTCTCCCACTGAGAGACCTGACACCTGACTAGGTTCATTTCCCAGTACCAGACCAAGTACAGCCTCTCCTCTTGTAGGCTTATCTAAATATTGTGTCAGAAAACCTTCCTGAACACACCTAACAAACTCCACCCCATCTAAACCCCTTGCTTTAAGGAGATGCCAATCAATATTAAGAGAGTTTTAAGAGACTCCTGGACAGGTACATGGAGCTCAGACAAATAGAGAGCTATGGGTAACCCTAGGTAATTTCTAAGGTATGGACATGTTTGGCACAACTTTGTGGGCCGAAGAGCCTGTATTGTGCTGTAGGTTGTTTTATGTTTCTCTAATATAATGGAAATTAAAATGTCCCATCATGGCAACCCTGTTATTTTTGCACCATTCCATAATCTGTCTCCCTATCTGCTCTTCGATGTCCCTGTTACTATAAAAAACACCCAGTAGAGTTATTGACCCCTTCCTGTTTCTAACTTCCACCCACAGAGACTCAGATTTTAAATAGTGTCACTTGTATGCATTTGTATTTATAAAAAAACACATTGTTTTTTGTCACTTATAACTGGCAAGAAATAAGCAGTAAGGCAATTCAGAACTGTTTTGCTGATTGTGGTTTCAAGCATTCAGGCTTGAAGATGCCAGAAACAGCCAGGAGTGAAACTGAAGTGATTTCACAACTTCGGCGCTTTAGGAACCATGACGAATTTGAAGGTATCACAATCACCTTGAATGTTACAATGAAAATAAAGGTATGGAGGAAGCAATCATCGAAAGCATTGTTTGAAGGCCATCCAGTATCTGCACTACTTTTGTTCATTTACAGTCAATCAAAAGAACATGGCAGTAGACATTGGATTCATTCCTCCATTGATAACTCTTAGGAACTAAGACACAGTTTTAGAGTACTGTAGTAGTTTTGGTAGTGTTCTAATTGTTTTGTTTTTCATTTAACTACATTATTTGGTACTCAGGTAAATAGTAGTTTGACTTCTTTTAGCCATTTTTAACAATTGCCATGCAACTGTAGCTAACTGGGACAGCCATTTAATTGGGTCAAAATGTAGTGGTCCCGACATGTCCCAGTTAACTGGAATCCACTGTACTGGATTACTGGGCACATGCAGTTGCTGAATAGTGGTTAGAAGTAACTTGAGGCAATGTTTCCACAAATTAGCAGTCAGCATGAGGTTGATGAGCTACTTACATCGGAAACGGCCTGTATTTGTTTGTAGTGTAATGCAGCCTGTCCACGTTTAACTCCCTTCACAATTTAATCATTCCCTCCCCACCACCCCAACCCTTAGGAACTTTCCTGCTGTCCTGCTGGCCATAGTTTTAGGGACTCTCTATGGCTGGATTCTTCAGAGGTGGAATAATGCAAAAGACCAGTAGAATTTTTTTGCTGAGAAAGGAACTCAACTTGGAATGAGAATGGGGTGTCACAGTAGTGTCACAGGTAGTGTAATGCTATTACAGCACTAGCAACCTAGCTTCAAATTTGCTGCTGCCATAAGGGCTTTACAACTCTTTCCACAACAGCATGGATTTCCTCTGAGTACTCCAGCTTCCTCCTACGTTCTAAGGAAGTATGGAATATGTTTAGTAAGTTGTGGGCATGCTACGTTGGAGCTGGAAGCATGGAGACACTTCATTCTTCATTCTTTATCTGTTAATGCATAGTTAGAGCAGTGAAGTGATTCCATGGGCCGCGTTGTGGTCTTTGTGTGGAGATGTAGGAATTCTAGGAGCCCTCCAGCTTTCTGGATAATCACATCTGTACCAGGTGCACCAAGCTGCAGCTCCTTAGAAAATGTGTCAAGAAACTGGAGGTGCAGATCAATGCTCTTTGGCTCATAAGGGAAAGTGAGAAGATGATAAATAGGAGCTACAGTGAGGTAGTCTTAGGAGACATGGTGATTGGGTGGAGAGGAAAGAGAAATGGCAGCCTGTGCAGTGTACCCCTATGGCTGTTCCCCTCAATAATAAGTAAACCATTTTGGATACTGTTGAGGAGAACTTACTGGGGGGAGCCACAGTGACTAGGTCTCTAGCTCTGTAGATGAGATGGGAAAGGGGGCAGAAGAGGACTGCAGTAGTGATAAGAGATTCCATAGTTAGAGGAGTAGACTCGAGATTCGATGGATGCGATAGAGATACCCGGATGGTATATTGCTTTGTAGGTGCCAAGGTCAGGGACGTCTCAGATTGGTTCCACAACATTCTAAAGGGAAAGGGTGAGCAGCCAGAAGTCTTGGTGCGTACTGTCACCAATGAAATTGGTAGGAAAAGCAAGGAGGTTCTGAAGGGAGAACTTAGGGAGTTGTGTAGAAAGCTGAAAAGCAGTACCTTCAGGGTAGCAGCCTCTGGATTGCTGCCTGTGGCACGTGCCAGTGTGATTAAGAATAGAATGATTTCACAGGTGAATGCATGGCTGAGGAACTGGTGCAGGGGGCAGGAGTTCAGATCTCTGGATCATTGGGATCTCTTTTGGGGAAGGTATGACCTGTTCAAAAGGGACGGGTTACAACTGAACCCAAGTGGGACCTCTACCCTTGCAGGCAGGTGTGCTAGACCTATTGGGGAATGTTTAAACTAATTTGGCAGGGGGATGGGAAATGGAGTGATGGGGCTGTTGGTTTACAAGCAGAGGCAGTGTGTAGTAAGACTGTCAGGAAGGACAATCAGATGATATGGAAAAATTGCAGCCAGTTGGATGAGTTGCTATGTAAAAGTTGGACAAAATTGAAAGGATTGATGGATATGGGAACGAAGGTATTATATTTGAATCCACAGAGTATACAATAGGGTAGATGATTTTGTAACTCAGTTAGAGATTGACAGGTATGACCAATTGGGGATCACTGACCTGTGATGAAAGAAGATTATAGTTGGGAGCTTAACATCCTGGGATACATATTGTATTGAAAGAACAGGGACATCGTCAGAGGCGATGGCATGGCTCAATTAGTAAAAAATGATATCAAGTACTTAGAAAGAGGTGTCTAGGATCGAGAGATGTAGAATCCTTTATGGTAGAGTTAAGAAATTACAACAATTTTAAAGACTCTGATGGGAGTAATATACAAGCCTCTGAGCAGTAGCCAGGATGTGGGCTGCAAATTATAACAGGAGATAGAAAAGTCATGTCAAAAAGGCGATGTTACAATAGTCATGGGGGATTTTAATATGCATTCAGGTTGGGGAAATCAGGTTGGTGCTGGATCCCAAGAAAATGAATTTTAGAATGCCTACACGATAGCTTGTGGTAGAGCACACTAGGAGATCAACTATTCTGGATTGGGTGTTGTGTAAAGAACAGAATTTGTGTAAGGACCTTAAGGTAAAGGAACCCTTAGGAGTCAGTGATCATATTATGAGAGAATTCACCCTGCAATTTGAGAGAGAGATACTAAAGTTAGATACATCAGCATTACAGTGGAGTAAATGGAAATACAGAGGTGTGAGAGAGTTGCTGGCCAAAATCAATTGGAAGCAGATACTAGCAGAGATGACAGAACAGCAGCAATGGCTTCAGTTTCTGGGAGGAATTTGAAAGGAGCAGGATAGATACATCCCAAAAAAGAAGTATTCTAAAGGTAGGATGACACAACTGTAGTGGACAAGGGAAGTCAAAGCCAACATAAAAGCAAAAAAGATTGCATATAAAAGAGCAAAAATTAATGGGAAGTTAGAAGATTGGGAAAATTTTAAACAAATGCAAGGCAACTGAAAAAACCATAAGGGGGGAAAACGATGAAATATGATGGTAAGCGAGCCAATAATATCAAAGAGGATACCAAAAAGTTTTTCAGAGATATAAAGAGTAAAAGAGAAGTAAGAGTAGATATTGGACCACTGGAAAATGATGCTGGAGAGGTTGTAATGAGGATAAGGAAATGATATATGAACTGAATAAGTATTTTGCATCAGTATTTACTGTGGAAGATGCTAGCAGTAACCTGGAAGGTCAAGAGTATCAGGGGACAGAAATGACTGCAGTTGCTATTACTAGGGAGATGATGCTTTGGAATCTGAAAGGTCGGCAGGTAGGTAAGTTACCTGGACCCGATAGATTACACCCCAAGGTTCTGAAAGAGGTAGCTAAAGAGATTGTGGAGCCATTAATAATGATCTTTCAAGAATTGCTAGATTCTGGAATGGTTCCAGAGAACTGGAAAATTACAAATATCACTCCAATCTTCAAGAAGGGATGTTGGAGTCAACTGTCGAGGATGTGGTTTTGGGGTACTAGGAGGCACACGATAAAATAGGTCAAAGTCAGCATGGTTTCTTTAAGGGAAAGGCTTGCCTGATAAATCTGTTGGAATTCTTTGAGGAAATAACAAGAAGGATAGACAAAGGAGAATCAGTGGATTTTGTGCACATGGATTTTCAGAAGGCCTCTGACAGAGTGCTGCACATGAGGGTGCTTAACAAGATAACAGCCCGTGATATTACGGGAACAAATCTAGCATGGGTAGAGCATTAGATGATGAAACTGATGGCTTTGTGGCCAAGCTTGCAGGTGGTTATGAAGATAGATGGAGAAGCAGGTAGTGTTGAGGAAGTAGGGAGGCTGCAGAAGGACTTGGACAGATTATGAGAATAGGCAAAGTGATGACAAATGGAATATTGTCAGGAAGTATATGGTCTTGCAATTTGGTAGAAGGAATAAAAACATAGACTATTTTCTAACTGGGGAGACAATTCAAGAATCTAAGGTGCAAAGGGTCTTGTGAGTCTTTGTCCAGGATTCCCTAAAAGTTAATTTGCAGTTTGAGTCAATGGTGATGAAGGCAAATGCAATGTTGACATTCATTTTGAGAGGACTAGAATATACCGCAAAAGTAAGAATGTATTCCTGAGGCTTTATAAGACACTGGTGAGTCCTCACTAGGAGTATTGTGAGCAGTTTTGGACCCACTATTTAAGAAAAAGTGCTAATATTGGAGAGGGTTCAGAGGAGATTCATAAGAATGATTCTGGGAATGAAAGGCTTATCTTTTGAGGAGCAATGGGCTTTTATGCACTGGAATTTAGAAGAATAAGGAGAGATCTCACTGAAACCTATTGAATGTTGAAAGGTCTTGATAGAATGGATGTGGAAAGGATGTTCCAATGGTGGGGGAGTCTGGAACTAGATTGCACAGACTCAGAATAGAAGGATGTCCATTTAGAACAGAGATGAGGAGGAATTTTGTTAGCCAGAGAGAGGTGAATCTTTGGAATTTGTTGCCTGTGGCAACTGTGAAGGCCGGCTCATTAGATGTATTACTGGTAGAAGTTGATAGGTTCTTGATTTAGTCAGGGCACGAAAGTTTGAGAGGGAAATGGGTCAGCCATGAAAAATGGTGGAGCAGACTTGATGGGCTGAATGACCTAATTCTGCCCCGATGTCACTTGGGCTGCCTCCAGCACATAGTCAGTCTGTGTTGGTCATTGACACAGACCATGCTTTTCAGTGTATGTTTAAATGTACATGTGACGTACAAAGTTAATCTATCAGTAACAATGGATCTTGAACTTTACCAGAGTCATTTTGACAATCTGTATTAACGTAAAGAACTGGTAGAATAGTCAAATAAATGCAGTTCCTCTTGCATTAATAGAACCTGAATATAGTTTAAATAGTGATAGAAACTGTTTTCTTTCAATAAAGTCAAGGAATATCCAAATATCTTGGAAATAGCCTTTCGTAATGATAATATTACTGAATTGAATTATTAGATCTATGAGAATTGATCGCAAAATGGTTTAAGCAAATTTATTAATGTTTCTGAGTATTTTCGGAATTGAATGATGAGCTTATCTTGAGTTAAATATGATGGACCTTCACTAAGTTAATACTTCTATGATATAAAAATTAAATGTCGTCCATGTCCTCTTTTTACCATACATTACTGTTCCATAAAACCTTAAACCTTTACATTTTGACGGATTTCCATTGCAGAGCAAATAAAGATTTCAATTATGTTGTTTAATATAATTAAGTGCTTGGAATAAGAGGATATGCATTCTAATTTCAGCATTTATTAATAATGCACATGAATAGTAAATGCCAAAGAAATTTCTACAGATGTAAGGCATTGGCACTTTGAATTTCTCAGCTTTCTTCCTGTTTAAATTATTTTCTCTTTTATATCATTTGTTCAATTAAATTTCTAATTCTTCTTGTGTCTAACAGCTACCTGATCCGGCCTGATCCTTTGGCTTATGTCCCAAACAGTAAACCCAATCTCAAGATCAGCACTTGTGAAAATAACGAAGGTGGACGGGATACAAAGGAAAACACCCAGCTTTAGTTAACTGGTCAGCATTATTAAAAATACCACAACAAACTTCAATGAGAATTGTTAGGGTTTTCAGCATTAAAGTGGCTAGGTAAGAAACACATTACTGTTAGTGGCTTGTTGGAAGCACTATAAACTGGGACAGAATCAATTAAACCAATGTATGGCCAATCATCTAATTCACGAAGTCTGAGTGATTCAGGTAAGTTTAAACCTTTTCATTAATTCCTAGCCATATGCTGTCATTGTGGCCCTGTTTCTTAAAATATTATTATAACTAGGAAACACATAATGCAAGAAATGCAGTGAAATTAATTCCATTTCTAGCAATCTTTTGCAGAGTATTAAAATCTGACAGCAAATGAGTCCTCTATATGAACAAGCGTATCTATTAATGGAAAACATGGCAGGTTTACTGGAAAGCAACTAGGAATTAACATATAATGGTATTCAAGTATTATGTTACAAGTAATTTCACATACATAAGTCATTTGCACTTATCTGTATTTTGGTCTCTCAATATAAAGTAACTTCATAAACCTTAAAGTAAATCATATCTTGTCTCAAAAGAACAACGGGGAATTTACATTAGCAGGAATTCTCCTACTCAGTCTCACTCACCACTCCCTCCCCAGCTTATTTCCCAGGGGCAAGTATTTAATGTAACACAGCTGGGGAGGCTGCATCAAGAAGTCATGAAATGTCACCGTGGAGCTCTGTCACAGTGTAGTACTTCACTGAGAATAGAGTAGTTTCTGAGATTTCCATAAAGTTGAATACTAGCATCCATAACACACCTAATCAATGCCTAATGACCAAGACCAACATTTAATTGTCTAAATTCTGTCCTCCTTTAAACCAATAACTTTTCTGGTACACAGACATCATATAAGGATTTATTTCAGGCTGCTGATCTTCCAGGTTTCCAATGTAACCTGGTCCTATTGTATTTCATGCCATTGATCATCCAAATGGTGTCAACTGCTCTGGGCACCATTAAAGAAAATTTTCCAACTATTCACCGTGATGGATAATTGTAGAATTTAGACAAGTTGCAGAATTTTTAAATAAGAGTGGACCCTCCAAGGACAGTAACTACAGATAACAACAACTATGATGTGTATTGAACAACACAGACCACATCTCTATAAATCTAAAGTGTAAACAAGGATGACGAATAAAATATTGGATGTGGTCCTTTTGAATATTTGTGAAGAAATTATTTAAATGTTTTCTATTAAATATTATACAAAATGTATTATATGTAATTTGCCAAAAAAGTAACATAATATAAATTATATTAATATATATTAAGTACTTTTTGTTTACTTCGCTTTTGACTGAGTGAACAAAGACATGATTGTGTGGTCTTGAATCTTGAATAGAATATAACAGGTTACCTCACCGACAGGTAAATTAACAACTCTGCAGGATAACTGAAGTGCTATAGTACTGAACCTATAACTGATCTATTACTTGAACAGAAAAATTGGTCTGAATTTGGACAGGGTCAAATCAAGCAGCCAAATTCCTGCCTCTAATTTACATCCTGGAATGTACATGACTGCCAGGAGGCAACATCATCAAACTTGGAAGCAGCGCTTTCCACAATTGAGTGATGTTTTGAATAAGAAACACCAGACTCACCACCATTAACTCTGAAACCTGACTGTTATTTAAATCTGAACGCTTTAACTTTGAAACAAAGCTCATACCATTTCTAAATAGGAACTGGGAAGTATAGTTTCAGAAATAGTGCTCTATTTTATTGGTCTTCAATATTAACCTTTTCAGGTTTCAATCTTCATTGCTGATTTGAAAAATACTCATTTTTTCTACAGTTTTTGTCAAATTCATAATAACGTTACTACACTATTTGAGAAATACATGGATTATCCAATGTTACAACTTCTGGGAGAACTGGAGCTGGAGACAGAGAGGAAGGGTAGTAGTGTGGAAGCAAATCTTGATTTTCGACTTTGTAAGCACACAATCAGGTGACAAGAATCAAATTATAAACTCACATTTGCAAGACACTTTCTCACCAGGGTGTTACGTATTTGAATTTACGATGTGCTCTGAACAAGCTGGCTCATCGTTGGTTTAAATTTGTCCTATAGTTTCCAGTCAGTGAGGAGTAAAGGGTGACTAATGGTATGCCTGAAGGAACATTGTGAAATACAAGCCAAAGAAAAACTGGAGGCATTCAGAAGATTTGTGTTTATCTTGTATCAAGTTGTGGTGGAATGTTTAAGTGAAATGGGAAGTATGAAATATTTGCAAGTTATTTTTAATGCAAACGCAGTTGAACTTGCAAATGGTGAGAACAGAATGGACAGTGATTTAAACATGGCATGTTGATCAACTTTTAGTTGCTAAAAGAATGAACTGGCAAAGGCTATTGAAATACCCAGTCATTTTGTAATATCACTAAGCAGCAATGAAACTTAAATCTGATAATGCATTTTGGGACCAGTTGAAGAATTTTCAATCTGCTTTTGCTGAACTGAGTATAAAAAAAGACAACAGACAATAAACTTTGAACTAGAAACAAACTGCATACAAAACATGAGAGTGCAGTTAAAATATCACATTTCAGGGGAATTAAGTTAACAGAGCTATGAGACAAGATGGTTTGTGGCTGATTTGTCACTAGCCTACCTTATATTAGCTCTCATGAAAAAAATATAAACTGCAAATGTGTTTAACTCTCCCACAAATAACTGTAGGAGACTGTGACCAGAAAGTTTGCACATTAAACTTGCTGCATGCAGGAGCACAGTGCAATTAGCAGATGCTAAACGGAATCCAGTGGCCTATTGGATCAATTGTCTTCTGACTTGTTGTTCCAATATAAAATATATCTGCTTTGATTTGGCAGATCACTATTAATTTTGGACCCTAAAGCCATTACTGTAGCTTTTTGATTCATTTCAAAGCACCCAGTCCTATACTACTTCATACACTGCTTCTCTATTGTTGTTAATAATGTACTCAAATATATCTGACAATACTGTCCATGCATAAAACAGTTTAAACAATATCAGATTCCGTGAAACATCAGTAGCCGAAGGATCAATAGCTTAAGTTGTTGTCTGGAATGCTCTTTTATAATTTAATGAAAGAATCGAAAAGATAATGCAACTTTAGTGTCTAAAAAATTGTACTCTCTCTCATACTATTTTGATTCACGTGTTCGTAATTTATATTTCCTTCCTGGTCATTTAATTGCATAACATAATTTGTTCAGAAGCTATTCAAATTGCCAAATGTTGAATTATTAAATTTTGGTTTTGCAACTAAATGATTTTTTAATTGCACGTGTGTCTCGCATATTGCATCGTCTACAATATTTGGATCATTGTACTGGTATATCAGTTTTTTGCTATTAAAAGCTAAAAGATAATTAAATTTATGATAAGCTCAACAATTATTTCATACTAATACTTTAAAATGTGTCTGAGTGTATAGCTCTAAGTGAACACAGGTTACTATAGGCAGTAGACCTTGTATAGTAGAAGGAAAAGGCCCTGGCATGGTCAGGGGCTTGTATCCAAGGTTACAACAGAAGATCAACTGGGAACTAAGTGAAGAATGTAATTCAGGTAAGTGCGTAGTGATGCATTTTGGGAAGATAAACCAGAACAGGACATACATTGTAATTGACAAGGCTACAGGGTGTTGTTGAACAGAGAGATTGGAATAGTTCCCTGAAAGAGGCGACATAGACAAGATTTTTTAGAAGGTGTGTGGTGTGGTTGCCTTCATCAGATGGGCTACTGAGTACAAGAGTTGGGATGTAATGTTACAGCAGTACAGGACATTAACAAGTCTATCTGTAATATGTGCATTTCTGATCGTAATACAGTACTTTAAGAAGCATGTGATTAAGCCAGGTAGGATGCAGGAAAATTTCAAGGGGGATGTTGCTGGGACTAGAATTATAAGGAGAGAATGGATAGGCTGGGACTATTTTATTTGGAGCAGAGAAGACTAACAGGTGATCTCATAGAGGTTCATTAAATTATGAGGGGCATTTATAAAGTGGATTGTCGCAGTCTTCTTCTTAGAGCAGGTAAGTCTAAAACTAGTTTAAGGTGGGAGAGAAAAGATCAAAAAGCAAAGTTTTCCACAGAGATATATGTAATGAGCTGCAGGAGAATATGGGTAAACTAGAACTGTCTGAGGTGGACACCTTGGTCAGCATGGATCAGCTATGATTCTGATGCTTGTGCATCTTACCAGAAAACCTCTGCACAACATCAAATTTATATCTCTATCATTGTTCAGTCCTCTTGTGCCAAGATGAGGCCACCCTCAGGGTGGAGGAGCAGCACCTTATATTGAATCTGGGTACCCTCCAATCTGATGGTATGAATATCAATTTCACCTTCTGATGAAGAAAATTCCCCACATCCCCTCTTCCTCTATTCCCTATTCTGACCTTTTGCTTCTTCTCATTACATCCACACCCGGGTCTCCCCCTCCTTCCCTTTCTCCCATGGTCCACTCTCCCCACCTATCAGATTCTTTATCCAGCCCTTGACCTTTCCCACCCACCTGCCTTCACCTATCACCTTCCAGCTAGCCTCTTTCCCATCCCCCACCTTTTAATTCAGGAATCTCCTCCTTTCCCTCTCAGGCCTGCAGAAGGGTCTCAGCCCAAAACATCGAATGTTTACTTTTTTCCATAGATGCTGCCTGACCTGCTGAGTTCCTTCAGCATTTTGTGTGTATGTTGCATCAGATCTCCAGCATCTGCAGATTTGCTCATGTTTGTGATCAACTTGCTATTTCTCTTATTCTCCCCTTCCAAATAAAAGTTGTACCATCTTGATTTATTAGTATGTTTCCCCAATACTTGTCACTTTGAGTGCGGATGTGTATAATGCCAGATTCCAAGCCTGAATTTCAGGTGATGTTTGGTAGCATTCACACACATGCAAAGTAAAAATTGTACTCAATATATAACACTGTCAGAAACCTTTTCAAAACTTTTATGAGGATGTTTCATAGACCAGAGGGCCTAACATTATAGGGAGAACTTGGTCAGGCTTTGTCTTTATTCCTGGGAACATAAGAAAATTAGGTTCAGCTTTATCGAGACACTTAAATTATGAGAAGCGTAGATCAGAATCAGGCTTATTATCCCCAGTATGTGTCATGAAATTTGTTAACTTAGCAGCCGCAGTTCAATGCAATACATAATATAGAAGAAGAAGAAAAATAAAATAATAATAATAAGTAAATCAATTACAGTATACGTATATTGAATAGATTACAAATTGTTCAAAAAACAGAAATAATTGTATATTAATAAAGTGAGGTCGTGTTCATGGGTTCAATGTCCATTTCGGAATCAGATGGCAGAGGGGAAGAAACTGTTCCTGAATCGCTGAGTGTGTGCCTTCAGGTTTCTGTACATCCTACCTGATTGTAACAGTGAGAAAAGGGCATGCCCTGGGTGTTGGAGGTCCTTAATAATGGATGCTACCTTTCTGAGACACTGCTTCTTGAAGATGTCCTGGGTAGTTTGAAGGCCAGTACCCAAGATGGAGCTGACCAAATTTACAACCTTCTGCAGCTTTTTTCAGTCCTGTACAGTCGCCCACCTGCCCCCTACCAGACAGTGATGCAGCCTGTCAGAATGCTCTCCATGGTACTACTATAGAGGTTTTTGAGTGTATTTGTTGGTGTACCAAATCTCTTCAAACTCCCAAAGAAGTATAGTTGCTGTCTTGCCTTCTTTATAACTGCTTCAATATGTTGGGACCAGGTTAGGTCCTCAGAGATCTTGACACCCAGGAACTTGAAATTGATCACTCTCTGCACTTCTAATCCCTCTAAGAGGATTGGTGTGTGTTCCTTCGTCTTACCCTTCCTGAAGTCCACAATCAGTTCTTTCGGCTTACTGACATTGAATACCAGGTTGTTGCTGCGACACAACTCCACAAGTTAGCATATTTTGCTCCTGTATACCCTCTCGTCTCCATCTGAGATTCTACCAACAATGATTTTATCATCAACAAATTTATAGATGGTATTTGAGCTGTGCCTAGCCACACATTCATGGATATAGAGAGAGTAGAGCTGTGGGCTAAGCACATACCCCTGTGGTGCACCAGTGTTGATCATCAGCAAGGAGGGGATATTATCACCAATCCACACAGATTGTGGTGTTCCGGTTAGGAAGCTGATTCAATTGCAGAGGGAGGTACAGAAGCCTAGGTTCTGTAACTTCTCAATCAGGATTGTGAGAAAGATGGTATTAAATGCTGAGCTATAGTCGATGAACAGCATCCTGACATAGGTGTTTGTGCTGTCCAGGTGGTCTAAGGCCATGTGACGACCCATTGAGATTGCATCCGCCGTTGACCTATTGTGGTGATAGGCAAACTGCGATGGATCCAGGTCCTTGCTGAGGCAGGAGTTCAGTCTAGACATGACCAACCTCTCAAAGCATTTCATCACTGTCGATGTGAGTGCTCTCAGGTGATAGTCATTAAGGCAGCTCACATTATTCTTCTTAGGCACTGGTATAATTGTTGCCTTTTTGAAGCAAGTGGGAACTTTCTTTTAAGGAGTTAATAGACAGTGGTTACTACTTTTAATTTTAAATTGATGTTTATATTTTTATTACACCCTAGCAGGAAATGGAGAATAGGTGAATGCACAGAATAGGCTAAGGTCAGATGTGATAAAAGATCTTCAACCTGAAACATAACTCCATTTCCCAAGATGCTATCTGACACGCTGAGTGTTTCCACCGTGTTAGTTCTCTTACAGAGATTAGACAGGTGTGCAATTTTAGTAGCAAATTTTGATTTATGCATTTACACAATTGACCAACTCACATCAGAAAGGAAGTAAGGTTTTTGAATGTGTTTGGGACAGTTTTCTGCAGCAATGTATCAAAGAGAACTTCCATGGTAAACCTATCAATAGTAGGGAGAAGGCAGGAAAATGGGGTTGAGAGGGAAAATAAATCAGCCATGATCAAATGGTGGAGCAAATTCAATGAGTTAAATAGCCTAATATGCTCCTATGTCTTGTGGTATAAAATAAAAATAAGAACAATGCAAAGATAGAGTCAGAGTGATGGAAACAGAGAGATAAGCACCTACATCTACTACAGACAAAGTCTGGCAGGCTTTTGATTTAGGAATCATTAAAATTAGATGCATACTGTAAGTCATCTACTTGAGGTAGACTGGATGCTCAGGTCATCAATTAGCCTAATATCTTTATTGTGAAATTATAGAGTGGTTGTAGCAAAAATGACCACCATTTCATCATTGTATTTGCATCAGCTCTCCACCAGAGCCACTCAGTTGTTTCAATGAGAGCTTTTCCTCTGCAGTCTTACAAAGGTTTTCCCCAGCACATAGCTATCCAATTGCCTTTTTAAGGATCACAATGGAACTCGTGTACACCAAAAGTGCATTTAGCATATTGTGTGAAACAGTTATTCCTTATGTCACTCATAATCCTTTCACTGTTTTTGTCTACTGTGACTTCTCGTCTTCAATCACTCCATAAATGGGAACAGTCACCTGCTATCCTCTCTGTCCACACTGCTCATCCGTTTATAGATTTCCGATTTCTCTTCAGCCGCGATCTCTAAAGAAGAACGTTCGAGTCCCTCCAATCCCTCATTCTGGAAACTATCCTCAAAAATCTTCTCTGGATCTTTTCATGTGCCTCCACATTCTACTTATGAAAACATAGAACTTAGAAGATAGAACGGTACAGCACAGGAACAGGCCCTTCAGCGCACAATATTGTGCTGAACCAGCTGAAAAGCAAATCAAAAACACCCAAACACGAATCACTGCTACTTACACCACGTCCATATCCCTCCGTCTTCCTCACATCCATGTGCCTATTCAAGTGTCTCTTAAAAGCCTCCATATCAAGCAGGTCATTCCAGGCATCCAGCATTCTCTGAGTAAAACATTACCTATTGCTGTGTCTGTACAACTACATATCAATGAAATAAAGGCACACATGTGGAGGTGGCCTTAACTGGTATATTCACATTGCAGAGTGAGAGAGAATGGATCAATGCACATGCATAGTTATTAGCCAATAATCTGTGCTAAGGGGTCATTGCACTAAGAGAAATAGGTCCATATATTACACTTCCTCCCCCTTTAGATTAATGTAACATAAAACTGTAACAGAACATTCAATTTCCCTTTATTCAAATGAACCCATGACACATTCTAGTTCCACTGGCTGCGTAAGTCCAGGGAAGACAATCTCCAGCCCCACCAAACATGAGAGATTGAAGTGCAAGCCCCCAAACCCCCTCCCCATTTGTGTGGATGCTGCATGATTTGTTACCCTGTTACAAATGAGTGCCACGAAATAACAGAGAGTACATTCCATGCTATTAAATGATTTAGCTTTATAATTCTTAATTTGACTAAAGGATTAGTAAAGAAAAAGCAAAAAAAAAGGGCCAATTTTAATGAAAAAGTCTTATGTACACAAGTTGGAGCTCCTGGTTTCCCTTTCGCTGATCCTCCTTCGATCTACCGAGCTTTATCGAATCATGGCCATGCTCCGGGTCAAGTCCTACGACCTCTTTTCTCTGGCATCTTCTCCCTTCATCCCACGAAAGATAAAAGACCCAGCTCACACTGGTGTCAGGCACAAAACACGGAAAACACACTCCCTTCATTGGACGGCTCACATTCCAAAGCACCTGTTATCTCTGACCATAACCCAAACACTGCTTCTACAGAGATACCATTGTGTTAGCGTTGAAACCTTTCCCAGGGTGTTAAACTCTCCCCCCACAAACATCGTCATGTCCTCATGACACTGAGATAATTTGCCACCCCTTCATACAAAGCACAAACTCCAACCCCAGGTGTAAATGGCAATGACATAGCTCACAAAGATGATAGGTGCCACACTCTGTTCCCCCAGTGCTACACAGGCCAGCCTATCTGGGAGTCTCCTGACTCTCTGAGACCTCTTTACCCCATCATCTACTCCTTCAGGTTCAGATACTCCTTGGGATACGTCTGGTCCACATGGCGAGTTCTCCCCCAGTCTATCACTCGTGCCCTCCAGCAACTCGGATCTCTCTGCCACTTGGCTGAGCCCCACTTCATCTCCTTCATGGTTCTGCTGAAACTTAAACTGTCCTTAGATAGTTCCCCCCAATTTCACCTGACTCGGTGTGAGAAGGGTTGGGAATCTTTTCCTCAATCAGTGGGGAGTTGGCAAAAGACAGCATATACCACACCTCCATTTCCTCATACTCCGAGTCCAGATCCCATTCAGGGCAGGGGCTGGTATAACCTCTCCTACTGTTGGTCCTTCAGTCGCTCCGCATCTCTGCAGAGTCCTCTTACTAGGTGTAGGCTCCAGGTTGGGCTCTGGGTCAACCTGCACCTCTTGTCCCACAGACGGAAGGTGGTTCCAATGGAGAATCTTGGCAGGCCCATTCCCATCCTTTGGTTTCACCCAGAAAACTGGTATGTTTTGCATCTGACTCTCCACTATATAGGGCGTAACCACCGAGCAGTCAGCCAACCTCTGGAGATCTGGTAATATCCATTCCTCAAGTCCAGCACACTGACCCACTTCGCACCACTCAGACAGGGCAGCGCGTCTTCGATCCTCAGGACTATATACTGGTCAGGGACGGTGTGCCTGTTCAGAGTCCTATAGTCCACACACATCCATACTTTCCCATTCTTCTTCCTGGCCACTATTATCGGGGACGCATAGGGGCTTCTGGATTCAATGATGATTCCAGCTTCCTTCAACTTACACAAATGCTGCCAAATGTCTTCCACCTCTTCAGGGCCAGTCACCATGACCTTTCTCTGAACGGGGTGTCCTCAGTCACCCTGATAGTGTGATGAGTGCTCTTGGAACAACCCACATCAAACTCGCCAATGGAAAAGACACCTTCCAGCTTCAACATCTTCTCTATCAACCTCTTCTTCCAACCCACAGGTACCGGGCAGTCCCCAAAGTTGAATGACTCAGTGGTCAACTTTCCCACTTTCGCAGATAGTTTCTGCCCGGCTTGTCTCACAGGGACACTAGACATTATTGTCACCAGGAAGAGATGCGCCAGGGGCATCCCCTGCTTGAAGGTGACCTCCTTCTTCATTGTGTTCCTGAGAATCACTGCCATCCTATTCTTCTGTACAACCAAGGGCTTCTGCAGTTCAGGCCTCACCAGTACCCCATCAGGTATGCCTAACACCTCTTCCTGGTCTTCCAGAGCATCCACCAAAAAACTTCGGCTCAGGGATTTCAGGAAACTTGGGGTTTCCCATCACTCTTGCTACTTCCCCAGCCGTAACATGATTGGCTTTGACTGGGTGAACCATACAGTCCCTCATCTAAGCTCATTATCCGGCCGAATGTGGCCACGCACTTCCTCGAAAGCAGCTCAAAACACTGGGTGAAGGGGCAATGTTCCCAGAAAGCTCTCCAGCTCTCTCCTTGCAATCTCTCATTAGCCTCCTCACAATAGGAGTATTTTCTCCACAAGGATTGAAACTCCGCCCTTCTCAATGGGGTCAGGACAAACCAGCGCTAATGTATCATGAACCTCAGCCACTCCCGCATCTGCCTCTGAAAACTCCAGCATCACTGACAGATAACCATCATACGGGTAATCACTCGCACTAAGACCGCAGATCTTCAGTGCACTGAGTGCTGTCAATGGTAAATGCGTCAAATACTGGTTGTAAAAGAAAAGGTACATCAAAGTGACCTGAGACCCTTCTCGCAGAATCCCGGCTGCCAG
This sequence comes from Mobula birostris, assembly GCF_030028105.1. Lineage (NCBI taxonomy): Eukaryota > Metazoa > Chordata > Chondrichthyes > Myliobatiformes > Myliobatidae > Mobula > Mobula birostris. Next base: position 78,570,053 of record NC_092381.1, read on the forward strand.
CGTAGTCTGTACCCTTAGAGTGTCTGCTTCCCTATCAGCTCCATCATACGAGGAGGTAGGGGGCACACCCACTGATAAGAGCCGGGTCATCTCAGTTCTCAACTCTGCCACGATCTCCTTTACCACTTCCCTGGATGGGCTATCTGTGGTCACTGCAACACAGGAGGCTACCCCACTGACAGAGCCCTCCCCCCCACCCACGCGCCTCCAATGTGTTCTCCTCCTCCTGTACCTCTCTGATCAGCTCAGCAAACGAGGGAGGGGGCGCATCTTACGAGACAGTCAGAGACCCCAAGCGATCAGGTTCTAAGACTGGTCACCTTTGGCTATTTGGTCCATTCTTAACAGATCCACCTCAGCCATCTGAATAGCCCCTCTACGCTGCAAGCAATTTAGCTGCCTCTCCAGCCGAAAAATGTAGGCAGAAAGCTTCTCCCCCTCCTCCTGACACATGTTCTGAAACCCCATCATGAGCTCCAATGGGCTTCTTGTCATGCCAAATACCTTTTCTAGTGCTTGCGTGTAGGCCGCAGAAGTGGAAAAGAGTTTCTATGCTTTTACGGCTCTCACTACATCAACAGCCCAGCCTGTCAAGCTCTCAACCAATCTCTGTTGCTTTACGTCGTCGGAGCACTGCCACTCATCTAACAACTGGGAGGTCTGCTCTGCCCAAGTCTCATACTCCTCCTCCCCTTTAGGGGTGGGCTTCGTTCCCGAGAACAGGTGGAGCCTAAGATAGCTGGGGATTTTGCCATTTATTCGCCAGGGTGGTAAGGGCCACTGCCAAATCAGAATACTCATCCCTCAATGGAGGACTCATTAGATCTTCTATATCAGACCATTCCTTCCCCTCGCTCTGCAGAAACGAGAGCACCCTGTCTTTGAAGTCTCTGCCCCCAGCTACGGGAGACTCGGCTTGCGATTTGGTCCACTCCCCTACACTCTCCTCCTCCCAGAAAGTACGGATAGCCCACAGCCCAGGTCTCCTGGAGCCCCAGTAGTACCAGGCAGTTCAACTGCCGTTATGTCAGCGCTTGTCTGGACTAAAACAAAATCTTTGCCCACCATTTTATCCAACCTTCGCCCCACAATCGTAACTTTTCCTATAGCTTTAACAGTACTTAAACTTCGAATTAACAATTCATCAGTACATACTTAAACACACAACCCACTGGATCAATGCTCAGGGCAATCACACAGCACCTAATGAAATCGATCCTGGACGAGTCCCCACAATTGAAACACTCTGGTTCCGCCGAATGCATAACTATAAGGAAGACAATCTGCGGCCTGGCCAAACGTCGGAAATTGAAGCACAAGCCCTCCAAAACCTCCCGTTTGTGTGGATGCTGTGTGATTCGTTCCCCTGTTACAAATAAGGACCGCGAAATAACAGACAGCGCACCACATACAATTAAGTGATTTAGCTTTATAATTCTTAATTTGCCTAAAGGGTTAGTAAAGAAAAAGGAAAAAAGTAAAGGGCCCATTTTAATGAAACAGTCTAATGTGTATAGGTTGGTGCTCTGGGTCAAGTCCTACGACTTCTTCTCTCCAGCATCTTCTCCCTTCATCCCCCCACCGAACAAAAGACCCAGCTCACACCAGTATCAGGCACACAATGCAAAAAACACACTCCCTTCATTGGACGGCTCACATTGCAAAGCACCCATTATCTCTAACCATAACCCAAACACTGCTTCAACAGAAAGACCATTATGTTAGCAGTGAAACCTTTTAGATTATATTAGATTAGATTCAACTTTATTGTCATTGTACTGAGTACAGATACAAAGCCAATGAAATGCAGTTAGCATTTAAACAGAAATGCAAAGAATAGTGTTATTTACAAAATAACTGTGAATAAAAAGTAAGTGCTACAGCACACAAATATAAAAGTATCGAGACAGTACAATATGGGTGCAATACTGCTTAGCGCTGTGATGAGAGGTTCAGCAGGGTCACAGCCTCAGGGAAGAAGCTCTTCCTGTGCCTGCTGGTGTGGGAGCGGAGGCTCCTGTAGTGCCTACCGGATGGGAGGAAAGTGAAAGGTCCATGGTTAGGGTGAGATGCATCCTTGATAATGCTTTTCGCCCTGCCCAGGCAGCGTTTATGGTAGATGTTCTCAATGATGGGCAATTGTGTGCCGATAATACGCTGGGCAGTTCTCACCACATGCTGGAATGCTTTGCGGTTCGATACGGGACAATTGCCGTACCACACTGAGGTGCAGTTGGTGAGTACGCTCTCAATGGTACAGCGGTAAAAATCCATCAGTATCCTGGGACAGAGGTGAGCTTTCTTGATGCTCCGCAGGAAATAAAGGCGCTGTTCCACCTTTTTGATCAGGATGGAGGAGTTCAGGGATCAGGTGAGATCCTCGGAAATGTGGACACCAAGGAATTTGAAGCTTGATACACACTACACTACAGCTCCATTGATGTAGATGGGGACGTGAGTGTGGCTCCGAGCATGCCTGAAGTCCACAATGATCTCCTTGGTCTTCTGGGTGTTAAGGGCCAGGATTTTGTCGGCACACCACGCAGCCAGGTGCTGGACCTTGTCCCTCTAGGCCGTCTCATCATCCCCTCTGATCAGGCCAACCACCGTGGTGTCATCTGCAAACTTGATTATGGAGTTAGAACCATGTGCAGAAATGCAGTCATAGGTGAAAAGGGAGTACAGAAGAGGGCTCAGCACACATCCTTGAGGCACGCCAGTGTTCAGGGTGAGAGTGGAGGAGGTGAGATTGTCTAACTTAGCTGATTGGGGTCTGTTAGTCAGAAAGAACAAGGTCCAATTGCAGAGGGATGAGCTGATACCAAGCTGGTGAAGTTTGGTGATCAGCTTGGAGGGGATCACAGTGTTGAATGCCGAACTAAAGTCAATGAACAGCATTCTGACATTAGAGTTAGGGCTGTCCAGGTGGGTCAGGGCAGAGTGAAGTGCCTTGCAGATGGCGTCCTCTGTTGACCTGTTGGTGCGATAGGCAAACTGATGGGCGTCCAGGGTAGTTGGCAGACAGGATTTCAGATGTGGTAGAACCAGTCTGTCAAAGCACTTTGCAGTGATGGGGGTGAGTGCAACTGGGCGGAAGTCATTCAGGCCCGTGGCAGTGGAATGCTTCGGCACTGGCACAATGGTGGTGATCTTGAAGCTTGTGGGGACAACTGCTTGGGCAAGGGATAGATTAAAAATGTCCGTGAAGACCCCAGCCAACTGCCCTGCACAGACTCTGAGCACATGGCTAGGTATTCCATCCGGACCAGCTGCCTTCCATACATTCACCCTGCTCAGGGTGGCGCAAACATCAGAGGTGGAAAGTGAGAGAGGTAGTTCACCAGGTGGGAGATCCGCTTTGAGGGTGACCTCCTTGTTCTCACGGTCAAAGCGAGCATAGAAGTAATTGAGCTCATCAGGGAGGGAAGCAGAGCTGGAAGGAGGCACAGTACTAGATGGTTTGAGGTCTGTAATCACCTGTATGCCGTGCCACATGCACCGGGGGTCTGAGGAGTTGAAATGCTCCTCGATTCTCTGTATGCTTAGCCTGAGAGATTCCCCTCCTCAGGTTGGCCCTGGCTGAGCTGTAAGCCTCCCAGTCTCAAAACCTGAAGGCTGAATCTCTGGCTTTGAGCAGGAGGCGAACTTCTCCATTCATCCATGGTTTCTGATTGGGGAAAACTTTTATTTGTTTTTATGATGTCACTGTATCTACACACTTGTTGATGTGCTCAAGGACAGAGTTGGTATATAGGTCAATGTTAATCTAAGTGTCTGTGGTGTCAGCCTTTCCCAGGGCGTTACACCCATATTCAAATAAACATGCTTTCACAATAGCAGTCCACAACTAACTTCACTGTATTTTTTCAGGATAGCACATCTGGACCTGTGGAGCAGCATCAAGTTTGGCAGTTGTCTTGACAAAGACAAGTTCCTCTGTGATGTCACGTTGCTGTTGGTGACATGATCATCACTGAGAGGCGAGTCCAATGGCTGTAATGCCTCTGTCTTGTTGGATGCAATCGACTCAGGTGTGTTCTTCAGCTCAGCATCCACTGCCTGGTCCACATGATGTTTCCATGTATGATCTCCAACATCCACAGTGTACATCAGTGGTCAAGCTCTTGTAGCTATCCTACCGAGTGTCCACTTGTCTTCTTGGTAATCACATCTAACTTCCTTGCTGATTTACTTGGCAACTGGCTGAACTGTTTACTCTACATTTCCCACCATAGATCTGGTTTCAGGAGGTCTTTGTGAGATCTCAGATTCCTGCTTATGAACAGCATCGCAGGTGTTTGATTTGTCATTTAATGAACAGAATTTCGATACACAAAAAGGAAGTTGTCCACTTTGCGCTGTAGGGAAATATCCTCCCTGCCATAGCTTTAATGGACTTCTTGAAGGTTTGGATAAACCTTTCAGCTAACTCATTCATTGCTGGGTGGTGAGGGACTGACTTGAAATGCTTGATGCCATTTTTCTTCATGAACGGTCTGAATTCTTCTGACGTGTATCATGGTCCGCTGTCACTCGCAATTTGTCCATGTAAGCCATTTCTGGAGGAGGTAGTTTTCAGAGTGGAAACAGTCTTTTTTGATGTGGTTGACTTCATTGGTTAACCTCAGGCCACTGAATGGGCATCCACAACAATCAGAAACATGGTGCCCATGAGTGGCCCAGCAGAGTCAATGTGTACTCTTTGCCATGGTGAAGATGGCTACTTCCACAGGTGTAACGGTACCTGTGGGGGTGCATTTTGAACTTTTTGGCATCCTGAACAGCTTTTGGTCAAGTCTTCAATCTGTCTATCTTTTCCCGGCCTCCACACGTAGCTCCGGGTGAGACTCTTCACTTTGACTGTACCCAGGTGTTCTCCATGCAGATTTTCTAACACTCTGGTGCTCAGTTTGGCGGGAACCACAACACGTCATTGATACATCAGGGTTCTTTGACATACAGACAGTTGCTCTCGTCTCACTGTGAACTCTGGAAACATAGGATTACCATGAGCTGGCCATCCTTGCACAGTGATTTCATAAACTTTTGACAATGTCAGGTCATTCCTTGTTTCTCTTTCCATTTCAGAAATTGTTACTGGCAACTGGTTCACCAATGCTGTGTGGAACATTTCTGCTGGGTCACAGAATGAAGACTTTGCTTCTTCAGTTGTCAAAAGTGGAAGAAGTGACGAGCCGTCTGTGTTGTTGATACCCTTGAACTCTATGTCATAAGAGTGGGCTCCTAGAAAAAGTGCCGAATGCTGTCACTGGGTAGCAGTCACCACTGGGATTTCCTTCCTGGGATTGAAAATGGACAGAAGAGGCTGATAGCTTGTCACTAGAGTGAACTTTTATCCATAGAGGTAGTGGTGGAAGTTCTTTACTCCCCATATCAGACTAAGGGCCTCTTAGTTAATCTGTACATAGTTATGTTCTGTGCTCATCTGTTGACTTAGTCAGTCAAATGCAATTGGATGTTCAGATCCATCCTTCACAGCGTTTGACAAAACGGCACCAATGCCATAAGGGGACGCATCGCGCACAAGTTTGATGGGCAGAGAGGAGTCATAATGGGTGAGGGCAGTCCATTTGATGTTATTATTCTCTTTGTTTCCTTGAATGCTCTTTCACATCTTTCTGATCATTCCCAAAAGGGTGTTCAATGGGTGGAGCACTGTAACAATGTTTGGGAGAAACCAGTGATAGTAGTTTACAAGGCCCAAGAATAACCTGAGCTGTGACACATTTTCTGGTTTGGGTGCCTGCAGCGCCTCTTCAATCTTCTCTTGTGACTTATGTAAACATGCTTGTCAATGATATGTCCACAGTATGAGATTTCATTCTTGAAAAACTGACATTACTCTTCCTTGCGCTCAGATAGGTAAACATTTTACAAAGGTTCTGCAGGTACTCTTCATCATTCATGCCAGTCACAATAATGTCATCAAGATAGCATTGTGTTCCTGGGATATCTTGGAGCACTTGGTTTATTGATCTTTGCCAAATTGCTGGAGCTGATGTGACGCCAACGACGAGATGGTTATACTGGAACAGTCCCTTGTGAGTGTTGATTGTGAGGAACTTCCTGCTTGACTCCTCAATCTCCATTTGCAGATAGGCTTGTGATAGTCAATATTTGAAAACCTCTCCTCACCCGCCAAAAGTGCAAAACTATCTTCGATTCATGACAGGGGATACTGCACCGGGCTGATGCTCACTTTGAAATCCCCATGTATGCAAACAGCCCAAGCCTTCTCTTTCCTGATCACTGGGGCAATGAGTGTGGCTCGATCACTCCACTCAACCTTGGAGAGAATGCTAGATACCTCCAAGCTCTGAAGTTCAGCATCCAATTTAGGATATACTACATAAGGCACTGGATACTGTCACATACCCCGTGACGGGTTAAAGAACCAGCAGAAATGGAAAACACTTTGGAGTCCAGTATTGCTATTAACTAATATGATTTATTAGTAACTACACAATACAGTAATATAAATGTAGATAAATCAAACAGATTGTCAATGAATGTTTATATATAAAAGTGCAGAGATATATGAAAACCAAGCTTCTCCGAGTCTAGGGGCAAATAGATACACTTACAATGATGAGTAAAGTTCAGTTCAGTTCGTGGTATTGAGTTGAGTAGTGATGGAGAGAGAAAGAGGGAGAGATTTGAGTCTTCAGGTGAGCTGATGCCATCGATCTTCCTGTTGTCCTCCGAATTCCCTTGGAAGTCACCCACTGTGACCACAACAAAGGGCACTGTTCTTCTGTAGTGGAGTTATCAACCCAGGCAAAGGTTGGACACACAAATAACTCCCCACCGGTCACGCCCTTTTCACATTGTAAGAGCTACTGATCGATCTGCCAGATCGATCCTCCAAACCCACCATTTCTGCAGGCACAACAAAGCTCATTCAGTGTCCAAAACCATGTGTTTCAGGTCTATCATCTGACCTTCTATTTATCTCCTCGTAATGAGTACCAACTGTCATTCAAACAGCTCCTCCCTTCTCTGTAAGAATGTACAAGCAGGCAATGTCCTTGTAGAAAGTATAAACGAACTGTGAGCAGTTTTCCTCTTTCTCTCTCTCTCGCTTAAAAACAAGATGTTGGTGTTAAATAACTCTCTCTCTCTCTTTTCTAATGCACAGTTCATAGGGGTAATCAAACACAGTTCATAGGGGTAATTCAGGACCCCGTCACAATACTCTTCATGGAATATTGGTGTTGCTGCTTCATCCAGTTCAATTATGGCCTTCATGCCTTTGAGTTTACCAATACCTGTCTCATACACCTTCTCATTAGTATTAAGTAGCTGTGACAGTCTCTGGTTAGTGCTACCATTTGGGCTACAGTTGCCTGTTGATGGCACATTGAGAGTTTCGATCGTGTGCCAGTCTGGTTGGATTTTTCTCAACCATTCACGTCCAAAAAGTGCTGGCCTTCTAGTTTTCAACACATAAAGTTCTAACTGCTATGTTTTGCCTCAGTACATCACATTTACTTTCATTTTGCCTTTGGGACAGACTTTTTTGCCTGTGTAGGGCTTTAGCATCACTGAGGTTTTTTTCTAAAGGTAGCTTAGAAAACAATCTATTGTAGTCAGCCTTGGGAATTCTGGACAAAGCTGACCCTGTATCCATTTTCAGTTTTACACCAGATGCATCTGTTGTGATCTATATGATTTCACGATCTGCTTTAGTAATGCTATGCAGTTCTAGGCATGACAGCTCACACTTGTTAGATTATGTTGTCTGATTCCATTTCTCATCAGTCACTTTAAGCATTTGCTTAAGTTTGTGTTTGAAACTATTCACTCTGTGTGGTTTTTCTCTATGGTTGTGCTTTTTGTCTGACTTGCACATTCTTTCCATGTTACCTTGTCTGTGACACTTTCTACAAACTTTTTCTTTGAACCAACCTTCATCTGCATCATGGCAGGATTTGCCACATTGATAACACCTTTTGTTTTTTTGCTCCATTCAGGGACATTTTCATCACATTTTCAGGTTCGCTGTAGGTGATGAAGAGCTTTCAGTGGTGCCATCTTTCAAACCTCTGGGGAGCATTCTCTCTGAGGATAGCGGCATTGACAACGACATCCAGAGCCACATTAAACGGGCATCAGCTGCCTTTGGGAGACTTCGGTGTAGAGTCTTTCAGAACAGGAGCCTTCGTCCCTCCACAAAGGTTGCCGTATACCAAGCAGTCTGTGTCACCACCCTCCTTTTATAGCTGTGAAGCTTGGGTAACCTACAGCCATCACATCAAGTCCTTGGAGCGCTTCCACATAAGCTGCCTCCAGCGCATCCTGGGAATTACCTGGCGTGAGCGGGTGCCTCACACTGAAATACTTGTAAAGACCAACTGCAGAAGTATTGAGGCCATGATCACCCAGCGTCAGCAGCAGTGGCTGGGGAACGTGATAAGGATGCCCCCATGTTGGCTACCCCGCAGAGTGTTATATGGCCAGCTACATCATGGTCGACACTCAGCTGCAGGGCCAAAGAAGCGCTATAAGGATCAGATGAAGAATGCTTTAGGGAAGTGCAAGATCAGGCCCGAGGACTTGGAGGAGGTTGCTGCTGACTGTACCACTGGGCAACAGCTATATGGGGACGGGGTTCGTATTCTGGAGATACAAAGAAGACAGCAGAAGAGAGCCAGGAGAAACGCAGCTATGGTTGTCACCATAGAAACATAGAAACATAGAAAATAGGTGTAGGAGTAGGCCATTCGGCCCTTCGAGCCTGCACCACCATTCAGTATGATCATGGCTGATCATCCAACTCAGAACCCTGCACCAGCCTTCCCTCTATACCCCCTGATCCCTTTAGCCACAAGGGCCATATCTAACTCCCTCACCACTACTACATATACATGTCCCACCTGCAATGGAGCTTGTGGGTCCAGGATAGGACTGTATAGTCATCAAAGATCTCACCGTTAAAGGAGTGGACATCATCATCGGATTTCGATGGACAAGAGAAGGGACATTTTGTGTATTTCATATGCTAAACTCTTTTTTTTGAATTTCTGCTGCATCCTTTGCTGCAATCTCTAATGATATTGTAATGGTCAGTGCCTATTCTAAGGTTAGGTCTCTTTCTGACTGTAGCCTCTTTTGAGTGCTTTGGCCATGTATGCCACATACAACCTGTCCCTTAGAGCATCAGAAAATCCATCTCTAAAGTCACAGAGCTGGGAAAGTTTGCGTAGTTCTGTAATGTATTCAGAAATACTTTCATCCTTTGGCTGGTTCCTTTTGTGAAATCTAAATCTCTCAGCTATTACTTGTGGTTTAGGGCTCAAATTACTTTCTAAAATTGCAACAATTTCATCGAACGTCTTGCTTGCTGAACTTTCTAGCACCCATTAAGCTAAGAAGCATGGTGGCGTTCTTTTCCTCATCCACGTCATTGGCATTATAATAAAGTTCAATTCTCTTGATATATGATTCCCAGCCCGCATTAACACTATCAAGTTTGTCAGCTTTTCTGACTAAGGCCAAGGTCATGTTATTTTCACTTTAACTTTGCTAGTTGGTCATCTTTCACTGTGTACTATGCAGTTACTCACATGTCCGTGACAGGTACGTACTGATTCACTCTCTCCTCTCGTTGTCACTCTCCTTTCCTCCGAATTCAGTAGTCTCATAACTGTTGGTGCAGTGCTAATATTTACTGATATTCAGGTTCATACTGAACATCAATTTGTTGTCAATTATGCAAAAGCATGTGCACAAAGGTGGCTTTAACTGGTATATTCATATTGCAGAGAGAGTGAACAGATCAATGCGCATACGTAGACATCAGATCAATGCACATGCATAGTTATCAGTCAATGTTCAGTCATTGCATTAAGAAAAATAGATCCATACATTACAGCCCTCACATCCCCTTTGAATGTACCCCGTCTCACCTTTCATGCATGCGCTCTGGTATTAGACATTTCAACTCCGGCAAACAGGTACATCCTGTCTACTCTATCTATACCTCTCATAATCTTATAAACTTCTATCAAATCTCCCTTCAGCCTCTGCCACTCCAGAGAAGATAACCCAACCTCTCATGACAGCTCATGCTCTCTAAACTTGTCAACAACCTGGTGAAACTCTTCTGCACCCTCTCCAAAGTCACAACATCCTATCTATAGTGGGGTGACCAGAACTGTATGCAATGCTCCAGATATGGCCTAACCAGAGTTTTATAAAGTTGCGACGTAACCTCTTGACTTTTGAGCTCAAAGCCTTCACTAATAAAAGCAAGCATTCCATAAGCCTTCTTAACCACCTCATCAACCCGTGTAGTCACCTTCAAGGAGCTATAAACTTGGATCCCAAGATTTCTCTGCTCAATAATATTGTTCAGGATCTTACCCTTAACAACATACTGTCACCTTGCATTTGCATTATCAAGGTTCAACACTTCCACATTTTTCTGAGTTAAACTCCATCTGCCATTTCTCTGCATATATCTGTAACTGGTCTACACTGTGCTGTATTTTTTGCAAGGTTTCTACACTATCCACAACTCAGCCAAAATCTCGGTTTCATCAGCAAATTTAATAGCCCACTCATCTACATTTTCAACCAGGTCATTTATATACATCACAGATAGCAGAGATCCCAGTGGAACTTCACTAATTATAGACTTACAGCTCGAATAAGTCCCTTCATCCACTACCTTCTGTCTTCTATGTGCAACCCAGTTCTGAATCCAAACAGCCAATTTGCCATGGACCCCATGCATCTGGATTAGCCTCCCATGACGGACTTTGTCAAATGCCTCACTAAAATCGATGTAGACGATACCCACTGCCCTATCCTCATCGATCTCTCTTGTCACCTTGTCAAAAAAATCAATCAAGTTGGTAATGTATAACTTGTCCAGCACAAAGCCATGCTGGCTTTCCCAAATTAGGCGATGGGTTTCCGATTGCTCAGATATCCTATTCCCAAGAATTTTCTCCAGCAATTTCCCTGCAGCTGATGTAAGACTCACTAGTCTACAGTTCGCAAGGTTTTCCCTTGTTCCTTCTTAAATAGAGATGCAACATTAGCAATTCACCAGTCCTCCAGGGCCTCCTGTGCTGAGAGAGGAGACATAGCTTGAAATAAATAGAATATTCCAGTGACGTGCATCCATGCCCACTGGTCCCCTACTTCTGCTATCCTTCAGAAATATGCGTTTATTAATGGAAATATTTATTTACTATATACTGTTATGTAACATTTAATAAATATACATTATTACCTAATCTTCAGCCTCAGCATCCATTTTCAAGTTCCCATTTCTCTCAATGTTACTGATAAGCTCCACTATTTTATTTATTATTTCCTGCTTACATGCCTACATATAAACAAGAGATAGTACACAGAAGTTTAACTTGCCATTTATGCTGGCAGCTAATCTTATCTTACACACCCCCTTTGCACACTTCCTTCTTTTTATGCTTAGCCCATCACTCCTACGGGGTTAGAGGCTGCTAACAACAGCTCACCAGAATCCTCTACCCTGAGCCAGTTTTCAGCTTGTTCTCAGGTGTAGTCCATTTTCAAAGATCCTTCCTCTTCCAGGGATTAGGTCCTTAGATCTTCTGTTGGCGTTTCTGTAGCACTGGGTTTTTATGAGATGGAATTGATAGCCCCACGTCTAATCCTCCTTCTTTCACAGCTGGGCTTGTGACTGTCCCAGCCAAAGTTTTGCACAGTCTCTTATTTTAAGTTTAATTTTAACTGTCCTCCTGATTGTGATCAGACTGGTTTTCACTTGTAGTCATACATAAACACTTCCGATGTACATAAGAGATTTTGCACATGCTGAAAATCCAGAGTAACACATACAAAATGCTGGAGAAACTCAGTAGGGCAGGCAGCATCTTCAGAGAAGAATAAACTGTCAATGTTTCAGGCCAAGATCATTTATCAAGACTGCTCTTTTAATCTTCTTCTTTTGTAAATATTTCATTATGCAGGGATCGTAGGAGATGTTATTCTTCCTTGAATTTGCATATGAATGTGCCTCATCCATAGCTGAATTTCGTCTTCCACAGATACAGCTCATTTCTCTGTTAGGTTTCTACTATCAACAATTATTTCAAGTCTATATGGGCCAGATCCGTTGTTACTCTCATTCCACTCAAATTATTTTTTATTTCTCCTTTTCCGTAACTACCCTAAGTCTTACGACATTATGTTCATCTACTAAGTGTTTCAGAAGCAGATATATCAATGTTGCCTGTTGGAAAGGCAACATCCTGCTGTACAAAATTATCCTTTGTACGTTTTAGTATTCCCCCAACCTTTGTGTCATCAGCACAAGACCCATTTTCATTACTCTCTCATATTCATAAACCTCCTCTGAACCCTCTCCACCCTTCCTTAAATAAGGGGCCCAAACGGCTCGCAATATTCCAAGTGAGGCCTCACCAGTGTCTTATAAAGTCTCAGCATTAATCCTTGTTTTTACATTCTAGTCCTCTTGAAATGACTGTTAAGATTGCATTTGGCTTCCTCGCAGTTATGTCTTATCACTTTAAAACATTAAACTAATTTAGAGGACCAGGCAGGGAGTCTGAAATATGCGTGTAGTTTTAGTTTACTTTAAGCGAGGCATGAATGTATCACGTGATGGTATAATGATGTGTGCAATAAAGATATTTTTACATGTAACCCATAATTAATTATTTATTGGAACAAGAGTGCTTAACTGACCAATATACAGTATATATACAGTATATATAACATTACTCAAATATTATTGAAATTTTAAATTCACAACACTTCTCCTCCCTACTTAGCTATAAACTCCCACAATATAGAATGCATCTCATCTGTATATGCAGTATGCTATATAATACAACTACTATATACAGACATCCACAGCATAGTAAATTTTAAATTGTCCTATTCAGGCCTAAAGACTTAATCACTGTGGAGAATTTCTTACTCTTGTGGGTTATATCTTTCCTGATGAGGGGGACCACTCTGCTGGGCTGGTGAATTTGCTGCCGTGAAAACAATCTCAGGTTCTGGTCCTCCTCCGTGGTGATTATAAGCGATAACTCTGAGACTGCAGAGAATGGTTCTGATAGTTCTGAACACCTTTCTTCTCTTTTTCCTCATGGATCTACTTCAGTCCTTTTTTCTTTCTCACATTCATTTTCTATTTCACATCATTCTCTATCATACACATTCTTTCTTTCCTTCACTTTCCTCCTTTTTCTTCTAACTTGTGAATTTTGATCTTGGGAAGATCCATTTAGTTCACTGGATTATTCTCAGTTGCTCCCTTTACAATCTGATCTCTCCTCTTGGTTTCCACATCCACAAAATCATCTAAAGAATCTTCTGTTTTCTTACCTCCATTGACTCCTTTCTTTTTAACCTTCCATTCGTTCAGCTGGGCTTTGGTCTTTTCATCTACTTTTTGTATCCCACTTGAAGTTCACGCAATAACCGTAATACACACAGTGTAGATTCCTGATCTTTATGCTCACCAAAGCGAAATGCTTACAACTTTCCTGAAGATCCTCAAACTCTCTTCCAGCTTAAAACCAAGCCACATTTCACAAGTAACTGCCTGATTCACATACCAGAAGTTTTCTCGATATGTTGCCTACAAAAACTGCTGTAGTTGGATCATTGCTTTCATCACTGACACAATCCCTCTGAGCACCATGGTCCTTCATTGGTCCAATATGTTTTCCAACCAGAGGCACAGAAGTTGGCACCAACACCTGTTTGTCCTCTGTTGGGCAACAGTTCCCAACTCTGTTGGGATATGGCATGCAAATTGTGAATGGATCTCCAACCAAGTTGTAGTTGGCTCAGCCAATCCCATCACCACAGTGCTTATCCTCCTGTTTTTAACCACATACAAGCTCAATATGGCTTATTAGTTGTTGTATTTTACTGTCACGAATGTCATTCCCACAGGAGTTATCTTTTCTCCAGTGTAAGTTCTTAGTTGGATATCTGCAGGCTTCAGTTTGGTATCTTTGAAATGCCTCTCAAACTCATATTGTGGAATGACTGAAACAGCTGGACCAATGTCTAATTCCATTTTAATTAATTTGCCATTCACTTCTAGCGAAAGCCATATTGCTTGTCTGTTGTTAATTTTCACACTGTAAATCACAAGGCTGCAATATTCTGTAGTATTCTCAGCATTTTCAGATTTTTCAACAGCAGCATGCAGATTAGTTCTTTTTGAAACTACAACTTGCCGTTTTAGCATTTTCTCTTCCCTGAGCAGTCCATTTAATTTTGTCTGCCCAACATACGCTTTGTACATGTCCAACTTTGCCGCATTTTCTGCAAGTTTTGCCCTTAAACCTGCATTGGTCTGATGCATGTGAATCCCTACTATAATAGCAATGCAATTTGTTCAGCCAGGCCATTTTCTGCTCAGACAATGCAATTTTGCTCATGCTCACTTTCATTCTTGACTGCAACTGAATTATGTTTATCTTTCTCTGGTTTCCATTGAAACAGCGATTTCCATTGCTTGTTTGAATGTACGCTGTGCTTCAATTAGGAGCTGTTTTTAAATGTTTTCTTTTAATATTCCACAAACTAAACAATCTCTTAGTGTATCATTAAGCCCATTACCAAATTGACAGTGCTCAGACGATCTCTGCAATTCAGCCATGTATATTGAAATAGACTCCCTTCTTTTTGATTCCACTTGTGAAGCCTAAAGCGTTCTGTAATCAACAATGATTTCAGTTCTAAATGTACCTAAATTACTTTTACAGTAGCACGAAAGCTCATTTCTGGTGGATTGGTTGGGGCAGTCAAACATCGAAACAAACTGTATGCTCTTATCCCGAATGGACTTGGAAAATTTGCACCTGCTTCTCATTGGTTATTTCATTTGCTTCAAAATACTGTTCCAATAGCTCAGTGTATATGAGACAATTACCCAATGTTCAATCAAACTCACCAATCTTTCTGATGTAACCAGCCATTTTTGATTTTTTTTAATGATAGTATCACCTGGTACTCACAGTTTATTAACCCTGAATTTTTCTGTTTCCTGCCTTTAAAAAAAGTTGACTGTGTCTTTGCTTCCGAAGAACTTTTGTCGGTTGCTTTCGTTTTAAGCTTGACTGTTTCTCAATGTGCTGGGGTGCCATTTTACTCACCAATGTTCCCGCTGCACTTTATTTTATTTCAGATGTCTCGCTGCCATTTTACAGGTCGGTAGCCAACTTGGGGTCATTTTAAAATACCTTGTCACCAATGGTTTGTCTTGTAACTTCAAAATATTAAACTAATTCAGAGGAACATGCAGGGAGTCTGAAATACAGGTGTAGTGTAAGTTTACTTGAAGTGAGGTGCACATGTATCATGTGGAGCATGATGACGTATGCAATTACCATATTTTTACATATAACCCACAATTATTTAAACAAACAAGAATGGTTAATCAACCAATATATGTGTATATATATAATTATTCAAATATTATTGAAATATTAAATACACAGCACTCACCACTGACACAACCTGCAAACTAACCTTTAGGAAATCCTGCACGAGAACTCCCAAGTCCCCTTACACCTCGGATTTTTGAATTTTCTCTCATTTAGAAAATGGTCTGTGCTTTTACTCCTTCTACCAAAGTGCATGACCATATACTTCCCAACATTATATTCCATCTGCCATTTCATTGTCCATTTTCATAATCTAAGTTCCTCAGTAGACTCTCTACTTCCTCAACACTACCTACCCCTTCACCTATCTTTGTATTTTCTGAAAACTTGGTTACAAAGCCACAAATTCTATCATTCAGATCATTGAAATATTACGTGAAAAGAAGCAGTCCAACACCAAACCCTGCGGAACACAACTAGTCAACAGCAGCCAACTAGAGAAGGCTACCTATATTCTTACACTTTGCCTCCTGCCAGTCAGCCATTATTCTATCCATGCTGATATATTTTCAGTAATACCATGGGCTCTTGTCTTGTTGAGCAGCTTTTTGCATGAAATGTTGCTCTGCCTTCAAGTTCAACCTTCCAAAGTCTATCACATCACACTTTTCTGAACTGAACTCCATCAACCACTTCTCAACACAGCTCTGTATCCTATCAATGTCCAATTGTAATCAATGAAAACCTGCTATACTATCTATAATACCACCAGTCTTTGTGTCATCAGCAAAATTAATAACCCACCCTTCCACTTTCTCGTCCAAGTCATTTATAAAAATCAGGAAGAGTAGGCATCTCTATCTGAAAGTAATGCCCTGGTTAAGGTTTCTACTGCTATGCTGTGAGGCATTGTTATTTTAACAGTTTCCTACAGAAGCAGTGTGTCCTGCTAATTAGAGTGTTTTGGTTTTGGCTAACACTAAGGAGCCATCTTGTCCAATTTAGGAAATTTATGTCAGCCTATCCAGATTGTCTTGGTACGTATTGTAACTATCTGCTCAGTGGGATTGTCTTGGAAAATCAAAAGGACTGGACGGGATCAAATTTCTGAAGGACAGTTGTCTGGTTTGGGGTCTTTTTGTTGGAGCTGTGGAGCAGGGCAAAAGGGAAGATGCAGAATGCTGCTTGAAGGAAAGACCCTGTTGTGAGAAGTGCTTTGTGCAGATGAATGTTTTAAAGGAGGAAGTGCCAATACTCCTGAGTTAGCCAGTTCATTCAAGATGGTCTTCAAGGGAAGTTGGAACTGTGACTGGTGTCCTTCACGTAGAACTGTGTGAGTAAAGTGATACACCTGACTATTTCAGTAATGAGCTCCAACGTTTATGTGCATATTGGACCAGTTTAACCGTAATGAGCCCTTTTACTTTTTTTGTTAACTGTTTGATAATGTTGAAAATTGGTAAATATACTCTTTTATAATTTTATGCTGGTGTACAATCTGTTATTTCTTGGTGACCGATAACTGTGTATGGGACAGTATTTTCACAGCATTCACTACAATCAATGTTCGTTAATCAGAACATCCTAGCTTTCTTGTTTGGTTGAACCTCAAATCATACCAATCCTAAACGTACATTGCTGATAAAAGGTGGCCTTATTACCACTGAGTTATTTGGTTGCTAGCAGAGACAGAGACAGCCAAGTTTGTATTCGAGCCTGGTGAGAGAGTTGCACGTACACACTCCTAATTCTGGTGAGCTATCAGTTTTAATGTATCCAAAAAAGAAAATCTGTTAGGTAGTAAGTTTGATTCAGAGTCTCAAACCTTAGCTGCCTCATCCTCCCAGTCTGTCACCCAGGTGCTCCAACTTCTACTGCACATCTCCCTCAACGTGCTGTATACAAAATCCTCAGCCTCATGGATAGCCTACAGTTGCTGTCCCAGCTCAGAAACATGGGCCTTCAGCTGAAGTTATCTCTGGAAACATATAGTCTCCAGGGGAATGCCACCTTCAACGTGATACATTCCACTCACCCAAAATGCCCTACAAAGCCTCACTCTCACAAACTTTTACAGATATTGCTAATCTGCCCACTACCTGATGCACACAAATGTGATTCTCCTGCAGAACTGACTCATTAAAACTCCCTCACTGCCCAGAGGCTGCTCCACTTTGAGGAGTGTGTGTACCAACCACACTCTGTTTTCTGGGCCCCTCTTTTCGAGCTTCCAAGCTGCATTAGTTGATTCAGCTGACTTCACCTCATCTCACTTTAGACACATAATTTTCAAACTAAAGATAAAGTGACTAAAGCACATTAAGTCAAATCATGCTTGATCCAAACCATCACCCTTCACTCACTACCTTAACCCCAAGCACCCCTACACCTATCCCAATAGCACCATCCTGCTGCTGTGCAGCTCCCAACAACATGGAGGCGATGCCCAATTCTGCAGTTATGTATGGAGGGGCCTTTCAATAATTCATCTGGAGCCCTGCAACCACACCACCCGGTTGACCCTGATGAAGCCCTATTTTCATTTTTTAAATTATCTTTATTAATCAATGCTGAGTCCTGAGTAGAGCTAGAGGTCAGATGCACCCACTACAAATAGTCTTCATCATGACTAGATCATCACAATTTTTTTGCTGAGCGGATACAACCAATATGGATTTGTAATGGCTATTTCTTCCAGATTATCACAACAGCTTTTTGTTTTGATGAGACGTTTTGTGAAGTTTATCTGAAGTGATCATCTGCTGAAGTTAAAGTAATGAGTTTAATAGCATTTTTTTGACAGAAGTGTAGTAATGACTTGAAACACATTAGGGGGTAGACAATAAGATTATGTTTTTTATTTGGAGCTTATTTGCAGAGCACAACAAATTGTTTAATAACTTGCCACTTATTACAATATGGGGCAGCTTACATATTTTGCATTGACAACAAATGTGCATTAAATGCTTTGTTTTTTTCCCTCATAAATACTGCAAAAATGGTGCTGCTATCTGTTCCTCCTTAAGACGTTGTCATTTTAGTGAAATGTTGCTGATTCCAGTCTGTGTAATACCTTAAGTTATGCTAACAACAAGAGCATATTTTACTAAGAAAGGATGTCCTAGCCAAAATTATTACAGCTGTCAGATGTTATCTCTGTGTGAAAGATGGAAAAAGAAACCCCAAAGCTAAAAGTTGAACATACATGCTCTGTTTTCAAAGATATGCATACAAAATGATCCTAGTTTAATATGCATGATCCCCTTAATGCTGAACTAAAGCAACAGCATTGACGTGTCAGCTGGAGCTGTGTCTTAAATTTTCTGAGGCAAAAATGAAACCATCAACATAATTTGTGCCAACTGAGCCTCCTGTCAAGGGAGATAAATATATGAAAATGCAGAAAAAGCAGAAAGAGAAGGCAGCCTGCAATTAATTTCTCTCTTGGGATCTTGTGGCAAACGTAATGTTGACTATTCATTTCCCTAAAAGTCTTAATGAATGCAAAGGGAAGTACTAGACTCGTCAAACACTTGCCACAATTCCTTGACATTGGCATAATGGAGTAGATTTTATAAATTAGTAACATTGTTACAGAAATTTAAACAATGGATGACTGTGTCACGAATAGAGGCTGAGGGGTTAACCTTCAAATTGACAGTCTCTGGCTCTTATCCCATTATGAATCACTGTAAAAATATTTGAAAGTGCTTGAAATCTTAAACAGAAAAAGAGAATGCTGGAGATACCTAGCAGGTGAGAACCATGTCTGCAGAGAGAAGGAGAATGAATGATTCAAGACCACAGACTGCTGTGGAGTCCAATTCATGGGGTATATTTAAAGCGCAGGCTGATAGGTTTTTGATTAGTAAGGTTGTCAAAGGTTACAGGGAGAAGGCAAGAGAATGGTGTTGATAGGGTTAATAAATCAGCATGATAGGATGTGGAGCAGGCTCGAAGGGCCAGGTGGCCTAATTCTGCTCCTATGAAGGGTCATCAATGTGAAAATGTTTTTCTTTCTCCATAGATACTGTCTGGGTATTTCCATTAAGTATTATGCCTGTCCTTTCCAACACAATCAAAAAAAATCTCACTAGGGTCCTCACATGTGTTTTACAACAAATATAGTTTTGTAAGTGTAGTTGTCATTGTAATTTGTCAAAGTCAAAGTCAAGTTTATTGTCATATGCACAAGTACATGCATGCACAGGAGCAATGAAAATCTTACTTGCAGCAGCATCACAGTCACGAAGCAGTGTATAAGTAGGATTCACAAGGAGCAAATTGATCATGAGTTATACAAGAAAGCACAACAGGAGCATAAAAATACAAAGTCTATTTTAGTGCCAGGAGGTCAAGGTAGTCATGGTGCTAATAACTTGTGGTGATTAGGGCTGTTTCAGCTGGTTCAAGAACTGAATGGTTGAAGTGAAGTAGCTGTTCGTGAAGCTGGTGGGGTGGAAATTCAGGCTTCTGTACCTCCTGACGGATGGTAGCTGCATAAAGGTGGCTTGGTCAGATGGTGGGGATCTTTGATGATAGACGTTGCCTTCCTGAGGCAGTGCCTCCTGTAGATATTACCGGTGGTGGGGAGGGATGTGCCCTTGATGAATTGGGCAGAGCCAACTACTCCTTACACTCAGAATCAGAATCAGAAACAGGCTTAATATCACCAGCATATGTCATGAAAATTGTTAACTTTGTGGCAGCAGTACAATGCAAAAAAACTGAGAATTACAGTAAAAATATAATTGAACTTAAATAAGCAATGCAAAAAGAAAAGAAATAAAAAGGGGGTGAAGTAGTGTTCATGGGTTCAATGTCCATTCAGAAATTGGATGTAAGAGGGGTAAAAACCAGTCCTGGATCACTGAATGTGTGCCTTCAGGCTTCTGTACCTCCTTCCTGATGAGAAGGCGGCATGTCTAGGGTGATGTGGGTTCTTAATGATGGACCCCACCCTTTTGAAGCATCGCCAGCAGTACAATGCAATACACGATAATATAGAAAAAACTTGAGAACTACAGTAAATATATATATATGTATAAAATAGTTACACAAATTAAATAAGTAGTGCAAAAACAGAAATCAAAAAGTAGTGAGGTAGTGTTCACAGGTTCAACGTCCATTTAGAAATCAGATGGCAGAGGGGAAGAAGCTGCTCCTGAATCACTGAGTGTGTGCCTCCAGGCTTCCGTACCTCCTTTCTGACAGTAACAATGAAAAGAAGGGCATGTCCAGGGTGATGTGGGTCCTTAATGATGGATGCTGCTTTTCTGAGGCACCGAGCTTGAAGATGTCCAGGATACCATGGAGGCCAGTTCCCATGATGGAGCTGACTAAGTTTACTACTCTCTGCAGCTGACTTTGTTCCTATGCAGTAGCCCCCCACCCCATACCAGATGGTGATGCAGCCAGTTAGAACGCTTTCCGTAGTACATCTGTAGAAATTTAAGTATTTTTGGTTATGTACTAGATCTCCTCAAACTCCTAATGAAATATAGCCACTGTTATGCTTTTTTATTTTGTAGCTGCATTGATACGTTCAGTCCAGGTTAGTTCCTCAGAGATATTGACACCCAGGAACTTGAAATTGCTCAATCTTTCCACTTCTATCCCTCTATAAGGATTGGTATGTGTTGTCTCATCTTACCTTTTCTGAAGTCCGCAACCAGTTCCTTGGTCTTACTGCGGTTGAGTGCAAGGTTTTTGCTGTGACACCACTCATCTAGCTGGTATATCTTGCTCTTGTGTGCCCTCTTGTCACCAAGAGAAGCCCAGGTTCTGTAGCTTTTCAGTCAGGACTGTAGGAAAGATGGTGTTAAACACTGAACTGTAGTGAATAAACAGCATTCTGGCATAAGTTTTTGTATTGTCCAGGTGATAAAAGGCCGCATGAAGAGCCAATGCGATCACATCTGCCATGGACCTATTGTGGCAATAGGCAAATTGCAGTGGGTCCAGGTCCTTGTTGAGACAGAAGTTGATTCTAGCCATAACTATCCTTTCACTGCACTTCATCACTGTAGGTGTGAGTGCTTCTGGGTGATAGTTGTGAAGGCAGCTTACCCAGCTCCTCCTGGCACTGGTGCAGTTGTTGCCCTTTGAAGCAGTCGGGAATTTCCGACTGTAACAATGAAAGATTGAAGATGTCTTTGAACACTCACGCCAGTTGGTTGGCACAGGTTTTCTGAGTTTTACTCCATCAGAGCCTGTCACCTTGTGAGGGTTCACCCTGTTGAAAGACAGCCTGATGTCAGCCTCCAAGACAGAGATCACTGGGTCACCGGGTGCTACTGGGATCCTCATAGCTGTAGTTCTATCCCTTTCAAAGTGAGGATAAAACCATTTCTGCACAATCAATTTGCCAGACCAGGCCATGATGCAAGCAGTCAGGATACTTTCAACAACAGATCTGTAGAAGCTTGTTACAGTGTTCAATGACAAGCTGAACCTCTTTAACCTTCTAAGGAAGTAAGGACATTGGTGCACATTCCTTGCAATTGTACCCATGTACTGGAACATCCAATACGTTGAAGGCCTGGAATTTAAAGCT
Source organism: Mobula birostris (assembly GCF_030028105.1). Lineage (NCBI taxonomy): Eukaryota > Metazoa > Chordata > Chondrichthyes > Myliobatiformes > Myliobatidae > Mobula > Mobula birostris. The sequence continues at coordinate 78,591,998 of NC_092381.1, forward strand.
GCTGATCCCTTCCATGTAGGCTGACACATGTTTGCCCTCCTTCTCCTTTCTGAAATCGACAATCATATCCTGATCCAACCTTAGACACCATGATGAGGAAAACACTCCAGCACCATTACTTCCTTGGGAGACTCTAGAAATTTGGCATGTTCCTTTTGACCCTCACTAATTTTTCTTATTGATGCCCCCTAGAAAGCATCCTATCTGGATGCATTACAGCTTGGTATGGCAATTGCCCTGCCTGAGTCTGAGGGAAGCTGTAGAGAGACATGGATATAGCTCAGGACATCACAGAAACTAGCACCTAGCCCATAGATGCTGTCTACATTCCTTGCTGCCTCATTAAAACAGCCAATGTAATCAAATCAAGATGCACAAAATGCTGACAAACTCAGCAGGTCAGGCAGCATCTATGGAGATGAACAGATAGTTACCGTTTTGCGCCGAGACAAGGGTTGAAACATCGGCTATCTGTTCACTTCCATAGGCGCTGCCTAACCTGCTGAGTTCCTCCAGCGTTCTGTGTGTGTTGCTTTGGATTTCCGGCATCATCAGACTTTCTCGAGTTCACAACAAATTCAAAGACTCACTCACCCTAGATGTTCTCTCTTGTCTATTCTCCCATCAGGCAGAAGATACAAAAACCTGAATCACATACAATGTGGTTCAACAAAAGCTTCTATCCTACTGTTTAAGACTAGTGAACAGTTCCCTAGTATGACAAGATATACTCTTTGACCTCATAACGGCCCTGCACCTGTTTGTCTGCTTGCACGGCACTTTCTCTGTTACTCTAATACATTATTCTGCATTCTGATATTGTTTTCCCTTGTAGTACCTGAATACACTGATGTGATGAAATGATATAAATAGGTATCACCGCACTTTTGTACATATGACAATAATAAGTACCAACCAAGGTCAATATTGGTACAGGTGCAAAGAAATCCACTGTCATTTGTACTCACTTCATTTGATTATTCTGAATTAATGAACCATTTACACATATGAAGTTGGTGCTAGTGACAAAAAGGTGCACTTTTCACCCTTTATATTTTGATCTCTTAATAGATAAAATAAGAGAGGGCAGAGTCAGGATTGATGGATTCCAGTGGTTCCTTACCTTAATATAATTTTCATTGACGTTATCCACTCTGTCAAAAATTTTTCTAGTTGCTAGTGATTCAGTCTGATATCAGCTGTTTCCTACTTGGTGACAAACTATGTCATAGATTTTAAAGAAAATAGAAAGATCGAACTAAGATAAACTGACTGACTGTAGGCTCAAATTTACCCCAAACATGCATTGGTACCAGGATAAGCTTAAGGTTGTTGAACACTTGTATCAACTTTGGTGTAGATTTTAATATGCTCCTAGCCTTCTTCAATTAATAAATACAAAGTCATTCTCTTCTTGTGCATTCCAGGGCCAATATCTGGACGAGAAAGTGTTTAATTGTTTTATTTTCTCCGCATGAGTAGATGCATTTATTCCAGTAAAATGGTGAAAATGACATGACTGACAAAAAATGCATTAGAGGTTTTAAAGAGACATTTGGATAGGCACACAAATGTAAGGAAGATGGAGGGATATGGACATGGTGTAGGTAGGAGGGATTAGTACTTGGGAGTATTTGGTTTGCTTTTAGCTGGTTCGGCACAGGATTGTGGGCTGAAAGACCTGTTGCTGTGCTGTACTGTCCTATGTTCTATTTTCTATGAAACAAGTAAAGGCTTAGAACCATCTTGACCAGTGAGTGACCAGACTCTCCCCTTGCCCAGTTGGATTTCTGGCAAAAGTTGGCGTTAACTCTCTATTGGAAGTTTGGATACTGAACTATCACCAACCTTGCCACCAAAGGAGATTCTGGGCTGATCCACTTTCAGATCCATTACAATCCCATAATGCAATCTCCTTATGTCACATCCTTAACTTGAATAGTACTTGCATTAGTAATACAGTAGAATAATTGGTCCATTGATTCATCGGGGTAGTAGCATATTTGGGACAACTCATAAAGAAGAAAGAAACAAATTGAGGTAATAGTTGAATTCCCGTTGTTTATTTGAGAGGCTATACCACTTAATTGGGACAGGAAACTATTGCTGAACAGTTTCTGACTAGTGTCAGTACCATGAACTTACGTGGCCATTAGACACTACACTAAGCTTAGATCAAATAGTTTTTAAATAATGCCACTTGTGGTGTGTTTGTATTCAAAAACCAATGATTTTTGTCACTGATAGTTGATGAGAAATAAGCAATAAGACAATTTAGAACTGTTTTGCTCACAGTAGTTTCAAGTATTCAGGCTTGGATTCGTCAGAAATGGCTGGGAGTGAAAATGAAACAATTTCACTACTTCAACAAATCAGGAACTACAAAGAATTTGAAGGTATCAACAATCATCTTGAATGTTACAATGAAAATGAAGATTTTGGGGATGTACTCATCAAAAGCATTGTATGAGGGCAGTCCACAATCTGCACTAGGTGTCTGTGACAATTTTATTTATTTACAGTCAATCAAAAGAACATGGCAGCATGTTGGTTACCTGACAATGTCAAGGAAACCTGTGTGGAAGAGTTTTCAAAGTGGAAAAGCCACTCTCCTGACCTCAGAAGTCCCTGTCCTGTGGTACAAGTAGTCATCACTAACTGGGGTCTTCCTTGGTTGCAGTGAATAATGATACCCTCTTCTGTGCCCTAATATGCTCTTTATTCTTAACAAAGTGTTGCAGAACTAGCATCTTAACCGCTGGATTTCACTATGATCACATTCACCAAGTCCATCAGAGCTGACTTCACATGCTAGGACAGGCATATCCCTATCTCACCAGGGTGTGAGGCCCGCTGGCTTCCCTCAACTGGTTTTCTCAGCCTGGTAAAGCAGTGCACCAGGGTGTGACCGCTGTTTCATGCTAACAGCTACTTGGAGCCACATGAGAGAGCTGAGTGTCTGGAGGGGACCAAATATGAGTGAGCTGCCCCAGATTGGATACAACAAGCCCATTCATCAGAGATGCTGTCCCTCTTTGGACACCCCATATATGGCAATACACACCAGATGACTTCTGCTTCGATAAAAATTATGAACATTTTTTATAGGTTTGTGGTAGCATTGGTACTGTTCTAATTTGTTCTGTATTTTATTTAAATACATAATGTGTTACTCAGTTAAATGGTAGTTTGTCTTTTTATACCTTTTTAACTATTTCCATGAAACTTCAGTTAATTGGGACAGCCATTTAATTGGGCCAAAATGTACTGATCGCACCATGTCCCAATTGACTGGGACCCACTGTATATGGAAGCACACATTTCAGGAGCTGGATCATTTGTGTTTGCGCAGGAGCACAATAGATATAAATAACAAAATTGTCTGTAACCTGATTAGTCATCCTGTTGTTTAGAACTGTGCAAGCCAACTAGAGATGTTCAACTGAATTTTTAAGTCATCTTTTTAAACTGTCCTGTACATATTTTAGTAATGTTTGTACTGTAGAATTACAGTTACTTAGTCAATATCCAAATCAGAATCAGTTTCACTTTATTGCCAGTATGTGAAACATACCAGAATTGACTGTGGTTCAGTACCAAGCACAATACACAGAACAATACCGTAACAGACCACACAACAACAACCAACAATTTACAAGATGATAGTGCAAAAAGCCATGAACAGTCAACAATTAGCAGAACAGTCGCATGTGCAAACATCATTGATCAAACTTAAATAAATACGAACATACGGACAGACTCAATAATTATCAACAGAACAAGGAGAGCAGGGAAGATGTTGTGCAGGGACAGTGAGGGTATTACAGCTGAGTGAGTTTTTTTGAGAAACTGGATAGCTACAGGAAAGAAGCTTCGGGGATAATGTGTGGTCCTGGTGGTGATGGACTTTCAGCACCTCCCATGGCAATTTGGTGAATACAGTAGGTGACTGCTAGGGTGGGTGGAGACAGCAGTAATTTTTCCAGCTCTTCTTCGCTGTGGAGATGAATGGGTCTTTCACTGTCGGTAGCGACAGCCAATGATCTTCTCCGCTGAGTGGACCACTCAGTGCAACCTGGACTTGGAGAAGGAGGAGGCAGTGGGACACTAAGCGGTGATAGAGGTGGTCACAGTTCTCTCGATGATGCCGAGTTAAAATTCATCAGGATACGCCCCAAGATGTTCAGTTTTCTAAGCTGGTGAAAGGAGAACAATCTCTGCTGGGCTTTGCTAGTGATGAATGTAATGTGCTTGTCCCAATTCAATGTATTGGTAATGGTAAACACCAAGAATTCGAATGACTCGACCACAGACACAACCTGACCATTAATTTCCAAGGAAGTGGAGAGCAGGTAAGGGGTCATTGGCAGAAGTCAACCTTTATTTCCTCTTTGTGGATAGAATTAAGCTCCAAGTTGGTATGAGCACACATTGCTGCAAGACAACCTACCTCTCTTCGATAGTAGGTCGCATCATTGTGATGGAGAGGTTACATATAATTACCATAAACAAGAGAAAATCTGTAGATACAGGAAATCCACGCAGCACACACAAAATACCAGAGGAACTCAGCTGGCCAGGCAGCCTGTATGGAAAAGAGTACAGTCGATGTTTCAGGCCGAGACCCTTTAGCAGCCCCACTCAGGTAAGCTGCCATTGACTCCTATACTCTTCAAATGCTCATTTGGCAATTGATAATGTATCCGCTATGAATTGAGCTGGCACAGTGACACAGCGGATTGAGTTGACGCCTCTGGTCTAGGTTCCCGGGGTTAATCCTGACCTCTGGTGCTGCCTGTGTGAAGTTTACCTGTTCTGTAACCACGTGGGTTTCCCTCAGATGCTCCAGTTTCCTCCTGTGTCGAAAACCAGAAGGTTGACACGTTAATAAAATTGACCATGGTGAATGAGTGAGTGATTATATCTTGGAAAAGTTGATGGGAATGTGGGGAGAGGAATTAGTGTAAAATTAGCATCTGATGTCTATTTACACTGAGGGGCTATTTCTATACTGTGTAAAGTTATAACTTACTGAGTAAGTGCTTGTTTGAATAAGAATAATTCAAACACAGAACAGTACAGCACAGGAACAGGTTATTGGTCTACAATGTTGTGCTGAACCAGCTAAAAAACAAATCAAAAACAGACAAAAACTAATTCCTCCAACCTACACCATGTTGATATCCCTCCGTCTTCCTTACATCCATGCACCTATCCAAATGTCTTTTAAAAGCCTCAGAAGTGCTTGTCTCTATCACCATACCAGGCAGCACATTCCAGGCATCCACCACTCTCTGAGTAAAAAACTTAATCCCCACATACCCCTTGAAACTAGTCCCTCTCACCTTTGATGCATGCCCTCTGGTATGAGAAGCTTCAACCCCGGAAAACAGATACTCTCTGTTCGTTCTATCTATGCCTCTCATAACCTTTATCAGATCTTCTCTCAGCCTCTGATACTCCAGAGAAAACAACACAAGTTTATCTAGCCTCTCAAGGTAGGACATGCCATCTAAACCAGGCAGAATCCTGGTATACCTCTTCTACACTCTTTCCAAAACCTCAACATCCTTCCTGTAATGGAGCGACCAGAACTGGACACAATATTCCAGATGTGGCCAAATCAGAGCTTTATAAAGTTGCAACATAACCTCCTGACTTTTGAACTCAATCCTTTGACTAATAAAAGCAAGCATTCCATAAGCCTTCTTAACCACCTCATCGACACTATCGAGGAGCTATGAACTTGGATCCCAAGATCCCTCTGCTCAGCAACACTGTTAAGGATCTTGTCGTTAATAGTTTACTGTTTCCTTGCATTTGCCCTATTGAGGTACAACTCCTCACATTTATCTGGGTTAAACTCCATCTGCCACTTCTCTTCGCAGACCTGCATTTAGTCTATATCATGCTGTATACTTTGTTAGTCTTCTACACTATCCACAACTCCACCAATCTTGGTGTCATCCGCAAATTTACTAACCCACTATTCTACATTTTCATTCAGGTTATTAATTATTTGTCACTGCATTTTCAGGAAAATTGCCCTCCTTCTCCAGTGTAGTAAAGAGCCTCTATGTGTTCAGCATCTGAACAGTGGGAGAGTGTTAAGAAATAGACGCTAACATGAACAAAGAAGAGGGAGATGAACAAATGTGTTTTCTCTCCTTTAAAGTGTTATATCAGTGCAATTCTTTCTTTCACTCAGGATTCAGAAACCTTTTCAAGATTTATTTTCAAGTTCACAATGAGGCCAGTAAGCAAGGGAAGAATAGATACAAAGGAAAAGGGATAAGGAGAACACAGAATAAATCTTTAGCATATCAGAATCCTGAGTGAAAGGAGTTGCATTGATATAGTACTTTTCACTGCCTCAAGGCAGCTCAAGGCTTCCACAGCCAATGAAGTCCTTTCAAAGTTCAAAGTAAATATATTATCAATGTACATATTTGTCACTTTATACAACCCTGAGATTCACTTTCTTGTGGGCATACTCAATAAATCAATAGAATAATAGCCATAACTGAATCAATGAAAGACCTCATCAACTAGAGTGTTGAACCAGTGGGCAAAAGGCAATAAACTGAGCAAATACAGTTCTGTGTAAGTGTGCTCAGTGGTGGGGAAGGCTTCACCCGTGATGGACTGAGCCATAGCCACTACTTTTAGAAGGGCAATCAGTTATCAGGAAGTAACCATAAGGTCAATTTTTGCATATGAAAATCCAAAAAAAAGTTAATGTCACGTAATTTACTTTTCGTGACATCGGTGAAGGAATACAATTTGACCAGATAGCCAGAGATAATTCCCTTAATCTTGCTCAAAACAGCACCAAAGAATCTTTTGCCATTACTTGATAGTGCCATGACAGCTTGGATCTCGTGTTGATGTCTCTTGACTGCAACTTGAACTTTCAACTTTCTGACTCATAGATCAGTGCCCTACCTGAACTATACTTTTCACCTTTTTATGCATTTTATTAGTTACTTCCATTATGTGTGCTCAATCAACTAAAAAGCAAATTAAAAAAACTTTAACTAAGTGTGAGGATGAAATACATAGGTATAGACTATACTGTGCAATATAAATAAATGTGTTATTTTGTTTTAACCATAAATACTCAAGGGAATATTGCTGTGTGGCTGTATGCCTCAAACGCAAGGTCTAGGATATTTTATTCAATTAAGTTTAACAATTTCTGAAAATAGAAATGATTGTGCTTTAAAGTAAGGAAGAAATTTGTAATTCTTCTCCCAGGACAATCATTTGTGGGGAACTCACTCATCCAAGGTATAAATCTGCCCACAGCTCACTGAGATTCTGGTATTTTCTACCATGACCAGCATAACTTTACAAGGTCAAAGTATGATCTTGAACCATGCTTCAATAAAGCCCACAGCCTTAAAATAATGTAAGAACAGGCACCATAGAGCACATTTGCATAGAGCACTGTCACAGGAAAGCAGCATCCATCATCAAGAACCCACACCATTCAGTCCATGCTCCCTTCTTGCTGCTGCCATCTGAAAGGAGGTACAGGAGCCTCAGGACTTACCCCACCAGGTTCAGAAACAGTTATTACCCCTCAACCATCAGGCTCTTGAACCAGAGGGTATAACTTAACTCAAATTCACTTACCATATCGCTGAATGTTCCCCACAACCTTTGAGCTTATTTCTTTTATTATTTTTTTCTTTCCTTTTGTTGTCTTTTGCACATTGGTTAGGTGAAATCTTCCACTGATTCTGTTGTGTTTCTTGTATTTACTGTGACGCCAACAAGAAAATTAATCTTAGTGTTGTACATGGTGAAATATATGTACTTTGATAATAAATTTACTTTGACCTTTGCGAATTCTATAGTAATATAGTCAAACAGTAATATGTAAATGTGTTTATTTAGTTTAACATTCTACTATCATGAAGGAGGGGTGCAATAGGCATACAGAGACACTGGTTCTCCTCTGTCTGAATTGGAAATATAGACCCATCAACGATGCTAAGTCCTACACATTAATTCCAATGCTGTTTCAAAAACCTTTCAAACTACTTTTGCAAATTTCTTGCTAGGGAACAACACAACAAAATCAGACGTATTCTAATTTCTGGGCAAGAGGACAGTTAATATCAAAAACCATTTTGTAGAAACACGGTTAAATGACGGCAAGGAGAAATGCTTTATGAAGTCATCTAATAAAGCACATAAAAGTGTATTGAAAGCATGTGTACTTAGGCCACAAAAGTGTCAAAATAGAAGTGAAAGGAAGGTTTTAGATAGGTGGGCATACAAGATTTGATGATCTGGGAATGACTCTCAAGTCCCAGGAGAGATCTTCATTTGCCTCGACGTCACTGGCTTCCTGCTCCAGGTCACATATGGCCCTTGATGAAGGCTTCCACGTAGACTCCCAGCACATCAACATGGTTCAATGCAGAAAATGGTCTATCTAGTACATGAAGCCAGCCATTCTTACTGAGCACCTTTGTCAGCTGGTGAGACTCTACCCTGCTTTTGCCAAAGCTCTCTGCTTGGCTGCGGCCATGGAAATTGGCAATGCCCTTGATGGTCACAAACATTTACTGACACCTAGGACAGGTACACAAACATAATAATATTAATCACAAAGGGATTCTGCAGATGTTGGAAATCTTGAGCAATTCATACAAATTGCTGGAGTTTCACAGCAATACGGGTAGCATAGACAACCGACCTGCTGTTTTGGGTATGTTACTTAAATTTGTTTCTTTCCAAACAGAAAGCATAAAAGTGCATGCACACAATAAAAATCAGTTATCATAATTAAAACTAACTAAAATACTTGTTAAAATCAAAGCCACTTATCATTCTTCTAGCACCCCCAACTCTCATATGTTTGAATTGGAACTGCTGTACCTTTGCCGGGTGTAACCCAACACTGGCTCCTGGGGAGATCCCAGCAGCTGGGAAGTCGGAAGAAGACAGCACTGCCCATTAGACTCAGTGAAAGCACCATCAGAACAGCACAAGGGTAATGGGAAGCACAAATGTTAAGGCAGAAGGTGCCTTTGCTGATAATTCATAGAGTTTCAACCTTCATTCTGAGCAGAGACAGCACATCAGAGTGCTTAGCAAAAGTCAACACAACTGATATGAGGACTCCCTCTGATAGATTATACTTCTCTCTATAGATCCTTCTTTTCTTCCAACTAAAATATTAGCTAATAAACACCCAGCAAGGTTGGTCAAGTGAGGGGAGGAGCAACAGCTAACAGGAGGTCACCTGAACAGGAATTCATCTCTATGGGGATTTGCCTGCCAGACACCTGTGAGTCATGGGGACCTGTTGTGGATTGACAATCATGATAGAAACCTGTCACAAAATGGACTGACACCCTTTCTCATTTTCTGTGAAGTATACCAATGAAGTTTCTTTCTGCTTTGCCCCACATCTGTTCCAAGTATGAAGGGTATGCAGTAAGCAAAAGAAAAACATGGAACTGCACCTGGTTTGTTTCCCTCACATTCTTCAGTGACCTCAAAGGGCAATACATCCAGCAAAATACCTCTCCTTTGAAATGCCTTCAATGTTGTAAGAGGCACAGCAGCAAATTAATAGACAGTAAGTTAATTTTCCAAAGACAACAACTTGATAATGACCAGATACCTGTTTGTATGATGTTGACTGAGATACTAGTACTCACCAAGTTACTAAGCAGAAAGTCATAGTTCTTCTTCACCATTATGTACTGATCTTGGGAATAGGTGAGAAGAGCTCAACAGCAGAATCGAGCCTCCATGCCTTTAGAGCTCTGCGATCTGTGGAAATAACAGGGGCTCTGACAGAAATATTTCAAATGTCAATAGAAACGGGGATGGTGCCGGAGGACAGGCGTATTGCTCATGTTGTTCCATTGTTTAAAAAGGGATCTAAGAGTAAGCCTAGCAATTATCGGCATGTAAGTTTGAAGTCAGTGGTGGGTAAATTAATGGAAAGTATTCTTAGAGATGATGTATATAATTATCTGGCTAGACAGGGTCTGATTAGGAACAGTCAACGTGGATTTGTGCGTGGAAAGTCATGTTTGACAAATCTTATTGAATTTTTTTGAAGAGGTTACTAGGAAAGTTGACGAGGGTAAAGCGGCGGATGTTGTCTATATGGACTTCAGTAAGGCCTTTGACAAGGTTCCACACGGAAGGTTAGTTAGGAAGGTTCAATCGTTCGGCATTAATATTGAAGTAGTAAAATGGATTCAGCAGTAGCTGGAAGGGAGACACCAGAGAGTGGTGGTGGATAACTGTTTGTCAGATTGGAAGCTGGTGACTAGTGGTGTGCCTCAGGGATCTGTACTGGGTCCAATGTCGTTTGTCATATACCTTAATGATCTGGATGATGCGGTGGTAAATTGGATTAGTAAGTATGCAGATGATACTAAGATAGGTGGAGTTGTGGATAATGAAGTAGGTTTTCAAAGCTTGCAGAGAGATTTAGGCCAGTTAGAAGAGTGGGCTGAAAGATGGCAAATGGATTTTAATGCTGATAAATGTGAGGTGCTATATTTTGGTAGAGCTATCAAAATAGGACATACATGGTAAATAGTAGGGCATTGAAGGATGCAGTAGAACAGAGGGATCTAGGAATAATGGTGCATAGTTCCCTGAAGGTGGAATCTCATGTGGATAGGGTGGTGAAGAAAGCTTTTAGTATGCTGGCCTTTATAAATCAGAGCATTAAGTATAGGAGTTGGAATGTAATGTTGAAATTGTACAAGGCATTGGTAAGGCCAGATTTGCGGTATTGTGTACAGTTCTGGTCACCGAATTATAGGAAAGATGTCAACAAAATAGAGAGAGTACAGAGAAGATTCACTAGAATGTTACCTGGGTTTCATCACCCAAGTTACAGAGAAAGGTTGAACAAGTTGGGTCTTTATTCTTTGGAGCGTAGAAAGTTGAGGGGGGACTTGATAGAGGTATTTAAAATATGAGGGGGATAGAGTTGACGTGGATAGACTTTTTCCATTGAGAGTGGGGGAGATTCAAACAAGAGGACGTGAGTTGAGAGTTAAAGCGCCAAAATTTAGGGGTAACATGACAGGGAACTTGTTTATTCAGAGAGTGGTAGCTGTGTGGAACGAGCTTCCAGCAGGAGTGGTTGAGGCAGGTTTGATATTGTCATTTAAAGTTAAATTGGACAGGTATATGGACAGGAAAGGAATGGAGGGTTATGGACTGAGTGCAGGTCGATGGGACTAGGTGAGAGTCAGCGTTCGGCACAGACTAGAGGAGCCGAGATGGCCTGTTTCTCTGCTGTAATTGTTATATAGTTATATATCTTATAGTAGAATTGTGAATGTTGTCCAAAGGCAAACTGCATCATTTCTGCTTTATTGTGCATCTAATAGAATTAACAAAGTAATAGTGACAACCAAAAGGTTTTGAGGCCTATGGCAGTTCCTGAATCACTAGACATATTAATGTCAACTACACTCTTTCAGTGATGATTCATAGCCTTTTCTCCAAGTTGGATAGTCCAAACAATGTTAAACTGGATCCAAAGCAATACAAAAATTCTGCTCTTAAATATATCTTCCACTTTCAAGCATAGATTTACACACATCTCAATACAAATTCAACTATAGATCTAATTGACTCATGTGTGTATGTTATCAGAGGTTTTGAATTCCTTGTTTTATTATTCAGTATAGACCACCTTGGAACATAGGATAAAAATGATTATAGGATATGGCTTTGCAAGATGTGATTCATACACAGATGGAAGTTTCAATTTGTGATTATATTACCCTTACTAACAATAGAGCAGAAGTGTTTTATCTTATTCTTCTGCAATCAGGTAGTGCATTTCAATAGTAGAAATATCCTTTTTATTAAAGTACGTGTATTGAATGTCACCCAGATTTTCTTTATTTATGTTTATTTTTGCTTTCACAGCACCGACTGTCATCGGTAAAGGATTTATCAAATTTTAGGCCCAGATCAGTTCTTCAAGAGCATTTAGAAAGATCAAATGTAATTGATCCGTTTGACCCTCACAGTGTCACATGCCTCCCAACTGTAATCCAATGTGACTCCCAGACTGATAGAACCTCTTGACTAATTACAGCATTCTTCATTTTATTTGTAACACAATGTTAAGTTTTTGGAACTCTTTCCCTTTCATAGCAGGAGACCCAAGTTATTTGTACATGGGACCTAATCTTACCGAACTGTGCCTTCCAATGGAATTGCCAAGGTGCCCATTTTGGATCTTTCTTGAGACCGTTTTGGTGAAGGCAATGACGTGCATGTGGTTATGCTGTTGTGATGGTATTGAGTTTGCTGATCACGAAGTTCTAAACGCAAATGAAGACCTTAAGCTCTATTGAATACAAATAGCCACGTGTACTCTCACTAAAGGGAGATTATGCTGTAACTACCCAATCTACGAAGATTAATTTGCTTCCCTGTTTGTTCTCCACAGTGAGTTTAGGTGCCAATACCCTCTATTTAAGTGGTGGGTTCCTTCTCCTTATCAAGGAAAAAGTACTTCCAGCTAACAAAGTAGTTTAAAAAACTGTTCGTCTATTTACAGGGATACATGTTTAATTCAAAACAACATTCTTAATATATATTCTAAGGTCACACAGGATTTTTATCTTAAATATTTCCAAATTACAAGCTACTTTTAAAAAACACAACATTCATAAAACACAAAGCAAAAAGGCTACCCAAATCACAGGTACAATTCTTATAAATTAAAAAAACTTCTGGTAAGACAGCAGTGCATGTAAATGCAGCAGCCTCTGGAAGGCCAACCAAAGGTGCTTTTTTCATTGTAAAGTTTGTTTTATATGATCCAAAAGCAATTCTACTCCAGGAACATCGGGTACTGCAGGGCTACTCCATCAGTGAGCTGCTTGTTGATCGGATTAGCTGGACTGGTACTGGCGGCGAAGCTGCCAAGGTATTGAACAGGTTGGCCGGGATGTTGAAGAAGGAGCCAGCTGGGATATTGGGAAAGGAGACTGTTGGGACATCGGAGGCACCTGTCAGGATGTCAGAGGAGCTGACCTGGCTGCAGACCGTGTTGCTGCTTGCTACTCGGAAACATTGAAGTTGGTGCAGTATAATTGTTGGAGATTGTCTCAGACACTTCACTTGCGATTGCAAGATTCTGTTGGACAGTGATACTGTAAATTGCTGCAGGCCTATTACCCTTGTCTGGTGGAGGGGGAGATGACATGGGAGCTGAGTAGCCTCAGTTGTAGCAAGGACTAGGCCTCAAGCCTTAGGCTTGCCTGCTGCTACAGACCAGGTGAGAAGATGCAGAAGCATTACAGTGTGGTGTCCATGCTCAGCTGGGGCCTGGCCTCTCTCATCACTGCTGTCCTCCTATGCTCAAGTGGGTGGAATGACACATTGGATTGCATGTCTTTGCACATTTCCGGCAGACCGTATCACCGATTGCAAAGATTTTGGACAACAGGGCAACAGAGATTTTACTTCCTGAATACCTTTATGTGTATCTTATGAATTTTGGGCTACTGATCATGAAAATCACCATGAAATGTCCATATCACACAGTATATTTTTAATAAACTTATGTTTATTATTTCAATTCATAATTCAAGTCAATTAAAATGTTCCCTCCAATGTAAGCTGGAAAGTTTCCTATCTTGTCCAGGTGTACATGGGCATGTTTAGTCGGTGCGACTGCTGCATGGCAGGACAGGTTTTAGTAATGATTATTGGGTTCAGGGCAGTAAGGACGGAATTTGCTATCACCAGGCACAAAAATTTTTATGAAGGATTTTGATATTTGAGACAGATGCTTCCAAGAATAACTGATGCCAAGATTATGGAAAGCATTTTTGTTGGTTGGCAAATCAAACAGGTCATCAATGACAGGCAATTTGAAGAATTTCTAGAGGGACCGGAGAAAATCACCTGGAAGGTATTCAAGGAAGTTGTTGAAATTTTTCTCGGCATCTACAGAGCACTAAACTACATGCAGCTGGTTGAAAGCATGCTTCAAGCATATAAAACCATGAAATGCAATATGTCACTAAAGATTCATTTTCTGCATTCCCACTTAGATTTCTTCCCTGCAAATCTTGGTGCTGTTAGTGTCGAGCATGGTGAAAGGTTTCACCAAGACACTTGGAGAAAAGACACCAGGGCAACTGGAATCCATCAATGCTGGCGAATTATTGTTGGATACTTAAGCAAGAAGCCTCAGACACTGAATACAAATGAAAATCATTAACAAAGTATTTTAACTTAGTTGAACTATTGCAAAGCATCAGCACCATTATGCAATTAAGCACATTATATTCAATAAAAGTTAATTTGTTGTTTCTCCAAATTCCTATGTGATACAAGTAGTCTGAAATTATATTTGTGTCCATCTTCAAGAAGTCTATCATAAACAAAAAAAAATTCTGAGGAAGCAACACTTTTGAGAAAAAAATTGTTGTCCAGTTTTGTCGGACATTGTGGCTCAGGGTCTTGGACTATGCATATGTTTTTTTTTGAGTGAATATGCTGCTTTGCTCACTAGTTTGATTTATGTTACTCTCTATTCTGAATGGCTGCTCGCTATTTTGAATGTTTTTCACCTTGGCCCAGAGGAATGTTGTCTCATTCAGCCATATCTATGTATGGTTTGAATGATAGTTAAACTTGATTTGATTTTTTGATTTTTCTTTTAGTTTGAAAACATACCAATAATGCAGATGAAGAAATTGTCTGTCATAAAAATTGAAATCAGAGGAATAGATTCACACAGCCACTTAAACCTTCACTCACACACACATTCAGGCAAACTGACATGTGGCCACACCTCACACACTTCTATCCCTCACTCAAGTCACTCACACTATTTATAGGGAAGAGGGATGCAATAACATCCTCCCTACGGGGGTGAGGCACAAAGCCTGCTGCCACTGAAGGTCCATCTGTATTTTACAGTGCTTCAGCAACCGATATAGGGATGCCTGAAGGGAATGTGAGGAATCCAGCAGAGGACACAAGGAGCTCTTATTGGGAGAGAGCAAGGTTAGGGGATATGAGCCAAAAAGGCAAATGGGACTAGCTTTTTGGCACCATGGTCAGCATGGACGTGTTGGGCTGAAGGGCCCGTTCAAATGATGTTTAACCCTATGACTCTGAAACCCTCTCACCACAAACTTGGCTCAATAGGTAACTCGGCAAACAGCCATGTGACTTGACAGGGAGAAGGCCACCTTTTGTAAACAACATACGTCTAGATCTGGTATGATTTGGGGTTCAACTAAACAGGAATGTCGTGATGTTTCATTAAAAGAAACCTCGATTTGAGAGAATGCCGTGTAAGTACAGCCCATACACGGTTATTGATCGGTAAGAGATAACAGATTGTACACTGCATAAAATTATAAAAGGTATATTTACCAATTTCAGCTTTATTAAACAGTTAACAGGAAAAAGTAAAGAAAAGAACCCATTACAGTTAAACCAATCCAATGTGCACATAACAGTTGGAGCTCCTTTCTTCCAAAGCTGGTTATTCAGGGGTGTATCTCTTACTCACATGCTGGACCCTTGGTCTGCATGAAAACACCCACCGCATTTTTGAACTCTCCTTGAAGACCATTTTGAACAAATTGGCTCTCTCTCGCTCTCAGGAGTATTGATCTTCCTCCTTGGAACTATTCATCTGCACAAAGCACTTCTTGCAATGGGACCCTCTTTCTAACAATATTCTGCAGCATCTTCCCTTCTGTCCCATCCTGCAGCTCCCACCAGAAGACCCCAAACTGGACCACTGTCCATCACAAATCTCTCTCCACCCACTTTCTCTCGAACTTTCTCCAGATCCCACCATTCTGACTGGCTGATACAACATTCCTAAGTTGAACAGCAGGACTTTTTATCTTTAGCTGAAACTAAAACATTCTATCAGCAGGACACACTGATTTTGCAGAAAATTGCTAAAATTAAATACCTACAGCATAGCAGTGGAAATCTTAAACAGGGTATTACAACTCTATGAGTAATGTTTTCCCTTAGGAATAATAAAGGAATCAGATGTACCAACAGCACATAAAGCTCTTTTGATATGACCACAAAGGAAAATGGGGAAAAGAGAGCAGGAATGTGACAAAGTCCATTAACTCTAGCTCAGCCACAGATGGACAGACATGCCTCCCTTCTACTGTATCAGTTGTATTTTCCAACTATGCTTGTCTACACAAAATCAATGATTCCAGCTTTGGTGCTATGGTAGCCAATGTAAATAGCAGCATCAGCTTATCAGCTTTATGGACTAGCTCCATATCTCTCCTAGCATTTACCATTAGTCAAACCAACCATTCCGAGATATGCCTTGCTAATCTTCTTAAGTATCTCATATAGTTCAATCTGGTCACTTCTAATGCTTCTAAACTCATTTGAGAAAAGACCCATATTGTTTTTTTTTCCCCTCAAAGGACAATTACCCACTCTTTCTGCCAATCTCGATGCCTCCTAAGGTAGCATGTATCAGGAATTCCCCTCTCTGAAATTTACCACACCAAAGCAGAGTGTAGGACATGCAATCTTCAAACTTTCAGGCTCCTATTGTGCATTTTGACCATGTGAATTCAAATCCGTTCTGACCATGTCTGCATTTTCTTACCCAGCTGAGCACAGGCATCATACAACAACCTAGATGGCCATTACAAAGATATTTTTAATCTATTCAGAAATTATTTTTTTCTTTTTTATTTTCATCCAGGTCCACAGCTGACTAGGGTGTTTATTTGGCCTTCTTTAAAATCTTACTAAATAAGAAATAATAGTAATTTTCATTCAAACAAAAATACAAGACAAAATAGCTTGTCAAATTTTCTAGCGTTCACGCTATGAAATGTTTTTAATTTCATGATGTTTCAGCTAGTTGTCAAACCAGCTACACGAGTAATTTTTGCACTTGACTGGAGCAAGTATTTGTATTTTCAAATCTGCACATTATCACTGACCTTTCACCTTCAGCTAGTTATACCGGAATGATCAAAATGTAATCATGCAGCATAAATGCATTTCTTCCTTCACTTGGCCTTCAGCCTGCTTCACAAGATTCTTGATTAGTTTTATTTATTCTTTCCTTGTGTCTTTGACATTGATGTGAAATTCATTATAAATTCTAAGCAGAGTTCACTCTCGTCAAGGAAACTGATTCTTGAACTTCCAACAACAATGCCAACAGAAGGCTTGATGAGTTTTCACCTTGCCGTAACTGCTGTGAATCCTTAGCCATCAAAGGAAACAGAATCTGTAGGAATAATTGCTCATCTCCCCTAAAGATTTACAGTGTTGGTAATCACACATCCTACAAATGTAGTTACTTAAAGAAACAATTTTGTTCTTCTGAAAAATCTAGGTTTGTAGTCCAATGCAGTACTGTGGAAGTGCTGCAGGCCAAGGTCCTTCAGATAAGATGCTAAATCATGACTGCATCTGCACCCTCTAACTCAACGACAATTATTTCCAGTGTTATCTTCCGATACCAATTCCTCACGCAACATTTTTAAAACAGTTCAAAACTGGTTTTAAATTAGGCCTAATGAACAATTAACTACCAAGTTAACTGCAGCCCTGGATTAAAATGAAAAAGAAAATACGACATTTTTGAATCAGATAAATCAAAAGGCCTTTGTAATAGCCATGTAGACTATTGCATGATACTTGTGCTTAGCTGGGCAAAGAAGAGCGGAAGTGGACAGGATTTGAATTCACAATTTCTCACTGGCAAAAATGGTGCCTTTATTGAAGAAGGGCAGTGGGGATAAGCAAAGTGTTTACAGGCCAGTGTATCTAACACCAGTAGCAGAGAAATGATTGGAAAAAGATCAGAGGGAGATATCCAATCTGCATTTGGAAAGGCAAAGGGTTTAATCAGAGCTGGTCAGTATACCTTTTCAGGCTCCTGAACCAGCATGGACATCTTCACTCACCACAAAACTGAACTGATCATTGAAAACAACCTTTGGACTCACTTTCAAGGAGACTACAACTCAGGTTCTCAGTCTCAATTAATTATTTATTTATGTATTTAATTATTAATAATAATGATTATAATTACTGTTATTATTATTACTTGTTTCTTTTTGTATTCACACGTGTTAGACTGTGTTTTCATTGATTCTATCATATTTCTTTGTTCTCCTGTGAATGACTACAAGAAAATGAATCAGGGTATTATCTGGTGACATATTCCTACTTTGATAATGAATGAACTTTGAACTAAAAGGTGGTTCTCTCTGCTTAATTGAGGTAGCCAGCTGTGTTCATAAGAGTAGTGCCACAAATAGCAAGGCATTGAAGTCTACAGGCCATGCAACTAGAAAATGGTAGGAGTATAGAAAGACACTTGATAGCTTGCATGGGCACAATGGGTCAAACGACTGATTTCCATCATAAGTAACACTTTTATCACAATCCTCTTTGTGGGAGCTTAGAGTAAGCACAATAGTCATTGTATTTTTCTTCTATTTCTTTTTCTTAAGCATCTCTCATGATTGAGGATGACTTGCTTCCAACTCCTGATCTGTGGCTCTGAGTGGACTCATGGGCTAATATGGGATGTGAAGACTCTTTCACAGAAAGTGCAGGCGATGCTAAGTCAGCAGATAGAGGGAGACATGTGCACTTGTTCTGCTATTTAGTTCTCAGTACTACCCAATATTAATGCAATGCAGCTCATTGAAAAGATTTAATTAGCTGTAAGCACTATAGAAATCAGCTGAAATCTTATTCCATCACTTCTTATTTTCCTGTACCCTTACAGCTTATTTTTCTCATACAGTACATGTTCATCCATTCACCTTTGATTCTTTCATTATTTCCCTATGAAAGTTTCAAGCTACAATAGCAAATTAACTTAACAGCATGTCCTTGGGATGTGGAAGTGAACTGGTGATTCAGGAGGAAATCCACATGGTGATGAAGATAGAAATTCCAAATAGACAGCAACTGAGGGCAGTACGTTGCACTTCTTAATTTTCAATACCAACATATAACCTGATCCTCTGCCTCTCTTGGGAGTTTGTTTTCTTCTTGGATAGCTGTCCTGCTAAATGCAGTGTTTGCCTTTCTCATCAGTGGCCTCCATCTGTCACTTGAAAACATTTTTTCCCATCACAGGTTTTGAGTGTGAAAATGCTTCCATGTTTTATAATAATTATAAAGCAAATAACAGATGAAAATCAAGACAATGTGAAAGAATTATTCATTAATTCAGCAGATACAGTGCAAATAAAAGTTAACAGTAAACTTATTTGTAGAGTGCCAGGATTAATAAAACTCATGGAGCATATTAAAATCCAAAAATAAAAATTGCTTCAGAATAGTATTATTCAGAATCCAGAATAAATATTTAGTTACCACTCAGTAAAAATTGCTGGTATTTCAAATTCAAGTTCAGGCAAAGGTGGCACAATAGTACGTATTGGTACATATTGGTACCAATGACATAGGAAGGAAAAGAAATGAGGTCCTGAAGAGAGAATTTAGAGAGCTTGTGGGCTGACTTAAGAAGTTGCAAGGGTAAAAGAAACCTGATGGCTGAAACCTACAGGCCTTCCAACAGTAGCTGGGATGCGGACCACAGATTACAACAGTCACAAAAACAATGTTATGATAGTCATGGGAGATTTTAACCATTGGGAAAATCTGGTTGGAAATGGCTCTTGAGAAGGTGAGCTTATTGAATGCCTATGAGATGGCTTTTTAGAGCAGCTTGTCGTTGAGCCTATTTGGGGATCGACTATATTGGACAGGGTGATATGTAATGAACAGGTAATATGGGTGATCAGGGAGCTTAAGATAAAAGAACCCTTAGGAGGCAGTGATCACCATATGATTGAATTCAACTTGAAATTTGATAGGGAGAAAGTAAAGACTGATGTAGCAATATTTCAGTGGAGTAAAGGAAATTACAGTGGTATGAGAAGAGGTGTTGGCTAAAGTAAACCGGAAGAAGATACCGGCAGGGATGACAGCAGAGCAGAAGTGGTGTGAGTTTCTGGGGAAAATGAGGAAGGTGCAGGATAGAGGTATTCCAAAAATGAAGAAATACACAAATGGCAAAATATTATAACTGTGGCTGATAAGGGAAGACAAATCTAATGTAAAAGCAAAAGAAAGGGCATACAACAAATCAAAAATTAGTGGGAAGATAGAGGATTGGGAAGCATTTAAAAACCTACAGACAGTAACTAAAAGAATCATTAGAAGGGAAAAGATGAAATATGAAAGTAAGCAAGCAAGCATTATCAAAGTGGATAGTAAAAGCTTTTTCAAGTATGTAAAAATGAAAGAGAGACAAGAGTGGATATAGGACCATGAGAAAATGAAGCTGGAGAAATAGTAATGGGGCAATGAGATGGCAGATGAACTACATGAGTATCTTGCATCAATCTTCACTGTGGAAGACACTAGCAATATGCCAGTTGTTGTAGTTTGTGAGAGAAGAGAAGTGAGTGCAGTTACTATTACAAGGGAGAAGGTGCTCAAAAAGCTGAAAGACCTAAGGGTACATAAGTCATCTGGACCAGATGAACTGAACCCTAGGGTTCTGAAAGAAATAGCAGTAGAGATTGTGGAGGCATTAGTAATGATCTTTCAAAAATCACTGGACTCTGGCATGATGCCAGCGGACTGGAAAAATGCAAATGTCACTCCACTATTTAAGAAAGGAAGAAAGCAGCAGAAAGGAAATTATAGACAAGTTGGCCTGACATCAGTGGTTGGGAAGACGTTAGAGTCAATTGTTAAGGATGAAGTTATGGAGTATTTGGTGACACAGGACAAGATAGGACAAAGTCAGCATGGTTTCCTTAAGTGAAAATCTTGCTTGATGAATCTGTTGGAATTCCTGGAGGAGATTATAAGTAGGATAGAGAAAGAGGATTCAATGGATGTTGTATATTTGGACTTCCAGAAGGCCTTTGACAAGGTGTCACACATGAGGCTGCTTACCAAGTTAAGAGCCCATGGTATTACAGGAAAGTTACTAACATGGTTAGAGCATTGGCTGATTGGTAGGAGGCAGCGAGTGGGAATAAAAGGATCATTTTCTGGTTGGTTGCCAGTGACTAGTGGTGTTCTGCAGGGGAGATGTTGGGACCATTTCTTTTTATGCTGTATATCAATGATTTAGATGATGGAATAGATGGCTTTGTTGCCAGGTTTGCAGATGATACGAAGATTGGTGGAGGGGCAGGTAGGCTGCAGAAGGACTTAGACAGATTAGGGAATGGATAAGAATGAAATACAATGTTGGAAAATGCATGGTCATATACTTTGGTAGCAAAAATAAATGTACAGATATTTTCTCAACGGGGGAAAAGCCAAAATTCTGAGATGCAAGGGGATTTGGGAGTCCTTGCGCAGAAGACCCTAAAGGTTAACTTGCAGGATGAGTCAGTGGTGAGGAAGGCAAATGCAATGTTAGCATTCATTTCAAAAGGTCTTGAATACAAGAGCAGTGATGTGATACTAAGGCTTTATAAGACACTGGTGAGGCCTTACCTTGAGTACTGTGCAGAGTTTTGGGCTCCTCATCTGAGAAAAGATGTGCTGGCATTGGAGAGGGTCCAGAGGAGGTTCACGAAGATGATTCCAGGAATGAAAAGGTTATCATACGAAGAACATTTGATAGCTCTGGGTCTGTACTCGCTGGAATTCAGAAGGATGAGGGGGATTTCATTGAAACCTTTCTAATATTGAAAGGCCTAGACAGAGTAGGTGAGGTAAGGATGTTTCCACGGTGGGGGAGTCTCGGACAAGGGGGCATAGCCTCAGGATAGGGGGTGTCAAATTAAAACAGAGATGCGGAGAAATTTCTTTAGCCAGAGAGTGGTGAATTTGTGGAATTTGTTAGCACATGCAGCTGTGGAGGCCAGGTCATTGGGTGTATTTAAAGCAGAGATTAATAGGTTCTTGATTGGACATGGCATTATAGGTTACGGGGAGAAGACAGGGAAATGGGCTTGAGGAGGGGACAAAAGGTATCAGCTATGATTGAATGGTGGAGCAGACTCAATGTGCCAAATGGCCTAATCTTCTCCTATGTCTTATGGTCTTCTGATCTAATAGTATAGTGGTAAGCACAAGGCTTTACGTTACCAGCAACCTGCTGTTGTCTGTAAGGGGTTTGTATCTTCTCCCCATGACCATGTAGGTTTCCTCTAGGTGCTCTGGATTTCTCTCACAGTCCAAAGAGATACCAGTTGGTAGGTTAATTGGTTATTGTAAACTGTCCCCTGATTAAGCTAGCATTAAATTGTGGGATTTGCTGGGTGGCGTAGCTCAAAGGCCTATTCCGCGTTGTAGCTCAATAAATAAACAAATAAACAATCAAATGTTTTGACAAACTTTTCATTTGATGTGATTCTTTAGTTAATGCGCATTTCATAAACTTAATTTAGTAACTGCTGAAGGTCTGTAGCTAATAGTGAGTCTTCATGCTCAGCGTGTTAGAAAGACTCCACTTTAGTTTTAACTATGCTGCACAGAACATCGCATATCATTTGTGAAAGAAGGCTCCAAGTCAAGGGTGTACAGCGCAGGCTCACGGTCAAGCACACTTTCTTCAGCCAATGATTGGTGTGTCAAGGCTGACCTGGATGGGAAAGGCTGTTTCCCGGAGCAAATAGCTTTCACCACATTGCGTCCAGATGTAATCGTATGTTCTGACACCAGTAGAGAAGCAGTTATTGGTGAACTCACAGTCCCCTGGGAAGACAACATCGATGAAGCCCATGAGCGCAAGTTAACCAAGTATGCAGAATTAAGACCAGAGTGCAGAGACAGAGGGTGGAAGGTCTCATGCTATCCATTCGAAGTAGGCTGCTGTGGGTTTATTGTGTTCACTTTCCAGAAGTGGCTGTGTGACCTTGGCTTCACTAGAAGAGAGATCAAGTCAACCAGCAGGGCTGTAGCTGAGGCAGCAGAGAAAGGACCAGCATGGGTGTGGACCAAGTATGTCCAGAGGGGCAGATAGTCAGTCAGTGTATACATACCTTGCAAATCCTTCAGTAGTTTCATAGACACCTGAAGAGCAGACTATCTGTTGGATGGAAGTGACCAACAACTCTGATAGAGGCAGATGCCAAGCTTTTAAGCTCACCGGTGGGAGGTGGTGCTTTAGCACTGCTGGCCCACCACCTCAAGGGAGTCTTGATCATAAGCGGGCCGAAGCTCCTGAAGACAGGTGGCAGATCAACTGATGATCCCACTGGTGATACCACAGGACAGTTAACATCTTAGTCCACGTGTATTTTTTAACTCTATACAGATCTGAACAAATCACAGCCAAATAGATGGTATCCTAGCAAATGAATAGCAAATCTCACACAATGGGATGCAGTAGGTGTTCCATTTAAATACATTTCCAGTTTTGTGCTGACATGAAATACTTATTTCATTGTAAGTTCCAAGAAAATTAAGGTCACATCACTAAAAAGCATTGTAAGTCCTCGAAAATCAAGAAAATCATGCTCAAGGCTAAAATCATCAGTACAAATGGAAATTAAAGAACTATGCAAACTGAAGCTCAGGAAAAATTCAGAGTACCTGTCATTACCTTGTCAAATTTGTCTGCACTATGTCAATAATAGTGTGTGCATATAAAATAGAACATCTGTAACATGGTAATCATATCCATGTTACTTCATAAATACAATTTATCAATGAGTCTCGTAAAAAAAGGTTCAGATAAAGCTGAGTCAGTGGTAGGTTTTACAAAGTGACTTGAGAAATGGGCTGGATTCCAGTGTTCATGCCCCTGAGGGATGAAAGCACGGCGAACACTGGAACCATGGAAACAAGATTTACTAAAGGTCTGAATTGCGGGGAAACAGATTTTCAAATGGCTGGAAGATGCATGGAATAGGGGAGAGGGGAGGACAGAGAAAATTTTGTTATCAAGGATGAGGATTTAAAAAATCAAGCAATGCTGCACTGGAAGTCAGTGCATATTGCAGGTGTAGAGGTATTGGGTAAATATGCCATGTGAAGCAGAATACCGATAGGAGAGTTCTTTGGAGGGGCTGATTTATACTACAAATGCATTAGCTGGTAGCTCAGGAGGGATTAGACAGGTGTAAGCCTAGACCAAGTCTTTGACGACTGTGACAGAGGCAACAATATTTCTGCTAACCTGCTCTTTGGTGGCTCTGAAATCAAGTCTCTGGTGATTTCTTTTTTGCTAGATGCTTACCCATTCGGTTGACGTTTAATGTCGGAAAAGAAACACTTATTTGCTACCTAACTATTTTTGGCAAACTTAAAGCTGATGGATTATTCAGTTATTCCCTCTCAGACTATACAAATATAAAAAATGTTGATGGCATAAAATAAATGACCATTTTAAATTCTGCATCTTATTCTATCACCAAATTGCATGCGTCAGTCATCTTACTCTGATGTTTGCATAATTGTTTAAGATAATCCTTATAATTCTTTTCTAATTCTAAAACAGCTCTGCGAGTTTTAACACAACCTTTGAAGGTGACGATGGCATATTTTACACTCCTAAACTAGATAGATTTTACAACATGCCAAAGAGAAGTCTGGCTAGAGAGATGAAAGAAAAGGTGAAAAAGAAAATGGAAGGGGAGCAAGTGATCACAAGACAGGGAAAGAACAATTAAGGAATCATATAGAATCTGCCACATTCACATCTGCAAGATATCCAAAAGCTGTGACAAGCTCCTTTGCTTTCACTACCCTGCAGCTATCAAAGATTTCCCCACTTCTTCCCCTGAAGGAGACATGTTCCTTGATTAAATATAATGTTTTATCCACTTTGCTTTAGGTCATTAAGTTGCCTTCGTAGGATAGAAGTACTTCAAGATACAAAAGCATTCCTCGATTCTTCTCTGTCATGAGATTCTTTCATCATTTATTGGCCATGAAAAACATATCCAGACAACATGAGAATGCATTGAAACCAATCTGTATAAACGCTGGTCCCTAGAGTCATGGAGCAATACATCACAGATACAGTCACTTTGAGCCCAACAAGACCATTCTCACCACATTGCCCACCTACCTTGTCCCAATTTCTCGAGTTTGGCCCATATCCCTCCATACTCCAAGTGCAATGATATAATTTATTGCTACTATACCTGCCTCAAACAATTCCTCTGGCAGCTCATTCCATATGCCCCTCAGTTTCAGATGCTCCTACTCTTGGTGAAAAGTCCTTTACCATCCCCATTATCTATGCCACGCACAATTTAAACAATTCTTCAAGGTCATCCCTGCTGTTGGCAAGGCAGGCCATCAAAAATTAAAATCTGTTTTTGAGCTCAGATGAGGCCAAACTTGCATCCTCTTTTTATCCTTTGTTTTGCTCATAATGTGTGCAAGGCCCTTAAACTCTAATCTAGAAACTAGCCCACCTAATCTCTCTTCATACAACAATTCCACTCACCTCAGTCAAGTGAATTTCTCTTGTTTGCTACTGCTGTATATCCTTTCTGAGGTAGGGAAACTAAAGCCACACACAATACTATAATGATAGGGTCACTAAAGCCACTGTTACTGTGTCAAAGCCATCAGTATTCCTGTACTCAAACTTCTTGCTATGAAGATCAGTCTATTTGCTACAAATCCATGTTTGTTTTCAGCGACTGGTATCCAAGTACACTCACAATCCCCACTATTTTGTTGTTGTCAGCAAATGTTCTTTGAACTATTACATTGCATTCCTACATCCAAATCATCATATCCTGAATAGCGGAAAACCAAGCACTCATCCCTGCAGTACCCCATGCATCAAGCTGAAAACTTGGTATAGCTACTGCTCCACATGTGACCACCAGAAACTGTGGAGAACTGGTGACATGCTCAACACATTACGGGAACCAGTCACCCCTCCATTGACTCTGACTATACCTTTTGCTGCTTCATTAAGGCAACTTGCATAATCAAAGACCCCACCCACCCCAGGCATTCTCTCTTCTCCCCTTTACCATCTTGCAGAAAATACAAAAGCCTACTACCAGGCTATTGACCTCACAATCTACCTTGTTATGCACTTGCATTCCATTGTTTACCTGCACCGCACTTTCTCTGAAGCTGTTCCACTTTATTCTGCACTGTTATTGTTTACCTTGTTCTACCTTATCCATTGTGTCATGATCTGATTTGTATGAACAGAATGCAAGACAAGCTTTTCACTGTATCTTGGTAAAAGTGACAATACCAATACCCACTTACTCCTATTCTGCCTCTCACATTGGGTGTAACTGGCTAACTTTCTGCAGTTTATAAAAAGGGAGATCTTTGAAAGTTCATGTCTGAAGATAAGCTGAGAAGTGTCCTGCTTACTGGAAGTGACAAGAAAAGTTGCTATATGCTGCTTTATATTGATTTTTCCAGTGCAGTAGAAATTTTAGCAATTGAGTTCTGTTTCTGCATCAAAGCGTCATTTGCCATTGGAGTGATCAAGGACCAAAGGAAAAGATTACGAATCTGGGGAGAAGGGTTTTCATTGTGCAGGTGTGTGACTTAGCGCGCCAAGGTTTAAAAAGAGAAATCCTCAGTGGTTCTTGTTTCAGTCGAAGCAAGCAACTGTGAAGAAGGGAGTGAAGAAATCGGGTACAAAAGGTCATTTTTTTTAAACACTGCTCGGGGAGAAGGGTTTGCACCGCGCAGCCGCATGACGTAGCGCGCCAAGGTTTAAAAACAGACCACCATACACAGCGGGATGTGTTGTGAGCGGGCAGCAGAGTGGGATGGCTTTGGCTCAACAGGCTTTGGCGAGAACAGGCAGAGGCCAGGGTAGGTTCCGGTAAGTTTTTTGTCCAGATAGTTTAGAGTAGAGAGAATGCCAGACAGGATGTTGGAATGCTCCTCTCGCAGGATGTGGGAAGTCAGGGAGCCCTCCGGTGTCCCTGACAACGACACCTGCAAGAAGCGTATCCAGCTGCAGCTCATAACAAACCGCATTAGGGAACTGGAGCAGGAGCTGGATGACCTCCGGATTATTCGGGAGAATGAGGAGATTATAGATAGTAGCTATAGGGAGGTAGTTACGCCAAAGGAGCAGAGCACAGGAAATTGGGTCACTGTCAGGCGAAGGAAGGGGAAAGGCAGGCAGAGCAGGGTTCTCCTGTGGCCATTACCCTCAACAACAAGTATACCACATTGGATACTGTTGGGGGGATGACTTACCTGGGACAAGCTGCAGCAGCCAGATCTCTGGCACTGAGTCTGGTTCTGCAGTGCAGAAGGGAGGATGGAAAAAGAGGAGAGCGGTAGTGATAGGGGACTCGATAGTTAGAGGTGCAGATAGGAGGTTCTGTGGTCATGACAGAGAATCCAGGATGGTTTGTTGCCTCCCGGGTGCCAGGGTCAAGGATGTCTCTGATCGCTTGCATGACATTCTGAAGTGGGAGGGTGACCAGCCAGATGTCGTGGTGCACATCGGTACCAATGACATAGCAAGGAAGAGTGAGGAGGTCCTGGAGAGTGAGTATAGAGAGCTTGGTAGGAAGTTGAAAAGCGGGACCTCGAGGGTGGTAATTTCAGGAATACTACCCGTGCCACGTGCCAGTGAGGGTAAGAATAGGATGCTCTGGAGGATGAACAAGTGGCTGAGGAACTGGTGTAGGGGGCAGGGTTTCAGATTTCAGGATCATTGGGACCTCTTCTGGGGCAGGTGGGACCTGTACAAGAGTGATGGGTTACACTTGAACTACAAGGGGACCAATATCCTTTCAGGGAGGTTTGTTAGTGCTATTGGGGAGGCTTTAAACTAGATTTGCAGAGGGATGGGAGCCAGACTGTCAGAGCTGACAGTGTGGCTGGGGTGAAAATAAATGATGTTAAAAGTTCAAGCAAAGCCACAAATAGAAAGGTTGTGAGTAGTGGTAAAAATCTTCTGAGGTGTATGTATTTCAATGCTAGGAGTATTGTGGGGAAGGCAGATGAGTTGAGGGTGTGGATTGACACGTGAAATTATGACGTTATAACAATTAGTGAAACTTGGCTACAGGAGGGGCAGGACTGGCAGCTTAATATTCCAGGGTTTCCTATGTTTCAGATGTGATAGAGGCAGAGGAATGAAAGGTGGGGGAGTAGCATTGCTTGTCAGGGAAAATGTTACAGCAGTGCTGAGGCAGGACAGATTAGAGGGCTTGTCTACAGAGTCCTTATGAGTGGAGCTGAGAAACAGGAAAGGTATGGCCACATTAGTGGGGTTGTATTATAGACCACCCAATAGTCAGCGAGAATTGGAGGAGCAAATCTGCAGAAAGATAGCAAGCAATTCAGGAAACATAAAGTTGTGGTGGTAGGGGATTTTAATTTTCCACATATTGACTAGGACTCCCATACTGTTAGGGGTCCAGATGGGTTAGAGTTTGTAAAATGTGTTCAGGAAAGTTTTCTAAATCAAAATATAGAGGTACCAGCTAGAGAGGATGCAATATTAGATCTCCTATTAGAAAATGAGTTAGGACAAGTGACGGAAGTGTGTGTAGGGGAGCAGTATGGTTCCAGTGATCCTAAGACCATTAGTTTCAACTTGATCATGGATAAAGATAGATCTGGTCCTAGGGTTGAGGTTCTAAACTGGAAGAAGGCCAAATATGAAGAAATGAGAAAGGATCTAAAAAGCATGGATTGGGACAGGTTGTTCTCTGGCAAGTTTGTGATTGGTAAGTGGGAAGCCTTCAAAGGAGAAAATTTGAGAGTGCAGAGCTTGTATGTTCCTGTCAGGATTAAAGGCAAAGTGAATAGGAATAAGGAACATTGGTTCTCAAGGGATATTGCAACTCTGATAAAGAAGGAGAGTTGTATGACATGTATAGGAAACGGAGTAAATAAGGTGCTTAAGGAGTATAAAAAGTGCAGGAAAATACTTAAGAAGGAAATCAGGAGGGCTAAAAGAAGACATGAGGTTGTGTTGGCAGTCAAAGTGAAGGATAATCCAAAGAGCTTTTACAGGTATATTTAGAGTAAAAGGACTGTAAGGGATAAAACTGGTCCTCTTGAAAATCAGAGTGGTCGACTATATGCGGAACCAGAAGAAAAGTGGGAGATCTTAAATGGGTTTTTTGCATCTGTATTTACTAAGGAAACTGGCATGAAGTCTATTGAATTAAGGGAAACAAGTAGTGAGATCATGGAAATTGTACAGATTGAAAAGGAGGAGGTGCTTGCTATTTTGAAGCAAATTAAAGTGGATAAATCCCCAAGACCTGACGGTATTCCCTCGGATCTTGAAGGAGACTAGTGTTGAAATTGCAGGGGCCCTGGCAGGTATATTTAAAATGTCGGTGTCTACCGATGAGGTGCCGGAAGATTGGAGAATGGCTCATGTTGTTCTGTTGTTTAAAAAAGGATCGTAAATTAATCCGGTAAATTACAGGCCGGTAAGTTTGACGTTGGTAGTGGGTAAGTTATTGGAGGGAGTACTAAGAGACAGAATCTGCAAGCATTTGGATAGACAGGGACTTATTAGAGAGAGTCAACATAGCTTTGTGCGTGGTAGGTCATGTTTGACCAATCTATTGGAGTTTTCAAGGAGGTTACCAGGAAAGTGGATGAAGGGAAGGCAGTGGATGTTGTCTACGTGGACTTCAGTAAGGCCTTTGACAAGGTCCCGCATGGGAGGTTAGTTAGGAAAATTCAGTCGCTAGGTATACATGGAGAGGTGGCAAATTGGATTAGACATTGGCTCAATGGAAGAAGCCAAAGAGTGGTAATAGAGGATTGCTTCTCTGAGTGGAGGCCTGTGACTAGTGGTGTGCCACAGGGATCAGCGCTGGGTCCATTGTTATTTGTCATCTATATCAATGATCTGGATGATAATATGGTAAATTGGATCAGTAAATTTGCTGATGATACAAAGATTGGAGGTGTAGTCGACAGTGAGGAAGGTTTTCAGAGCCTGCAGAGGGACTTGGACCAGCTGGAAAAATGGGCTGAAAAATGGCAGATGGACTTTAATACAGAGAAGTGTGAGGTATTGCACTTTGGAAGGACAAACCAAGGTAGAACATATAGAGTAAATAGTAAGGCACTGAGGAGTGCAGTAGAACAGAGGGATCTGGGAATACAGATACAAAATTCCCTAAAAATGGCATCACAGGTAGATAGGGTCGTAAAGAGAGCTTTTGGTACATTGGCCTTTATTAATCAAAGTACTGTATTGCGTATAAGAGCTGGAATGTTATGATGAGGTTGTATAAGGTATTGGTGAGGCCGAATCTGGAGTATTGTGTTCAGCTTTGGTCACCAAATTACAGGAAGGATATTAATAAGGTTGAAAGAGTGCAGAGAAGGTTTCCAAGGATGTTGCCGGGACTTGAGAATCTCAGTTACAGCGAAAGGTTGAATAGGTTAGGACTTTATTCCCTGGAGCGTAGAAGAATGAGGGGAGATTTGATAGAGGTATATAAAATTATGACGGGTATAGATAGAGTGAATGCAAGCAGGCTTTTTCCACTGAGGCAAGGGGAGAAAAAAAACAGAACATGGATTAAGGGTGTAGGGGGAAAAGCTTAAAGGGAATATTGGCGGGGGGCTTCTTCACACAGAGAGTGGTGGGAGTGTGGAATGAGCTGCCAGACAAGGTGGTAAATGCGGGTCTTTTTTAACATTTAAGAATAAATTGGACAGATACACGAATGGGAGGTGTATGGAGGGATATGGTCCGTGTGCAGGTCAGTGGGACTAGGCAGAAAATGGTTCAGCACAGCCAAGAAGGGCCAAAAGGCCTGTTTCTGTGCTATAGTTTTTCTATGGTTTCTATGGTAGCTTTGATTTTAATAGTTTCATGTTACAATAATGGGACTAACTAGGTGGGCAATAATTACTTGATCATACTAATCAATCTGCATTCTTCATTAAGGAGAATTAGACCACTTGATGAATGTTTAGACATGTGAATGCTCTCACCTCTATCTGACAGCACCTAAAAGCCTTTTGGATATAAGAGTCAATAACATTAGTTCAAAATCAAGCATGGACTCGGAAGTATGGTAAAATGAACTTAAAGGAATAGAGTTTGTATTCTGGGTGACATCCATGACCCAGATGCACATAAACCATCCTTACAATAACTTACCTTTAAACATGCTTTTGCTAAGACTTATCTGATATCAAAGAAGGCAAAGTCTTACAAGAGCCAGAAAACAACAGAGCCTTCAGATTTTTCTCCGATAGAGAAATCTAAAGATTTACTATTCTCAGAGTAAAAAACATCTCTTGTCTATCCTTTATTTTGAGATAGTGATCCCTTGTTCTAGTCACCCCAACTCTAAGCTGTTGCACTTCTTAAGAATTATATACTTGTATCTCTCCCAGTGAGATCACCTGTCAGTCTTCTAAACTAAAGTGGACAACTCAACAGAGCTATTCTTAATCTTTCCTTATTTAACAAATCCATCGTCTCAGGAATCAATCTGATGAACCTTCCGGACACTTTTTCAGTTGAAAGAATAATATCCTACCATAGGAAGGGAGGCCACATCTATACAAAGTATTTCAGTTGTTTTTCACTAATTCCCTATACAATCAGACCATGAAATCTCTGCACTTTTAAGTAAATCCTCTTGCAATGAAGGCAAAATTGCATCTACCTTCTTAAAGTCTTGCTCTCCCTCTGTATAATCTTTCAATGATTTATAATTCAAGGATACTAGATTCCTCTGAATATTAGTTTGTTTTAACCTCTCACAAGAAAGTACCTTGCTACTCAGATGCTTTTCTAACAAATTAGATGATATCAAACTTTCTACATTACAATTCATCTGCTTTTCCTTGTCCATTTCTGCATCCTTCTCACATCAAATTTGTATATATTACACTTGATCCTTTACATAACTCAATGACACAACTCAGTGATATATACCATCAACAGCTCACATATTGTGAACAGCTGGGGTCTCGGCACCTATCCCTGTTGCATCTCAATAATCACAATCTCCCAAACCAAAAACATTCTGTACATTCTTATCATATTTTCTGTTCATAAATCAATTTTTATATTCATATTAGTATATGATCTCCAATTCCATTAGCTTTAATTTTGTTAAGTAAATTATCATGGAGCACCATATCAAAAGTCTTCTGAAAATGTAAACGCAACACATCAACTGGTTTGCTCTTACGAATTCTCTCAAAAGAAACTCAAAACAAATCTGTTAAACATAATTTCTCTTTTATGCTTTGTCCAAATCAATTACTATTTGCCTAACTGCACTGTTACCAATTCCTTAGCATCATCTCTCTCTCTCAGCATTTTCCTCCTGCTGTTACCAGTCTAATAGGTATACTGTTCCCTATTATCTCTCCTCTTTTTAAAACTGGTGGGGTTGTATTTGCAGCCTTCTAACCTGCAAACTGCTCTTAGATGTTTAGAATTGTGGAAGTTGACAACAAATGCATCCATCATCTACATCTCTTTGAAAACCTAGGAGAGAGGCTGGGGATTTATTGCCTTCTAATCCTATTAATTTCTCTAACATTTTCTTTTATTAATCGTTTTTTTAGCTCCTTGTTCTCGGAGCCTATAGTTCAGTATTTCTGGGAGGTTTTTCATTTATTTTTCTGTGAACGCAAGATGTTTAAGTTCTCTGCCACGTTATAATTTCTATTCCACATTATGTTTTCTCATATCTCACTCTCTGAAATTTTAGCATATTTTTCTTTGTACATACAGTATTTGTCTATAAAATCTCTTACAATCTCTTTTTATATTTTTCTCTGTTCCCTCTCTTTATCATGTTTTAATCCTCATCTGCTGAGTTCTAAAATGATCCCAATCCTCAGGCAAAATTGCATACCTTTTCCGATCTAATACCATCTTTAGCTTTTTTTTATATAACCATGGCTGGATTATTTTTCTTACTTTTACTGTAAGGAGGAAACATTGCAAACTAAATATTAACTCTTTAAATTTTAGCCATAAGACATATGGGCAGATTCAGGCCATTCAGCCCATTGAGTCTGCTGAACCAGTCGATCATGTCTGATTTATTTTCCCTCTCAACCCCATTCTCCT
Source organism: Mobula birostris (assembly GCF_030028105.1). Taxonomy (NCBI): domain Eukaryota; kingdom Metazoa; phylum Chordata; class Chondrichthyes; order Myliobatiformes; family Myliobatidae; genus Mobula; species Mobula birostris. The sequence continues at coordinate 78,625,023 of NC_092381.1, forward strand.
ACCTTCTCTTTGTAATCTTTGACACCTTTACTAATTAAGTACCACATAAAAAATATACCCAATGACTTTGCCTATGCAGCTGTGGCAATGAATTCCACAGGTTTGCCACCTTCTTCCTCTCTATTCTAAAGGAACTTCTATTCTGGGGCTGTACCCTCTGGTCCTAAACACTTCCAAAAGCCATTGCTTGCTTTCAGCCATACCTTTAAATTTAGCTTTCCAATCATACCTCGTCTCTTCTTAGTTTGTTTTATTCAGATTGAAGGGCGAACATCCAGGTTAAATTGCCCTATTTCATGTTGTGACTATTATTCACAAAAGGGCCTTTATTTACCAGATTATTAATTAAACCCTTTTAGTACACAATACCTGCACTAAAAAAAATGATGATCTGGAACCAGAACTATCTCTTAAGCACATTCTGGTACTCATCCTCCATATTCAGGTTTCTTGATTAAAATCCTGCACCTTTACTCTATTTCTCTTGTTGCATGAACCTTTAACTTCCCAAATGATATGATGCCCTACATTACTGCTATGGAATGAAATCCATATGTAACTCCCATTCATATTGTCTACCCATTTCTAAGCTTCACTTTACTTGTTGACTTGCGTCAAGATTCTTTTCTCCCTGCTCATTTTAACCCATTCTTTAATATTAAGGCGACTCCAGCTCCTTTTTGGTTTCAGTTTTTTCTTCTAAAAGAATCAAAGAAGAAATTAAAGGGTTTTGTATTGTACAATCTGGAAGTTGCAGCTCATTATATATTAATTTCTATTTTGTTTTAACTTGTTTCTTACTTAACCAAGTTTCTAACTTGGTTAACTTTCTAACCAAGAAAGTTAGGAGGCAGTGATCATAACATGATTGAGTTCACTGTGAAATTAGAAAAAGAGAAGCCGAAATCTGATGTGTCGGTGTTTCAGTGGAGTAAAGGAAACTACAGTGGCATGAGAGAGGAACTGGCCAAAGTTGACTGGAAAGAGACACTGGCGGGAAAGACGGCAGAGCAGCAGTGGCTGGAGTTTATGCGAGAAATGAGGAATGCGCAAGACAGGTATATTCCAAAAAAGAAGAAATTTTCGAGTGGAAAAAGGATGCAACCGTGGTTGACAATAGAAGTCAAAGCCAAAGTTAAAGCAAAGGAGAGGGCATACAAGGAAGCAAAAATTAGTGGGAAGACAGAGGATTGGGAAGTCTTTAAAACCTTACAAAAGGAAACCAAGAAGGTCATTAAGAGAGAAAAGATTAACAATGAAAGGAAACTAGCAAATAATATCAAAGAGGATACTAAAAGGCCTATAAAAGCTTTTTCAAGTATATAAAGAGTAAAAGACAGGTGAGAGTAGATATAGGACCAATAGAAAATGATACTGGAGAAATTGTAATGGGAAATGAGGAGATGGCAGAGGAACTGAACAAGTATTTTGCATCAGTCTTCACTGAGGAAGACAGCAGGATACCGGACACTCAAGGGTGACAGGGAAGAGAAGTGTGCGCAGTCACAATTACGACAGAGAAAGTACTCAGGAAGCTGAATAGGCTAAAGGTCGATAAATCTCCTGGACCAGATGGAATGCACCCTCGTGTTCTGAAGGAAGTAGCTGTGGAGATTGCGGAGGCACTAGCGATGATCTTTCAAAAGTCGATAGATTCTAGCGTGGTTCCGGAAGACTGGAAGATTGCAAATGTCACTCCGCTATTTAAGAAGGGGGCAAGGAAGCAAAAAGGAAATTATAGACCTGTTAGCTTGACGTCAGTGGTTGGGAAGTTGTTGGAGTCGATTGTCAAGGATGAAGTTACAGAGTACCTGGAGGCATATGACAAGATAGGCAGAACTCAGCATGGATTCCTTAAAGGAAAATCCTGCCTGACAAACCTATTACAATTTTTTGAGGAAATTACCAGTAGGCTAGACAAGGGAGATGCAGTGGATGTTGTATATTTGGATTTTCAGAAGGCCTTTGACAAGGTGCCACACATGAGGCTGCTTAACAAGATAAGAGCCCATGGAATTACAGGAAAGTTACATACGTGGATAGAGCGTTGGCTGATTGGCAGGAAACAGAGAGTGGGAATAAAGGGATCCTATTCTGGTTGGCTGCCGGTTACCAGTGGTGTTCCACAGGGATCAGTGTTGGGGCCGCTTCTTTTTACATTGTACATCAACGATTTGGATTATGGAATAGATGGCTTTGTGGCTAAGTTTGCTGACGATATGAAGATAGGTGGAGGGGCCAGTAGTGCTGATGAAACGGAGAGTCTGCAGAGAGACTGGGATAGATTGGAAGAATGGGCAGAGAAATGGCAAATGAAGTACAATGTTGGAAAGTGTATGGTTATGCACTTTGGCAGAAAAAATAAACGGGCAGACTATTATTTAAATGGGGAAAGAATTCAAAGTTCTGTGATGCAACGGGACTTGGGAGTCCTTGTACAGGATTCCCTTAAAGTTAACCTCCAGGTTGAGTCGGTAGTGAAGAAGGCGAATGCAATGTTGGCATTCATTTCTAGAGGAATAGAGTATAGGAGCAGGGATGTGATGTTGAGGCTCTATAAGGCGCTGGTGAGACCTCATTTGGAGTACTGTGGGCAGTTTTGATCTCCTTATTTAAGAAAGGATGTGCTGACGTTGGAGAGGGTACAGAGAAGATTCACTAGAATGATTCCGGGAATGAGAGGGTTAACATATGAGGAACGTTTGTCCGCTTTTGGACTGTATTCCTTGGAGTTTAGAAGAATGAGGGGAGACCTCATAGAAACATTTCGAATGCTAAAAGGCATGGACAGAGTGGATGTGGCAAAGTTGTTTCCCATGATGGGGGAGTCTAGTACGAGAGGACATGACTTCAGGATTGAAGGGCACCCTTTCAGAACAGAAATGCGAAAACATTTTTTTAGTCACAGAGTGGTGAATCTATGGAATTTGTTGCCACAGGCAGCAGTGGAGGCCAAGTCATTGGGTGTATTTAAGGCAGAGATTGATAGGTATCTGAGTAGCCAGGGCATCAAAGGTTATGGTGAGAAGGCGGGGCAGTGGGACTAAATAGGATAAAATGGATCAGCTCATGATAAAATGGCGGAGCAGACTCGATGGGCCGAATGGCCTACTTCTGCTCCTTTGTCTTATGGTCTTATGGTCTTATGTCTTTTAGGCTAAAATCAGCTGGAAATGTGTTTTTTCAATACTATGCTCATTAAATAAATGGTAGTACTTTCTGTTGTGCAGATTGCAGATTGTCCTGTTATTTCAGGGTGTTCAGTAATTCTTGGTAGGGTTCAAAATAGTAATCATTCCCACTTTGTTGTTTCACAGCATTTGATGAAAAACAAAATTTCTTATCAATGGTGTTTACTCTCCACTCATGTACACCGGGACTTAATCCTGATCAAGAGCAGCTGTGCTATCCCTGCCAGTTGTTAAATTTAAAAAAAAGAAAGAGGAAATATATTGCAGTAACGTACACACAGATCAAGTATGAAATGGGTACAGGGCTGTGTGACCTAATCCTGGAAATAAGAAGCTACAATGACGGTAAGTAATTCAGCTGCTGTAACCATCAATCTTCTCCACATTTCCATGTATTGAACATAAGCACATGATTTGAATTGGGTCACAGAGCCTGAGCTCCTGGAAGAAGCAAGAGCTGACATAGTGGATAAACAGTGGCAGTCTTTATGAATAATTTATGCAGATTAATTCCCTAACAAATAGCCATTTGTGACCACAGACATCAGATAGGATGGGATTTGTGGTTCTTCTGGATTTAAACCATGATATACATTTTGTGGGAATATGGAGAATTTGGAAAGGTGTCTTCCACTCTACTGGAGTGTGACAGTAATGACCAAAGCTTAACCAAAGTAATGGTGTAATTATAGAAGATCACTAATGCCACCAATCATGTTTTAAACTGGATTTCTAAGGATTATATACTGCTATTCATCAATGGTGAGAAACCTCCGAAGATTGCTTTTGTTTAATAAAGAGTTCTTTTTTTTTGTAGAGGATATAAAGGGATTTCTGTCTTCACACTTCTGTGCAACTCTCAGATGCATAGATTTTAAGATATTCAGTTAATAAAATACCCTTGCAGCATTTGGAAGATTGACTCCATTTGCTTTGATGTGTTGCATCTATCAAAGGTTTGTTAAATTCACTTTATGCATTAAACAGAAGGGATACATGAAAACCCAGAGGCTGTGAAATGAAAAATTTAGTTCAGTAGATGTGAGGTTATGCAGAGGAGATGGATTAAAGAGAAAGGAATTAGGGTAGGAGTACACCATAAAAGGGCTGGGTGGAGTCAGGAGTTGTAAAGAGAAGGCTTATTCAAGGGATAACTTTCCAGGATTGGCAAGGGAAGAAAAAAAGAGGTTTATTCCCAAGGAAGTACATGGAAACTAAGTGCAAGAGAGTGCAAGTAAAGAATGCGGGGAAAGCGGCACCTAGGGAATGGGACACGGACCATGTGTGTGTAGCTTATAAATAAGCAGAAGATACAGATGATGATGACATTATTGTGTGTGTAGAGAGTGCAAGCAACATTTTGTTCAATGTCATTTCCAAAATACAGTAGAGTGGTGTTGCAGAGGCATGGTACGCTGTGGAAGTATGCGCAAAGAGAGGGGTGAGAAAGGAGAACGTTTTTTGAGGAAGTCATATGCAAAGGAAAGGACATTTGAAAGCAGAGCATGCAAGAGAGTGATGTATAAAGGAAATGACTTTTGAAATTATGGTCAATTTATTCAACATCATATCCACCACCTGAAGATTAATTCCTTCAATTGCTGGTGCACCATGACTATAGTCCCTGCATTCACAATATTACTCAATATTACTGTTGTTACTCAGCAAAACTTTGCCAATGGCATCTCCCAAAACTTCCTCTCCAAGCTACAGGCTGGTCCAAATACTTCAACATCATCAGGTCTATTACTCCTGGAACTTCCCATCCAGAAGCACCTTAATCAGACACACAGCAGTAAATTAAAGTCGGGCAATAAATGCTGGCCTTGGCAAAATATCGTATAACTGCATCAAATAGAAGTTTTGTCTCCCAGCATTACCACCAAGGGGGAACTAAAGAAGTAAATGGCTCCTGACCACCTCCTCCTGCGTGAAAAGGATAAACAAGCCATCTTGAACATGAAGTTAGTTTTATGGATAGTGAAGGGATCAAGGGATTTTAAGTTTGGTGAGGGAGATAATCAGTCATGATCTTATAGAATAGTGGAAGAGGCCCAAAACACCAGTTACTATGGATTGCTTCTGATCACTAATACCACCAAACAGGACACAAACCATTGTTACTTTGTTACTGTAGATATCTCAATCTCAGACTGGCAGAAACAATTAATGCAAACACCACTGGCTCTATCTCAGACTGGAACCATGTTGACATTCCACCGTTAGGACGTACCAGTCAGAAGCCGGTTTGAGACAGAAATTGTAGCTACCATATGTGCCAGAGCTTAGTAGACTACCATGGTGGGGTAGTGAAAACAACTCACCCATTCTTTCTTGTTGAAAAAGTGTTCATTGAAAGTCTCCTGTAGACCACACTCCACTTTGACATGAACCAGGTCATTCTTCTTCAATGGTGCTTTACCAGATTCCAAGAGATACTTCAACCATGACTGTGCTAAAGTAGACAAACACACCTTAGCATGGAAATGAAAGTTACTACAAAATGCAGAAAATAAAAAATGTTCAGAGGAAGGCTTAGAATTTAAACAGGAACCTAAAGAGGCAACCAAAATTTAACCTCTACCGTGGAATAAGCAATTCATATTGTGCTTAATATTGTCCTTGCTGGAAGTTAGCACCACAAGTTCTTGGACAATTTTTCATGTGACAAACCAAGTAGGCCAGTCTCAAAGAGGTTGTACAACATGTATTGGGTTTATTTTTAAATATTACTACTTTGCTGAATTGTTCCATAATGTGTCTAGACAGCCAGCAAGCTGTATGGTTCGATACAGTGACTATCATAATTCCAGCACAAAACAAACTAGTGAGAATACAGTGCTTATTACGTTAGATACTTAAGCATTATTGCTGGCTTTAATAAACAGTAAAACAATCAAATTTTTAAAGCCATGTTCAAAATAAAATGAGGAACTTACACCGTGAAAATGCACTGGAAACATCAAAGATCAGATAAATGATCTTTTTTCCGCACTGTGACTAATGATAGTTTTGTATTGGAAACTAAATGAGGCACAACAAGTAATTTGGTGACAAGGAGTAGGAGATGAGAAGGAGTAGGAGTTGAGAAGGAGAAAATAAGGGCATCAACAGGAACTCGTACCTCACAATTACACAGTCAAGCACCCTGCAGTAACAATCACAGATCAACAAAGTTACTTAATATGTAATCAATCTTATTATATTTGATCTGGATACATTCTGAGGTAGTCCTGCTGCGTTGATTGTGTTTCATTAGCAGGCAGAAAGTACACACAAGGGCCTACCATTATGCCAATGCTGTTTTTACCCCCAACATTGCATATATCAGATGCAGAAATCTGAAAATGTACGTAAGCAAGAATGGTACAAGAAACAAGTCAACTCAGTTTAACAAGACCTTGAAAAAAATTTCTTGCCACTCTCTGTAAAGAGTTTGAGGGTTGCCCAGCACAGTCCACGCTGATTTTATGCAAATAACACATTTCACTGTAAGTTTCTTTGTACGTGTGGTAAAGAAAGCTTTCAAAGGACTGAGATAGGGAGAAGATGGACGACTAGGATTTGGAACGTAGGAGACTGACAGATGATTTAATAGAGGTATATAAGATCATCAGGGGTATAGACAGGGTGAATGCACTTACTCTTTTTCCCATTGTTGGAGAATTAATAACTAGAGGGAATAGATTTATGATGAGAGGAGAAAAATTTAAGTAGAACTTGAAGGACAATTTTTTTTATATATACACACAGTGTGCGGCATGTATGTGGAATGATCTGCCAGAGTAAGTGGTTGAGGCAGGTACAATAAAAATATTTAAAAGACTGTTGGACAGGTGCATGGATAGGAAAGACTTAGAAAGTATGGGCCAAATATGGACAAACAACCTGGATGGACATGTTGGTTGTTGTGGACTAGTTAGGCCAAGGGGCCTACTTCAGCTGTATGATTCTCTGAGCCTGATAGCTCAGTGTCTCACTAGTTTGCTCTGCAACAGGGCTGAGTTCTGGGACTTGGAATTTAGTTACTGATCTACAAGTTTAACTTAACAAAGACACACATAATTAGATAACTTCATCATGCACAGTTTTAGAAAATAACAGTCATACACTGCAAACACATACTTTTTGGACCACCATGCCCTCACCAGCCGAAGTACCAATATATGTTAATCCCATCTGCTATCTCTTTTCCCCAGCCTTCTATGCCCTGACAATTTAGTGCTTGACTGCACAGTTAATAAATATTGTGAATTGCCTCCATCGCCCATTCAGACAGTGTATTTCAGATACCAACCACACTTTGGGTGGAAAAAATTCTTCCTCAGATCCATCTACCAAACCTCCCACCTCTTACCTTAAACCTCTAAGGTTTCAGGCATATTTTCTATGGGAAAAAGTTTGAACTCTCCATCCTATTGATGTCGCTCATGACATTGTAAACCCCGATAAGATCCTTTGCCGGCTTCTTCTGCTCAAAAGAAAACAAATCAAGCCTCTATAGTCCGACCTTATACCGATAATCTGCCAGCATCCTGCTGAGTCTCCTATTCCCTCTCAAGTGCAATTACTTTCTTCTCAGTGCATAGTGACCAGAACTGTCCCATTTTGACTGCCATTCAGACCTCAGACCATTACTCCCAGCCTTAAAGAAAGTAATTCGTTCATCTCTCTCAGTTGAACTTGTTTCAAGTTTGTTGTTATCAATTTACTAGGCTCTGTATGTCTAATAGTCTTCCCATCCAGAAAAGCAGACCTCATGAGCATGGACAGAGATGAAATGGAACTTCAATGGATTATTACCTTGAATAACTGGCCTTGAAGTTGGGGCAGGAGATGCAGGGGGCCAAATGTATGCAGCACTCTGGCCAAGTTCTGTCCTGTGCCTATTCTAATAGGGAACCCCAGGTGTTATGAAGCTTACATATTATTTGCTGCTTGATTCAGTCTGTACTTCTTCCACTGTGCTGGATCATTCATCTATTATTTAATGACCTGGACACCAGCCAACTTGTGAACTTCCTTCAGACCCTGTTTATTCCAACCATATGGAAGTGGTCAGTGGTTGATAGAAGAGACAGAGATTTATGAACATTATGGAGTAGCTCTGGAGCTGGCTTCCACTAGTCCACTTATTTTCCCCTCAGTGATATTGTTCTGGATGTTCTCTTGTTGGCTTAGCATAAATAATTGCAGCCAGGACTTAAAAAGAATCATTGAAGTACAGTATATAGCATAGACATGAGCCTTTCAGCCCATCTAATTCATGTTGGCCATGATGCCAATCTATGATAATCACATTTACCTGCAGTAGGCCCATATCCCCCTATTATTGTCCTATTCAAGTATCTGCCTTTAAAACTTTGTACTAGTGTCTGCCTGCAAACCCTCCCCTGGCAGCTCATTCCAGATATTCATCTCTCTGTGTGAAAATAATCAACCCCTTAGCTTTCCTGTAAGTTTTTCAGTCTTACCATAAACCTGTTCCCTCTGGTTATAGATTCCTCTGCTCTAAGAAAAAAACTTCTGATTACGTACCCCCTCAAAATTTTGTAGACCTCTTTTAGGTCACCACTAAGCCCCATACATCCTAGTGAGAATAAACCACACCTATCTAACCTCTCCTTTAATTGCATTCCTCCATTCCAGCAACATCCTGTGTATCTCTTCTGTATTCTCTCTATTGCTACCCTATCCTTCCTACAGTCCAACCAATGGCTTGTACAAATGCAACATTGCTCAACTCTTATAATCAATGCCTCAACCAATGAAGAAAAGCACAGCAAATACCTTTTTCTTTACGCTATCCACTATGTTACCACTTTCAGTGAGCTTTGGACTTGCACCCTAAGGACTCTCAGTACAATTAATGCTCCTAAGATCATTTCCATTTATTCTGTGTGTCCTACAAAAAATTGTCATTCCAAAGTGTTTTGCTTTACACTTGTAGATTAAATTCGATCTGTGACCATTCCACCTATCTCTCCAATAGATCTATGTCCCACTGTATCTTAAACCAACTATTTTTGTTTAGCATAACTACCTCCTCATCTCATCATTTAACTTAAAGGCATCCGTTAATCTTGCAAGACCATGGATCTGCACCTGGAGAGTCTTCACTCTCCAGGGTGCAGGCCTGGGCAAGGTTGTATGGAGGACCGGCAGTTGCCCATGCTTCAAGTCTCCCCTCTCCACGACACTGATGTTGTCCAAGGGAAGGGCAAGGGCCGATACAGCTTGGCACCAGTGTTGTCGCAGAGCACTGTGTGGTTAAGTGCCTTGCTCAAGGACACAACACTCTGCTTTGGCTGGGGCTCAAACTCATGACCTTCAGACCGCTAGTTGAATGCCTTAACCACTTGACCACGTTCCCAGACTCTCATCATTTATATACATTATAAACTGCACCTGCCCCAGCATCAATTCCTGCTGGTTCTACACTTACAGTCAGAAAAATACCCCTTGACTATTATCCTCTTCCTCCCATCATCAAGTCAATTTTGGATCCGATTTGCCAACATAGCTCAGAACCCTTCTGAGCCAGCCTACCATGTGCAACTTATCAATATCCTTACTGAAGACAACATCTATTACTCTATTTTCATCAGCCTCTTTGGTTTGCTCTTCAAAATAATTTGATTTGTGAGACGTGCTCTCCCTGCACAAAACCATGCTGACTCCTGCTGTTCAGTCTTTGTTTTTCCAATAGATCCTCTCCATGAGCATCTTTTCCAACAACTTTGTTACCACTGGTTTCCAGGCTTATCCCCACTAACCCTTTAGAACAAAGGACAGCATTAGCTGTCTTCCAGTCTTCTGGTACTTCACCTATGGTTAACAAGGATGCAAGCCCTAGCTGCCTCCATAAGCAAACTGACATACATCTCATCTAGCCCTGGAGAATTTCCTACCATAATGTGTTCCAATATTTCTAGTATCACTCTGATTTATTTGCTCAGCTTTTCAGCAGATGAAGTAGCCAAGATATAAAGGGACATTATCTTTTAAATTTCAAATTCCACCTAAATATTCAGTAATTTCCTACGGGAACCAAGTCAAACCTTATCCTGATCAATCACTATTGCTGCAGCAAAGTTTCAGCTGAATCCTGTAAGTGAAACATCCAAACTTTCCTTCTGAAAGTGAAGCTGGGGAATTCTAGTTCACCCTCTACTTTCCCTGGTGACTATCCTGGGTCACAGTTTGGACAAACCTCAACCAGGATAAAGTTTGATCTTGTCTCCCTCAGGCACTTAATGAGAATTAGTTGGAATTAGATATTGAAGACAATAAATTCATACTCGATTTGTATTTCTCCATGGCTTTGCCCCAACTGTTCCTCCTGTATCCTCCTCCAGTCCTGCGATCTTCCAAAGTCTCTACATGGGCCTAATTCTGACTTTTTGTGCACTGATGAAAGGAACAGTGGCTTTGGCTTCTGACACCCTGTGTTCTGGAACTACTTTGCCTTTCCCCTCTCGTTCACTACGTGTCTTCCCCGTCTAAAGATGTTCCTTAAAACCTGTCGTATTGACCATATGCTTGCTCATTTGTCCAAATATTTTCTAACTCCACATAGTATCACTTCACATGTCTGATGATAATCACTCCAATAAAGAATGCTCAGCATTTTACTGTGCTTCTTAAGCAAAAATAATATAAATGAAGATTATTATTTCTCGTGGATTATGCATAAGGAAGATCAGGAATAAACAGTCTGACCTGGAATTCATCTTCCAAGGTAGCAATGACACAGTCAGTGGCTGTCAGACTGAAGGTGCTTTGAAGATGATGTAACAACAGGTGACAAAGCCTCCAGATTGTAATTAATCAGCACAGGATTCAAACCAGATGATTAGTTTACTCCGATGATGAGCTGAGGAACTTAACACAATGAAACAGACCATTCAGACATTTGGACATTTTTTGTCATTCAACCAAATCTATGACTGCAAATATTGACTAGCTCTGGTTTATATCTTTTAATATTAAAAGCTAGTATACATCTGGCTATATCAGATTTATAATTATTGATTGAGTGAGAAGCTAGTGGTTATTGAGCAAGAATTTAATGCCTGCTACACTTTGTTAGAAAATCTGATTCTTAACTTCCTTTCTGAAACTCCAGGGTGGAATTTCAAAATTATATCCCCTTATTCTACATTTCAATGACTTGAAAAAAATTCCCTCCTAACCATTTGATCATATCTACCTATTAATTCCATTTGATGCCCTAAAATGTTAATCAAATTACCCCACAATGTCCCATGTTTAGGGAATTCAGACCTTTAGAAATTTTGTCCCAATTTTGATTCAAAGCCTTGATGATCCTCCATGTCTCATTATTGCCCTAAGTTGCAGTGCCTGGAGCTGGACTCATCCTTTAATCATATTGCAACAGGACAGGATACTGCATTCAGAATATGAGTTCCTAATCTCACTATTAATCTCTGCAGGAACTTACATTTCATTACATTTAGCTGCTTTATAGAAAAATAGAATCATTCACTTCAATGCTTCCTGCATTCATTTTGCTGCAAGATTATTTCAAGGCCAGGAAGCCCAGTTAAAATAACTGTGGAACTGGAGTAACAAGGCAAACAATTTCTACTTCTTGTTAAGTCCACCCAGCATCCCATGCACAACATAACTATGCAGTCACCTAGCAAAACACAGTATCCTATTTATGCTCCCTTACATACTTGAACAGTCCTGCTTGAATAGTCTTGAGTGGAGGTGCCCTCAATGACACAATTAGACTATTCCAAACTGGACATCCATGAAATCTGATTTTCCTTGAGGGAACCTTTATTAATCCTGTCAAGATATAACTATTAAAGCAGTAATATTTGCTGTTTTGTGGAGGTCTTTATAGAAAGAGACAAAGGTGCACTTAGAATTTCTCTGCATCTGATTACTTTTGACACCTGCCATAAATTTAATGCAGTTGCCTGCTGGGTACATGACATCACTGATTGGAAGTCCCTTCTGCTACGCGCTGGCACCAACAACCAGCCAGCATTTCTCAGCATCTGACAGCTTCCAACCTTTTCCTGGGATAGTTGAGAAAAAGCGCACATCCAGGACAACAGTGAAGTCAAGCACTCTGCAACTGGTTTACAGCTGTTTCAATCCTAATTGGCAATTCTATGCTTCGAGTTAATGCCCCACATTGTGTCTGGCTGGAACACTGAGCATTGATGAAACATAGAGCTCAGAAGTACTGCAACAATTCTTGTGATTTTTCTGCCTTAGACAAGATCAAAATTCCAATCAATTCACATTGGAAGAAAATTCCATCAGTGTTAAAAGAAAAACAATTCCTCAGGCCAGTAGGTTAAAACGGATTTGCAATGATGACAGATTCCCTTTAGGTGGTACTAATCTCCAAGTACAATCAGAGAGCTGCAAACAGCCAAGACATGAGACTGTCCAGGGGTTTGCCTTCGGAAGCTATGCATTTTTATTGCCATAAGAAGTTTTGTTTTATTCTTTCTTTCACTGAAGAATTTTCAAGATAATTTCACCTTTTGCATGTTTTCCTCAAGATTTGTGAAACAGAATTTGTTATTCATTAGGACAGTGCTGAAATCTAACACCACACGGAGATACTATAAAACTTCACTGCTGTTAAACTAATCCTGAATAATAAGGTTGTCTCTTGATGGTACAAAACTCAGTATGCTAACAGAAACCAAAAGTAATGTGCAGAATTAAAACTGTGTGAAATACTTTTATATTTGAAGGATTTAATACTTAGCTCACAATAAAGCAAGGTATCTTTAGGGAAATGCGGTTCAGATCAGGGTTTGCTCTCTAGCTGTTGTTAGGTTAGCTATCTCCAGTCGCGGGTGTAAGTTCCAATGGATGAGAGTGTGTAGAAGCTTGCTCTGCTGTCTTTTTGCCATGGTGATCTTTAAAGATAGCTACCAGCTGAGGAATGGATTGGGATCCAGTGCAGACTAAAGTTTAATTTAGGTAATTATGGGAACCAGCCTACCCAAAATCAACTACGTATAATCAAAATGGTGCCAGAGAAAGGATCCCACCCACCCTTCTCACAAAGGCTTTGTAGCATCCACACCAGAACCACTAGACTCAAACAGAATTACTTTCCCCAAGCAGTAAGACTGATCAACACCTCCACCCACTAGCTGCACGACTATTTTATCTATTTTATTATTACCTGTCAGTCACATTATGTGCAGACACTCCTGTACCTAGCATCACTTAATACACATACAATTTATCTTGGCGTATAAGCTATCTTATATATACATATTGACTGTGTATATTTTATTACTGTGTTCATTATTATATTAACTTTTTTTTGTGCAGCATCAGTTCCAGAGTCACAATTGTTTTGTTCTGCTTTACACTTGTGTATCGAAAATAACTTTAAAAGATCTTGAATGATGCAAGGGTGCCACAACTACAGGAATGGAAGAAAATCATGGACCTTTAATATTTGGAAAACTTATTCTGTATTGCTTTCTGAATGTTGCCCTTATCTCTATTGGGAATAGCTTTCCATTCCACTAGCCACTTTTCTCAGATCCCTTGCAGCACTTGTTGATAATTTTAATAAAAACAACCTTGCCTGATTTGCAAACTGAACAAACCAAAGTTCCACACCCTCTTAAGAATCTGCAGGACTAAGTATTGGGGTTGTACACCATTTCTCTTGTATCAACAATAAGTCTCCCAGTCTGAACGTTCCAACTTCAAATGATCTGGAGCCCTCCTTCATCAAGTTCTGGAACTTAGAGTCAATCTGGTGCTTGGGATTCTGATGCCATTCTACAATAATCTGAAAATGTTGCTAAAATGGAGGACTGAGATTTAAGAACTGACTATTGTCATTGAAAAGTTGAGACTGGATGTTGATTATATTTAAAAGAAAAGCCTGGAAATTTTATTTGTGAAGATTTATATTCAGGAAGAAATGCCCCAAAATCATTCACAAAGGCATCAGTAAAAAAGGAAGTGTTTACTTATGGCTTACTACACCACAAAGTATGAACTGTTCAAAAGCTTCAGCTACCCGCGTCAATATCCAAGCACCAGTATGTACTGTGATTACTGAAGAAACATTGAGGTCGCATGATAAGCAGATGACCACATATTAGAAACTTCCATTACACACTAATTCCATTTTTATAAATTTCTTAAGCACTCATCTGTATTCAGACCCTGAGTTCCACAAATACGGAGGCATCACATCATGTTCAGTAATGTGGTTGAATATCAAGGCTTCAATCCTTACACAAAGCTCATGATCATCATGACAGCAGTGATCCCTGCCCTCCTCTCTCCTTCTGAGACATGAACTACTTTGTAGAAGCATTTCAAAGCACTGTACAAGCACCACTAATGGTGTGTCCACAAAATCCTCCAAATCCATTGGCAGAATAAGTGAACCAAGGACAGCATCTACTCCCAGGCCAACATCTCTGTCATTGAGGCTCCAATTATATTCAGCGGCTCCAATGATGACCAAATCATCTATTTGCTAGATACCAGTCTTTCAAGACTCACCTGGTTGCAAGGTGGAGACGACTGGGAATTAAATATCCAAGGGTATCAGGTAATACGGAAAGATAGGCAGGAAGGCAAAGGAGCTGGGGTGACGGTCTTGATTAGGGATGAGATCAGGATGATTGTGAGGGATGATATAAGATCTACGGAGCAGAATGTTGAGTCCATCTGGGTAGAAATTAGGAATAGTAAAGGGAGAAAATCACTGGTGGGAGTTGTCTATAGGCCACCTAATAAAAATATTGCAGTGGCAGAGGCGATTAACCAAGAAGTAACGGAGGCTTGTAAGAACAGAACGACAGTTGTCATGGGGGATTTTAACTTCTGCATAGATTGGGTGAATCAGGTTGATCAAGGAAATTTTGAGGAGGACTTCATAGAATACATCTGTGATGGCTTTCTTGAGCAGTATGTTAGTGTTTGGAGAGCCAGCCTTGGATAACTAAGGAAATAAAAGATAGTATCAAATTAAAAGCTCATCTGTACAAAGTCGCAAAGAGTAGTGGGAGACGGGAGGATCGGGAAAACTTTAAAAAGCAACAAAAAGCAACTGAACAAGAAATAAGGAAAGGGAAGATAGAGTATGAAAGTAAATTAGTACATAATATAAAAACAGATAGCAAAAGTTTTTATAAATATATAAAGCAGAAGAGGGTGGCTAAAGTCAATGTAGGTCCCTTGGAAGACAAGAAGGGGAAATTGATATTGGGTGAAAAGGAAATGGCTGAGGCATTGAACGACTATTTTGTGTCGGTCTTCGTGGTGGAGGACACGTCTAATTAGCCAAAGAAGGATGTTATGGACGAAATGGGAGGTGAGGACCTCGATAAAATCACTGTCACTAAAGAGCTAGTGATGAGCAAATTAGAGGGCCTGAAGGTAGATAAGTCCCCTGGTCCTGATGGGATGTATCCAGGGTGCTGAGGGAATTGGCGGAGGTTGTAATAGACACGTTGGTAATCATTTATCAAAACTCTCTAGTCTTTGGGCAGGTACCGGCAGATTGGAAGACAGCAAATATCACGCCAGGTTTTAAAAAAGGATGTAGGCAAAAGACAGGCAACTATAGGCCAATTAGCTTAACATCGGTAGTCAGGAAAATGCTTGAAACTGTTATTAAGAAATAAATAGCAAAACATTTAGAAATGATCTTATTGAATCAGTCTCGATGGGCTGGATGGCCTACTCCTGCTCCTATTTCTTATGTTCCTATGTTATGTTCACTCCTGCTCCACGTTCTGACATGGCAACAGATTACAAAGAGCAGAGAAGAAATGCTTCAGAGATGCTCTTGAAGCACCCTTAAAGCAAAGTAGCCTCCTCTGGTCCACGACTGCTCAAAGAGAAAGAACATCCAAGATGGAACTGAGGCAAGTTTCAGAGACAAGGAGCACAAGGATGTCTAGCAAAACTGAGGTGAGGAGCACAATATCACCAGATCAGCCACCCACCTATTCCTCCTGGCCCATCTGTGGCAGAGTGAGCAGGTCCTCCCTACTGACCTCAACTGGAGAAGAAACAAGTCATCTGAGGGATTGCCTAAAGGTAAAAAAATCACCAGATGACACACTCAAGTCCAAGAAATCGCAAAAGATGACTGCAACAAGGAATACTGCTACAAACAAAAATAATGTGTTTATTTTTATGCTAGAGGCATTGCTGAACAGGAGAGCAATGGTTCTCGTTACTGGGACAACCTGGTGCTTTTCTGTTACATGAAGGACAAACGTGAGTGCATGAAATGCTATCTGTAGAAATACTCAAGCCTTTCGACAAAACTGACAAATGTTTTCTGTCTACTATTTTCAAAACTCTGATTGACTTTCACCACACACTGAGCATCGCAAAGGGGCTGGGAAATGGAGAAAGTTATTTTTTTTCTGCTTGATTACTGCTAAATAGCCAGCTGTGTACTCCAACAGAAACTTAAAGATTTCAGTCCAGCACAGTTAATTTCCGTATCAGCAGAATCATACTTGTTTCCTTCCTAATACACATGATCTCCCATTCCCACTACTTTCCTTAAACAGTATAACTCCCTTGTGGTGAACACTCCCCACCTGCTAGTGCCTTCACATCTAACAAATCTCCGTTTCAATATTTACTTATACTGCCCTCTGGAAAAGTTCCCTGTGACTGGGAAGGAGCAAAACCATATAATCAGGGTAGATGAGCTGACTACATTATTATTAGAGGATAGGAATTATTCAGCAGAAATTAATTGCTAATGTTTCACACACTGATAGAATTAAGTCTGCTGTAGGTTGTAGTGAAATTTGCTCTGAAAATGTACATTCACCTCATGGGAGGAGTAATTCTAAACCCTACTACTTACAATTTTTTTTCTCCTCATACTCAACCCATTTGGATTCCTCAAGAAGAGACTTTCATCAACATTTAGATTAATTAACATAGAATCTTAAAGGAGGTCAATTGTTATGACTTCAGAACAGTCAATGAGAGAAAATAATTACATTGACTCGGAGGTGGAACATGAGTGCTCAGAAGTTGGGTTAGTTAAGGTAGCACACACTATCTATGTTATGTTAAGGTGGCACACACTATCTATGTTACCCCAGCTGTTCCCCCAGCAAAATCCAGCTGCAACTCAACTCCAGGGCTACTGCAAAACATAGAGGTCACATGATTGAGCACCTTGTGAATAAATAAGTACTCACCATGGTTGTTGCTCCATTAATAAGGTTGCCATTGAGACAACATAAGGAGTGGATACCATTAATTTTAATATTTCACATAACAGAGTGTCATCTTTCCACTTGGGGTGTCAAAAACGACAAATTATTTCTGCAAGTGGAGGCTGTGACTCAGTTCACTGTGTCAACACTTTGCTTCAACATCAAATATCAATGTCACCTTTTAAGGAGAATAAAGCACAACTTAATGCAACTCCATCCTGTCTAGTGAGATGAATCATAATCAGGTTTATTATCACTGACATATGCAATGTGATTTGTTGTTTTGCAGCAACTGTACAGCGCAGGACAAAACTTATGACAATTTACAAAAACAAATACTGCAAAAGAGAAATATCAATGTTTAAGGTAAAGTATATATATGTCACCAAAGTACTATATACAGCTCTGAGTTCCATTTTCTTGCAGATATTCACAGCAAATCCAAAGAAACAAAAACAACAAACAAAATAATAACAATAATAATAATAACAAATAAACAATACATTTCAAGAACAGGAGACAAAGAATCTTTGACAGTCAGTACATAGATTGTGGGAACACTTCAATTTTGGGGTGAGAGAAGTTATCCTCTCTAGCTCAAGAGCCTGATGGTTGAAGGGTAATAACTGTTCCTGAACCTGGTAGTGTGAGCCCTGATGCTCCTATACCTTTTTTTTCCTGATGACAGCAGTGAGAAAAGAGCATGACCTGGCTGGTGGGGGTCTCAGATGATGGATGCTGCTTCCCTCCGACAAAGCTCCGTGTTGACGTGCTCAACAGTGAGGAGAGCCTAACATGTGATGGACTGTGCCATATCCACTACTTTTTGTAGGATTTTCTGTTCAAGGGTATTGCTGTGATGCAACCAATCAATATACCCTCCATCACACCTAGAGGTTAGTCAAAGTTATAGATGTCATGCTGAATCTTCATAAACTCTTAAGGAATTAGAGGGGCTGCTGTGCTTTCTTCATAACTGTGTATACGTGCTGAGCCGAGGACAGGCCCTCTGAAGTAATAACACTGAGGAATTTAAAGTTGCTGACCCTCTCTGCCTCTGATCCTCCAATGAGGACTGGCTCGTAAGCCTCTGGTTTCCTTTTCTTGTAGTCAATAACCAGCTGCTTGGTCTTAGTGACACTGAGTAAGAGATTGTTGTTGTGGCACCACTCAGCCAGATCTTCAATCTACCTCCTAGATGTTGATTTATCACCACCTCTGATTCAACTTTCAATGGTGATGTTATCAGCAGACTTGAATATGCCACTTTAACTGTACTTAGCCACACAGTCATAGGTGTAAAGCGAGTAAGCACACAGCCTTGTGGTGCACCTGTGCGGATGGAGTTATTGTTACTAATCTGAACTGTCTGGGTCTACAAATGAGAATATCGAGGATCAAATTACAGAAGGAGGTATTTAGGCCAAGGTCTTGAAGCTTATTTTATTGATTATATTTGAGGGAATGATACTATTGAATGCCAGCCTGTAACTGATAAAGAGCATCCTGACGTATGCACCCGTGCTGTCCAGATGACCCAGGGTTGAGTAAAGGGCCAATGAAAAAGGATCTGCTGAAGACCTGTTGTGCTGGCAGGCAAACTGGGGTGCATCCAAGTCACTTCTCAGCCAGAGAAGTTTCATCACTGACCTCTGAAAACACTTCATCACTTTGGACCTAAGTGCTACTGGACGATAATCATTGCTCCTCAAGCTCTTCTTAGGCACTGGTATAATTGAAGCCTGCTTAAAGCAGGTGACTACCTCAGACTGCCAAAGCGAGAGGTTGAAGATCTCAGTGAACACTCTAGCCAGTTGATCAGCACAGGTCTTCAGTACTCGGCCAGGTACACCAGCGGGGCTGGATGCTTTCCATGGGTTTACCCTCCTGAAGCATCCTCAAACACTGGTCTCAGAGACTGAAATCACAGGATCAATGGGGGCTGTGGGAGCTTGTGATGGTTCCTCCAAGGTTTGATGGTCAAAGCGAGCAGAGAAGGCATTGAGCTCATCTGGAAGCGAAGCTCTGTGGTCATCACTGTCACTTGGTTTCACTTTGTAAGAGGTAATAGCCTTCAAGCCCTGCCACAGTTGTTGAGCATCCTTCATTGATTCAAATTTAATCCAGAATTGTCACTTTGCCCATGAGATGGCTTTCCGGAGATCACACCTGGATCTAGTGTAACTTTTGTGGTCGCCAGACTTGAATGCTATGATCCGGCCCTCAGCAGGTTGTGGATCTCATGGTTCATCCAGGGCTTCTGGTTGGGGAAAACTCTGAATGATTTTGTGGAGATGCATTCATTTTAATAAAGTCCATGACAACCGTGGTGTATTCATTCAGGTCCACAGATGACTGCTTGAACACAGCCCCATCCACCAACTCAAAGCAATTCTACAGCTGCTCTTCTGCCTCCCACGATCACCTGTTTGTTGTCCTCATCTCTGGAGCCTTGCTCTTTAGCCTCTGCCTGTCTGCAGGTAGAAGGACAGCCAAGGGATCAGGTTTCCCAAAGTGCGGTCTGGGCATGGAACAGTAGGCATTCCTTATCTTAATATAGCAGTGATCTAGTATGTTGGGAGCTGCAGTGCTACAGATTATACACCGATGGTAATCGGGCAGAGATTTCTTCAAACAAGCCGGAATGCATCCCCAACTATGATTTGAAATACATCAGGGTGGACTGTTTCTTGTTTGGTGATGGCATCATGCAGTATCTCAAGCGTTTGATTATAGTCGGCCGCTGGTGGTATATGCATAAACTGTGGCCAGAATCATGGAGGAGAATGGATGACATTTGATTGTTAAGTGTTCAAGGTTGGAGGAACAAGAGTACAACAAAGCTGCCAGATCAGAGCACCAGAGAGAGTTTATCATGAAACACACACATCCACCATTTCCCTTTTCTAAATCAGCAGTTCAGTCCATCCCATGTATCAAGAAGCCTTCAGGTCTAATTGCTGTATCTGGCGTACTCTGATTAAGCCATGTCTCAAGAAAACTTAGAACACAAACAATTTCTCATTTCCCTTCGATATAGCATTCTTGCCCTCTGATCTTCAATTTTGTTATCCAGTGACTTCACATTTGCTAACAAGACACTGAATACAGGAGGTTTTATCCCATTGTGTTTCAGCCTGGCTTGGAGTCTCCCTTCACGCCTGCCTCACTTCAGGCCATGGTGATAAACCTTCATCTGCTTAAAAGTGATGTACCTGCATGCTTCCTGCCTGTGGCCATCAAACTTTACAACTCCTCCCTTGGGGGTCAGACACCCTGAGTCAATAGGCTGATCCTGGACTTATTTCATAATTTACATATTACTATTTAACTATTTATGGTTCTATTACTATTTATTATTTATGGTGCAACTGTAACGAAAATTAGTTTCCCCTGGGATCAATAAAATATGACTATGACTATGCTTGAGAGTTAAGTCCACCAAATCCTTCAGAAGTTCTGCAGTTGATTAAATCAATTTAAACATATGTTGCTTAAAATTATATTGCTGCCGATTGCAGTGTGTGTAATTCAACAGATCTAGACACAGAACCGAACATAGTAAAGATCCTCTGAAATGATAACACTGGGGAATCTAAAGTTGCTGACCTCTCCACCTCATATCCTCCGATGGGTATTGGCTCATGGACCTCTATTTCCTCTTCCTATAGTCAATAATCAGCTCCTTGGTCTTCCTGACATTGAGTAAGAGATTGATGTTGTGTCACCATTTAAACAGATTTTCAAACTCCGTCTTACATTCTGACTCATCACCACCCTTGATTTGGCCAATACCAGTGGTGGTGTCAACAAACTTAAATATGGCATTGGAGTTTAGCCTCACAGACATAAGTATAAATATTTAGTTAGTGTTCTCAGACCGTTCAGAAATTTGGTGCTGGAGGGGAAGAAATTGAGTTTAGGTCTTCAGGCTCTTGCACCTCCTCTCTTATGGTCTAACTCTGGATGGTGAAAGTCCTTAATGATTAAAGCCATCTTCTTGAAGCATCTTCTTTTGAAAATAGCTTTGTTGATGTGGACCATTATGCCTGTGAGGGATCCAGCTGAGTCTACAACCTTCAGCAGCCTTTTCTGATCCTGTGCACTGGAACCTCTGTAGCAGGCAGAGGCAACCAGTCGGAATGCTCTCTTCTGTATATCTGTAAAAATTTGCTCAAATGTTTGCTGATATACCAAATCTCCTCAAACTCTTAATCAAGTAGAGCCACAAGTGTGTCTTCTTTGTGGTTGCATTTCATTGGGCCCAGGTTAGATCTTCTGAGAAGCTGATTCTCAAGAACTTGAAGCTGCTCTTGCTTTCCACCATGGGGGTTTGTGTGTGCTCTCCAGACTTCCCCTTCCTGAAGTCCACGATCAGCTCCTTGCTGATCCTATGCTGAGTACGAGTTTGTTGTTGCAACAGCACACAACCAGCCGATCTACTGTATCTCATTTCTGTACGTGTACTTGTCATTTTCTGAGAATCCGACCACAACAGTGGTATCCCCGGCAAATTTATTGATGGCATTTGAGCTGTGTCTAGCCACATAATCATGCGTGTCAACAACAGAACAGCGGGGGGGGGGGGGGGGGGGGGGGAGGGGTGGTAAATATGCATCCTTAAGCCGGCCTGTGTTGATTGACAGTGAGATGCTATTACCTAACAGCACTGACTACAGTCTCCCAGTATGAAAGTCAAGGATCCAGTTGCAGATGGAGGTACAGAGGCCCTGGGGCCCAGGTTTTGAAGCTTGCTGATTAGTACTGAGGAGACTGTGCAAGGCTGGTCTCACACAATGACAAGGTTATTCACTATGCACACATTCAGAACAACCCCTGATTAATCTCAGCAGTGTCAGCTTTGCTTGAGCTCACTGAATGTCTGCTTGATGAACTTTTGCTTTGTAACATTACACAGATCCTGACAGGAGTCTTCAGCCAGGTTTGAAGCAAAGCACTCTTGTCATCCAGAAGTAAGTCTAGGATCTGATGGGAATGAAGGCAGCACAGAGACAGACACAAGATAAATAGATCATGACTACTGCTAGGTTGCAAAATGAGTACTCTGACACCACAATGGATCCACAAGTGCTATGTTTTTATTTGTAAAGATTAACGATAACATTTCTATCAATTGCAAATTAAAACCTTGTTTCGGAGATTGAAGTGATCCTGTTGTGCTCTTGTTTGGTATCCAGAATATATGGACTAAGTTAAAACAATTTCAGGGTTGGAAGCTTTTTAACTCTATTGCAAGTCAGTTGTTGGAAGTCAAATTTGGAGAATGATTTTTGCCTTTAATCAAAATTGAGAGATTATACAACAAGGCTGATGACTAGATTGTGATAAAAACAAATCAGCCTGAAATACCGATTTTACTTTTCTGTCCACAGGCGCTACCTGGCTTGCTGAGTGTATTTTGTGACTGGAAATTCAGACTGCTTCCTGGGATAACTTACCAATATTCAGGAACCACTGCACCTCACCTCACCTTGATGCAGTAACTTCTAATTTACTATTAGTACTAATAATTTGGGCTATGGAAATTCCTAATAATAGTAATCACCATCATTAATACATCCACCTTTTATTCAACAATCCAATGAATTGGCATTATTGGCCTTACCATGATTACATATAAAATAAATATATTACCAAAGTACATATATGTCACCATATCCTGCCCTGAGATGCATTTTCCTGTCGGCATTCACAGTAAATACAAAGAAACAACAGAACGGTAACCCTGGCAGGGACTACAAGGCATTACTTCCTACAAAATGAAACCCAATAGCATGAATGGCAGCGATGCATCACTACCAGATGAACTCAACACCTTCAATGCATGCTTTGAAAGGGAGAACACAACTACAGCTGTGAAGATCCCTGCTGCACCTGATGACCCTGTGATCCCTGTCTCAGAGACCGAGGTTAGACTGTCTTTAAAGGGAGTGAACCCTCACAAGGCAGAAGGTCCCGATGGAGTACCTGGCAAGGCTCTGAAAACCTGGCAAACCAACTAGCGGGAGTATTCAAGGACATTTTCAACCTCTCACTGCTACAGGCAGAAGTTCCCACTTGATTCAAAAAGGCAACAATTATACCAGTACCAAAGAAGAATAATGTGGGCTGCCTTAATGATTATCGCCTGGTAGTACTCACATCGACAGTGAAGAAATGCTTTGAGAGGTTGGTTATGACTAGACTGATCTCCTGCCTCAGCAAGGACCTGGACCCATTGCAATTTGCCTATCGCCACAATAGGTCAACGGCAGATGCAATCTCCATTGCTCTTCACATGGCTTTAGACCACCTAGACAACACAAACACCTACAGCACGTCAGGATGCTGTTCATTGACTATAGCTCAGCATTTAATACCATCATTCCCACAATCCTGATTGAGAAGTTACAGAACCTGGGCCTCTGCACCTCCCTCTGTAATTGGATCCTCGACTTCCTAACTGGAAAACCACAGTTTGTGTGGATTGGTGATAACATATGCTCTTCCCTGACGATCAGCACTGGCGTACCTCAGGGATGTGTGCTTAGCCCACTGCTCTACTCTCTATATACACGACTGTGTGGCTAGGCATAGCTCAAAAATCATCTACGAATTTGCTGACGATACAACCATCGTTGGTAGAATATCAGGTGGTGACGAGAAGGCATACAGGAGTGAGATATGTCAGCTAGTGGAATGGTGCCGCAGCAACAACCTGGCACTCAACGTCAGTAACACAAGAGAACTGATTGAGGACTTCAGGAGGGGTAAGACGAAGAAACACATACCAATCCTGACAGAGGGATCAGAAGTGGAGAGAGTGAGCAGTTTCAAGTACCTGGGTGTCAAGATCTCTGAGGATCTAACCTGGTCCCAACATATCGATGTAGTCATAAAGAAGGCAAGACAATGGTTATACTTCATTAGGAGTTTGAAGAGATTTAGCATGTCAACAAATACACTCAAAAACTTCTATAGTTGTACTGTGGAGAGCACTCTGACAGGCTGCATCACTGTCTGGTATGGAGGGGATACTGCACAGGACCGAAAGAAGCTGCAGAAGGTTGTAAATCTAGTCAGCTCCATCTTGGGCACTAGCCTACAAAGTACCCAGGACATCTTTAGGGAGCGGTGTCTCAGAAAGGTAGCGTCCATTATTAAAGACCTCCAGCACCTAGGGCATGCCCTTTTCTCACTGTTAGGAGGTACAGAAGCCTGAAGGCACACACTCAGCGATTCAGGAACAGTTTCTTCCCCTCTGCCATCCGATTCCTAAATAGACATTGAACCCTTGGACACCATCTCACTTTTTTAATATACAGTATTTCTGTTTTGCAGGTTTTTAAACAATCTATTCAATATATGCAATTGATTTACTTTATTCATTATTATATTTTATTTTTCTCTCTCTCTCTCTGCTAGATTATGTATTGCATTGAACTTCTGCTGCTAAGTTAACAAATGTCACATCACATGCCAGTGATAATAAACCTGATTCTGATTCTGATCAATGGAAAGACACACAAGACAGAGACAGGCAAATAGCCAATGTGCAAAAGACAACAGATGGTACAAAAACAAAAAAGGAAGAAAATAATATTAAGTAGGCAACAAATATCAAGAACATGTGTTGTAAAATCTTTCAAAGTCACTCCATAGATTGTGGAATTAGTTCAATGCTGGAGCGAGTGATGAACAGGTAATACCCCTCTGGGTCAAGAGCCTGATGGTTGAGGGATTGTAACTGCTTCTGTAACTGGGGGTGTTGCACTCGAGGCTCCTGTACTCTTTCCTGATGGCAGCAGCTAAAAGGGAGCATGACCTGAATGGAGGAGGCCCTTGATGATGGATGCTGCTTTCCTGCATTAGTGCTCCTTGTAGATGTGTTCAGAGTTGTGTAGGTCTCCACCTGTGATGCACTGGGCCGTATCCACTACTTTTCGTAGGATTTTCCATTCAAGGTCATTGGTGTTTCTACAAACAACCCATAATGCAACCAGTCTGTACACTCTCCACCACGCATCTATAGAGGTTTGTCAAACTTTTAGATGACATGCTGAAATCGTACAGACCTTGAAGTAGTGGCACAGTTGTACTTATTTGTAATGGCACTTAGGTGCTGGACCAAGGACACATCCTCTGAAATGATAACACCAAGGAATTTAAATTTGATGACTCTCTCCACCTTTGATCACCTGATGAGGACTGGCTCATAGACCTCCAGATTCCTCCTCCTGTAGTCAATAATCAGCTCTTTGGTTCTGCTGTCATTGAGCGAGAGTTTGTTGTTGTGGCTCCATTCAGCCAGATTCTCAACTCCTCTCCCATATGCTGACTCATCACAAACTTTGATTCGACCCACAACAACTGTGTCAACAGCAAACTTAACAATTGCATTAGATTGTATTTATGACTGCAAGGGTTAAATGCAAAGTGAGTAGAGCAGGGTGCTAAGCAGACAGCCTTGTGGTGCACCTGTGCTAAAGGTGATTGTGGAGGAGATGCTGTTGCCAATCCGAACTGAGTGAAAATCCTCAGCTAACACCAGGTCTTAGGTTATTCAAAACTAGCCCTTGGGTCAGAGTTAAGGTAAGGGCCATGATATATCATTAGTTCCATTATATCCACTCCTATGTTACCGACTTTAATATGGTGTGTTTAAATATTACCATCACCTCTTCCACATAATTCCATAACTTTTACAATCAATGGATCCAATATGTAATTACAAAAATATAATAATTCAGTCAACTTATGCTCAGCCCCAATACTGTCTTAAACCTCTTCAAATGTTTAACACAAATACAGTGTCTCGCTCAAATTTATCAGATTAAATACTTGAAACTCTTATACTCAGTTTCTCTGAGTTTAGCTTGGCAGTGGTTTACAATTAATTTGACAAAATGTACAATATATCCACAACCATTCACTGATATCAGTAGTTTTTTTATTATTAGTCATGGCTGGAATGACTGCAACACTGGTGAAAGACAACATTTAACATTCATTCACCCAGTAACATAATAGCTTGTGATGTTTTCAAACATGAGGTGGAAAGAAGCTTAAAAATACCATTAAGCAAAGTACACAGCAATTCTCAACAATCTCTTTATTTCCCTCCCTGAATGTACCCCCATCTTATTTGGGTCAGAGTCGTGTTTTCACAAATACATCAGGAAGATTATCCCTCAATGAATTGAAGCTGCTCTCATTCCTGCCAATGAATCTTCTTGTGCATTCTTCTATGGACCTAGGGATAAAGCAAAATCAAAAGCGTAATCTGTCAATCTGTCCTTTTGTTTATATTACATTGCAAGCCAAGCTTGCACCAATGGAATTAGCAGCACAGCCTTGTATTTACATTGCATTTTTTACCAGAGGAAATTTCTAATACAGAAAGGAAGTGTGATAGATATTTCAGGAATATTCATCAGCAGGGATCAATACTGGAGGGAGCAGAAGGTTAGAAGGGATTGATGTTAGGAAAGTGAGTATCATATAAGGAAGTTTTGGAGAGGGTCTTCCTGAAATAATAGTCCCTGCTTGCTGATGCTTTTGTATCCCAGGTGGTAGTGGGGAATGAAAACTCTACACAGCTTTACTCAAACAGGATGTAGCTTATAGTGGTCACAGAACTGAGGAAACACAACAATTTGATATCACCAAGAACAAAGGGTTTGTGGTGTTCTGGTCTTGAATTACCACTCTCCTAATCATTGGCTAAAGAATTTTCTATCTCTTTGTACTTTATTTCTATTATGTTCTGTGTTTTGAAACAAAGGTCCTTGAGTAATGCAAAGGATTTCAGGTTTGCAAAATTGAATATATGTGTAATAGCTTCTCTGTAATGTTCACTGCTGAGGTAATGGTTTCTCTGTAGCAGCAATGTTTGGGTTTTGGCTAGAGGTAACAGGGCTTTGGAATGCAGGAATTAGCCAATGAGGAAATGTTGTTCTTTCTTCTGTGTCTGGGAGCAGGGTTTTTCACGGTCTTTCGTCGAGGAGAGATGAAGAGAGAAGATGCGAACAGGGTCTGAGGTGCAGCGGCGATCGAAACAGGATTGGCGAAGGAGAAACCGTGAGCTCCAACTTTGTGCACAGACTGTTTATTATTAAATCTTATGATTTGGGCCCTTTTTCTTTTATATTTTGTTTCTCTACTAACAATATATTCAAAGTAAGAGTTATAAAGCTTAATTGTTCAATTGCATATTCTGTACTGTTTGTTATTTCAGGGTACTGATTTGTAAAAGGGGACACATCGCGCAGCATCCACCCAAACGAGATTTCTTAAGTTTGTCCGGGCAGGGGGTTATTACTCCCTATATTAAGCCGCTAGGCGAAGTGAGTGTTACAATTGTGAGGGCTACATTCGGGATTGATTCCATTGGATGCTGTGTGATTACCCTGAGCAATGAACCAGTGGGGCAGATATTTGTTCTCCGGATGAATTGTTAATTGTTAATAACTGTTAAGGTTGCGATTGTGAGCGGAGGTTTGATAAAAATGGCGGACACAGCTCTCGTTTTAATGCAGACCAGCACTGAGGTAGCTGGGGGCGGAGATTTCAAAAACAGGGTTCTCTCATTTCTGAGGAGTGAGGGGAAAGAGTGGTCAGATTTGGAATGTCCAATTAGTCCATGACCCCGGTGAAGAGTAAGAATTCTGAAGTAGTATCCGCCCTTACTTCTCTGGTGAATAAATGGAAAAATCAGATTCAAAGTCCCAGCTATGGCAAGCACTGCTTATTGTCTAGAATAATGCCCACCCGTAAAGGGGAGGAGGCGTATGAAACGTGGGCGTTATTCCAGAGAATAGGCAGTTGTTAGATGAGTGGCAGTGCTCGGATGTTGAAAAGTGACAGAGATTGGTTGAAAGTTTGAATGGGAGGGCCGCTGACATTGTCAGAACTGTCAGGTTAAATTATCCGCAAGCACTGGACAATGCGTTTGGTCCGACTGGAGGCCCACTGGAGCTCATGGTGGGGTTTCAGAACATATGTCAGGAGAAGGGGGAAGAAGCTTTCTGCTTTTATTTTCCGGCTAGAGAAGCAGCTAAATTACTTGCAGCGCGGAGAGGTCATTCAAGCGGCTGAGGTGGATCAGATAAGAATGGACCAGATAGCTAGGGGTGTCCAATCCCATGACTGGATTGCGTGGGGCCTCCGACAGTCTCATAAGACACGCCCTTCCATCTTTTGTTGAGCTGATCAGAGAGGTACGGGAAGAGGAGAACATGGCGGAGACGTGGGAGGACTCAGTCAGCAGGGTACAGTCCTCAGTAGTATTCCCCTGCGGTGAAGTGACCACAAATAGTCTACGCCGGGGAGTGGTAGAAGAGATTGCGGCAGAGTTAAGAACGGAGATACGTCAGCTGTTATCAGTGGGTGTGACCCCCCCCCATATGGTGGAGCTGATGGGGGGGGTGGATTCCCCAAGGGGACGAACAATGCGGAGGGCTGCTGGCAGCAGGTGTCACACCAGAAGGAGCGTGAGCCCTCGGGTACCTCAGCAGGGAGAGTGGTTGGGAAAACTTAGAGGGGACCCGGTGAGGAAATGGCCTGGTGTCTCTGGGGGAGACGTTCCCAGCAATGTACCAAGGAACTCCCAAAAGCAAAAGACCTTATTCCTGAAGGCTCAGTGGGACCACGTCCAGTGTGTCACTACAAATAGAGGGTATTTACGCTAAAGCCATACTCAACACCGGGTCGCAGGTCACGTTACAGTACCATTCATTTTATAACTGTTTTCTGAAGCATTTACCCTTGACACCATTTAATGTACTGGAGATTTGGGGTCTCAGTGCTGATGATTATCGATAGGACGGTTATTTGTCAGTGAAGCTGGAATTCTCGGAGGGAGTGTCTGAGGTCCTTGATACATTAGGGCTGGTTTGTCCAGACCCTGTTGAGAAGGGCGGTGTTTCAATTCTGGTGGGGACCAACACCCTCTTGTGAGGAGGGTCATGGGGGCCTACGAGGAAAAGGCAAGTGAGAATTTTTTGGGAACATTTTCCGTGCACCCGGTGTTTCGAGCTGCGTTTGAGGAAGTGCGTGGCAGCACTGGGCTGGATACTGAATTTAAACCAGTGACTGTGTGGTTCACCCAGTCGAAGCCAATGGTGGTACGGCCCGGGGAAGTAGCAAGAGTGATGGGGACCCCCAAATTTCCCAGAGTGCCTGAGGGCAAAGCTCTCTTAGTGGACGCTCCAGAAAACCACAAGGAGGAGTTGGGATTTCCTGCTGGGGTACTGGTGAGGCCCGAAATGCAGAAGCCCTCGCTTGTACAGGACACAGGATGGCAGTGATTATTAGGAACACTACGAAGAGGAAGGTCACCTTCAAGCGGGGGATGCCCCTGGTGCATTTGTTCCCAGTGACAGTAATGTCTAGTGTCCCTGTGAGGCACGCCGGGCAGAAACTATTGGAAATGGGGGGAAAGTTGACCACTGAGACATTCAACTTTGGGGACTCCCTGATGCCGCCGGGTTGGAAAAGGAGGCTGGTAGAAAAGATGTTGAAGCTGGAAGATATCTTTTCCATTGGCGAGTTTGATGTGGGTTGTTCCAAGAGCACTCGTCACACTATCAGGGTGACCGAGGACACCCTGTTTAGAGAGAGGTCGTGGAGACTGGCTCCTGCAGAGGTGGAAGCCATGCGGCAGCATTTGTGTAAGTTGAAGGAAGCTGGGATCATCACTAAGTCCAGAAGCCCCTATGCATCCCCAGTAGTAGTAGCCCGAAAGAAGAATGGGAAGGTATGCATGTGTGTCGACTATAGGACTCTGAACAGGCGCACCGTCCATGACCAGTATATGGTCCCGAGGGTCAAAGATGCGCTGGCCTGTCTGAGTGCTGTGAAGTGGTTTAGTGTGCTGGATTTGAGGAGTGGATATTACCAGATCCCGATGAGTGAGGCTGGCAAGAGGACGGCATTTATATGTCCCCTGGGATTCTTCCAGTTCGAAAGGTTGCCCCAGGGCATCTCGGGAGCCCCGGCAACCTTCCAGCAGGTCAAGTAGAAGACAGTGGGGGATATGAACTTGCTTGAGGTACAGTCAGCCCTCCTTATCCGCAAGGGATTGGTTCCAGAGCCAATCCCTCGCGGATACCAAAGAATGTGGATGCTCAAGTCCCTTATTCAACCTGTCTCAATGCGGTGGACCTTAGGACCCAGCAGAACCCTGGACCTTATTCAACCTGTCTCAGTGTGGTGGACATTAGGACCCGGCGGTGGAGCTCTGAATCCACAGTGTTTCTGTTCATGAAAATAATCATGATCACGATTGAAAATAAAGTGGAACTAACAAAATGATCGGAAAGAGGTGAAATGCCATCGGTCATTGGAAAAGCGTTAGGGTACAGTCAGTCAACGATCGGAACAATTTTAAAGGATGAAGTGAGAAAGGCCCTGCCCCGATGAAAGCTACAATGATTACTAAGCAACACAGTGGTTTAATTATTGGGTTTTGGAGTTTTGGTCTTCCACATCAACCCGGCACGGATGCAGAGCGCATTTGGGAGCGATCTGTCACTGAATGGAACTGGGTGCTGAAACATACATTTCTTAAGTGTTTAAGGGTAAGATATGTACTATATACTAAGACAAACGTTTGACTAACTAGCGCTAAATAATACCGGATGTACTTGTTCTGACTTACTTAGTAGGAGAACTTCCGGTTTTTTATCGATTCCCGATCCATGATAACCTACGCACACCCTCCCGTATACTTTAAATCATCTCTAGATTACTTATACCTAATACAATGCAAATGCCATGTAAATAGTTGTAATACTACATTGTTTAGGGAATAATGATGAGAAAAAAAGTCTGTACATGCAAGAACAACAAGTGCTGGAAGAGCACTTCCGGGTTTTCTCGATCTGAGGTTGGTTGAATTTGCGCATGCGAAACTCGCGGATAAGGAGGGCCGACTGTATTGGTGTATTTGCATGACCTCATAGTATTTGGATCCACCTTGGAAGAACATGAAGTGAGGCTACTGAAGGTGCTCGGTCACCTGAAAGCTGAAGGGTTAAAACTTTCCCTGGACAAATGCCAGTTCTGCAAAACGATCGCTAGCTATATTGGACACATAATCTCACAGATGGAATAGTTACAGACCCGGCTAAGATAGAAGTGGTGACCACTTGGCCAAGGCCCCAGACCGTGAGCGCTCTGCGCTCGTTCCTTGGGTTCTGTGGTTATTATCAGAGATTCGTAAAGGGCTACACCAAAGTGAGTCACCCCTTGAACCAACTTCTGTGTGGTTACGCTCCCTTGGGGGAGAAAGGACAGGAGGGTGGAGAATATCTAAACCCGTCGGAGCCCTTTGGACAGAGCTGGGATGTAAAATCACTGATTTCAGTCGCTGAAGGAGCTGCTGACCGAGGCACCAGTGCTGGCTTTTGTGGACCCCCGATTGCCATATGAACTGCACACAGATACCAGCCAAGAGGGTTTAGGGGGTGTCCTGTATCAGGATCAGGGCATCGGGTTGAGGCCTGTGGCGCTTGTCAGTCGGAGTTTGTCGCTGCCCAAGAGAAACTATCCCATGCACAAGTTGGAATTCCTGGCGTTGAAATGGGCGGTGGTGGATAAGCTGAGTGACTATCTCTACGGGGCCAAGTTTGAGGTGAGGACGGACAGCAACCCGCTAACTTACATCCTGACATCAGCGAAACTGGATGCCGCAGGTTGGCAGTGTTTTCGGCCTATGATTTCAGCCTGAAGTACCCGCTGGGGAGCCGGACATCGATGTGGAAGCTTGAGATGCATGAGAGACTGGACAGGGATGAGGTGTGGGAGAGCATTCCTGCCCCTGCGGTGAAGGCCATGTGTTAGATTGACATCACCGTGAAGGCAGAGGAAAAGAAGAGGCCAGATTGAGCGGTGGATCAATTGGGGGGTCTAATGACGCCATACTCCAAGTTTACTGTAACCTGACCGCTCTGAAGACTAATCAGCTGCCGGAATTGAGTTCTGGGGAAGTGGCAGCCGCTCGGCGAGATGACCCATGCATCGATACCTTTTGATCCGCGGTTGAAAAGGGAGACATGGCTCAAGCAGAGAAGACGAAACACGCTTCGGTGCCTCCATTACTGAAAGAATGGCCTCGGTTGGAGTTGAAGAACCAGATCTTATCCCGGATCACATTACCCCCGGACCAACCTCGGCGTTGCCAGCTGGTTCTGCCCGAGAAGTATCGGAGGATTGTGCTGAAGTCACTTCATGATGATTCTGGAAGTTTGGGAGTGGAAAAGACCTGTGGATTGCTCAGAGACCAGTTTTACTGGCCCCAAACGAAGTCGGAGGTTGAAGAATACTGCAAGTACTGATTTGTAACAGGGGACACATTGTGCAGCATCCACCCAAACAAGATTTCTTATGTTTGGCTGGGCAGGGGGTTATCACCCCTTATATTAAGCCGTTAGGCGAGACGAGTGTTACATAGGCATTTTGCTTCTGTGCAACTTAAGCAGTGTTTAATACAAGATTCAAAGTTTGTTCAGAATTTAAAATCATGCCACAGTATATCTAACTTACAATGACTCTAGAGCTATTCAACGTGCAAACTGAAAAAATAAATAATGTGCTTCATTTTGATCATCAGCCTTATAGGCATAAATTATGCTAAAGATTAAGGTAGACCAGGTTGAAAATTTAAGGTGTACTGGTGACATTAACTTTTAGACTCTGTTACACAAGTAATTTTCAATGGTAACTGTGTAGTGTTGTTAATAATTATACATCACTGGTAGTCAAAGCACTAATTTGAATTATGTAAATTAACTGAGAATTACTGTCTTTCATCTTTTTTAACAAAATGAAGTAAAGAGAACTAAGCTTTATTCTACTGAAGTGTGACGTATCAGCTCAAAGTGACCAAGTATTCTGCCCATAATTGTCATGGCCATCTATCACTGTGCGCACTGGCAAATGACTGAACCCAGGCGCGAAGGAATGACAGACTCCCATTCAGAGACAGAAACAAGAGTTTACACTTTTGAATTCCAACAGAAGATTGGTGGTTCCAACAAGCGACATAGCAAGATGAATTATTCTCAACACAAGGACCCCAAATTGCTAATTGAGGGGTCCGCGTTAATTGATCACAGTATGCAGAAAACAGAAAGCGCAAGGGCTTAACAACTCTAGCTGAGATGACAATTAACAAATACAGATGCTCTAGAAACCTGGACCCAACCCTCAACAGCTGGCCGCACAGGCCCAAAGTGCTCATGACAGGACACCACACTGTGAGCTTCTGTCCTCCTATAAGGGTCCAACATTGTTATCTGGGCAGTTCCTAAGCCAAGACAGTGTTTAGAACAAGCCAAGCAACAGCACTCCCCTTGTCAGCTAATGACCTCCATCTGTCTGGGTGGGGCAGAGTTTGTTGCCTCTGAAATTTATCATCGGTCGTTAGCTTTTTTTCTGCTCTCAATCAGAAACATTTAAAACTTTCCGTACATAAACCAACAATGAAAAATGCAAGTACAGTGGATTTCTGGTTAATTGGGACACATTGGGACCAGTGCATTTTAGCCCAATTAAGCAGCTGTACCATTTAGCTAAAGTTTCATAGAAATAGTTAAAAAGGTGTAAAAAAGATGAACTACAAAGATGAACTGAGTAGCAAATTATGTCTTTCATTGAATACAGAACAAATTTTAGCACGAACAATAGTACTACAGTACTATAAAATTGTGTATTAGTTCCTAGTAGTTATTGACAGAGGAATTCATCCTGTGTATTCTGCTTTGTTCTTTTGATTGACAGTAAATGAATAAAAGCAGTGCAGACATCTGGTACAGATAATGGACTACATTTGTACAAAGCTTTCAATGATTGTATCCTTTAGAAATCTTTATTTGCATTGTAACATTAAAGATGATTATCAATACCTTCAAATTCTTTGTAGTTTCTAACTTTTTGAAGTGATGAAATTGTTTCATTTTTACTCCCAGCTTTTTTCTGGCATCTCCAAGCCAGAATGCTTGAAACTACCATGAGCAAAACAGTTCCAAATTGTCTTACTGCTTATTTCTCACGAAATAGCAGTGACAAGAATTATTGATTTTTGAACACAAACAGACACAATTGAAGCTATGTAAAAACTGCTTCCTCTAAGCATGGTGTATTATCTAATGCCACACAAATGCATCTGACTGACACTATTTGGAAACTATCCCAACTAAATGGCATTATCTCCCAAATAAAGTGAAGAGAATCCCAGCTATTTTCTTAATTAATTCTTGATCTTCAATAGTTGTCCCAAATAAGTGGCTTCCTCAATTAACTGATAGCCTAATTAACCAGAATCTACAGTATTTTATTTCTGCTAGGTTCCGTACTTCTGAAAGGCTTTCTAAAAGGACACATGGAGTATTAAACTAAAGCAAAGTCTTCTAATGAATTGTGTTTCCTTTTGCCTCCTAAACCTTTGCCCTGCAATTCCCCACAGATTCAAGTGCGACTTTCCATCCTTCACCAGGTTTGAAATGAAAGGTGATTTCCCAGCTGCAAAGTGGAGGTTGAGAGATTTGCATGCTTTGAATCCACTCAGAAATCCCAGTCTCCAGCTTTCCAGAGTGTCTGCACAGAAATTTTGGGCATGCTTCAGTTGCTAGAGCTAAATGCAAATGTTGCTGATTATTGCCATTGGCAAAAGTCAGCACATTGGGGGTTAAAGTGAGGAGGTGAAATGTGATTACACTGTATCAGATGTCACTGCACTACATGTTATGAATTTTTTTCTCAAATCTTTTTTGATAGATTTTGTGCAGATGTACAGTGAAATAAAGCCATGTGTTTTCTTTTCATTTCCCAATGCAGCAATCCTATCAAATTGAACAGTGAGTTTGCAACATGATTTCAACCTGTAAGCACTTGACTTCTGGTGAAGAACTTAACTAAATCCTGCTTTTGACAAGGTTGTATGTATTAAAGTTCTATGAATAAGGTTTGTAGTCAATTGACAAAGCAAAAGCAGACTTTGTTGTCTAGCTTATTTTTTGTATCAAGCATTTCCTATTTATATTGCTTCATGTATTTTTTCACCAGCTACACACTTGTTTAAACTACAAAGTCTGGTTTGTTCAGCAGATTTGAACCCATCTCCAATGTGCTTCAAAGACATGGAAAGTCTAAAATAAGCACTTCAAAGTACTGGGAGTTAGCCCAAACTATTTCTCCATACAATTCATTGACAGTAACAGACAAAGCAACATTACCATGCTTTCCCAAGCCATTATTCCCTGTACCAAAGCTTCAAGCAACCTTAAGCTACGTTGGTTGGCAACATCATCTTCATTCTTGGCAGTAGACTCCCAAAGCCGACACTTCAAACTCCATCACAGCAAAAGATCTCCAGGAGAAACCATTTCATGGGGTTCTCATGTTTTCTTACACAAAAAATGTAAATTCTCACTGACTTATAACTGCTCACAGTAGAGGAGCAGCTGTGAGGGCTCTAAAAACCTCATGTATATGACGAAAGGACATAGAAGCTGAAGGAAAATTGCAGGTTTGCAGAACATCTAAAATTACCAACCCATAGAAGCAAAAACAAAAACTGGGTTCTGAAAATGTGTGCACTAAGCCTCTCCTGTCAGTGTCCTCCCCGTCCCCCCACAACCACCACTCCATAAATGTCAGAGCCTAAGAATCCCACACAGAATTCATTAATGAGAACAGACCTTCCATTAGAGTGGTAGCAACCCTTCCTCAACCCCAAGGAATTGCCCAAAAAGGAGACATTAACCTCATGACTGAAAGAACTGTCACAGGGGGTGCTGGGAATGGACCCAAATGCAAGACACAGGCACTGAGGTACAAGGAACAGGACTTGACTGGAGAAGGAACATGACAGGATACAGGCAAGGAGCAGGGACAAGAACGCAGACTTGGGTTAGGGAAAGCGGAACCAGAACTAGGAATCATGGACTAGGAGACAAGGCTTGGACTCCGAGCCTGAGACTGGACAAGAACCCAGAACCTGGGTCTTGCCTCGGGCTCGGACCCTGGAACCAGGCAAGGACATGACATGGCTTCAGGACAGGACATGGCTGGGGTCTAGAGGTCCGGACTTGGAGACAAGACAAGGCTCGAACTCTGAGTCCGAGACTGGTCAAGGACCCAGAACCAGGCAAGGACATGACAAGGCTTGAGGCTGGGGTCTTGGGTCTTGAGCTTGGCTTGGGATCCTCGAGGCTTGGGGTCTTGGGTCTTGAGCTTGGCTTGGGATCCTCGAGGCTTGAGGTCTTGGGTCTTGAGCTTGGCTTGGGATCCTCGAGGCTTGAGGTCTTGGGTCTTGAGCTTGGCTTGTGATCCTCGAGGCTTGGGGTCTTGGGTCTTGAGCTTGGCTTGGGATCCTCGAGGCTTGGGGTCTTGGGTCTTGAGGGTAACAGAGGAACTGAAACAGATTGACATTAGGAAGGAAACAGTGATGAGTAGACTGATGGGACTGAAGGCTAACAAATCCCCAGGTCCAGATGCTCTGCATCCTAGGGTACTGAAGGAGGTGGCTCTGGAAATTGCAGATGCATTGGTGATCATTTTCCAATGTTCCTTAGATTCAGGATCAGTTCCTGAGGATTGGCGAATGGCTAAAGTTATCCCACTTTTTAAGAAAGGAGGGAGGGAGGAAACAGAGAACTATCGCCCTGTTAGCCTAACATCAGTAGTGGGGAAGTTGCTAGAGTCCATTATTAAAGATGAAATAGTGACATATCTTGATAGCAGTGATAAGATTGGGCCGAGCCAGCATGGATTTACCAAGGGCAAATCATGCTTGACTAATCTATTGGAGTTTTTCAAAGATGTAACCAGGAAGATAGACGTGGGAGATCCAGTGGATGTGGTGTACCTTGACTTTCAGAAGGCATTTGATAAGGTCCCACATAGGAGATTGGTGGGTAAAATCAGAGCTCATGGCATTGGGGGGAGGATATTGACATGGATAGAAAACTGGTTGGCAGATAGAAAGCAAAGGGTAGCAGTGAATGGGTGTTTCTCAGAATGGCAGGTGGTGACTAGTGGGGTGCCACAGGGCTCGGTATTGGGACCACAGCTGTTTACAATTTACGTCAATGATTTAGAGGAAGGCATTGTGAATAACATCAGCAAGTTTGCTGATGATACTAAGCTGGGTGGC
Source organism: Mobula birostris (assembly GCF_030028105.1). Classification (NCBI taxonomy): domain Eukaryota; kingdom Metazoa; phylum Chordata; class Chondrichthyes; order Myliobatiformes; family Myliobatidae; genus Mobula; species Mobula birostris. Next base: position 78,662,606 of record NC_092381.1, read on the forward strand.
AGTGTGACATGTGATGAGATAGTTAGGAGAATTCAAGGTGAAGCTGGGTGAGTGGGCAGAAACTTGGCAGATGGCATTTAATGTGAATAATTGTGAGGTTATTCATTTTGGGAGCAAGAACAGGAAGGCAGATTATTATCTGAACGGTGTGGAGTTAGGTAAGGGAGAAATACAAAGAGATCTAGGAGTACTTGTTCATCAGTCTTTGAAGGTGAATGAGCAAGTGTAGCAGGCAGTGAAGAAGGCTAATGGAATGTTGGCCTTTATTACAAAGGGAATTGAGTACAAGAGCAAGGAAATCCTTTTGCATTTGTACAGGGCCCTGGTGAGACCACACCTGGAGTATTGTGTGCAGTTTTGGTCTCCAGGGTTAAGGAAGGACATCCTGGCTGTGGAGGAGGTGCAGCATAGGTTCACTAGGTTAATTCCTGGGATGTCCAGTCTGTCTTACGGAGAGAGGTTAGAGAGACTGGGCTTGTACATGCTGGAATTGAAGAGATTGAGGGGGGATCTGATTGAGACATATAAGATTATTAAGGAATTGGACAAGATAGAAGCAGGAAATATGTTCCAGATGCTGGGAGAGTCCAGTACCAGAGGGCATGGTTTAAGAATAAGGGGTAGGTCATTTAGAACAGAGTTGAGGAGGAACTTCTTCTCCCGGAGAGTTGTGGAGGTGTGGAACGCATTGCCTCAGAAGGCAGTGGAGGCCAATTCTCTGGATGCTTTCAAGAAGGAGCTAGTTAGGTATCTTATGGATAGGGGAATCACGGGTTATGGGGACAAGGCAGGAACCGGGTATTGATAGTAGATGATCAGCCATGATCTCAGAATGGCGGTGCAGGCTCGAAGGGCCGAATGGTCTACTTCTGCACCTATTGTCTATTGTCTATGGAGCTTGGCTTGGGATCCTTGAAACCTGGGGTCTTGGGTCTTGAGCTTGGCTGCAGGCTAGGGTCTTGGGTCTTGAGCTTGGTTAGGGATCCTCAAGGCTTGGGATCTTGGAGCTTGGCTGCAGGATCCTTGAGGCTTGGGTTCTTGGAGCTTGGCTGCGGGATCGTCAAGGCTTGGGTTTTTGGAGCTTGGCTGTGGGATCCTCGAGGCTTGGGTTCTTGGAGCCTGGCTGCTTGATCTACGTCTTGAAATGTGGAGGCTGATAACTCGGAGGCTGGAGCTGAAAGACAGACTGGGAACCGAACATCAACTTAGAGCTGGGCCTTATCCTTCGACAAGCCAGGACTCATCTTTAACACAAAACTAACATGAGACAAGACAGAACATAGACATCGAGCCGGGACTTATCCTACGACAAGCCGGGACTCAACTTCACCTCCACACCAAGGTGGATCAGGTCCACCTGTGGGGTAATGGCAGGATGGCCAGACTTACCCAACAGAGGCAAAGACAAGACATGAACCCCCACAGGGCAATGGCAAAACAGCCTGACTTACCCCACGGAGGTGAGGACAAGACAAGACATGAACCCCCACAGGGCAATGGCAAAACAGCCTGACTTACCCCATAGAGGCAAGGACAAGACTAGACAAGACCTGACCCCCTGCGGGGCAATGGAAAAATGGCCTGACTTACCCCTCAGAGGCGAGGGCAAGACAAGACATGACCACCCATGGGGCAACGGCAGAACAGCCTGACTTACTCCACGAAGGCGAGAGCAAGAAGAGACAAACACCAAAGAACAACAGACAGTTCCATCTCTGCTCTGGGGTAGCTCCAAGTCTCAGTTCAGCCGACAACCTCAGCTGGCTACAGAAACAGCCAGATTCCTACCTAGCTCGGAGTGGCTGGCAGCCACTCAGCTGGCAGAGGAAACAGCTGAATCCATACCGCAAAGACAGCTCCAACTACAGACAGCAAGGCTCCATGAGGGGATGATTCCCCAACACGGCCTAAAGATGGCAATTGGCTGCTCTAGCCTTCCACCAGCAGGTTGCTCCAAGGGGGACTGACAAAACAAACCAGAAGCCCCCACTCAATCTCAAGGCTACTTATATTGCAAGCCCAAAGATGGGAATCAGGTGCCTTTGATTTAGTCAAACAAGGGACAGCTGGATGACCCGAAGTCCTGAGTCCATAGACCGGACCACGAACCGGAATGTGGACTTCACGGACCAGACCATGACAACAACTGATTTCTGCTCACTGATTTAGTGTTGCAACTGATTGTATATTGCCATTTCTATTGTGAAAGTAACCTTCATTCCTTGCACTTGACTTAGTAATGTTTTCTGTTCTTAAGGGCATCTTCATCAATCTCCTCTGTCCTTGTTTTATCAGGGCTCATTGCTTGCATAAAATCAAGTTCTCTGATTCCTCATAAGTATAGAAGTTCTAAGGTCTTGAGTTGACAATTTATTTCTTAAATGAGGAAACCTAATCTCATATTATGTTAACACATGCAGAAAAAGAGGATACTGCTCAGATATGATGCAGGGCTGGCAAAAAAATAATGTTCCTCTTCAATGTAATTCATAAAACAAGCAGCATACTTCTGTACAAGAAAAAACCAAGATAACCAGAGGAAGCAATTGGTAGAATTTAATTGAGTTTAATTATTGATTGTTAAAATTAATTTTTTTGCACAAAAGAATAGTGGAATCAAAAATCTACAGAAAATTTAAGTTCAATATGTTTATGAACCTATTAAGAACAGAATTTCCATGCAGATAGTTTAATAGAAATCCACAAGACTGGACAGACAATTATGCTTCACTGAGATATAATTTAGAGGTTTATTGTAAAGCACATAACTATTACGTTCAGGATGTTTTAACATCCCAAATATAATTATTGTAATAATTGTTAGGTTAGAAAAGAAATGAAGGGCAAGTCAACTGAAATGTTTAATAATAGTATCAGCTATTACATGAGTCCGTAGCAGCATCCATACCTTGGCTGATTTTCTTTTTAGCATTTTTTTTTCTCTTTATTTCTTTCCTAGCCTTCATAAGCTATTGAAATACATCCCTTTAGGGCTGCCCATTACCCAAGTGATAGCTTTTCAAATGAGCCAATAGTTGTCTGAAAAAAATTGCAGGGTGCCTTTTATATGTGAAGTATAAATGCATTAATTTAAGTTTTTACTTTCAGATTCACACAACCCCCACACACCAACATTGTTGATTTCTAAACCAATATATATCTGTACTGTTTAATCTTGTGTCTGAAAGCTGTCATTTCCTCAAAGCTTTCAAAGGGTACTCATTTGAAATTATTGCCTCTTGGTCATGAAATGTCATAGGCCTCAATGATCTGATGGTAGCAAAATCCAAAAATATTGTAAGCGTGGTGGTACAAAAAACTGCACTTTTCTTATTGGCACCAATTAAAAGTTTTTCTCTTATAATACAGAAACAGATGTAAACCATACAAAAATCTCACCTCAGTCCTCATATCTGCAGCTAAGAGTAGCAGTTTAGAACATAGAACATTATAGCACACTTCAGGCCCTTTGGACTAAAAACGGACCTTTAAAGCTACACAAAGAGTACTCTAACCCTTCCCTTCCAAATCATCTTCCATTTTTCTATCATTCATGTGACTATCTAAGAGCTTCTTAAAGTCCCTAGCGTATCTGTCTCTACCATCACACCTGGTAGTATGTTCAATGTACCTACTACTTAGCTTAAAAAAAAAATCACCTCTGACATCATCCCACGCTACCCTCTAATCACCTTAAAATTATGCCCCCTTGTATTAGCAGATTAGCAAATTCCACTATGGGAAAAACTCTCTGGCTCATCACTATATGCCTCTTACCTTGTATATCTCTCGTCCTCCTTCTCTGCAAAAGAGAAAAGCCCAACCTTGCTCAGCCTATTCTCTAAGCCATGCTCTCCAATTCAGGGCGCAGCCTGGTAAATTTCATCTGCACCCCTTCTAAAGTTTCCACATCCTTCCTATAAGAAGGTAACCAGAACTGAACACAACATTCCAAGTGTGGTCTAATCAGGGTTTTACAAAACTGCAACATTGCCTCACAACTCTTGAGCCAAAAACTATGACTATTGAAGACTAATGCACTGTATGCTTTACTAATAACCCTACCGACTTCTGCCACAACTTTGAAAAGTCTATGGACATGAACTCCAGGTCTCTATATTCCTCCACACTGCTAAGAATCCTGCCATTAACCCTACATTCTTAGACCATAAGACCATAAGACAAAGGAGCAGAAGTCGGCCATTCGGCCCATCAAGTCTGCTCCACCATTTTATCATGAGCTGATCCATTCTCCCATTTAGTCCCACTCCCCCGCCTTCTCACCATAACCTTTGATGCCCTGGCTACTCAGATACCTATCAATCTCTGCCTTAAATACACCCAACGACTTGACCTCCACTGCCCCCCGTGGCAACAAATTCCACAGATTCACCACCCTCTGGCTAAATTTTTCTTCTTTCAAATTTGTGAATCACTTCACAATTTTCTGTGTTGAACTCCACTTGCCACTTCTCAGCCCAGCTCTGCATCCTATCAATGTCCCATTACAATCCTCAACAACCACCCACAGCAACTTTCACATCATATGTAAACTTAATAACCCAGCCTCTCATTTCCCCTTCTGAGTCATTTACCGTACTGTGCAAAAGCCTTGGACAAGTATACAGTGGCATGCAAAAGTTTGGGCACCCCTGGTCAAAATTCCTGTTACTATGAATAGCTAAGCGAGTAAAAGATGAACTGATTTCTAAAAGGCACAAAGTTAAAGATGACACATTTCTTTAATATTTTAAGCTAGAGAACTTTTTTTTATTTCCATTTTTTATAGTTTCAAATAACAAAAAAGGAAAAGGGCCTGAAGCAAAAGTTTGGGCACCCTGCATGATCAGTACTTAGTAACACCCCCTTTGGCAAGTATCACAGCTTGTAAATGCCTTCTGTAGCCAGCCAAGAGCCTTTCAATTCTTGTTTGGGGGTTTTTCACCCATTTTTCCTTGCAAAAGGCTTCTAGTTCTGTGAGATTCTTGGGCTGTCTTTTGAGGTCTATCCACAGATTCTCGATGATGTTTGAGTTTGGGGACTGTGAGGGCCATGGCAAAACCTTAAGCTTGCGCCTGTTGATGTGGTCCACTGTGGATTTTGAGGTGTGTTTAGGTTCATTATCCTGTTGTAGAAGCCATCCTCTTTTCATCTTCGGCTTTTTTACAAATGGTGTGATGTTTGCTTCCAGAATTTGCTGGTATTTAATTGAATTCGTTCTTCCCTCTACCAGTGAATGTTCCCTGTGCCACTGGCTGCAACACAAGCCCAAAGCATGATCAATCCACCCCCATGCTTAACAGTTGGAGAGGGGTTCTTTTCATGAAATTCTGCACCCTTTTTTCTCCAAACATACCCTTGTTTACTGCGGCCAAAAAGTTCCATTCAAAAGGTTTAAAGGAACATCTAAACAAGCCTAATGCATTTTGGAAACAAGTCCTGTGGACTGATGAAGTTAAAATAGAACTTTTTGACCACATTGGGGGTGGATCGATCATGCTTTGGGCTTGTGTTGTAGCCAGTGGCACGGGGAACATTTACTGGTAGAGGGAAGAATGAATTCAATTAAATACCAGCAAATTCTGGAAGCAAACATCACACCGTCTGTAAAAAAGCCAAAGATGAAAAGAGGGTGACTTCTACAACAGGATAATGAACCTAAACACACCTCAAAAACCACAATGGACTACCTCAAGAGGTGCAAGCTGAAGCTTTTGCCATGGCCCTCACAGTCCCCCGACCTAAACCTCATTGAAAATATGTGGATAGACCTCAAAAGAGCAGTGCATGCAAGATGGCCCAAGAATCTGACAGAACTAGAAGGCTTTTGCAAGGAAGAATGGGCGAAAATCCCCCAAACAAGAATTGAAAGACTCTTGGCTGGCTACAGAAAGCATTTACAAGCTGTGATACTTGCCAAAGGGGGTGTTACTAAGTACTGACCATGCAGGGTGCCCAAACTTTTGCTTCGGGCCCTTTTCCTTTTTTGTTATTTTGAAACTGTAAAAGATGGAAATAAAAAATGTTTTCTAGCTTAAAATATTGAAGAAATGTGTCATCTTTAATTTTATACCTTTTGGAAATCAGTTCATCTTTTACTCGCTTAGCTATTCGCAGTAACAGAAATTTTGGCCGGGGTGCCCAATCTTTTGCATTTCACGGTAGCTGAGGTGCCTAAGGTTTTTGCACAATACTGTATTATTTGTCAACCCGAAGTGGAGAGTGAGTTTGTAAATCCACCAGAGCAAAGGATGCTGGGAATGGCAAGGGCGGAGCACCATGGGAGGGATGTTTGACAGGTGGCAGCGAAGGAGTGCTATTGGCAAGGGCTGACATAGGTGCAGACACCCCTAGCCCCAAGACACCAGGTAAGGTCATTTGATTCCAAACAATTAGTTTACTGATTATTCCAGAATGTCTCTCTAGTGCTTCTCACTCCCTCCCCTCTCCCTTCCCTTTTTCCCAACCATGATTCCCTTTTCACTGTCCCCTTCCCACTCTCTGTCCACAAAAGAGACCCATATCAGAGTCAGGTTTTTTCATCACACATATATCATGAAATTTGTTTTTTTTTATTGTGGCAGAAGTACAGTGCAATGCATAAAATTACGACAGCTCTTTGCAAAGTCTTAGGCAACCTAGCTATATATAGTTGCTTAAGACTTTTGCACAGTACTGCACAAAAATCATGAAGAGCAGGGCTCTCGGAACAGATCCTTGTGGTACACCACTGGTTACAAATCTCCAGTATAACACAGACTATCCCTTCTATGGGCAAGCCAATTCTGAATCCACACAGCCAAGGTTCCCTAGATCCCATACCTCTTGACTTTCTGTTTGAGTCTAGCAACAGGAAACTTATCAATCACCTTTCTAAAATCTATATACACCACATCTACTGCTCTATCTTCATCAATCTCTTCTGTCACTTCCCCAAAGAATTCAATCAGCCTTGAAAAGCATGCCTTGCTCTTTACAAAGCCATGCTGACTGCTCCTAATCAAGCTATGCTTCTTCAAATGTTCGTAAATTCTGTCTCTAAGGATCTTCTTTAATAACTTGCCCCCTACTGAAGTAATATTCACTGGTCTATAATTCCCAGGGTTTTATTTACTCCCTTTCTTAAACAAAGGAATAACATTTACCACTCTACAATCATCAGGTATAACTCTGACCAGTGAAGATACAAAGATCATTGCCGAAGGTGCAGTAATCTCTTCCCTCACTCATGCCTCCTTCTAGTTCTAAGTTCATTCACCAACTCCTTCCTAGCTACCTTATAACTCTCTACTGCCCTGTTTGATCCTTGTTTCCTCAGCCTTAAGCAAGCTTTTGTCTTCTTCTAGACTAGATATTCCACATCTAGTGTAAACCATGCCATTGTACCACTCTTTCACTGTGCCAATGTGATAAACCTATCCAGAACCCAATGCAAGTACTCCCAAAATAATCTGCACATTTCCACTGTACATTTCACTGAGGACATCTGTATCAATATATGCTCCCAAATTCCTACCCAAGACCATCATAATTCTCCTCACCCAATTAAATATTTTCCCATGCCAACTGCTCCAATCCTTTGCCAGGCTATGGTAAAGATCAGGGAGCAGTGGTCATTGTCTCCAAAATACTTATCTAGCAAGAGATCTGACATCTAATCAGGTACATTACCAAGTGCCATATCCAGCATGACCTTTCTTCTAGTTAGCCTGTTCACATATTGTGTCAGGGATCCTTCCTGGAATTGCACAACAAATTCCACCTCATCCAACCCTTTTGCACTAAGGAGGTGCCAATCAATATTAGGGAAGTAGAAGTTACCCATGTCAAGTCTACAACCCTGTTATTTTTGTGCCTTTTCAAAATCTGCCCACCAATCTGTTCCTCTGTACTGATCTCCCAATCTCTGTTGGTATGGGGGCGGGGTGGTCTATAGAATACTCCCAATAGAGCAATTGCTTCCCTCCTGTTTCTGACTTCCACCTATACTGGCTCAGTAGACAATCCTTCCCCAACATCCTCCCTTTCTGCTGATGTGATACTATCCCTGATTAGCAATGCTATTCCCCCACCTCTTTTACCTCCCTCCATCTTTTTGAGACATCTAAATCTCAAAACAGTCAGCAACCATTCCTGCCCTCTTGACAGATCAGGTCCTTGTAATGGCTGCAACATCATAATTCCATGTACTGACCCAAGTTGTAACTTCATCATCATTGTTCCTGATACTACATGTACTAAGTACATACATCAATCCATCCAACTGACTGCAATTTTTCCCTATCAATTACCCATTCTTCCTCACAGCCTTTTGTTTACAAAACTAAAATATCATTCATGAAATCAGATGCTTGATTCTCACTCTGTTTATGCCCCCTAATCCCAAATAAGCAATATGGAAGCTTAAGAAACAACACCTGATTTTTTCCTGGTAATGTTGCTGCTCCCAGAATTCAATAACAATTTCACATAACTCACCTTTTACTAGTTGCATCAAAGTGATTAATTCTACTTACATAATTCTACTTTATTATCACTCAATATTTCCCTCTCCATAGACACTGCCTAACCTGCTGGAGATTTCCTGGTTTCAACAAAAGCTGTAAACCATATTGTACAGCTTTAGTATTCCCATTTCTTTGCTCCCAACATCCTTTTGCTTCCCTATTTAATCCATTAATTACATGATTCCTTAAAATTGGGTTCACCTGGGCAATGCTAGTCCCACCTTATCAGAGACCACCTATTTTTGTTCTTCCCACTCACCCCCATCACTCCCACAGCAACTCAAAACTAACTTTTTTTCTCACTTCCCCAGACATAATAAAATATCTTCAATCTGAAATGTTAGCTCTTTTTCTCTCTATATAGATAGTGCCTGACTCGCTAAGTGCTTCTTGCATTTTCTGTTTTTAAAAAAATGTTTTTAATCATATGCTTGCATATTAGTAAAAAAAACAGAACATCTGCTAAAATCAAGTATATCTATCCTGTTGTCATAATCCCGAGCATTGTTGCATCTTTTTTTTCTCAACCTGCATTCGGCATGCCTTGATCCTCCCCCATCTCCTCAGCAGGTTCATGTCCATGGCCCATACTTGAACAGTTCCATCTGTCACAATGCAGCTTGTATATCTCCAGGAATAGCTATTTATCCCATTTCTGTATGATCATAGCTGAAATTCCCTAGGGATGGATTGTTAAGAATATAAGAAGTAGGACTGGATCATATAACCACTTCCACTCATGAAAGACCCAACCTATTCTAATATTCAGTCAAAACATTGCAGGTCCCTTTACTTCAAATTCAATTTCTCAATAAATTAGCTTAACCAGTGATCTCTTAAAGTCCAGAAATTTTTCTATCTTGGTCATGTGTCTGCAAAATGATCTGAGAATTCATTGTCTTTTGAGATGTAAAATCCTCCCCTGTTTGTCATCTCTTCTTCCTCAATCACCTGCTGCAGAAATGGGGTCAGCTTCTGCTTGTAAACTGAAAATACTCAACTCTCTCCATCCATCATTGTTGCAGAGGATGACAGCTCCTTGCTGGCATACTGGCTCTTTGATATTTGGTCTTGATTGAGCTTGAATTTGCTTCCACTGAACAGCAGGGAGATTAAAACAGTTGCATTTGGACCCTGAAAGAAACTCAGCACACTAATCTGTAACTTCCTGACACCTCTACAAGTTTGAAGCAGGCTGCAGACAAGCTGTCTGATCTGTAGCTGTACTTTAAGCACAACATCCTCTCCATCACCAAGACCATTAAAAGACTGCCCACTTCTACCCTCACATTTACTTAACCAACTTTTATGTCACTTCAAGATTTCATGGCCATGGCTTTCCAATTTCATTCCAGTCAATCCATTACTTCTTAAGAGGCTGGTGTTATAGATGAATAGGTAACAAACAAATAAGAGAAACAATGCCTTTATAAAGATTCAGACCGTCACAGGCTCCAAAGGAGGCCAGGAATGGTACCAAAATTTATGGCAATGTGGACGGTGCAGATGATTTGCTAAAATTATAGTGTGATCCTGATGAACTGGGCCAGTGGACAGTAGAATGGCAGATGGAGATTAATTAATATGATGTGTTGCATTTGAGTAAGAAAAACCAGGGCAGTAGTTACACAGTAAATAGTAGGGCTCTGGGAAGTGTTAAAGAATAGAGAGTCTTGGGGCTGTGAGTAGAAAGTACCATGAAAGTATAACACACTACTGTAAAGCATTCTGGTCACTCTGAAATAGCAAGAATGCTATGATACTGGAGATGGCGCAAATATATATTTACAAGGATGTCACTGGGACTACAGGTCTTAGTAATAAGGAGAGACTAGGTAGGCTGCGAGTTTTGTCCCTTGAATGTATTAGGCTGAAGGGTGACCGTATAGAGGTTTATAGAATTATCAGCCTTTAAAATCACAATGACAGGCATAAGTAAGGTGAAATTCCAAAGTCATTTCTCCAGGTTGGGAGAATCAAAATTAGAGGACATTGGTTTAAAGTGGGAAGTGAAAGATTTAGAGGGGACCTCAAGGGCAATGTTTTGCACACAGAAGGCAGTGACTACATTGACTGAACTGCCAAAGGAAATGGTAAAGGTGGATACAGTTACAATATTTTAAAGGCATATGGACAGTTACATGTGTAGGAAAGATTTGACGGTCTGTGAGCCAAATGAGATTAGCTCAGTTAAGGCAGCTTGGTTGTTATGGACAAGTTGGGCCATAGGGTATGTTTCCATTCCATAAAGCTCTAAGACTCTGTGAGTCTATGAATCTAACTCCAACTTGTAAGTGAGTCCAAAAGAGGATAAACAGGAGTACAGACCAAAAGTGGAAAGCCTAAATTAGTTTATCCCTCCTTGCAAAACTTCTAGCCTTAACATAAAAATTATGTAACCAGCCATGACCATGGCCCACTCTGTGAGACCCTTGCCATTGGATTTAGCAGGACTGGACCTGTTCAGATCATTGAGATCTGGAAGTCCAACAGATAGTCAAGACCAGTGGTGAGTGAATGTTGCACTTCCAGTAAAGGGAGATCAATTGATTTCTAGAAAGCAATAGCTATCATCAGTCATGCTTTATGAAACGGAGAAGTGTAGTGAATGTGGACAGGTTTGTAGTGTCCCTGTTGTTCTTCAGTGGGTAAAGTAACACACTGGTCACATTGTCTACTACCAATAACACTCTACTGCTAGTGTTGAAGGAGAAAGCAAAAATTCTCATATGGTTCCAATGTGACCCAAAGGTAGTAGGAACAGTTGTTTAAGCAGCAATTGTCAAGAACACCACGGATGTTCCAATAACATCTGTTTTTCCTGGCTAGTGTCTCATTATACATTATTTTTGTAATGAAGTATGCACTTACTGTAAATCAAATCAAAACAATCCTTTCATCATTCATTTTAACTCTGTGGGCACAATGGAATCAAATAATTTCTTAATTACTACCTCTCAACTTCCCTAACTCTGTTGGAAAATGATCTTAGATGGAAGTTGCCTTTCCATTCCCTCTTCCGATAAAATCTTCTGGGTAGTTCATTTAAATTACTCAGAGGCTTGTAGGGTAGTAACATTTTAAAAAGAAGGGGAAATTACTGGAAATGCTTAGCAGATGAAGCAATACCAGGGAAAGAATAACTGGGTTAATATTTCAGGTATGGAAGAAGTTGGAGATGAAGGGCTGGATCATCCATATCATTGAGCCACTGTTCGAATCCAGTCAGAAGACAGCTGCATCAGTGAAGTGGTTTGTAGGTCCCTGAGCTGACTGCCTGAAGACCACCTACTTGACATCAAGGCCAGTCCCTAACAGCTGGGACTGGATACTTCTGGCCTTTGTGATGCCATTCATTGATACAGTTCCACTGAGGTTGTTTAGTACAACTGGACTGGTTAGATGGTGAGAAGACTTTGTCTAAGTGGGACCTTAGCTATCCCCAGGGTATTTGGCTTGGTCTGTGAATCATGGAGGGTAAGGGATGTAAGGAAGTGGATTTGGTGATCATTGGTCACATGATGTTTGCCCAAAATATTTGTTAAAATAGCAGATGTCTTTCAGGCAAACAATACAATGAAGATAGAATTTATGCTTAACATTTTACAAAATACTTTTTATTTCTACTTCCTTTCACATGAAAAATATGGAACTCAGGTGTCATTTCTCAGGGGCACTGCCTTTTGAAGTTGTCGTCAGTGCTGGGAAGGCATTGACTGAGCTGGCTGAGTTTTCAGACCATTCCAGACAGTGATGAAACCAGACAGTATTTTCTCCATAGCACATCTGTAGAAATTTGCTGGAGTCTGCGGTGACATATAAAGTCTCCTCAAACTCTTAATGAAACATAACTGCTGTCATACTTTATTTGTAATTGCAGCAGTATGTTGGACCCAGGATAGATCTTCAGAGATGTTGACACCTGGGAACTTGAAGCTGCTCACCCTTTCCACTGCTAATCACTCAGTGAGGACTGGCCCCCTCAACTGCTCCTTCCTGAAGTCCAGAATGAATTAATTGGTCTTACTAATGTCGAATGCAAGGATGTTGTTGTGACACCACTGTCATTGGCAAATTTATAGTTGGTGTTTGAGCTGTGCCTAACCACACAGTCACAGGTATAGAGAGTAGAGTACTGGGCTAAGTACGCATCCTTGAGGTACGCCAGTGTTGATAGTCAGCAAGGAAAAGATGTTATTTCCACACTGACTGTGGTAAATATTTGATTAAATATCATACAAACCCTTTAAGGTGTCCATTGTAAACAAAGCATTTTTAATAATAAGCTTTGAGGGAAAGCAGTGCTATCATAGAGTTCTGTAGCATAGAAACATAACTTCAACCCACTGAGTCTGTGCCAAACATCTCATTATATCAATAATTCTTCTCACATTTTCAATATTTCAATCACCCCCAAGCCCAAATTCTAGTATTTACTTATACACAAGGGGCAATTTAGCAATTTAATGACTAATTAACTAACTATACCTGCTCCCCTCCACCAACGTCATTGGGATGTGGACTCAAGTTGAAGCAGCTGGGAAAACTAACACAGTCACAAGGAAGATGCAAATGCTAGACTGACAGCACTGGAGGTCAATATTGAATCTAGATCACAGGAGCAGTGAAGGCAGCACCTCAGCTACTGCACCATTGTGCTATGTACAACAATTGCATTGTGCATTAATTTCAACATTTTGGCAGGGATTCTATGGCTGAAATGGTTTCAGGCTGATGTTCCTAATGCTCAGTTCACCCCGTGCTTGCCAGAACACTATGATGAACTTATCCAGGCAAGAAGAGATCAGGGGCCTGTTGGATGGAAGCTTAGGCATATCTGCACCAATTCCCATTTATGCAGGTAACACAAAAATCTGTCCGATGATCAAAGCCTGGTTGTGTGCACCAGGGCTACAGATTATCCCATTAATGCAATTCTGTGACAAGAATAGGCAGAGTATCTCAGCTCTGTCTTTATATGGAAGCACAGTGCACATTGTTTTTTTTTGTTCTTAATTTTGCTCTTTCCCCATCACATCCTATAGCTCAGACAACTCCACTGTGAATTCTAATGCTACGAGGCAGCTAAAGATACGAGGTATGTGACTACTGAATGACAAAAGAGACAGGAGTACTTGATCTACTGTGATGGAACACTGCAGCCTTGTAAAGTAAAGCATCTTTCCTCTGGCAGCTTGTCTGAATACTGGCCAAATTTATTCTACATCTAGCAGCGATATTTGAGTGTCAGTCAACTGTGGATCACAAATCCATAAGGGCAGTATCTCAGGCTCTGTTAGATCATATTTCAGCTGTGGTGGCATATATAGCGGGCCCAAGTAGAAGTAACTTCTTTCTGTAACGAGTTTGTGGTAACAATTACAGGAGCTTGACTTTTAAGCAAGCATGTTTGACAATCCACAATGAATACCAATCCAGTAAGCTTGCAATAAGATTGCAAAAGGACGAAGTTAACATCCTTTCAAAAAACTGATGCGAGTGCATTTTATATCACGAAGCTTTAATATTATTGTCCTAGGATAAACCACGGAAATACAGAAGTCACTTATCTCCGACATATAGTTAAACCTCTTTCTTCCCGGACAACATCAGGATGAGGATAATAAGGGAAATACATGAGGTGGCTCTGGAATGAATGTATTATCACAGAAACGTGTTTCTTTCTCTGACAGATCATTTGTTAATAGGCTTCAACTTTATCCCACCACATTGCAGATGTAAGTGAGACATAGCAAACTGGGAAGAGCAATATTTTGCATTCTTACCTATCTACTCCTCTCTTCATCTCTTATAAACTGTCAATGAAGGCACATAAATACACTCTCTCAAAATAGGATGCAGATTTCAAAATAGATCAAGGTTGGTTTCTGATTTATAAGGGAGTCAAATAAAGCCCGTTGGCATTTCTAGTCTTTTGAAAATCCATCACTAGATATGACATACAACCTACCTGCTACATTAATTTGATTTATCATTGTTCCTTGCAGCACACATATAATTTTGACCATATCATGTACTTCATAATTCAAATAAATGTTCAATGTGAAATTGTAATATTTATACCTAAGAAAACAATTTACCAGCACAACTGTCAACAAACTAACCACTCCCTTAAGCAGTCTGAGCATCCACAGAAGAGACATATTAAATGATGCCTTCCTTTATTATAGCCACTTATTTTTTTATATAGTTAGTGATAATGAAAAGCTATAGCAATGTGATTGGTAATAAAACTGATTTATTTCAACATTATCACTCCATCCAACTGTATGATCCATCAATATTGGCATAAGATTATTTTCATTCACCAAACCTTTCCTTACTGTTCAATGAACTCCAAATGTAGGAAAGACCAATAAATTGTGCTCATTCTCTGGGAAAATAATTAACAATATCCAACTGAAAGAAAGCAAATAATATTTCTTAAAATAATTAATTCAAATCCTTATGTGGATGTAGTTAAGCATACACAATCTCTTCCGTAAAGGACATAGTTTGTTAAATGTGGTCAATTTTGCCCATGTTAAATGCACAACTATAAGTGAAAAAGACAAAGAGGGTGTGGCCAAGTGGTTAAGACGTTCGTCTAGTGATTTGAAGGTCGCTAGTTCGAGCCTTGGCTGAGGCAGTGTGTGTGTCCTTGAGCAAGGCATTTAACCACACATTGCTCTGTGACGACACCAGTGCCAAGCTGTATGCGTCCTAATGCCCTTCCCTTGGACAACATCGGTGGCATGGAGAGGGGAGACTTGCAGCATGGGCAAATGCTGGTCTTCTATACAACCTTGCCCAGGCCTGCGCCCTGGAAACCTTCCAAGGCACAAATCCATGGTCTCATGAGACTAACAGATGCCTATAAAGTGAAAAGGAGTAATGGCAGAAATTCTGATGGGTGGTGTGTTCTACATCAGCTCATTATCAACTGCAACTTGTGTTGAGTTGTATTATGATGATGTTGCAGACATTAGAAACATAGAAAATAGGTGCAGGAGTAGGCTATTCGGCCCTTCGAGCCTGCACTACCATTCAGCATGATCATGGCTGATCATCCAACTCAGAATCCTGTACCTGCCTTCTCTCCATACCCCCTGATCCCTTTAGCCACAAGGGCCATATCTAACTCCCTCTTAAATACAGCCAATGAACTGACCTCAACTGTTTCCTGTGGCAGAGAATTCCACAGATTCACCACTCTCTGTGTGAAGAAGTTTTTTCTCATCTCGGTCCTAAAAGGCTTCCCCTTTGTCCTTAAACTGTGACCCCTCGTTCTGGACTGCCCCAACATCAGGAACAATTTTCCTTCATCCAGCCTGTCCAATCCCTTTAGAATTTTATACGTTTCAATAAGATCCCCCCTCAATCTTCTAAATTCCAGAGAGTATAAGCCTAGTCAATCCAGTCTTTCATCTGTCCAGACTAGATGCTTTCCTAGGATTCACCTTCCTGAAGGCACCCCACACATCACCTTCAGGTATTGAGATCCTGAAATCTCCTCAAATTCTTAATGAAATATCGTGCCTTCTTTGTAACTGCACCAATATGTTGGGTCCAGGATAGATCCTCAGATGTTGACACCCAAAAACTTGAAATTGATCACTCTTTCCACTTCTGATCTCTCTAAGAGGACAGGTTTGTATTCCCTTGTCTTACCCTTTCTGAAGTCCACAATCAGTTCTTTTGTCTTACTGACATTGACTACAAGGTTGTTGCTGCAACACCACTTAACTGATATATCTCTCTCCGTATACCTTCTTGTCACCGTCTGAAATTCTGCCAGCAATAGTTGTGTCGTCAGAAAATTTATAGACGACATTTGAACTGTGCCTAGCCACACAGTCATGGGTGTAGAGAAAGTAGACCAGTGGGCTAAGCACACATCATTGAGGTATACCTGTGTTGATTGTCTGCGAGGTGGAGATGTTTTTTCTGATCCGCACACGTCTTCC
The DNA here is from genome assembly GCF_030028105.1 of Mobula birostris. Lineage (NCBI taxonomy): Eukaryota > Metazoa > Chordata > Chondrichthyes > Myliobatiformes > Myliobatidae > Mobula > Mobula birostris. Next base: position 78,679,080 of record NC_092381.1, read on the forward strand.
AGTGAGGAAGTCAAGGATCCAGTTGCAGAGGGAGATACAAAGGCCCAGGTTTTGGAGCTTTTTGATCAGAACCGTCAGAATGATTGTGTTCAGTGCTGAGCTGTAGTCAATAGACAACATCCTGACATAACCATTGGTATTGTCCAGGTGATACAAAACCGCATTAAGAGCCAATAAGATCGCTCCACTGTAGACCTATTATGGTTATAGGCAAGTTTCAGTAGGTCCAGATCTTTGCCGAGAGAGGAGTTGATTCTAGCCATAACCAATCTCTCAAAGCACTTTATCACCATAAATGTGAGTGCTACTAGATGACAGTTGTTAAGGCAGCTCATCCTGCTCTTCTTGCATACTGGCAGGTGGGAACTTCTGACTGTAGCAATGAGAGACTGAAAATATCTTTGAACACACCCATCAGTTGGTTGGCACCCTATCAAATATTACATTGAGGCCTGTTGCCTCGGACACTATCAGTTTCAACCAAATACTTAATGGCATAATATTTGTTATTAGTACAGTACAAGGGGCTCAATTGTCTTAGGCATGCTGGTGTAGCCCCCCTGGCCACTCTCAGGGTCGCTCGGCTCGCTGTCGTCTAGGGAAACAGCCTCGGCCCCGCCAAACTGGATAATTCGTTTGTGTGGATGCTGTGTGAGGTACCCCACCCCGCCCAAATAACAGACAATACACCAGACGCAATTAAATGATTTACAGTTTATAGATATTACTGGAACTATATAATTAAAAGAGAATAAAATATAAAAGGAAAATAAAAGGCGCCACACTTATCAAAGTTCAATCTCTTCGTGCACAAAAAACCCGTTGGAGCTCAAGGACCTTCTTCACCCTGCGACCCCCTCGGACCACCTCGACCGGCCGCCTGGGACCAACAACGGTGGTCGACCAGACGCTCCATACGAGTCCGTCTCCGTCTCCTCTCCTCGCCGAACATCCCGCTCGGGGTTCGACCCCGTTAGCGGACTCACAGCACCTGGTCCATCCTCTGTCTCGCTCTCCCGCCTTCTTTCCCCAAACCCCCTCGCAAACAGTATCTTCAAATACACCAAAACCATAACAACTATCCCAATTGGTTAATAGCACCCTCTTATCATCCTCTAAATCACAATAAGCTGCTAGCGCAAACTTTCTCAGCGTTAAAGCACAACAAAGCTGCATTCCCCAGATTGACATAACAAAAACGCCATTTTAATTGGCCTCCGCAGTAACATAAAAATCGAAACCCCCTTACACTCTCCCCCCACCAAATAAAGTCATGTCCTCATGACTTCTAAATAACTCGCCACCCAGTCCTACAGACACACAACACACACATACACAGATACACACAGTGACAGTGCTCCCCAAACAGTGGACCTTACTCCCGTCCCACGGGCGCTAAATAGGCCAACCTATCTGGGAGCTTCTTAACCCTCTGAAACCTCCGTACCCCCTCACCTAAACCCAAAAGGCTCAGATACTACTAGGGATACCTCGGGCCTGCTTGCCAACTCCTCTCTCACTCAGGCCACCACTACAGCTCGGAGCCCCCAGTCCCGTGTCCAGGGCCCCGCCTCTCCTCCTTCCCAATCCTGCCGCAACTCAGACTGCCCACAGCTAGCCCTCCCCACTACACCTGACTCAGTGGGAGAAGGGCCAAAGGTCTCTTCCTCAATCATGGGGAATTTAAAGAAAGGCAGAATGTTCCACATGTGCAGCACATCATCCTTCGAATCCGTATCCTTCCTCATTCCCTCGATTGATAGCTGCTGGTTAAGTTTCTCCAAACTGGAACATTTAGCCGGGGCTACCCCTTCAGCCTCCTGCAGTCGAGACGTCAGCTTCTTCGGGGACTCCTTCAACTCTCGTCACAGCGTCAGCAGTTCTGACTCAGGGTTCCTGGCCATCTCAATCTGGGACGCAGTTACCCCACCAGCTTCTTCCACCCTGACCTGAAAAGCAGCAGTTAAAGGATGTTCAGCCTCCGGTTGTTTCTTCCTGAGGGCGTCTTCCAGGTCAACTTTCAGTTTTTCCACTTCATTTAAACTCGCGATGGTCATTTTCAGGTTCCTTTCAAGCGTCCGCCTCCCTTTTTCAAGATCTGTCCTCCATTTCTTTACCTCCTCGGGAGTGTAGTCAAACTCCCCTCCCTGGGCTCTCGATTTTCTGCTGACCTCAGTCAGAACACTTCCTTGATCTTCCCCAACTTGTAAATCTTCCAATCTGTTCTGAATGGACGTCTTGAGTTTCTGCTGATCCCTTCGAAGGTGGGTCATTGTTTCTTCTCGCTGGATTAATTTGTCAGTATATGACCGCAGTGCGGTGCAAATCCCCTCTCTTCCCTGTGTCTCATTCAGATTGACGACCTGGGTTTCCATCCCCCGGTCCACCACTGTCTGTCCCAACACCAGGAAGTTCAACTGGTATGTCGGGTCATTTTCCTCACATTGCACCAAACTCCTCCGGCCAAAAACTCCTCCACATTTGACACTTCGCTTCGGTCGCCCGGGCTCAGCCACTCGCCTCGCCTCATAGTCCCCCCAGGCGAATCCAAGCTCTAGGCGGTCATCCACATACGTCAAAACTCCACACACCTTCACTTCCCCCATGGTCTTCCTCATGCCCCGCAGGAAGGATGCAGGGGCTCCGGATATGCCCTTGGGCATCTTTCCGGATCGGAAGAATCCTAGGGAACTAGTAAAGGCCATCTTCGGCTCAACAGCCGCACTCCTCAGGATCTGGCAACATCCACCCCTCAGATGCAGCACATTAAACCATGTCGCATCATCCCCACACACGCTGCCTTCATCTTCCACGCCGCTAGGGTCCAGTTGCCGCGACCTCTCTCTCACTGAGGTGTCTTCAGCGGTCAACTCCCCTCCCTCGTGGTGGTTCGGAGCATCTACTAAGAGGGTCTCACCCTCAGCTACTTTCCCCAAGCCGTACCACCGCCGGGTCTCGTTTAAATTCGGTACCGGCTCAAGGCTGCTACACACGTCCTCAGAAGCAACTCGACACACTGGGTGCCCAGACAATGCCCCCATGAACTCCAGGGTCATTAACCAATCATCGTCTTCTGGATAACTACTGCCACTAGTACCCAAAGTTTCCGGTGCCCTTGCGGTTGTCAAGGATAAATGCTTCAGACACCGGTTGTAAAACGAACTGTACAACAACTTGATCTGTGCCCCGGGGTCGAGGATAGCTTTAGCATCGCTTCCCTCTATCCATAGTGCCACCCTGGGGCGTGGCCCCTCTAAGCCTTCAGGAATAGGGTTTTTTCCTTTCGGAAGTTCATCGGTATGTTGCTAGGAACGTGCTTCCCCAGAGACCCCAAGCCGTTCCCCCACTGGGCCCGACACCTAAGTTTCCCGACACCTCTCTGATCAGCTGAACGACTGATCCCCCGAAATGATCCCCCTGGTACTACAAGCAATTTAACCGCCCTCCTCGCCAGAGAAGACACACTGAAAACTTCCCCCCCCCACTTTCAAATAAATGACAGCTGTCACTACGGTGTAAGTGAACCTGACAGCTCTAACACCGTCACCAGCCCGCCTACTCAAACTTTCAACCAATCCCTGTCGCTCTCCCTCAACCGAGCACTGCCACTCATCTAACAACTGAGAAATCCACTCCGCCCACGTCTCACGCGCCTCCTCCCCTCCTGCGGTGGACACTATCCCCAGTGCCAGGCGGAGCCTGCCAGAGCTAGAACATTTATTCGCAGACTCTACCTCCAAATCAGACCACTCTTTCCTCTCTCTCCCAACTGCATGGACAGCCCCGAGTGCCACCTCTAACTCGTCAATGCTAGTCTGAACTCGAACAAAGACCGCACCCACAACGCATACAGCAATCAACAGCAAATAACCCACAGAGACACACATTACAGATTTAAACAGGGCACCCACACAGCATACCAACAGACTCAAGCATCCCGGACAAAGTCCCCACAATGTAGCCCCCCTGGCCACTCTCAGGGTCGCTCGGCTCACTGTCGTCTAGGGAAACAGCCTCGGCCCCGCCAAACTGGATAATTCGTTTGTGTGGATGCTGTGTGAGGTACCCCACCCCGCCCAAATAACAGACAATACACCAGATACAATTAAATGATTTACAGTTTATAGATATTACTGGAACTATATAATTAAAAGAGAATAAAATATAAAAGGAAAATAAAAGGCGCCACACTTATCAAAGTTCAATCTCTTCGTGCACAAAAACCGTTGGAGCTCAAGGACCTTCTTCTTCACCCTGCGACCCCCTCGGACCACCTCGACCGGCCGCCTGGGACCAACAACGGTGGTCGACCAGACGCTCCATACGAGTCCATCTCCGTCTCCTCTCCTCGCCGAACATCCCGCTCGGGGTCCGACCCCGTTAGCGGACTCACAGCACCTGGTCCATCCTCTGTCTCGCTCTCCCGCCTTCTGTCCCCAAATCCCCTCGCAAACAGTATCTTCAAATACACCAAAACCATAACAACTATCCCAATTGGTTAATAGCACCCTCTTATCATCCTCTAAATCACAATAAGCTGCTAGCGCAAACTTTCTCAGCGTTAAAGCACAACAAAGCTGCATTCCCCAGATTGACATAACAAAAACGACATTTTAATTGGCCTCCGCAGTAACATAAAAATCGAAACCCCCTTACGCTGGGAAAAATAATGATCAAAAAAGTCCTAATTATGTTGGATGTATAGTAAAGCCACAAGATGACAATACTAAAATGCTTCACTTGATATAGTAGGATATTTAATTTTGCAGTAATATTTGAGTAATATTTTAAACATATTGTTTGATTAAGCATTATTTGTTTGTTTGCATAATTCATTATGGGTCATATGTAAGAAGTACATGAATGGCACCTGTTACTAGGCCACCATTTCATATTTGAGCACTTCATTAAAAAAAGGGGGAAAGAAAACTAAGTAGGTAAGAATCACAGCTCCTGTGCTTTCCTCTCAATTACGATCTGGAGTTAAAAAAACATAACAGTGGCAACAAGAACATTTTAAAACACACCATAGATGACTACCCACCTGTTGAAGTGTAGCACTGAAGGGGAGCAAGACATTAGAGTTTTTTAAAAAAGGCATAAAACAGACAAAAGTAACAAGCAACAAGTATGGCCATGGGTTCATAATTAGTGCGTACTAGGTGATAAAAATCATAAACTTTAAAAAGCAGAAATGGCTGACTACATCAGAAAGGTGGATCCATTCAACTGCACAGGAGATAACTGGATAATGTATATTGAACAAGATGATCAGTATTTTGAAGCAAATAAAAGAGCTGATTAAAAACGAGTGCCAGTGTTGCTGAGTACAATGGGTGAAAGAGTTTGCTTAGAAGTTTAACTGCTCTAATCAAAATAGTGGAAATGAGCTTTACAGAAACATTTAGAAACAAAACCACTGCGGTTGCAGAACACTTTAAGTTTCACAAGTGGAGTCAAAAGGAAGGGGAGTCCACTTCAGTATACGTGGCTGAGTTGAAGAAATTGTCTGGGCATTGTCAGCTGAGTGAAAGGCTTACTGAGATTGTTTAGTTTGTGGTATCATAAAAGGAAGCATTCAAAATTGACTCATAACTGAAGCATATCTCACATTTTGAAAAAGAGTTGAAATAGTTGTATCAATGGAAATAGCAGCCAGAGATGCAATTTTGTTGCAGTCAGGAATTAATGTGAGCATGAACAAAATTGCAATGACTAAACAGAAACCTGCCTGGCCAAACAAATTGTGTTGCTCTTGTGGCAGGGGCTCACATACAGCAGGCCAATGCAGGTTTAAAGGTGAAACTTGCAGAAAATACAACAAAGTAGGACACATACAAAGTGCGTGTTGAGCAGTCAAAAATAAATGGACTGCGCAGAGAAGACAAAAAGATAAGAAGTCAAGCTGTAGTTTCAAAAAGAGTATTAATCTGCATACTGCTGATGAAAAATCTGACAATGATGAGAGTGACACATGACTGAGTAACCTTGGCACTTACAATGTAAAAACTAACTTGAGACAAGCAAAACGGCTTGCACCAGAAATGAGCAGCAAATGAATTAAAATAGAATTGGACACTGACTTGGTTGTTTCAGTCACAACACAAAACAAGTTTGAACAACAACTCAAAGATACGGAACTGAAGCCTACACATATGCAACGAAGAACTTATACCGGAGAAAAGATAATTCCTGTGGGAATGACATTATTAACAGAGAAATACAGCTAACAACCACATTGGACTTGCATGTGCTAAAAACAGGACAGCCAGCATTGTGAGGCTGTGATTGGCTGAGACAACTACGACTTGATTGTAGTCTGAGCCACCACTTTTCATGCCACATCCCCTGCAGTAGAATCAACTATTGGAAAACTTAAATATATTGAGGGTAAAATAGTATTAAGTAAAATTGCCACATCCAAGTTTTACAAAGCCCATCCAGTTCCTTATACCATCTGTGATAATGTAGCCAGTGAGCTAGGTTGCATGGAGGCTAAAGGAATTCTTTCCAAGTTTGAGTGGAACCCATGGATAACACCAGTGGTCCCAGTAGCCAAGAAGGATGGGTCTTTCAAGTTCTGTGGTGATCTTAAAGTCACCATCAACTCAGTATTGAAAGTAGATCAATATCCTCTGCTCAGGATAGAGGATATCTTTGCAAACCTTTCTGGAGGAATACACTTCAGCAAAGTGGACTTAGCCGAGGCCTACCTACAGATGGAGTCAGAAGAAGAGTCCAAACTGTTTCTTTGTCAACATAAACACTCACTAAGGGCATTATCACTATATTAGGCTTATTTTGGAGTAGCATCTGTGTCTGCTTAGAAAGCTATGGATCAGGTGCTGCAAAGACACCAAGGTACTCAATGCTATCTTGATGTAAGGATGGCAAGGAATATCTCCACGATCTCAAGACAGTGTTAACTGGATTAGAAATTTATGGGTTCAGAGCATGATGTGACAAGTGTGAATACTTTAAACCAATCATCATTTTCTGTGGTCACATCAGTAACACACAAGGATTGCATAAGTGTGCTGAGAAAATTCAAGAGTGGTGGATATCCCAAGCCAAAGGGTATGTCACAGTATGGTCCTTTGTAGGATTTGTCGATTACTATAACAGGTTTCTGCCAAACCAGGCTACTGTGCTCCACTCCATGAACTCATTCCAGTTAAGATCGTACCTGCATACAATGCTCCTTCGGTAGACATCATCTGGGTAGATCATGAAACCATATACTTCACTTCTTTTATGTCTTTTATGTTTGTTTTTTCACCTTCAATTTGATTTTGGAACTGTTGGAACCTGTGATTTGCAGTTTAGAGATCGCTGGGATGTTTCAGAGCTCTGGAGTCTCCGAGAGGGTTCCGGGAGGCAGAGGCGATGAGTGGGAACCTCATGGTGAGCAGGACTCAAGTCAAAGATCGACTCCATTTCACCAATTAAAGCTTCCATTTTTCACTGATTAAAGTGACGAGAGAGATTGAAGCATCAATGTGAATGCAGGAGATGGGCACCGACTACCTGCCTTTTGATCGCTGGGGGATCACTCTGCTATTGGAGAGAGGAGAGGCTGCCTCTGTGCCTGGAGAATGCTAGATAGGTTTTCTGCACTTTTGGTATGGACTTGGACTACAGACACTCTTTCAGTCTTATAATTGTCCTATATTCTGTATTTTTAGCCCAATCTTTCTCATGTTTTTATGTGCAGGAGAGGAGGATTTGGAGGTTGATGTGCCTGTTCCATTTTTGTTCTTTTTAGCAGAGAGGAGGGATTGGGGGGTGTTGACGATCATGATATTCTTTTCTTTCTTGGATCCATGGCTATCGGGAGAAGAAGAATTTCAGAGTTGTATACCTTTGAAAGTAAATGAACCTTTGAACCTTTGAACTTTTCGACCCTTACTACAGATCGGGAAGAAATGGCAATGGGCAAAGCAGTGTGAGGCAACCTTCCAAACGATAAAGGAAATGGTGATGTTGGACACTGTAATCAAATACATTATGAACCATATCGTCCAGTAAAGCTTGCTTGTGGCACCTCAGCTTATAATATAGGTGCAGTCATGTCACATGCTGTGAGTGACTGAAGTGAACGTCCCACAGCCTTGGCATCACGTTCCCTTACCACTAAGAGAAAAATTATATACAGATTGACAGGGAAGCCTTGAGTTGGTTTCGGAGTGTAAAACATTTCAACTGGTACCCATAAGGAGTAGCTTAATTCATACTGATCATTAACCACTGATGTCCATTTTCAATCCACTGAAGAGTGTTCCACTAACAGCAGCAGCACAAATATAGAGTTGGGCTGTTTCTCGGTGGATACAAATACAAGAATGAATACAAGAGGACAGCTAGTCATGGAAATGGTGATGAATTGTCTCTTTTACCCCTGGAAAAGGAAATACCTGGAAGATTTATAAAAGTGGACATTCCTCTTGACATATTCCACCAAGTTCAAATTAAAAGTCTCCCTGTTATGGCAGAAATGAAACCAGAAAAAACCCACATGGTCTCAGATCTACATGGCTACCCAAAATGGATGGAATGTGCAGCAGAGTTTCCAGTTCCCCCATTTTTTACCACTGCTGAGATGAACTTGCCGTTGATGGGGAGTTGCCTTGTGTGGGGATTGAAAGTAGTTATACCATCCAAGTTGAGAGTTAATGTGATGGAAGAGCTATGTGCTGATCACCTAGATGTGTTCAAAATGATAGGCTTGACTTGGCCTGGTGGTCTGGAAATAGGTCAGCAGATTGAGCAGTTTACCATGCACTGTTTGTGATGCCAACATGTCCAGAAGATTGCAAGAGCAGTGCCTCTCCATCCCTATGAATGGTCTGCATTTTCCTGGCAAAGGATTTTGCCAGACCATTCATAAGCACAATTTATTTTTTGGTAGTAGTGGATGCAAATACATAGTGGCCATAAGTGTCTCCATTACAGTCTTGCACACTGTTGAACTGTTGAGAAGGCTGTTCTCAGGAACTGGTGTCCCAGAACACTTAGCTGTTAGATTTTGTAACTCCAAAACACAAAACTAATCAAACGGAAAATACGGAGCCTGGAATTAACATGCCTGCTTCATTCTTTACTTTTAGTGGGGTGCGTACATATGATACCGTGGCATGATGATGTATGCCATTCATTTAGTTTTACATAATGAGTTAGGTAAATAAAGAACACTTAATCAAGCAATACTTACAATATTACTCAAATATTACTGAAATATTAAATACACAACACTCCTCCCTCTTTAGCTATTAACTCTAACTCAAATTAGGAGACTTCTCAACTTATATACAATATATATGCAGTATACTCTAGAATAAAATTACTATTTAGACATCCACAGCATGGTAAATTTTAAATTGTCCCACTCAGGCCTAAAGATTTAATTACCGTGGATGATTTTGTACATTTGTGAGGTAATGTCTCTCCTGATGGTTGTGAGGGAGGGGAATGTCACTCTGCTTGGCAAGAAATACTTGTGGCTGCGAAACAGCCTCAGGTTCTGGGGCCTCCTCCATGGTGAGTAGCCTTTGGGACTGCAGGAAGTGGTTCTGGTAGCTCTGGACATTAGTCTGCTCTAAAAAACTGACTCTGTTCTCCTCAACTAACTGATATGTCATCTCTAGGTCTTTACTGGCTTCTCTTTGGATCATCTCTGCCAAAATAGGGAGACATTCAATTTGCATTATGGATAATATGCCATGAGATGTGTCCTCTTTTGCAACTTTGTCCAGTATTTCCTTTTTCAAGAGTAAATGGGATAATCCATCAGCATTCCCCTTGACAAATATTGCAATATATCCCTACACTATGTGATGAATTTCCCTGCTCTGTATTGCAATAATTCACAGAATCTTCACTGCAGCATTTCCCTGAACCTTAGTAAGCACTGTTTTTGATCTGATTTACAGACAGATACGGGTTAAGAATGATCAGCTTATTAACACATGCACATATGAAGAAGATCTCATAATATTTTAAAATTCAAAACGCTGAACATTTTCTCAGTATAGCAGAACTAGTTTTCTCTCTTTCCACGTTTAGGAATTGATCTTTCTATCCATCTTATGTGCTTTTGATGCCATTCATTATAGTACTGTGGAGGAATGGTACTACACCGAGTGATTTCTGCGCATTTTCTAAATTGAATTATGGACATTTGAAAAAATGGTACCATTTATAACATTGAACATAGAACATTACAGCACAATACAAGCCCTTCGTCCCAGAATGTTAGATCAGTCTAACCTTTCCCTCTTACCTCCATTTTTCTTTTATCCCTGGGGCTATCTAAGAGTTTCTTTTATTCGCCTTAATGTGTCTGCTTCTATCACCACAGATTGCAGGGCGTTCCATGCACCCTCCACACTATCTGTAAAAATCCTACCACAGATATCCCCCATACATTCCTCCGCTCACCTTAAAATGATGCCCTATCGTATTACTTATTTCTACCCTGAGAAAAAGTCTCTGACTGTCCACTTGATCTATACCTCTTATTATCTTGTATACCTCTATCAAGTCATCTCACATCCTCCCTCAGTCCAAAGAGATAAGCCCTAGTTCACTCTACCTATCCTCATAAGACATGCTCTCCAATCCAGGCAGCATGCTGGTAAATCTCTTCTACAGCTGGTCAAAGAACACTGAGGCTGAAAACAAGAAGGGTCAGAGCCGTCTCTATTTCCTGAGGAGACTGAGGTCCTTTAACATCTGCCGGACGATGCTGAGGATGTTCTATGAGTCTGGGGTGGCCAGTGCTATCATGTTTGCTGTTGTGTGCTGGGGCAGCAGGCCGAGGGTAGCAGACAACAACAGAATGAACAAGCTCATTCGGAAGGCCAGTGATGTTATGGGGATGGAACTGGACTCTCTCACGGTGGTGTCTGAAAAGAGGATGCTGTCTAAGTTGCATGCCACCTTGGTTAATGTCTCCCATCCACTACATAATGTACTGGGTGGGCACAGGAGTACATTCAGCCAGAGACTCATTCCAACGAGATGTAGCACAGAGTGTCATTGGAATTCATTCCTGCCTTTGGCCATCAAACTTTACAACTCCTCCCTTGGAGGGTCAGACATCCTGAGCCAATAGGCTGGTCCTGGACTTATTTCATAATTTACTGGCATAATTTACATATTACTATTTAACTATTTATGGTTCTATTACTATTTATTATTTATGGTGCAACTGTAACGAAAACCTATTTCCCCTGGGATCAACAAAGTATGACTATGACTATGACTATGACTAGCTTGAAGAGACCAGAACTGAACACAATATTCCAAGTGGTGTCTAACTAGGGTTTTATAGAGCTGTATCATTACATTGCAGCTATTGAGCTCAATCCCCTTACTAATGAAAGCAACACACCATACACCTTCTTAACAACCCTATCAAATTGCATGGGAACTTTGAGGGATTTATGGAAGTGGACCTCAATTCCCCCCTGTTCCCCCATATTGCTAAGAATTGTACCCTTATCCTGTATTCTGTCTTCAAATTTGACTTTCCGAAGTGAATCACTTCACACTTTTCCAGGTTGGGCTTCATCTGCCACTTCTCAGCCCAGATATCATTCCGTTAATGTCCCTTTGCCACCTATGACAAAATTCTACACAAGCCACAACTCCACCAACCTTCATGTCACCTGCAAATTTACTAACCCACCCTTTCACTTCCTCATCCAAGTCATTTATAAAAATCGCAAAAGAAGCGGTCCCAGAACAGATCCTTGCAGAACACCACTGATCACAGACCTTCAAGTAGAATATGCTCCATCTACAACTACCCTCTGCCTTCTATGGGCAAGCCACTTCTATATCCACACAGCCAAGTTTACCTGGATCCCAATTCTCCTGGCTTTCTGAATGAGCCTATCATGGGGCACCTTATCAAATGCCTTACTAAAGTCCATATTACACCATGTTCACTGTTCTACCTTCATCAATGTGCTTTGTCACATCCTCAGAGAATTCAATCAGGCATGTGAGGCATGACCTGTTCTACACAAAGTCATGTTGACAGTCCCTAATCAAAATATACTTCTCCAAATATTCATAAATGCTGTCTCTAAGAATCTTCTCCAATAACTTGCCCACCACTGAAGTAGGGTCACTGCTCTATAATTCCCAGAGTTATCCCTACCCCCTTTCTAGAAAAAAAGGATTAACATTTGCCTCCCTTCAATCATCTGGTACCACTCCTGTGGCCAGTGAGGATGCAAAGATCATCACCAAAGGTGCAGCAATCTCTTCCCTTACTTCCCATAGTAACCTGGAGTATATCCCGTCCTGCCCCAGGGATGGATATATGGATAACCTAATGCTTTTCAAAAGCTCCCCCCCCCACACACCTTCATTTGTTAGCTTCGAGAGCAACATATATGTATCCAAGACTTTTGTACAGGAAAGACAGATGGTGTGCTTGTTTTTTTTTAAAACAATGACCATGAGATGTGCTAACCAGGGTAGATGCTTGATCATGCAACATGCATCTAAGTGTTTTGTCTTGCAAATAAATCAATGTTTTATTCATGTAAATACATTGTGTTTTAAAGTATTTGTGAAGATATCCTACAACACTTCATTACCCTTTATTGTAACATTTGCTGGATTGTACTTTACCATTTCCATTAATCTGTATTGCAGAAATGTCCTGGATCCATATATTTTTATTAATATGTTTTTCAGCATTTCCATCATTACTCTGTACTGGTGGTATTTCCATATAATATGCTATGGCTTTTTGCCTTGTTGGCAGTCTACAAATCAGTGAATTGGGATGAACCAATGAATCAAGGGCAGTGGAAGTAGACAAACTAACTGCCTTTATTCTTGTCATGTGCTTGAAGGAGATGGAGGTGGCCATTTTGTGAGACTGTTCTTGCAACCACACCGCCCCCCCCCCCCCCCATTTTGGGAGTCCTGAACTGATTTTTGCTCTGGGATACTCTAATCAGCACAACTGAATGTGGACACAAGAAGTTTCAGTTAATGGCCTGCTAAACCTGAGACCATTCTCAGACAAATAGCTAGTTATTATGTAAAGTGTTGCTGTTGAGTAGCTCGCCGAGCTGGTGTGTTGGTTTGAAGATGTTTTGTTACCCGGCTAGGCAATATCATCAGTGTAACTTCAAGTGAAATGTTGGTAATCTACATAGTTCGTCTTTTATGTGTCCTGTGATTAGTCCGTTTGTGTGTGTGTGTGTATGTGCCATTTCTATTGGTTACCGATTATGTAATCCACGATTGGTTCATTAAAATCAAATTAGTTGTATAATTGTTGTCCAGCTTGTGTTAGTCTAGTGCTATGTAAAGTAGCAGGCTTGCCTGAGAAGCAGTCTGTAATCTTGTTAGACTCTGTGTCTGAGTCACCTAGTTTAACTGGTTTGAACCAGTCAGAGTTGAAAAGAACAAAGACATGAGGTTGGGGGTGGGGGGTGCAGAAACCATAGAACAATATTGGTTGTAGCCCTGGACCAGAGCCATTAAGAAGGTGACCCAGGTAGAAGGTGACCTTCAGCCAATTGGATGGAGATGCAACAGTTGAACTGATGAGGAACACTATATGAATCAGAACTTCAAATATGAGGCAGCAATAATTCTCCAGCAACATCGTGGATGAGGAGGACCCCATGGACACACGACGATCAGCGTCTCAAGGAACGCCTGGCCAGCAAGACCTCATCTCCTGGGTAATACCATTTCTCTTCATTGACTGTTCATGGAGGGTGAAAGAAACAGCTAGTTAGCTTGTGAACCCACATGCTTTTTAGTTGAGACAATAAAGATTACTTGTCAAAAATATCAGTTCTCTCTGTTCCTCTCTGGTCATTATTACTGAGGGGTAGGTCCTTACAACAACCTGTTCAGATGGTTGGCACTGTTAAAAATCAGGGAGGTTGACACCATCTATCAAAACCCTGCTCTCTATACTTTCCTGCTGGATGCCCTCCCAAGCTCCTGCATGCTTTCCTCCACCCTGTACTACAGCAATTCCCCGGATCTTTACAGTAGCATGTTCCCCCAAATGCTCTACCATTTTCCCACCTTGTTGCAACATTTCCCTTGATCTGTAATACAGCACCTTCATTAACCTGCATTGAACATTTCTGTCTTCATTGCATCATTTCATTGATCTTATTTGCAACAGTCTTGATGTGCTTCAGAGACCTTTGCAGATAGGTATTGTATATTTCACTAATCTGCACGCAGCATTTCACAAGCTGTATTGCCACGTTTCCAGCCTGCTTTGAAACATTTCCCATCATCATTATGACAATTCGTTTGAACAGCATTGCAATTGTAACCCTCTCACTGTGGGCTCATAATGAGTTAGCTATTGCTGTGAATTCAACCCAACAGCAGCATAACTCGACAATGCATGGGAACAACAATGAACAAGATCACTTCCATTAAATAAACATATGATTCAGGTATACACAATCACAAAAGTTTGAATGTTCCTTCTGAGGGAAAATGAAGGCAATTACTGTAGGAAGACTGACACACCCATACAAATGTACCATTCACCAGGAAACTATCATTTAACTCATGCTACTGTAAAATTAGATCGAAATTGTATTGACAAAATATTTTAAACTATATCAAGCAAAATAAAGGAACAGGGCCCATTACATCTTAGTCTATAACATGCATGTAATTGTTGGACCTCATTGTGGCATGATCAATCCAGTTTGCTTTACTTTGTTTGCTCACAATACTGAAATGGTTTTGCACTAAAGATTCTGTTCCAGGAAACAAATATTCACACAACATCCAAGAAAAATAAACGTCAAACTTTCTTCAAAATTTTGCTAACTAACTAAGTAAATGTTATCTGCACATTCTCTGTGAGGCCATTGTCTGCATGAGGATTCTCCCACAGTGGCGTCTGTCCTTCCAAATGGGTTCTGTGAGCATTTCAGCATGTTCCTCTGCTATGTTCATTGTCTATTTCCATTTTCCTTTCTCCTTCCTTGATCCCACGCTCTCTCTCAAAAATGGACCTGTTCTCTTTTTCCCAAGACAACTCTTACTGGCTAATTCAACAAGCCTAACATATTAATCAATTGAATTTTTATTTTAAACAGCAAAAATGATATACTCCATTGTATAATGTAATTAAAGGAACACTTATTATATTTTAGAAAATCTACAGAAAATGAAATACCCAACAGCAGAACTGTATTAATAAAACATTGTCTTAAACTAGAATATTACACAATATTTCATAAATCTATATAATGCATATTTCCCTTGATTTGTATTGTAGTATTTCTTGATCTATGATACAGCTTTTTCTTTATTCTGTATTGCTGCAGTCCCGTGATTTATTTTGCATTTTCCATTGATCAGCTTTGTGACATTTCTCTGGATCTCTGTTGGTTCTGTAAAGCAACATTACATTGACCTGTGTAACTGGTGCTTCCATTAGTTGCATACTAAGGTCACAATGAGGGATGTTCACAATGTTCAATTCCTTAGCAATCCATCCTTGCATACAGCAAAACCCAAATTATGCTTACCTTCTAAATGGCAAATAATGTTCGATTTATAAAGATGCCATACAGTGACCATCTCCAAAAAGAGGAAGACTCACTACCTATCCTTGTTATTAAATAGCATCATCAAGTCCCCAGCATCTGACATCCAATCGGAAACTCAATTGGACGTGACGCACAAGTACTAGAGTCTCAAGAGCAGCGGCGTGCCTGTATACCCTGCGAAAACTGACCCATGACCAGACACCTCTTTTATCCTAAATCATTTATAAGACACTTCAGGAATGAGATGGAATATTCTGTTCTTGTCTGGATGAGTACAACCCAACAGGACTGAAGAATTTTAACACCACTGAGTTGACTATTTGATTAGCAGGCCATCAACTGCTTTAGACATCCATGTGTTCCTCTACTGGCACACAGCAGCTGCAGGAGTGTACCATCCATAGAATGAATTAGCATTTCCCAAACCTGTAGACTCTGCCACCAAGAGGTACAAGGACTACTAGCATGTGGGAACAGACTTTACTCTAGTACCAGAGGAAGCAACACACTGAACCACTGCTACACCACCATCAAGAGTGCTTACCATGCTATCCCATGTCCAGCTCTGCAACTGGATCCTCATCTTCCAATCTTGGGAAGACCCCAATCTGTGTGGATCCGAAATAACATCTCCACCTTGCTGACAATCTACACTGATGCACCTCAGAGATGTGCGTTTAACCCACTGCTCTACTCTCTGTACACCCATAACTGTATGGCTAGTCAGAGTACCAAAATAAGCTCCAGAGAGCTGTAAAATTTATCAGCTTCATCATGGGCACTAGCCTCTGTAGTATCCAGGGCATCTTCAGGCAGTGACGTTTCAAAAAGGTGGCATCTATCATTAAAGGCCCCCATCACCCAGGTCATGCCTTATTCTCACTACTACCACACTCAATGATTCTGTAACAGCTCCTATCTGTTTTCTGAAAGAGCATTGAACATATGACCACTACCTCACTACTTTTTTATTA
This sequence comes from Mobula birostris, assembly GCF_030028105.1. Lineage (NCBI taxonomy): Eukaryota > Metazoa > Chordata > Chondrichthyes > Myliobatiformes > Myliobatidae > Mobula > Mobula birostris. The sequence continues at coordinate 78,695,623 of NC_092381.1, forward strand.
CTATTTTTACAATGCTTATTTAGCATTATATATATTCCTAGTGTAATTTACAGTTTTTTCAATTATTATGTATTGCATTGTACTGCTACCACTAAGTTAACAAATTTCACGACATATGCCGATGATATTAAACCTGATTCTGGTTCTGAACAACACACTAACCCAATTTGGAAATATATCACCAGTCCTTCATTATCACAGGACATTTATCTTAGAAGTCTCTGGCGGACAACACCAGAACTGGAATGCTTCAACAAATGTCTCAATACTAACTTCTCAAGGGGAATTAGTGATGGGCTATAAATGCTAACCTGGCTGGCAGTGGCCAGATCACACTTTCCTCCAAAAAACAGTGACGGAATTTCCTTTTGTGACTATTGCAGCATTTCATTAATCCCGAATGTAGCATCCCCCTTCTTCAACATTGCTATATTTCACTGATCCATGAGCTGCATTGCAGTATCTCTCTTGTTCTGTCTTGTGGCATTTTTCCTTACTCAGTATTACAGTGCTTCCCTTGGTCTGCATGGCTATGTAACATTAAGCACACTGCAGCATTTTCCATGATCTGCCCTGCAGTATTTCCCTTCTTCTGCATTGTGGCATTTCACTGAATTCATTGCATTTCCCTTGGCTGGTTTGCCACAATTCATTCCTCTGTAGCATTTCACTGACTTACAGTATTTCCATTACTGCATTTCACTAGCTACAGTGACATTTCATTGACTGCATTGCAGTACCTAACATTCTGTATTGATACATGTCACTGACAGTTTTGCTACGTTTCGCTTACTGTGTATCAGCATTTCCCTTGTTCGGAAATGCAAGATTTTATTGACTGCATTACAGATTTCTGTTCTGCATTGCAACATTTCTCTGATCGATACTGCAGCATTTTCCTGGCTCTGCATTGCAGTATTTCCCTTGTTTGGTTTCAAAGGATTTTGCTGATCTGTGCCATGCCATTTCTCTGACCTGACTTGCTGCATGGCACAGATCTGTGTTGCAGAGTCTGCAGATCTATATTATGTCAGTTCACTGATCTGTACTGCAGACTTCACCAACATATTTATTATTCGTAATTCTTATTTAGAGACACAGCCTGGTAACAGAACCTTCCGGCTCAACAAGCCTACACCACCCAGTTACACTCATGTAACTAATTTACTTATTTATTTAGAGATACATCGTGGAACGGGCTCTTGCGGTCCAGCAAGCTGTGCCGCCCAGAAGCCCAGCTAACCCTAGTCTAATCATGGAAGAATTTGTAATCTTCAATTAATCTACTAACCGGTATGCCTTTGGACTGTGAGAGGGAACCCGACCAGCCGAAGGAAACCTTCGCTGTCGTGTTGAAAATGTAGAAGCTCCTTACAGACAGAGGAGGAATTGTTATCAGGTTGTTGACGCTGTAACTGTGTTATGATAACCGCTACATTACGTCACCTTTCCCCTTCCCCTTCTCTGTATTATAGAATTTTACTGATCTCTATTTTACCACTTCCCTGATCTCTGTGGTGGCTTTATACTGATATCTGAACTTCTCACTGAATGTATTGCGCCATTTGACTCATCCCAATTGCTGTGTTTATCTTAATATGCTTTATATTGCTTTCCTGATCTATATTTCCACATTTCCCTGGCTGTGTTCTGTAGCAATTCCACCTTTGGGCTGCACCTTTTCCCAGATCTGCACTTTAGCACAGAGCAGCTAGAGCCACATTTATAACAGGGTGCTGAATGCCATCGGATAAAACTCTAAAGCATGCACTATTTGTAAGGGATGCTAAGTATTCCCACCAGACCCATTGTTCTTGCACCTTTGCTCCAATCATTTGTTCAGATCTTCTATCATTTCACCTGCTCTGCTCTGTATAACAGATTTTTTTTTCCTTGATCATTTATCATTCTATTCATTGCAACATTTCTGTAGATCTAAATATTGGAAAAATCATTTGCGGATGCTGAAATAATTTTTCTTTTGATTTCTTGGCATTAAACTTGTCTGTCCAATTGATTGCTCAAGGATGGCATTGATACATGGTGAAGGGAAATGCTGGTAGCTGGGGACGTCTTGTTGTCTTTCCATTTTGATTTTAACTTTTTAGGACTATGCTGTAGCTGGGGAGTAGAATGGAACTATGATTTTGTCAGCAGTTTCTGGCTGCTGCAAAAAGGGATTTTTTTTGAATTCTTGATTGTGGAATGTAAATGTCGAATGTGGTTTGAACATTTTATTACCTCGAGCTTTTCGCCTGCTGTGTTTTTTAAAATTATAAAGCATATCTTTAATCATCTTGAATGATGTGTGTGTGTCTGCATTGCTTAGATGTCTCAAGCTTTGCTCAGCTAAATTGCTTCCTACATTGTATTGTACACAGCCACAGCAAGTTAATTACATTTGTTATCTGGGGATTATAGATCCTTCACTGAATAATAGGCTGCTTTGTCCTCATTACTGACTACACAAGGAAAAACAGTGTTAACTGTACCAGCGACGCCTCCCTTCTTGATGCTCTGTACAACTTTTATCATGCTTCGAGGCATGCAACACAACGCCGGCCATGACAGCTACCCCACTTCCAGGTGAACAGCCGCTGTCTGTAACAGCAGCAGGTGTGAGAGGGAGTCTGTAGCAATTCAACCCCGTGCGGCATCCGGGCCAGACATCATCCCAAGCCGCGTATTCAGGGAGTGTGCACATCAGCTTACTGACATCTTCATGGACATCTTCAAAACTTCACTGATCCAGACTGCTGTTCCCAAATGCTTCAAATCAGCAACAGTCATCCCTGTACCATAGAATTCTAAACCTTCTGAACTAAATGACTACCACTCATTGACAGTGACACCAATCATCATGAAGTGCTTTGAATGGCTTATAATAGTACATATTGAAATACAGAGTGAGCAGTTTCAAGTTCCTGGGTGTCGAGATCCCAGAGGACCTAATCTGGTCCCAACATATCGACGCAGTTATAAAGAAGGTAAGACAGTGGCTATACTTCATTAGGAGTTTGAAGAAATTTGGTTTGTCAACAAATACACTCAAAAATTTCTACAGATGTGCTGTGGAGAGCATTCTGACAGGCTGCATCACTGTCTGGTGGCGGGGGGAGGTGGTGGGTGGCGCTACTGCACAGGACCAAAAGAAGCGGCAGACAGTTGTAAATTTAGTCGGCTCCATCTTGGGTACTAGCCTACAAAGTACCCAGGGCATCTTCAAGGTGCGGTGTCTCAGAAAGGCAGCCTACATTATTAAGGACATCCAGCACCCAGGGCATGCCCTTTCTTCACTGTTACCATCAGGTAGGAGGTAGAGAAGCCTGAAGACACACTCAGCAATTCAGGAACAGCTTCTTCCCCCCTGCCATCTGATTCCTAACATTGAACCCATGAGCACTACCTCACCTTTTAAAAATACAACTATTTCTGCTTTTTCCACGTTTTTAATTTATTCAAAATACATATCTACAAATTGATTTACTTATTTATTATTATTAGTTCATTTTTCTTTTTCTTCTTCTTCTTCAATATGATGTATTGTATTGAACTGTTGATGCTTAAATAACAAATTTCACAACACATGCTGGTGATAATTAACTTGTTTCTGATTCTGATTCTTAAGCAGGAGTAATATGAGGCTCCTGGTATGGAGCTCATAATTGACTTCAACTGGTAGGAGAAGGGCATAATCTTTTCTGTCCAGAATCAATACATGCAGACCCTTGATTCACTTTATGTACAGGTTCAATGTCTGAGCTGGTAGCAGGGAGCGAGAACTTAAGCAACGATGATTTTTCATCCCTGTTAACTCATTCTTCTAGCACTGGGCTGTAATTTTTGAAAGTTGTCTCACAGGTAGACAGGGTAGTTAAGAAATCTTATGGAGTGTTAGCTTGCATAAGTTGAGGGATAGAGTTTAAGAGTTGCAATGTAATGATGCGGCTCTATAAAACTCTGGTTAGGCCACACTTGGAGTACTGTGTCAAGTTCTAGTTGCCTCACTAGAAGGATGTGGAAGCATTGGAAAGGGTACAGAGGAGATTTACCAGGGCGCTGCCTGGTTTAGAGAGTATTCATTGTGATCAGAGATTAAAGGAGCTAGGGCTTTACTCTTTAGAGAGAAGGAGGATGAGTGGAGACATGATAGAGGTGTACAAGATAATAAGAGGAATAGATAGAGTGGATAGCCAGCACCTCTTCCCCATGTCACCACTGCTCAACACAAGAGAACATGGCTTTAAGTTAAGGGGTGGGAAGTTCATGGGGGATATTAGAGGAAGAGAGTGGTTGGTGCGTGGAATGCACTGCCTGAGTCAGTGGTGGAGGCAGATACACTAGTGAAGTTTAAGAGACTACTAGACAGGTATATGGAGGAATTTAAGGTGGGGACTTATATAGGAGACAGGGTTTGAGGGTCGGCACAACATTGTGAGCCGAAGGGCCTGTACTGTGCTGTACTTTTCTCTGTTCTATGTTCTATGATATTTGACAGGAAAAGGGCACCAGTATAAGACTGAGTTGGGGGGGTGCGGGGTGGATGCTGTAGGAGTAGGATAGACTGTGTTTATTTCACTGTTGGACGGCCTCTTTACATAATTCAACCTAAGGTGTACATGCATAGAAGAGATTGTGCAGATGTTGGAGATCCTGAGCTGCACATGTGAAATGCTGGAGGAACTCAACAGGTCAGGCAGCATCTATGGAGGGAAATAAACAGTCAACATTTTTTGGCCAAGACCCTTCACCAGGGCATCAGTAAGGTGAACATGCAACTTGCTTAGGAATGCGCTCAATTAAATATACACAGTTATCTATACTTATATGGATGCAGGGAATTTCGTACTTTCCAATATACAGTACAGTGCACAATCACTATGCATACACTAACATACTTTCAGCCAAGCAAATTATTAGATGATGTAGCCCAAGCTCTGACTTAAGACAAACTAGAAAATAGTAGGCACAACAGATTCTGCAGATGCTGGAAATCTTGAGTAATGATGAAGGGTCTTAGCCTGAAATGTCGACTCTTTATTCTTTTCTATAGATGCTGCCTGACCTGCTGAGTTCCTCCAGCATCACAGGAGTGTGCTACTGTGGACTGTGTTTACACTCTCTTTTAGGTGGCACTGCTGCTCAAGGGTCCCCTGCTAGACTAAGCAACCAATCAACACTCTTGACAACGTGCCATCATGTTAGTCAGCTGGCAACATGAAACTGCTTTATAATCAACAGGTACACGTTAATCATGCAAAGCCATTCTCATGTTCATGCCCAGGGATTATCAAATCTCTCCCCAAAACATTCTGGCACACAGAATCACAGAAATCTTACAGCACACAAGAAGGCCAGCCAAAAGAGATCTTTTGATCCTGATCCCACCTTATGGAATTTAATGTACAACCTGGCATGAATGCTAAGTCAAGGCCTCGCTATTGACATGTTTTAGAATTCAGCTGATTGTACAAACACAAAGCAGCTTGGAGGACACAGAAAGAAGACACACTTTATACATAGTATCCCATATGAACTGGCCTTGTGACACTGTCACTCAGAAAATGTATTCTATTGACAATTCTACATCTGTTTCCTACTTATTCAAGCAGAGATATACAGGAACACGTATACCATAAGCACCAAAATAGTTCCAATGGCCTTGTTAAAGGGCAGTGAAATTACAAACTGCTTTTTGGTCTGAATAGACCCTCCATAGGTGGAGCCTAGGAGGACGATGGTGCCTAATGGTGACTCCTTTGCTTGTATCTTCGGAAACAGCTCTATTTCTATCTTTACTATCTCTATTTTTCCCTTTCAGGGTTCTTTTGAAGACACTGACCTTGAGTTACACTTGGTTCTTTGTGGGAATAGGACCTGCTCTTGGGGTCTCATGACTGGCCGGTATTTGATATACCAAGGATTAGCCTAAAAGACTAGAACACCTTCAGGGTTCTGGGATTTTGTGGCTCTGGAGGCGGGCGGACTCGAGGTCAGTGCCTCCACAGGAAATCGGTGTGTCGTGGGGGATGGAAGATCGAAAGCAGCAAGCTGGCTGCTGGCTGTGTGCCCAGAGACCTGAGTTCTTTGGGTACAGAGCTCGGAAAAGCGACACAACAGACTTTTAACAGCATAAGCCGGTGAGTTGTTTGTAATGTCTCCTCTCTTGCTGTGAAACAGAGACACCTCTTTTTCTCTTATTAGGGAGAGAGAGAGAGAGCCTGTGGTATGTTGAATTACTGGGTGAATGAGTGGTCTTTGGGGTACTGCAAGTCTGTGTCTTTATTGATGCTTTGCTGACGCTTGAGTGCTTGGTGGGGGGCGCTGATGCTTTTTTGCTGGTGGGGGAGGGGGGATTGTTCCTTTGCTGCTGCTTATGCATGGGAGGGGGGAAGGGGGGGGGCTTTGGGTTCTAATTTTTAACTGTCATTCATTCTTTGGGGCACTCCTCTGTTTTTGTGGATGGTTGCGAAGAAAAAGAATTTCAGGATGTACATTGTATACCTTTCTCTGACATTAAAAATACCATTGAAACCATAGTAATTTGAGACGTTAATTCAACAGTTTGCTAAAAGCATGTATGGTGGCTCCAATTCCAAACAACCTAGTCTTCTATAAAAGAAACCCACACAGTCTACATTATTATTGCTGCAACAACGCAATAAGGTAAAATGAACCTGTCCATGGCAGAGATGGCAATTTCCATTACTGTCGAATAAGAACTAGTAATGTTATAAATAAAGTGAGACAATCTAAATTATTTTGGAGGTGATCAATCACATTTGCAGGTGTGACCAAGTGCACTAACACCACCGAATACATCTCACAACCATGTTCACTAGCTGGCATCATCAAACTATTTTATCATCAACAGGTACATGTTAATCATTCTCATATTCAAGACTATCAAATCAAAATCACAATCAAATTTATTATCATTGTGTTATATGACATTATAATTTTTGTTCTGTGGCAGAAGTACAGTGCAAAGACATAAAGTAACAATAAATTACAGAAATATATAAATGGAACAAAAGAAAGGAAACGTGAGATGGTGTTCAGAAATCTGATGGCTGAGGGAAAGAAGCTATTTCTGAACTGTTAAATGTGAGTCTTGATGCTCCTGTACCTCCTTGCTGATGGTAGTGACAAGAAGAGGCATGTCCCAGATGGCAAGGTCCTTAGTGGTAGTTGTCACCTTCTTAAGGCACTGCTGTCCTCGATGGTGAGAAACATTGTGCCTGCGATGGGACTGGCTGAGTCTAGAACCTTGGCAGCCTCTTGTGTTCTTGTGCATTAGAACCTCCATACTAAGCTGTGATGCAACTAGTCAGAATGCTCTCCACTGTAAATCTGTAGACACTTATCTCCCTAAATGTTCTGGCATACATAGCTGCGACAGTGAGCACTTGGTAAACACACTCCGTATACATGTGCATTTATAAACAAAAACACAAAAAAACAAACAGGAATTGCATTGTCATTCTGCTGTCGTTGCATTGAGTGTGCACACTTCAATGTCTTCCCCAGTATATTCGAATAATAGGTTCTAAAGGGTTTGGTTTTATCATACCTTTCCCACCATACACTTCAAGATCTTCCATTTCTTTAGTAATGGGGATGTGTCTATGTTGTTTGTATACTGTACTTAAAGTAAATGTTTCTATTTATTTTGTAATATGATTTTTGTGGGGTGTATCATATTCTAATTTGCGTGTAGTCTTATATTAACTTTTTGGGTAATTTAAAATGGCATGTCCTGGTGCCTAAAAATAAAGGGGAGGTTCACTTTCAGTAAGGGAGACAGAGAATGAACTCCCTGGAACATAGAATATAGAACATAGAAATCTACAGCACATTACAAGCCTTTTGGCCCACAGTGTTGTGCTGACTATGTAATCTACTCTCAAAAGTGCCTAGAATTTCCCTACTGCATAGCCCTCTATTTTTCTAAGCTCCATGTACCTATCTAAGAGTCTCTTAAAAGGTATCCACCTTCACCACCATTGCCGATACATTCCACGCACCCACCGCTGTCTGTGTGAAAAACTTAAGTCTGACATCCCCCCTGTACCTACTTCCAAGCACCTTCAAACTATGCCCCCTAGTGTTAGCCATTTCAGCCCTGGGTCAAAAAGCCTCTGACTATCCACACGATCAATGCCTCTCATCATCTTATACACCTCTGTCAGGTTACCTCTCATCCTCCTTCACTGCAAAAAGAAAAGGGCGGGTTCACTCAACCAAACAGAGTGCCAGGTGCTCACACTGAATGAAGAATGAAGCTGTTGTTGTGTTATGGTAGACTTTTTTTAATAAATATTGGCAGTTTTCAATATTTTTGTTAATATTTTTGGAAGCTTGATCTTTAACGCATCGATTAACACCCTTGCACGAAGGTGCTAAGCAACTCCAGCCATCTTTTCTTCGGTCATAACCCATCAAAAATAAGCATCAAAATTCTGCCAGATTGTAGGAGGCTATTCAGCTTGCTCGCCTTCTCAAAATGGACAAGCCTTGCGAAGTGAATTTGCTAAGATAGATACGGTAAAACTCTTTCTTCTGATGGGCAGGTGCACAAAAAAGAACAACATTCTAAGATTTGAGCTAGACCAATCAAAGAAATAAAGAAGCAATTTTTTCCCCATGAAAGTTAGTGGAAAATTGGAATTCTTTACTTTGGCAACTACTTACATATGATGCATTTAGTATGGTAAAATACTCTTTAATAGGAAAATAGAATATAAAAAAAAGAACATTCACATTGGCCAGAATCAAGGCTAATGAGATGTGTTTACAGAACATTTCAAAGGAGGAATGACATAATAGTTTAGGGAAGGAACTGATATTTTATAATACGAACACATTGCATTGGGGATTTACGCAGAATGAAGGTGAACAAAGTTATAAACTTCCCAATTACTTTTAGGCATTTTAAGTGCTCATGCCCATACAGGTGAATGAATGTGTACTACACCCTTCCAAATCTGGACAGCTTTAAGGTCTTGCACGGGATCTTAAACTGGATAGTGATGTGACAGGAAGCCTGGGGTTCTGCCAAAATGTGAATACTTCCATTCATGCTTTGCATGGCTAGATAAAAACAAATTGGCTTATTGAAACTGCCTATGAAGTATGGTTATAGGCTGGCTGAACTACTGAAGCAATTTAGGCTGCCTTCTGTAAATCATTGCTAGTCCTTTGCTAAAGGAATCAGAGCCTGCAACATAATTGATGTTCAAACTGCTGGGATATTAATCCATGTATAGTAAGTGTTGATGGAGAGAAACCTTGGGAGAAACCAATCAATTTGTCATGCCAGTTTTTATGTCAGTGTGGGACCACTGCATGTTAGTAAGGTCTGAGTCTCTCCAGGTATCATTATCCAATGTGCCATCAAGTGCAGTTGAGGATAGATGGTTTTGCACTGCCATGTTGGGACCTTAATATTCTGACTATCAACTTCATCTTGCAATTCTTCTGCTCTCCAGAAACTACTGCAGAAACCTCTTCACAATATAAATAGGACAGGTCCAGTAAATAGGTTTATGGGGGACTTCATCCATTCAAATTCAGTGCCATGGGAAATTATGGTGATCTTGCTTTTCAGCCTCTTCCAGCACTTCTTTAAGCACAGATGAATTTATGTGTTGCAGAGAGAGTTCTTATTTCCCAAGTGCCCTCTCAAATGTTCCCCTTTCCCTAGCAGAATTTGCTTTGCAAGGCTTTCTCTTCTCAACTCCGAGCAGCACATCAGTTTCTTCCAAGGATATTGTATTATTTCTTGTTCATGAGGTTATCAGCTAATCAACACCATATTCATAGGCTAATTGTGGGTGGAAGGGGGAAGTGTACGTGAAAGTGTTCTCTTTTCTGACTTTCAATGGATTTACCACGAATGCACTGGGCTTCAACACATGATGTCAATAATTTTTTACAAATTGATAAAAGAGTTCTAAGTGAAATGCTTCCACAAACTGTTGGATGGAGCTGAGTCTGCGGATCTCTGCGAGTCTGCTGGGGAGGTCAAGGCTCAATGTTTGCCAACCCAGGTTCAAGTCCCCTGGAGGTCGAAGAAAACGGCCTTGTCCTGTGGTTAGAGAACTGAGTACGTGCATGGTTGGAAGGAACACAACTTGTCTGCTGTTGTTTTGTTGCTTGTTGTGTTCTGTGTTGTTCTGCCAAGTATTGTGGGCATGCTGTTTTAGTGTCAGAATGTGAAGTGAGACTTGCAGGCTGCCCCCAGCACACCCTCAGATGAGTTGGTTGTTAGTGTAAACAATGCACTTCACTGTATGTTTTAATGTACTCATGATAAATAAACTTAAATCTTGAAACTTGAAACCATACTTCAAAATCATCACAGTGCTCTTCCAAATCTTTTAACAAACAACGATTTCATCATGCTTTCTGAAATTCCTTTCAAGTTTTAATTCAGTTGACAAACTTTATTATAGCAAACACTTATGACACACAGAGTAACAGGGTCCCAAAGCACCGTTAGTATTGAATTTGAGCCATGATATAGCAAATAATTACAGCTTTAATTGCTTTGACGTTCACTGGTAGTGTTTGGAACCAGAATTTCACATAAGGAAAAGAAAACCCAGAAGACCAAATTAAAAAGCACAGAATCTTTATCAGGAATCAAAAAAAAAATAATGAAGAGCAGCTCAGATCTCAATAAGCTGATCATTCTTTTTTTCAAGAAAACAATGCATCCTTGGTTATTCTTTGTCGGTTAATATAGAATAGCTGTAGCTTTGATCAGATGAGTTGTGTGACAGCTCAATACTCCTGCCGTAACCTTTGTCGCGGGCTGGAGGCATTATGATTCTCTCCCCATTGCAACGCAATAGAAGATGCAGTTGCTAAAGATGGATGTAGAATCATAAATACTCTTCATAATAATTGTAATTTGTCTTTCCTAATTGATTCATGTAATTAAGTCCCAGTGCCCTCCAACAATAATATTAAAGTGCTTATGCATTTCTTTCCCTCAATGAAGCTCCTCCAGTAGAAATTAATGTTCATTATTTTGTGGTCATTCAGCAGAGCTAATGCCTACTCTATCCACCATAAAGTCCAAGGTTAATGTATGTTCATTGTCCAGCAAGTTTCACAATGACAGCAGCAGGGTAGTAATGCAAATATCTTGTCAATGCACAGCTATCACAGGAGAAGCAGCAGACTTACAAACTGCAGTTTGCTTGAGAATATCTTTGTTCAGCATTAGGAAGACAGACAGAAAGGATCTGCGTGAGATGGAGATGGAGATGCAAAGATCAGCCTAGCGGAGGCAAAGCAGGAGGAAATATCAGTCATTTTCCCTTTGTGTGAATTGCCAAAGTGCAGGAGTGGTTCAAACCAGCCACTAAATCTTTGAAAATTCTATTCAATATTTATGCAAGTAACATACTTGAAATCCTCAGGGAAGTCAGGGAATAGGAGAGCAGTGATGTAGACATGCTGCCTAGCGCATCCAGTTCTTGCCCCATCATCATAGATCCAGTTCTGGTGCTTTACCTGCTCCCAGGTGTGCAGTAATGTAATTACTTTCAGCTAGCAAGAAGGAGTTGACACTTCAGAGCCATTTACCCTGGGGGTAGTGGGTAGCCTCTAAACTCCCAAGGTCACCTTGTGTGTGTGTATGTGTGATCTGTATGTGTTTTTATATATATAAACATTCAGACCAAACATCAGAATAGGGAAGAAATGTGATCTAAGTGACTTTGACTGTGGAATGATTGTTAGTGACAGAGAGGATGGTTTGAGTATCTCAGAAACTGCTGATCATCTGGAAATTTCATGTGCAACAATCTCTTGAGTTTACAGAGAATGGTGTGAAAAACAAAAGCATCCGGTGAGCAGCAGTTCTGTGGGCAAAAGTGCCTTGCTAATGGGGAGGTCAGAGGGGAATGGCCGGAGTGGTTAAATCTGAAAGGAACATGGGACATAGAACAGCACAGTGCAGAAACAGGGCCTCTTGACTTTTGAACTCAGTGCCTCAACTAATAAAAGCAAACATCCCATAAGCTTTCTTAACCACCCTATACTCTGTGTATAGGGTGGTTATCCATCCTCTATAGCCACTTTCAAGGAGCTCTGAACTAGGATACCAAGATCTCTCTGCTCAGCAACACTATTAAGGATCTTGCCTTTAACAGTGTACTGTCTCCTTGCATTTGCCTTACCAAGGTTCAACACCACATTTATTTGGGTTAAACTCCATCTGCCATTTCTCTGCTTATATCTGCAACTGATCTATATTACACTGTATTCTTTGCCAGTCTTCAACACTGTCCACAACTCCACCAATTTTAGTACCATCTGCAAACATACTAACCCACCCATCTACATTGTCATCCAGCTCATTTATATACATCACAAACAGCAAATGTCCCAGCACAGATCCCTGTGAAACACCTCTAATTACAGACCTCCAGCTCGAATAAGTCCGTTCAACCACTACCCTCCGTTTTCTATGTGCAAGGCAGTTCTGAATCCAAATAGCCAGTTCGCTGTTGACCCCATGCATCTTGATCTTCTGGATTTGCCTCTCATGACGAAGTTTGTCAAAAGCCTTTCTGAAATCCATGTAGGCAACATCCACTGCCCTACCCTCATCAATCTTACCTGTCACCCTGTCAAAAAACTCAATCAAGTTGGTAAGACACAAACTGCCCTGCACACAGCCATGCTGGCTCTCCCTAATAAGGCCATGGGTTTCAAAATGTTCATCTAGCCTATCCCTAAGAACGCTTTCCAGCTATTTCCCTACAACTGACGTGAAGCTCATCAGTCTAAAATTCCCAGGATTTCCTGATGTTGCCTTCTTAAGTAGAGGTACAACATTATCCCCTTGCCAGTTCTCTAGGATCTCACTGTGCCTAGAGAGGTCAGAAAGACCCCAGAAATTTTGTCTTTTGCCACCTTCAGTAACCTGGAGAAAATACCATCAGGCCCTGGGGACATCCACTTTAATTCTCTTTTATAATCTTTTTATTGATTTTCAAACATACAGACATAACAACAGTATTAATACAGAGAGATTGTGATTCCATTGTTAATAATTGACATACGCGATTAAAAACTACAGATAATACCAGTATACTCGACCTCCCAAACTCTTAGTATGATTGAACATGGTAGAGAAAAAAAAAGAAAAAATATCAAAAAAAAACCCAAATTAAAAAAAAACTAAACTAAACTGAACCAAAAAAAAAGAACTAATCTAAACAAAACAAATCAAGGCTAGGCTGATATGTTGCATCGAATATATCATTAATGTCGTTAACTCCACTCCTCCATCCATATATCCTAGGTTAATAAAAAGGATTTGGAAAAGGTCAGACTACATTATATGAAAATATTGAATAAATGGCCTCCAAGTTTCCTCGAATTTAACCGAAGGATCAAAAGTAGCACTTCTGATTTTTTCTACGTTCAAACATGATATAGTTTGGGAAAATCATTGAAATGTAGTAGGGGAATTTTTCTCTTTCCAATTCAATAGAATGGATCTTCTAGCCATTAATGTAACGAATGCAATCATCCGATGGGCTGAAGAGGATAGAGAACTATGTTCCACCATTGGTAAACCAAAAATTGCAGTAATAGGATGAGGTTGCAAATCAATATGCCACACTGTTGAATTGATATCAAAAATATCTTTCCAACACTTTTTCAAAAGAGGGCAAGACCAGAATATATGAGTCAAAAAAGCTGCTTCAGAATGACATCTATCACAAACAGGATTTATATGAGAGTAAAAGCGAGCTAGTTTATCTTTAGAAATGTAGGCCCTATGCACCACCTTGAATTGTATCAACGTATGTTTAGCACACACGGAAGAAAAACTAACTAATTGAAAAATTTTCTCCCATTTCTCTATAGATAATTGAAGTTGAAGTTCCCTTTCCCATTCATCCTTAATTTTATTGGATATGCCTGGTTGCATTTTCATAATTATGTCATAAATATTGCTATTAAACCCCTCGGATAAGGGTTGAGTGTGAAGTCGGAAAGGTAGGAAGCATAGTATTTAAAAAGTGTCTTATTTGTAAATATCTAAAAAACTGGGATCTGGTCAAATTATATTTATTGGACAACTGTTCAAAAGACATAAAACAGTTATCAGAGAATAAATCAAGAAAACATATTATGCCCTTCATTTTCCATATCAAACAGGCTTGATCCATAACAGAGGGTTGGAAAAAAATTAGACATAATAGGACTTGATAAAATAAATTTGTTCAAACCAAAAAATTTATGGAATTGAAACCATATTTGTACAGTGTATTTAATTATTGGGTTAGTCATTTGTTTATTCAATTTAGAGAGAGCAAAGGGAAGCAAAATCCCTAAAATAGAAACCAGTGAGAACCCTTGTACAGAATTACGTTCAAGGTTAACCCAGTGTGGACTTGGAATTATGTCCCAATCTTGTGTCCAAAATATTAAATATCAAATATTAATTGCCCAAATCACCGTCTTTTTTGGACTTTTGTTAGTATTTTTTACTTAATCTGGGATTTTTATTCTGCCATATATAAGAGGAAATTTTAGAATCAACAGTATCGAAAAAGGATTTAGGAATGAAAATTGGTATCGCTTGAAATAGATATAAACATTCAGGTAGAATAATCATTTTGATAGCATTGATTCGGCCGATCAGTGATAAAGATAATGGAGACCATTTAGTAAACACTTGTTTAACCTGATTAATTAGTGGTAAAAAATTAAATTTAAATAAGTCTTTATGCTTTTTAGTAATTTTACCACCCAAATAGGTAAAATAATCAGTAGTGAATCTGAATGGTGAATGCCTATAAATGGGAACCTGCATATTTAATGGAACAAGGTCACTCTTACTAAGATTCAATTTATTGCCAGGAAAGCTACTAAACTGAGCAAGCAGGCATATTACTGCTGGAATGGATTTCTCAGGGTTAGAGATATATAGTAATAAATCATCTGCATATAGAGATAACTTGTGTGTCTTATTCCCACGGGTAATGCCAAATATATTAGGTGAGTCTCGAATACCAATAGCTGAAGGTTCCAAGCCAATATCAAAAAGTAATGGACTAAGAGGGCATTTAATTCTCATTATGAGGCCCAACACTTCCTCCTCCTTGACCTCTAAACGCCCTAACATACTGTATTTATACACTCAGCACTGATCCCCTGGTCCTCCATGTCATTTTTCTTGGTAAATATTGAAGCAGAGAATTCATTAAGTACCTCACTCACAATCTCTGCATCCAAGCAAATGTTCCCCTCCTTTATTTTTGAGTGGTCCTTCTCTCTCCCTAGTTATCCTCTTACTCCCGATGTATGCAGGGAATGCCTTGGGATTCACCTTAATCCTACTTGCCAAGGACTTTTCATGGCCCCTTATGATTTTCCGAATTCCCTTCTTTAGTTATTTTCTGGTTTCTTTATAATCCTCATGTGCTCCATTTGATCCTGACTTCTGTAGCTTTAAGTACTTTTCCTTTTTTCTCTTGAATTGTCACCTCTCTGGACATCCAAGGTTCTCTTATCTTTCCATTCCTGTCCTTCCTTCTAACAGGAAGATACCTTAATCAAATAACCACATGTTACAACAGTGGTGTGCAGAAAAGCATCTCTGAGTTCACAACATGTCTAACCTTGAAGTGGATAGGCCACGCAAGAAGATCATGGACACACACTCAGTAGATACTTTATCAGGTACAGGAGGTCCCGAATAAAGTGGCCACTGAGTGTAATATATCAGCACAGCCTTTGGTCAATTAAAAAAATGGATACAGACTTTAGATTTGACACTAAAACACGTGGTCTACTGGGCAGCAGTACTCTACTTGCTTCTTGTGCATGGTCACTTTGATCTCTCTGAAAACCAGGATTCACTTGCCTCACAAAATATTCTGCTTTTCCATTCTCTTTGCTTTATTTGTGGTTGTATTGTTAGCCTTACTGGTAGAAAATTCAAAAGTATGCTTCCTACCTTTGGAAGCCAAGCCTACAGTATTTCATTTGTGGCCTTACACATGCCCTTACACTTCCTCCCTTACCACCATTCAGGGCCCCAAACAGTCCTGCCAGGTGAGGCAACACTTCGCCTGTGAGTTGACTGGGGTGATATACTGCGTCCGGTGCTCCCGATGTGGCCTTTTATATATTGGCGAGACCCGATGCAGACTGGGAGACCGCTTTGCTGAACATCTACGCTCTGTCCGCCAGAGAAATCAGGATCTCCCAGTGGCCACACATTTTAATTCCACATCCCATTCCCATTCTGACATGTCTATCCACGGCCTCCTCTACTGTAAAGATGAAGCCACACTCAGGTTGGCGGAACAACACCTTATATTCCATCTGGGTAGCCCCCAACCTGATGGCATGAACATCGACTTCTCTAACTTCTGCTAATGCCCCACCTCCCCCTCGTACCCCATCTGTTACTTATTTTTATGCACACATTCTTTCTCTCACTCTCCTTTTTCTCCCTCTGTCCCTGTGTGAATATACCTCTTGCCCATCCTCTGGGTTCCCCCCCCCACCTTGTCTTTCTTCCCGGACCTCCTGTCCCATGATCCTCTCATATCTCCTTTTGCCTATCACCTGTCCCGCTCTTGGCTCTATCCCTCCCCCTCCTGTCTTCTCCTATCATTTTGGATCTCCCCCTCCCCCTCCAACTTTCAAATCCCTTACTCACGCTTCCTTCAGTTAGTCCTGACGAAGGGTCTCCGCCTGAAACGTCGACTGTACCTCTTCCTAGAGATGCTGCTTGGCCTGCTGCGTTCACCAGCAACTTTGATGTGTGTTGCTAGTATTTCATTTGTATTCTTTCTGTTGCCTCAGATTAAACTGGAACAATGTAATTTCCTTGAAATATTCCACAGCACAAGTGCAATACATGAAATTAGCAAATAGTATACAAGACTGATTTTTTCATTTGAATGTGATGTGATCAATATGCTGAACATCTTTAACAGTGTTTTTGGTATAGCAGGTAATGACTCAACAATAGGTTCCAGCAGCTACAGGAATAAATTCCATAGGTTTTAGTAATAAGCAAAATGAAAATGCGACTGCTTACTGTAATTTAGAATTACTAATAGATTTTCCATTTGTTTCAGTTGTTACGTACCCCATAACTGGGTTGCCCAACCAGCAGAAATGGACCACTCATTGGAGTCTGGATTACTAGGAACTAATAAAGTTTTATTAAAGAAATAAGTAACACAGTACTCTTAATCATAAGGATATAAATGCAACAGGTTAGCAATGATACTACATACATGTACACAGAACTAGGGTAATAGGGATCAACCAAACTCTATCGCAGTCTAGGGGTAAAATGATCAGTCTTAAGTGACGCAGAGTTCAGTTCAGCTTAGTACAGTTCGCAGTAATCGCTGTTGTGCCGTTGGAGAGAGAGAGAGGGAAGGGGATGCAATTTGATTCAGGCAGACCTTTAATGTCTTCACAGTTGATTTCGGACAGACACTTTTTGGTGTCTTCTATTCTGCTGTGGTTACCGACTGTGACCCCTCTGTTCCGGATACGATCATTCTCCTGCGGCGAACCCGGCACCCAGGCAAGGGCGGACACATACACCAGGTTCCCACCGATCGTACCTTTACACCCTGTGAGCCTATGGTCAGTTCCCGTGAACCGGACCTCCAAACTCCAACCAACTTGTGGGGGTACATTGCTCTTTCCAGGGGCTCGTTGTCTCGTGGTGTGTCCCATGCCTTAACGAACCTATTCTTTTTATCCGCCTGCTGGGGTATCGCCTGTCCATCAAACTTCAAACAGTTCAGGTTCAAAGCAACCGGTCTGTCAATATTCTGAATTGTGTTTTTTTTCTGTTAATCCCTCTCTCCTCTCTTATTAGCATTTTGAATGTTCCTCCATTGTCTCTCTTATCTCTCCAATTAGCATCAATCGTCCGATAGCTTGGTTTGGCGTCACACAGTCCCTCTCATATTTTACACTGGAAGTAAATGGCTTGGCCTGTGGTACTCCACCTTGCCCTATGAAAACCAAATCCGGTAGCAGATTCAAAAGTTCAGTTCTGATTATTTACATAAAATATAGAACAGGAAGCATAGTACAGGTCCTTTGGCACATGATGATGTGCTGACCTTTTAACCTACTCCAAGATTAATCTAATGTTTCCCTCCTACATAACCTGCCATTTTTCTTTCATCCAAGTATCTATCTAAAATTCTCTTAAATGTCCCTAACATATTGCCTCTGCCACCACTTGGGACTGCATTCCATGTGTCTGTCAATACTCAAACTATGATCAAACCAGACCTGTAGAGCTGCAACATTACTTTGTGGCTTTTGAACTCAATCCCCCAACTAATAAAAAACAATACCACCTATACCTTCTTAACCTTCTATCACCTTTCACAGCAACTTTCAGGGATCTGTAGGTGTTGGCCCTGAGATCCTTCTGTTACTCTGAACTGCTAAGAATCCTGCCATTAACCCTGTACTTTGCCTTCAAGATCAACCTTCCAAATTGAATCACCTCACACTTTTTAGATTGAACTCCATCTGCCACCTAGTCCAGTTCTGGATCCTATCAATATCCTAATGTAACCTTTGACAACATTCTACACTATCCACAGCACCACCAACCTTTGTATCATCTGAAAACATACTAAACCACCCTTCCATTTCTTCATTTCAGTTCTTTAATGAAAATCACAAAGAGCAGGGGTTCCAGAACAGATCCCTGCAAAACACCAATGGTCACCGAACTCCAAGTAGAACATGTTCTACAAACTGCCCCTGCCCCTCTACACCAACTGTTCAGCCACATATTCATCTAGATTTTATTTGTAGATTATTGTTTTGAAGTTTTTATAAGATAATTGGATGTTCAAACTAAGAACAATTAATTTGATGACAGATAACTTGGAGACTGGATGTTATTTTTTGAGATGCGTTTTCACAGAGTAGAACTTTCTGAGTAAAAAAAAGTAATGAACATACTCCATGGCACAAAATACACTAAAAGTGAATAAGTATATGTTACATAAGAAACAAGTGAAACATTTGTGTTTAGGTAGTCATTGTATAGAAGCAGGTTATCCTAAGAAAAATCAGCTATGGATGACCGGGCAGGCTCAAAGGACAGGATGACCAACTCCTGCTCCTATTCCTTGGGATGGTGGTGAATATTGGTAGCTCAGGTTGAGCCGTTTGATGTTGTAATGTTCGATGAGCTTGGCCATTAGCTTCCAGATGTTTCATCATCACCAGTTGAGTGACAGCCTCAGTTCTTTGTTTATGGAGTTATCAGAAGAGAACCACGCTTCTAAGAACCCTTGTACCTCCCTCATGTTTACCTGTGCCAGAACCTCTGCCGTGTCCCATTTTAAGTGGCGTCCTTCTTGGTCTTCATGTACTGAGATCAGCAATAATGGATCGTGTCTCCGTACCACCAGTTGGTGTTCCTGTAAACGAGTTGAGAGTTTACGTCCTGCCTGGCCTACATAGTTCATGTTGTAGTCTCTACAGGTGATCTGTATATCACATTGCTTTTGTTGGTTGACACCACTTTAACTGGGATACACGTATGTCCTGATGCAACAGTAGGCAGGCACAGGAATTCCTAGAAGCATGGTCCTCTTCTGATAACTCCGTAAACAAATATATGGAAATAGACATCATCTATGAACCCTAGGTGCCATAAAACACAAGCCAACAGAATTCAAAGGTCAAGTGAAGGGGTAGCCAATCAGGACCAAGGCATGAAAACGGGGGTGGCGAGGCGCGCTATATAAATGCAAGCACTGCCACAGAGAAACACCAACAACTGCACACTGAGGATGTCACCTTGACTGGTGATAAAACGTCAGTAAACTACTTGCCAAGCTCAGTGAACACCACACCATCAAACCTATTGATGACGGTCAATGACTGTACTGTTGCAAGTGTAAAATGCGATGGGAGTAAAAACTTTGGTAATACACAAATGGTTAAAGAATTTGAAAAGACATTCCTAGATTTCTGTTCGGAGAGATTGACTTGATATTTTATAATTGGTTTCTAGGAATACTAATTGTCTTAACCACCTTAACTTGGTAAATATATTTAATATAAATAATAATTGGATTAAAATCTCTATGTAAACAAAAATAAATCACTATCAAAATTTCCACTCCATTTGCTTGCTTTGTCTTTCTGAAAGAAATGTATTTTCCTGCAAACATAAAGTTTCCAAAATTCCCTCTCTAATTTTGAAAAAAAAACTTGGTAAATACGCTACAATTTAAGTAAAACTCTGATGCAGCACTGCATGGATAACCCTGCGTGGGGTACTTGATGCTCCTTGTCCAATGAAATAATTTCTGCAGAATTACGCATAGAAACTCTTTGCTGTGATGCTATGTGAGAGGTATAAATTTTACAGCCTAATCTCAAACCATGGTGGAAACTCTAAAAGCCACTTTAAATAATAAAGGTGCTGTGTGTAAGACTTGACTTTGAATGGTATGTAGTAATGGGAGAGAGAGGGGTGTCAGGGAGGGGTAGCACCTCTGGTGGGGGAACATGTCGTGTCCTTTTCAGGGCGGTTAGTCCACCTTTGGTCCCCACCTGGCACTCAGCTCTCACCTGTGGCTCCCCGTAGCTGTTTGCATGCGACATCGGCCACACCCCGGGCAACGGCTTCGACAAGCCGGCTAAACCAGGTGAGGGAAGCCGACGGGTCTCAAACCCTCGGTGTGATAGGGAGTTGTCTATCCCAGCATGTGAGGACAGACTCCGGCGGATTGAGCGGACGAGACCTACGGAAGGTCCAACGGTCAAGAAGGCGGTCTCTACAAGCGTCGTGGAACGTGTAGAGCAGGACAAGACACAGAAGACGTCCTGGTCATCCACTGCGCCTAGTCCCATCTCCAGCCGTCTAGACTCTGTCTTGCCACTGGATCCAGATGGGAATTGGGAAGAGAGGGTGAGGCTGACGCTGCGCAACTCTCCCTCACTTAAATCCAAATCACGCGCTAGTCTCAACACCATCATAATGGTGTCGAGGTCCTCAACGACGTCAACGATGGATGAACAACCAGTAATGGGAGCAGGCACTACACATTTCCAATGGCTGATAGGACTTTGGGTGTTGGAGACATGCATACAGGGCAACTATCACTGACAGGGAATATCCCAAGAGGTAGGGCTTGGTTTTGAGGTGGTGAACAGTAAAAACATCCTTACAGATTCAAGTCTTTTGGAAGCTCTTTCTACAACAGTGGCTCAGGCAGAAACAGTCTCTTGTAGTAAAGCAGGTCATCTCTCTCCAATTAGGGCCTATTCCTGGTTTCAAGAGCCATGTTATTACCTGCATGGATTTTTGTAACAGAATGCTGGAACAGCAACTTCAATCCTGTTAAGAACATCCATCAGTTGATGCTACTGCTGTGCTGCAAGATGCTGTCTACCAATACTGTATCAAAAAAAACCCAAAATCTTAGAATCGGAATCAGGTTTAATATCATTAGCTTGTGTCATTAAAATTTGTTGCTTTATGGCAGCAGTACAGACCAATACATTATAATAAAAACTAAAAATTACAATAAGAAATGTATATCAATAAATTAAATAGTTGTAGAAAAAGACAGCAAAAAGGCATGAGGTAGTGTACTTTCAGAATGGCAGGCAGTGACTAGTGGGGTACCGCAAGGCTCGGTGCTGGGACCGCAGCTATTTACAATATACATTAATGATTTAGGTGAAGGGATTAAAAGTAACATTAGCAAATTTGCAGATGACACAAAGCTGGGTGGCAGTGTGAAATGTGAGGAGGATGTTATGAGAATTCAGGGTGACTTGGACGGATTGGGTGAGTGGGCAGATGCATGGCAGATGCAGTTTAATGTGGATAAATGTGAGGTTATCCACTTTAGTGGCAAGAACAAGAAGGCAGATTACTATCTGAATGGAGTCAAGTTAGGAAAAGGGGAAGTACAACGAGATCTAGGTGTCCTTGTTCATCAGTCACTGAAAGTAAGCATGCAGGTACAGCAGGCAGTGAAGAAAGCTAATAGCATGTTGGCCTTCATAACAAGGGGAGTTGAGTATAGGAGCAAAGAGGTCCTTCTGCAGCTGTACAGGGCCCTGGTGAGACCACACCTGGAGTATTGTGTGCAGTTTTGGTCTCCAAATTTGAGGAAGGACATCCTTGCTAATGAGGGAGTGCAGTGTAGGTTCACGAGGCTAATTCCCGGGATGGCGGGACTGTCATATGTTGAAAGATTGGAGCAACTGGGCTTGTATACACTGGAGTTTAGAAGGATGAGAAGGGATCTGATTGAAACATATAAGGTTATTAAGGGATTGAACACACTAGAAGCAGGAAACATGTTCCTGATGTTGGGGGAGTCCAGAACCAGAGGCGTTAAGAATAAGGGGTAGGCCATTTAGAACGAAGCTGAGGAAAAACTTTTTCACCCAGAGGATTGTGGATCTGTGGAATGCTCTGCCTCAGAAGGCAGTGGAGGCCAAATCTCTGGATGCTTTCAAGAAAGAGTTAGATAGAGCTCTTAAAGACAGTGGAATCAAGGGATATGGGGAGAAGGCAGGAACGGAGTACTGATTGTGGATGATCAGCCATGATCACAGTGAATGGCGGTGCTGGCTCGAAGGGCCGAATGGCCTACTCCTGCACCTATTGTCTATTGTCTATTACTTAGATTCATTGATGATTCAGAAATCTGATGGCAGAGGGGAAGAAGCTGTACTGAAACATTGAGTGTGTGTCTTCAGGTTCCTATCCCTCCTCCCTGGTGATAGCAATGACAAGAGGGCATGTCCTGTGTGATAGGTGTCCTTAATGATGGAAGTGGCCTTCTGGAGGCATCATCTTTTGGAGGTGTTCTCGATGCTGGAGTAGTTAGTGCCCATGATGGAGCTGGCTGAGTTTACAACTTCCTGCAACTTCTTCCCATCCTGTCCAGTGGCCCCTTCATATCAGAGAGTGATCAGCGACCCGTTAGAATCCTCTCCATCAAATATCTGTAGAAATTTGACAGTCTTTGACTTACGCCTCCTGAAACTCTTATTTATAGCCACTGTCATGCCTTCTTTGTAACTACATCAAGATGTTGGGCCCAGGATGCTAGATCTTCAAAGATGTTGACAACCAAGAACTTGAAACTGCTCACCCATTCCACTACTGATCTGTCGATGAAGATTGGTGTGCATTCCCTTGACTCCTGGCTCCTGAAGTCCACAATCAATTCCTTGGTCTTACTGATGAGTGCAAGATTGTTGCTGTGACACCACTCATCCAGATGATCTTCCTCACTTCTGTATGCTTCCTTCTCACCATCTGACATTCTTCCAACAACAGTGTGTCATAGGCAAATTCATGGATGATGTTTGAGCTCTGCCTAGCCAGACAGTTGTGGGTGAAGAGAGTGGAGCAGTAAGTTAAGCACTCAGCCTTGGGCTGCGCTAGTGTAGGTTGTCAGCGAGGAGATTTTATTTCTGATCAGCACTGACTGTGGTCTCCAGGTCAGGAAGTCACGGATTCAGTTGAAGAGGGAGGTACTGATGCCCAGGTTTTGGACTTGTTGATTAGAACAGGGTATAATTGGGATGAACACTGAGCAGTAGCCAATAAATAGCAGCCTGATGTAAGTACTGTACTACTATTGTCCGGGTGACCCACGGCTGAGTGGAGAGCCATTGAGATTACATCCATTGTAGACCTATTGCAGTGATGAAACTGCAGCAATTTGTCCACGTGTTTGCTTCGGCAGGGATTGATCCTGGCCGTGCCCAGTCTCTCAGTACTTCATTACAGTAGTTGAGTGCGACTGGGGACAGTCATTGAGGCAGCCAACCCTGCTCTTCTTGGGCACTGATATAACTGTTGCCCTTCTGAAGCAGGTGAGAACCTCCGACTGCAGCAGTGTGAGATTGAAGGTGTCCTTGATCACTCCCACCAGTCGGTTGGCACAAGTATTCAGTGCCTAACCAGATACCCCAATGGGCTGCAGAACATTTTGATACTCTGCTTTTAATGATTGATTTTAGGATGGAAAGTTGTAGTGGAAAGCAGTGTACAACCTGATGAAATTTCTAGTCCTTGAACATACCATAAATGGTAATGAATCTGGTCACCTTGTAGGTTCTTTCAAATGAAATGAAGTGAGGCGCTTTATGTTTACTGAAAACCGCAACACATTTTATTGAACTCCTAAACGTAAGCACGTGCTAAAAATCTTTACGTAATAAATTTATCACGGCAGACCAGCTTCTCAGTGAAACCCCAAATCGATGTCAGTGGTTATGAACTGTGTACATTTTTCCCAATAATGTTACCATGTTACATCACGCAGCAACCCTGCCCGCACCCCCCTCATCAGGATTGTGAGCCTGTCTGGGGCTTGGATGAGCCACCCGGCTCGGGTCTTGTGTTCCATGGGTGGAGGAACCGCAGGTGCCTGGGGCTCATCCAGAGATGCATTGACATGCTCATGATCATGTTGTGATGCCAGGAGCATGGCAGTGGAATACGTCAAATCTTGGTGGGCCTGTTTAAGGAGATCTATTGAAATATAGATTCAGGTTTGCCCTCTTATCTATGATAAAAAGTCTTTCCTCCCTGCTCGAAACCATGGAATGGACCATCATTTGGGAGGTTGTACATCATGGCTGACGTAAACAAACTAGGTGAATGTAGGTCAGCAGGAACCCAGCAGTGCTGTATTCCATGATGGAAGATAGGAATAGGTGAAAAGGAATTGCATTTACCAAGGCAGATGGAATGCCGTTGACAGGCTGACCAGGTGGTCGTGGTTTCAGGAATGAAATCACCTGGCAGTTGTACTGGTTGCTTGTATACCAACTCTGCCACAGACAACCCAAGGTTTTTTTTTAATCCTTTTTAAAGTTCTCAGTCCTAGCAGGACCTGTCAGAGATGATCATGACAACACTTATTGGTCAGTGAAACCCTCAGAGCAGCCCCTAAGGAAGCAGTGAAAGCAATCACTTAGGCCATTGGATTGTGGGTGATACGCCGTGGTGTGATGTAGCCTAACACCAAGGTTCTGGGCCACCACAGCCCAGTGGTCTGAAATGAAGTGGTGACCACGGTCTGAGGAAATATCAGATGGAGTGCCAATCTGAGCAACTCAAGTGCTGATGAACGATCGAGCCACAGCTGCGGCGTTGGTACACCATGGTTAGATGATGCATGAAACTGCGGAAGAGAGGAAGAGGACAAACGAGGTCCATATTAACACGGTCCAACTGTCACTCAGGGACCTCAAAGAGCATCAATGGTGCCTGAAAACGACGGTTGATTTTTGCCTGCTGGTACTCCACACAGGCTGTGGCCCTTTCTGACACTGTGTCAAACAAACTCTAGTGCAACCAGTTTCTGTGAGGCCTACCAGCCCGGAGGCAAGAGGCTATGTGTGGAGTCAAAAACAGTCTGCCTCCAGTTTGTGGACACTATGGGACGAGCACGACTAGTTGAGACATCACACAGTGGAGAAACCCCAGCTTCCCCGAACTTAGTGTCATTCAACTGCAGGCTCGTGGCTGCTGTTCAGTAAGCCTGGACCTCTGGGTCAGTAACTTGGCTGGCTGCCATGTGAGCATAGTCAAGCCCTATTTGTACAGCTTCAACAGCTGGCTGTGAGAGGTAATCAGCCATAGCAATAGTTTTCCCCTTGATATGTTTAAATGAGTTGTAAACTTGGATACATTGGTCAGATGGTGTTGCTGTTGTGCAGACCAAGGTTCTGATATTTTGGCCATTGCATACACGGAGGGTTTGTGGTCAACAAACACTGTGAAATGGCAACTGGGTAGAAGAAAATGAAAATGCAGACAGCCAGATTGAGACTGAGAAGCTTACAGTCAAATGTGTTCTACTTCCTTTCAGAGGGACAGAGCTACCAGTTGAAGAAGCCAAGTGGCTGCCACGCGCCTCTGACCAACTGCTCATGTAGAGCACCCACAGCATAGTCTGAGGTGTCAGTAGTACTGGCTATAGGTGCGTTGGGGATCAGGAGTGTCAGTGGGGCTGCGTTAAAAAGAGCTCATTCGGTATTATCAAATGCCCTGGTCATGTCCGCTGACCAGTCAAGCATTTGATCAGGGGTTTTACCTTTAAGCGCACTATACAGAGAGAGCACAAGTTCAGCAGCTTGCAGAATGAAGTGGTGATAGAAATTTACAATGCCTAAAAACTCCTGAAGTTTTTTAGTGGTGCAGGGCAGTGGGAAATCCGTAATAGCAGCTACTTTTGAAGGGAAGGGTTTTGCATCTTCTGTGGAGATGCGATGGCTGAAGAAAGTCAATGGTTGACATCTCAAAATGGCATTTAGCAGGGTTAGTAATCATCCCATGTTGGCTTAAGCCTTCAAAATGTATGGAGATGAGATGTATATTCAACTTCGGATGCAGTGGCAACAAATATGTTATCCAAGTGAACAAAAAGAAAATCTGTCTTTTAATACAGAATCCATCAGCCATTGGAAAGTCTGTGCTGCATCTTTCAGTCCAGATGGCATGCACAGAAACTCAAAGGCCAAACATGGTTATCACAGCTATTGTGGGAATATACTCCAAGCCAACAGGCACCTGATGGTAGCCCTTAACTAGATCGAGTTTGGAAAAAAAAATTAACTTTCCACCTAAACGTGCCAAAATGTCTTAAATGTCTGGGACTGGATAATGTTCAGGATGGCGGCAATGCATGTTGGAAAACTCATCCTTCATGGTTGCCAACTTTTCTGAGTCCAGTCTATGCACATGGGCATGTACTGATAGGCCAGTTGTGGGAATGTAGTGCTCAATCCCACGTTTTGTGACTGAAGTGGAGTTTGTGGGCTTGGTGAGGTTTAGAAATTCACCCAGCATTCGAGTGAACTCACATGTGGCGGTGCATATGCTTGACAGAGTTGACGTGGGGAAATTTCTGGGGAATAGGGTATCAACCCAAATTCCTTGACATCCACTAGCCATCAGTTCTTAAGATCAACTAACAGTCTTGGGCACACAAAAAATCTGCACTAAATAGAGGTCGAGCCACCTTAGCCAAGATGAAGTCCCATGTGTAATATCACCCACTGGAGCAGAGTGTCACAGTCTTATCCCGTAAGTCTGGATCCTGCTGCCATTGGCAGCCTCCAGTGAGGTTTCATTGCTCATTGCCTTCTCATCAATAGGCGATACTGCAGCACACTCGCTTATCACCCTTGTTATACAGAAAGCGCTTCTGTGAAAGAGTGTCCATAATGAACAGTAGATGACCTTGGCAGCTGCAGCCCATGGTATTCACAGACCTCCGATGTCCTAGTGCACTGGCACAGTTGAACCTGTAAGGTGGTCGGCACTTCTTAACATTTCTGCCAAAATAAGTGTGGTAAAAACACAGACCTAGCGTAGTCTGTTGCACAACTGCAAGCATTCTTATGTTGGGGGTCCTTGCTGATTGGGCTTATTGAGGTAGAGAAAGGAGGTGGAACGATGAACCATTGCATAGCTGAGTGTAGACTATCAGCCTTTTTAGCAAGCTCCCTATAGTCCTTCCCGTGTGCATTAGCAAGGGCTATGCGAACTTGAACAGACATTTGTTCACTGAAGAGTTCTTAAAAAATAAAACGAGGATGGTGATTTCCCCAGCAAAGACAGCATGTGGTCCATTAGCTCCAAAGGTTTACCATCACCGAGGTTGGGCAAGGAGAGGAACTGTTTGGTGCACTCAGACTCCAATTGTCCAAAAATCAGTAAAAGGTGAGTTTACAGTGATCAGCATTTATCCTGTCAGGTGGGTGTTCCAGCAGAGTCAACACCCACGCTGTCATGGAATTCCTGAGCAATTCTACCATGTAGCAGAATTTGGTCTTGTTGGTGGAGATTTCTCGCGGAAGTCATGGTCCGATCCGTGAAGTCCGCATTCCGGTTCACGGTC
Organism: Mobula birostris; assembly: GCF_030028105.1. NCBI lineage: Eukaryota > Metazoa > Chordata > Chondrichthyes > Myliobatiformes > Myliobatidae > Mobula > Mobula birostris. The sequence continues at coordinate 78,723,567 of NC_092381.1, forward strand.
CGGTCCATCGACCCTTGCTCTAGGTTTTCCTGTCTACCCTGTTTCTGTTCCTGTTTGAGCACTAATTGAGGCAGCTGTTTCTCATAGGGGCTGGCTGCATAAATACCTCCAGAGACCAGGGCAGGGTGCTGGATTGTTCTTGTCCTTACTCCTCGTATCCCTTCCCCTGCCTTCTGTTTCCTCACCTGAAGCCTTACCTTCTCTTGCTGGTAACTCTCGCGTTGCCTTGCATTGCCTGAAGCCTTGCCTTGTCTTGCTGGTAACTCTCGCCCGAAGTCTTGCGTTGGAGCGACCCTGTACCTAGCTCCCTTCCTGTCCCTCGCCTCCGTCAGGTAAGCCAGGCCAGATTGCCGTTACCCTGAGGTGGGTCCTGTCCCTTCCTGTCCCTTGCCTCCATCGGGTAAGCCAGGCCAGATTGCCGTTACCCTGAGGTGGGTTCTGTCCCTTCCTGTCCCTTGCCTCCGTCGGGTGGAGATCCGTGCCCTGCCCAGGAGTACTGCGTCCTGCCCAGGAGGAGCTTCAAGCCCCCAAGCCTCGACTCAAGTCTCAAGCCGAGCCGAGCCCCAAGCCAAGCTTCAAGTCTCTGGTCTCAAGCCTCGCCTCAAGTCTCTGTTCTCAAGCCTCGCCTCGAGTCTCTGGTCTCCAGCCTTGCCTCGAGTCTCTAGTCTCCAGCCTTGCCTCGAGCCTCTGGTCTCAAGCCTCGCCTCAAGTCTCTTGTCTCCAGCCTCGCCTCAAGTTTGAAGACTCCAGCCTCGTCCAGCCTGCCAGCCAAGTCACGTCCTTGTCTAGTTCCGGGGTCTGAGCCAGAGGCAAGACCCAGGTTCTGGGTCCTTGTCCAGTCTCTGGCTCAGAGTCCAAGCCCGGGCCCCTAGCTCTCTTGTCCAGTCCTGTTCTGGGTTTCGGGTTTTCGTGTCCATGTCCTAGTTCTCACCCTGTATCCTAGTCCTGTCCCTAGTACTTCAGTGTCTGTGTCTTGCACTTGGGTCCGTTCCCAGCCACGCCCTTATGACAGCAGAGCGAATTGGGCCTCAACTTGTACAAACCAAGCAATGGCATTTTGCACCCCAAACTCCAGCAGTTTCAAAGCGACAGCGTTGTCCGAGATGTTCAATAACTCTGTAATTGTCCTAGAGAATCGGGGTCACCAATGTAGGTTTTTGCAAATAAAGCAAAGTGAGGCGATTTGTGTTTAATGAAACATGTAACACATTTTATTGAACTCCTGACCCTAAACACAAAAGAGTGCCAAAAAGCTTTCATGTAATAACATTGTCACATCAGACCAGCCTCTTAAAGTGAAACCTCAACTCAATGTCGGAGGTTGTGAATTACTGTATGTACCTCTGTATGTACCTTATGTAATTCTCTGAATTATATTACCCTACAAGAAAAATATCAATAAAATGGAAGGAAAACAGGCAACATTTATAAGATTACTGCTGGGATTTGAGGATCTGAGTTGTAGGAAAATATTAGCAACACACATCAAAGTTGCTGGTGAACGCAGCAGGCCAAGCAGCATCTGTAGGAAGAGGTGCAGTCGACGTTTCAGGCCGAGACCCTTCGTCAGGACTAACTGAAGGAAGAGTGAGTAAGGGATTTGAAAGTTGGAGGGGGAGGGGGAGATCCAAAATGATAGGAGAAGACAGGAGGGGGAGGGATGGAGCCAAGAGCTGGACAGGTGATAGGCAAAAGGGGATACGAGAGGATCATGGGACAGGAGGTCCAGGAAGAAAGACAAGGAGGCTCCTGTCCCATGATCCTCTCATATCCCCTTTTGCCTATCACCTGTCCAGCTCTTGGCTCTATCCCTCCCCCTCCTGTCTTCTCCTATCATTTTGGATCTCCCCCTCCCCCTCCAACTTTCAAATCTCTTACTCACTCTTCCTTCAGTTAGTCCTGACGAAGGGTCTCGGCCTGAAACGTCGACTGTACCTCTTCCTACGGATGCTGCTTGGCCTGCTGTGTTCACCAGCAACTTTGATGTGTGTTGCTTGAATTTCCAGCATCTGCAGAATTCCTGTTGTTTGCGTAGGAAAATATTAAATAGGTTAGGATTTTATTCCTGGAAGCCTTGGATAATGAGGGGAAATTTGATGGAGGTATACAAAATTGAGGGGCATAGATAAGGTAAATGCCAGTAGGCTCTTTCTACTTGGGTTGGGTGAGAATCAAACTAGAGCTCATTGGTTAAGGGAAAAAGGTGAAATAGTTAAGGAGAATATGAGGAGGAACCTCATATCAGAGGCTAGTGAGAGTGTGGAACAAGCTGCCAGTATAAATGGTGGATGTGGGTTCAATTTCAACATTTAACATCAGTTTGGATAAGTACATGGATAGGAGGGGTATGGAGGATAATGGTCTGGATGCAAGTCAATGGGAGTAGGTAGATTAATAGTTCATCATGGACTATGTGGGCCAAGTGGCTTGTTTCTGTGCTGTCATGCTCTATGACTTTATGAATAAAGGTAACCCACTTTGTGTTGTTTGCTGTTTTAGTTTCATTCTACACTACTTGCTATGTAGAATTTGGGCAACTTCAGGGATGAGTAAGAATGACAAAGGAATATCTATGGGAAAGTTATCAAATCAACACCAAGCTTTTAAGAAACTAAGGCGTCTTGATAAAGAATGTCGGTCACAAAGGATAATTGTTTCAGCTTTATTTTAAATTGTATTTCAAAACATTTGTTTTGGTCTTGAATATACAGTCTACAGCCATTATAGGCTCCCTGGGATGAGCAGTTAAGGGAGAAAGTGTCTGGCTCTTTCACATCACACGGATATAATTTTATTGTTAGACTATTGATATTTCTGTTGTGCTTGCACAGACTGACGGCCATTCACACCCTCATTGTACCTAAAATAGCGTGATGTCATCCAAAGAGAAGTTGGAGACTGATATAGGAACAAACCTCAAGCCCCCTTGAAAGAAGTTGAAGGTGGCAGGCACGTGGCTTCTGGATGCAGGTCCAACCAAATTTGATGTTGACGTATCTACACTCACTTCAAAGGCGACGTCATTAGTCCCCAGGACCATCAAGTTTTCAAAGTCTAGGAAGATCACCCACAGAGTAAAGATCCACTGATCCTGTCTGCCTTTTTTATTATTACCCACATTGGGCACCAACAAACTCTATATCCAAGGAAAGCAACTGACTCAGTTTTTGTTGGATTATGGTGGCCCTAATTCATTGCATACTGTATGTCACAGCTTCTCATCATAGTGCAACCAATGATACAAAACTTGCAAGTCATTTTATTCCTGTGTCATGCCCAATTTTACAATGTCCTCATTACTCCAATAAAACTAATCTTCAGTCGAGGCAAATCACATCTTTCATGTTTCGGTTTCTGAATTTAACGATTTCAGTTGATCAGGATTCCAGCAATTTTCTCCCCAAGATTTTCAAGTCTAAAGTTCACATTCAAAGGAATTTTATTCCCAAAGTTCATATGTTACCATTAATACCTTGAGATTCATTTTCTTGTAGGCATTTACAGGAAAAATAAAGAAATACAATAGAATCTATGAAAACCATGCATAAATGAAGACAGAAGAACAACCAATGTGCAAAAGAGGAAATAAAATAGAGCCCTGGGGGCTCCTGTGTTGGGGGGGCAGAGGTGAGGGTGCCCATCCTTACCATCTGCTCGCGATCCAACAGGAAGTCCAGGATCCAGCTGCACAATGTGGAGAGCAGGTCAAGGTCTCTGAGCTTTTTGTTGATCGGGGGGGAGGGGCACAGGGGAGTGGAATTATGGTGTTGAATGCTGTCCAAGAACAGCATTGTAACATAAGCATCCCTCTTCTCCAGGTGAGTGAGAATGGTGTGTAGTGCTGTGGCTATGACATTGTCTGTTGATAGGTTATGTCAGTAGCTGAATTGTAGGAGTTTCCAGTGTGGGTGGTAGCATGCTGCAGATGTAGGCCTTTGCCAGCCTCTCAAAGCATTTGCTTATGATTGAGATGAGTGTGACAGGACGCCAGTCGCTCTGACATGCTACCTTGGAGCGAGATCTAAGGCTTCTGTACCTCCTGCCTGATGGAATTAGTGAGAAGAGTGCATGCCCTGGTTGGTGGAGATCTTCACGATGCTGTTCCCTCGTGGCAGCCCTTCCATGTAAATGTACTCAATGGTGGGGAGGGTTTTGACTGTAATGGACTCCACAACTTTATGTGGTCTTCTCATTCCTGGGCACAGGTGTTTCCATACCAGTCTGTGATGCAACCAGTTAGGATATTTTCCAATCCAGCTACTGATTTCCAGCATTTCCTCCAAACTTTACACTGCCATTCTGCATTTTCTACCCATATGGAGATTTTTTTTTTTTCCCATTGTTACATGCTCAAGGAGATCTGTTCATTTTAGTGAGAATGATGTAATGGTTTTTTGGAGGTCATCTGATGTGATTTTCCTGCTGATGTGAGGTCACGTGATGACATGTGCCCCGTGACTATATAAGAGTCAGGTGACGCAGTTGGTTTTTTTAAGTTTGTAGATTTCCAGGTAGAATGTGTGCCTCCATTTCTGTTGCATTTGTTTTTGTGACGCAGTTTCATTTTTAAAACGGTTGTGTGTTTTGTTGAAAGATTCCATATTATTTGGATTGGAAATTTGTGGCTGGATGTGCCAATTTACTCAATTCCAACAGTTGAAGGGAAAGTGAAGAATTTATCGAAGGATCGAGAGAAGTCGGCATCGTTTGGCAGTTTAATAAAGAATCGACTTATTGAGTCTTCGTCGGAGGAGTACTTGCATCGAGATAACTCTTGCCAGAAAGAGCAAGGGGTTCATGCAAAAAGGTGCTCTCTTTCTCTAAAGGAATTTAAGGTCAGTTGACTTAAACTGTTTATTTTCGGCATCGTGAATCCTGTGGACAGAACCAGCAGTAAAGGTGCGTCTGTGATGAAATCTTTCACCAGAGAAGTCTCTCCCAATTGAATGTGTAAAACTGTTGGACTTTCGAAGTTATTGCTTTAAGAACTATATCTGACTGTATCGCTTTAAGAACTGATTTCGCATTTAACGCTTTAAGAACCAGAGTCATGTGGCGAGTTGGTGAATGGCTGCATATCTGTTAACTTCCGGTTAAAGTTTTTGTTTGTTTTTTTCCCTTATCGTTTATACATGTTTAATAAATGTTTGTTTGTTTTTATATAACCTGTCTCAATTGATATTCATTGTTGCCATTTATGTAACACCATGCACTATCAATTCCTTTACCATTTGATCTTTCTGCCTTCCAACGATCACAGACCTTCTCTTTGGTTCTCTCTCCTCTTCCTCTCTCAGCAGAATTATATTGCCTGCTGCTAACTAATCCCACATCTGTTGAGAGATCATTGCATCAGGCCTGCACAGGTAGGCACCTCCTAGTCTCCACCCAACTAACAGGAATCACCTGCCACTCATTTCCAACTTATCACCGGCAGCCTATTTAAACCCAGTTTTCATCCACAGTCTTGTTCACCCATCAAACTAGCCAACCTCAACCATTTGCTTCTGGCCTTCAGTTACCTTGTTGCCTGTAGTCTGTAGTATCTGTTCTCACTCATTTTGTGGTTTGTTATCTTTGCAGTCTATTATTAAGCTTGTCATTCATCCTGAATCATCTCTGTTAGCTCTGCTTTTGAGTCAAGCCTCTTCTACATTTCCTGACAAGATGGGTGTAATGGTAATTGACCCAGCATAGTTTGCTTGGCTAAGAAAGTCATCTGCTGACACAAGTACATTATCCAGGTGCAGAAGCAAACTATTGACCATCTGCTTGCCACTTATAACCAACTCTTTCTCATTACAGAAACCCCTCATCAGTCAACCTTCTCCCTGAGAAACCCTGATTTCAGAACCCGAATGTTTTGATAAATCCCAAACCAATGCTGTGACTTTCTATCCCAGTGCATCGTGTGCTTTGAACTCCAGCCATTTATGTATTCTACAGACCAAGTCAAAATCAGCATCTCTTCCTTGCTGGGTGATCTCTGACCTGGGCTACCACTGAGACATTAACACCACCATATGCAACAAATATGAAGAATTCACTGCTGAGATGTGCCAGGCTTTCAACCATCCAGGAAGTGGAAGAGAGGCTGCAGATCAGATACTTCACTTGCACCGAGGCCCACATTCTGCGCTGGATTACGCCACAGAATTTGGGTCCCATAGTGCAGCAGGACTCTGGGACCACTACTAGATCATTACTATCACAGTATCTCGGAGCACTTGAAAGATGACCTATCTACCTGGGAGATGCCCACTGACCCTAAAGGCCTCATCACTTTGGCCTTTCGTATTGACAAGAGTCTAATGGAATGACTATGCAGAACCAAAGTTCCAATCCCAGAACCATTTCAGGCTGCGGGACCCCTATCAGCAGTGCCTCCAAAACCAGGCAGTTAAAAATACTCCCCCCCCGACCCCCAGAGTCCCGGACTGTGAGCGTCAGTGAAGAAAGTACTTGTTCATTTACTGTGGAGCAACGAGTCTCCCATGCATCAAATGTCCACTGCATCCAGGAAAAGGGACCACCAGGTAGAGACGAGTGGCCTTCTATCTAGTAGTCTCCCCCTAGCCCCTCATTTCTGCACCATAGTTCAACTCACTCTCTCTGGCCTCATCCATACCCCGACGGTTCTACGCACAGGCGAGGTTCTAGTGGACTCCAGCACAGGAGGCAACTTTCTGGACTGAACTTTCTGTGTGCTTGGACTCCCTACCAACTCTATTTCTCAGCCCTTCTGCATTACGGCCATTGGCAGACATCCTTTGGGGCTTGGATTGGTCAGAGTGTGCGGATAACCTTTGCACACGAGCATTGGAGAGCACCGCGAGTCCATTCAATTCCTCTTTGACTAACCCAACACTTCTCTCACCTTGGGTTACCACTGGCTCTCCACTTAGGACCCTCACTTCACCTGGTCTTCCAGATCACTGCTGAGATAGGGACCCACCTGCCTGCAACGTCAATCAACTTCACTCTGTAAGTCTGTGGAGATGGAGGAAACCCTCGAGCTCACCGAACTCACACAGAAATAACGTACAGTGACTTGGTGATTTCCTTCAGTCAAAGGGAAGGCAGCTCCCTGCCACCTCACAGACGACACAACTGCTTAATCGACCTACTACCGGACACCAGGCCTTCCAACATCGTCTGCTCTCCCCCTCCCCTCCTGAGACCCAAGCCATAAATGATTACATTGCAAAAGCTCTACAGCGCAGCTTCATTTCATTATCTCATTCCCAGCTGGCGCAAGGCTTTTGTTTTCCAAAAAGAAAGATTGGGGTGGGGGGAGGGGGGTCTCCATCCAAGCATCGACTACTGTAGACTCAATAAATTCACCATTGAGAACCATGACCCTCTCCCTTTGATGGAACGTGCGTTCAAAACACTCCACAAGACCCAGATATTCACGCAACCTGATCCGCATCTGCCAGGGGGATGATTGGAAGATGGCATTCATAACACACGTTGGCCACTATGAATACTTGGTGATGCCTTTTGGACTTTGCAACAGTCCAGCCATTTTCCAAGCCACCTTAATTAGATCCTCCAAGATATGCTACACAGGTATGCGTTCATCTACTTTGATGACCTCCTCATCTTCTCCAAGAACCCCCAAGATCACACCTGTCACTTCTGTTCAGTTGTTCATCGTCTCCTCAAAAACCAACTGTACTGCAAGTTAGAGAAATGTCAGTTCCACATCCCAGTCACTTCCTTCCTGGGTTATATCCTTTCACCCCAAGGCAGAACCATGGGCCCAGAGAAAGTGTGCAACATCATTGTATGACCTCAGCCATGCCCCCTCAAACAGCTACAGCGTGACTTGAGTTTCTCCAACTTCTACCACCATTTCATCAGGAACCATAAACAAGTCACTGCTTCTCACCTCCTTCACCAAATCACCTACCTCACAAGTAATCTAGTCTATTGTGGCAGACCATGCTTTCAAGGAGCTCAAGAGATACTTAACCTCTGCTCCCATTCTCCACCATTTGAAATTCTTTACCTTTTGTGGCAGAGGTGGATGCATTTGAGGTGGGCAGCAGGGCCATCTTCTCCCAGTGAGAACCAGATGGGAAGACATGCCCTTGAGCCTTCTTCTCTCACAAGTTCAACTCTACATAGTGCTGTTTTGAAGTAGAAGACAGCGAGACACCGACCATTAAATGGTCCTTTGAAGAATGGAGTCACTGGTTGATGGGAAACACTAAGCCCTTCCTAATCTGGGCTGACCACCATATCCATAGAACAAACCCACCAAATTAACCCATTAATTAACCCACCAAATTAATCTGGGCCCTCTTCTTTGAGCAATTCAATTTCACCATATCCTACCGACCTAGCTCCAAGTACACTAAGGTGAATGCCCAGTCACAACCAGTCGACCCTCAGTCCATCATTCCATCCTCACAGATTCTCAGCCAATCATCTGGGATCTTGAGAACAAGATCTGCCAGGCCCTACAGTACATGCTTGCACTTGCCAACACCTGACAACAGCATCTACACCTCAGTGGCTGTGCACTCTCAGGCACTCCAGTGGGCCCACTCCTCACCACTTCAGCCCTCACTGGCCACCCAGTGTGCATGGCAGGCTCTGGATTTTCCATTATACCAGCTCTGGTGGGCCACCATGAGCACAGATGTATGTCAGTTTGTTGCTGCCTGTCCTCAGCACCAGTCCAATTCCTCAAAAGAAAAGAAGTAGCCTTCTGTTCTCCCACTGTCCTTGCTGGCACCCCAATACCCATTGTCCCACAATCCATGGATTTCATCACGGGTTTGCTTCCTTGCGATGGGGCCACTGATCATGACAGTGGTGGACCGGTTCTCCAAAGCAGCCCACTTCTTTGCGCTCTCCAAACTTCCGTCAGCTGCTGTGATAGCAGACCTGGTTCTCCAACATTTAGCTTGCCTCCACAGTATCCCTCAGGATATTATGTTGGACTGGAGCCTGCAATTCTTCACTTACTTCTGGCAAGCCTTCTGTTCCCTCCTCTGCACCTCAGTGGGTTTGTTCTCTGGCTATTATTCGCTGACCAACCTTCAGTCAGAAGGTATCAATAAGCAAGCCGAAAAGTGCTTTACTGCCTCTAACTCTTCCACATGGAAGAAGTATCTGCTATTGACCAAACTGTCCTACAGTCTGCACATCTTCTCTGCTAAAAGTGCCTTATGGCTAGGAAACCCATTGACCCCCATGGAGGAGCGAACTGTGAAGGTCCCGTCCACCATTTGTCGTTACTGGAATGCCTGGAAGTGGGCACAGAGGGCACCCTAGCTGACAACCATACTTACTCCTGCTAAGCCAACCACTGGTGGTGCACATCCAGACTTCTCCAGCCTGGGACCATATTTGGCTATCCACCCGAGATTTGCCCCTGTGCACTGACACCCACACGCTCTTGTCCTGGTGCACTGGTCCCTTAAAAACTACCCATCACATCAAACAAGTCACGTACCACCTCCAGCTGCCACTGACTCTCGGAATCACATCTACCTTCCACATGTCTTACCTCAAGCCAGTTGTCCATGGACCACTACACTCACCCTAGCCTACAGCTCCGGAACCTAGGATAGTGAGCTGGTCCAGTATGCACAGTTCACTGATTGATAGATTCATGTCATAATGGGCAGGGTGTGCTATACCTGGTCGACTTAGAAGGCTACAGACTGGAGGAGAGGTCTTGGTGCTGTCTGGTTTCATCCTGGATCCATCGCTCATTCAGGAGTTCCACCAGACCTGTCCAGATTCTCCTGGGCTATTGCCAATGAGCAAGAATCACCTGCTACTTGTTCCCAAATAATGACCAACAGCCCTTTTAAACCCAGCTCTCAGCCACAGTCCTTGTTCACCCATTGAACCAGCCAGCCTCAACAAGTTGCTCCCTGCCTCCAGTTACTTTGCTCCCTGTGGTGCTTGATATCTGTTTTCTCGTGCTTTGTAGCTACACATAGCTTTTAAGTTTTGCAATCTATTATTAAAGTTGTAATTCATTGCTGAAACGTCTCTGCTGCTCTGCTTTTGAATCAGGCCTCCTCCACATTTCCTGACACATTTTGCGTTTGCCAAAATATTGATTCTGCTTCTCTCTATAAATGCTGAGTGTTAACAATTGTATTTCTTATTTAATCTATTTTCGCAGTGTTGTATCTCTCATATCACTCTTCTCTTCTGAACGCCAACGTTTATCAACTTCCTTCACAAAAGTCCAAAAAAGCTAGGCAACTATGGAGGTAGAGTCTGGTCGGTACATATCCCTTCCTTCAAACTCTTTAAACCGAACAGCACTGTGGGTGTACCTGCACCTCAGGTTCAAGAAGGCAGCTCGTCACCACCTTCTCAAGGGAAGCTAGGGATGGGCAATAAATACTGGCCACATCCTGTAAATGAATGAAAAAAAAGAACTCATTTGGTTGCTGACAACAGTGACGAAGTGCGGAACAACGCACATAAAATGCTGGAGGAACAGCTATGCAGGGAAATAAACAATCAACATTTTTGGCCAAGACCCTTCATCAGGACTGGAAAAGAAGGGGGCAGAAGTCAGAATACCATGGGGGGAGGGGGAAGAGTACATGCTGACAGGTAATGGATGAAACTATGTGAGGAGAGAAGTGGGTAGATGGACGAGAGGTGGGGGGTTTGATATGAGAAGTGTGGGGGTGATAGGTGAAAGGAGTAAAGAGCTGAAGAAGGAATCTGATAAGAGCACAGTGGATCATGGAATAAGGAGAAGGTGGAGGGTAAACAGTGAGGTGATGAGTAGGTGAAGAGACAAGAAGGGATAAGAGGCTAACCAGAATGGTGAATGAAAAAAGGAGGAAGAGAGAGAAATTATCAGAAATTGGAGAAATCAATGTACATACCATCAGGCTTGAGGCTACACAGATAGAATATGAGGTGTTGCTCCTCAATTCTGAGCTTTGCCTCTTCGTGGCAGTACAGGAGGCCATGATCAGACATTGAGAATGGAACATCTAACTGAAATGAGAAGTCACCGAGAGATCCTGCCTTCATCTCTGCTGCCACCTTGCACCACATAGATTACCATCTCTGTTTTCAGGACTCCTAGTTTGGGCCCAGCGAGGATCCCAGGTAAAAGGTAGGATCACTCACCTATTTCTTACATCTATCCCATCTTACTTCATCCCCTCCTCCACATATCTACCTTCCCCCTCAACTGGCTTCATCTATTTCCTGCCAGTTTGTATTCCTTCCCTCCTCTCACCTTCTTAGTTGGCTTCTGCTGCTTTCCTTTCAAGTCCTGATGAAGGATCTCAGCCTAAAACATCATTTATTTATTCCCACCATAAATATTGCCTGATCTGCTGAGTTCCTCCAGCATTTTGTGTGTTGTTGTTGTTCCTTTCTGTGCCTTTAGAATATCAGCCAGCAAGCTTGCCCTTTCTTTAGCATTTTTCTGTTTTTATGAGGCTGAGTTGCTAGCCAGACGCTCAGACCAGCAAGGATGAAAAGCGTGCAAGAAACTAGCCAGATTCGAACCTGGGGCCACTCACCACTACACCACTGGCTGGCATTTTTTGTATGTTGCTGAAGAATTCCAGCATCTTTACAAACACAGGAGATTCCAATGTGATCAACTGCCCTTTTCTGGCATTGTCATACATCCAACCATGCATTTAAAAAAAAGGTGTATTCAATTGCACCCTCTTTCTCTTAATTGCAGTCATTCATCCCTTATTGTCTTTTATCCTACATTTGCCATTTTCTTCCAGGTTGGCTGTGAAGGCTTGTCAATGAGGGCAGAGCAAATTGCAGAAAATTTCCTTTGCTATTTATACATCATTGAAGAACTAAAAATTCATTGAAAATGACACAGAAATCCATCCCCATTATGCTGCTGGACACTAACCAAGAAATTTAATACACAAATAAAAGAAATGAGATTAAGAGAATGCAAACAACAGGAATTCTGCAGATGCTGGAAATTCAAGCAACACACATCAAAGTTGCTGGTGAACGCAGCAGGCCAAGCAGCATCTCTAGGAAGAGGTGCAGTCGACATTTCAGGCCGAGACCCTTCGTCAGGACTGACTAAAGGAAGCGTGAGTAAGGGATTTGAAAGTTGGAGGGGGAGGGTGAGATCCAAAATGATAGGAGAAGACAGGAGGGGGAGGGATGGAGCCAAGAGCGGGACAGGTGATAGGCAAAAGGGATACGAGAGGATCATGGGACAGGAGGTCTGGGAAGAAAGACAAGGGGGGGGACCCAGAGGATGGGCAAGGGGTATATTCAGAGGGACAGAGGGAGAAAAAGGAGAGTGAGAGAAAGAATGTGTGTATAAAAATAAGTAACAGATGGGGTACGAGGGGGAGGTGGGGCATTAGCAGAAGTTAGAGAAGTCGATGTTCATGCCATCAGGTTGGAGGCTACCCAGACGGAATATAAGATGTTGTTCCTCTAACCTGAGTGTGGCTTCATCTTTACAGTAGAGGAGGCCGTGGATAGACATGTCAGAATGGGAATGGGATGTGGAATTAAAATGTGTGGCCACTGGGAGATCCTGCTTTCTCTGGCGGACAGAGCGTAGGTGTTCAGCAAAGCGGTCTCTCAGTCTGCGTCGGGTCTCGCCAATATATAAAAGGCCACATCGGGAGCACCGGACGCAGTATATCACCCCAGCCAACTCACAGGTGAAGTGTTGCCTCACCTGGAAGGACTGTTTGGGGTCCTGAATGGTGGTAAGGGAGGAAGTGTAAGGGCATGTGTTGCACTTGTTCTGCTTACACGGATAAGTGCCAGGAGGGAGATCAGTGGGGAGGGATAGGGGGGACGAATGGACAAGGGAGTTGCGTAGGGAGTGATCCCTGCGGAATGCAGAGACGGGGGGAGGGAAAGATGTGCTTAGTGGTGGGATCCCGTTGGAGGTGGGGGAAGTTACGGAGAATAATATGTTGGACCCGGAGGCTGGTGGGGTGGTAGGTGAGGGCCAGGGGAACCCTATTCCTAGAGGGGTGGCGGGAGGATGGAGTGAGAGCAGATGTACGTGAAATGGGGGAGATGCGTTTAAGAGCAGAGTTGATAGTGGAGGAAGGGAAGCCCCTTTCTTTAAAAAAGGAAGACATCTCCCTCGTCCTAAGGGAATTAAGAGAATGTTATTTTGTCCATTAAGTCAGATTTGTCTTTCAATAAGATATGAAGTGATCTTCTCTATTTTCTCTCAATACTTTTTCCTCATTGGATTCCATTTGTATCCAAAAATCTGCTTTTTATCCTCGTCATATGAGCATCCATACCTTTCTGCTGCAGAAAATTCCAACAATGTGCAACAACCAAATGCTTCTACATCTTACTACTGAATGACCAGATCTGTTCTCAAAGCCATAACCCTTGATTTTCAACATGCCAACCTGAGGAAATAATTTTTTCAGCATCTTCTCTGTCAAACCTTCTGAGAATCTTTGAAGATATTCTGCCTTCTAACCAATGGCGAATACATTTCTACTCCACACGATTTTTCTTGAGACAGTTCCCCTGTCTCAAGTATGGTTCGAGTAAAACTTTGTTGGCTTTATCTCTAAAACAAGCAAGCCTCTTTTTTCTTAGATGGGGAGAAGAAAACTATTTATAATGTTCTAAGTCTGATCGCACCAAAGTCCAATATTATAGCAATGAGACTTATTTGCTTTATTATTTCAGATTCCCTGAAATAAACTCACATATACAGTTTGCCTTTAGCTATTTTAAATATAAGTAGTGGAAAAAGTATTTCCAGTGTCTGGTGCCTAGCTAGCAAATAGGATCATGGAATTACACTGTGCAGATAAAGGCCTATCTGCCTACCATATCCGTGCTGACCTTCAAGTAACCAGCTACACTAATCCCGCTTTCCACTTACAAACACTAGCCTTCTGTGCCTTGGTGACTCAGAGCTTGCCTAGATCCTTAAATGTTGTCAGAGTACCTGTTTGCATGATTAACTCAGAGAGCAGTCAAAATTGTAGCTGAATTGAGCCAATAAATAAACTCCAGTAGGTCAGGTTAAAGGCAATTACTCTTCTTTTTAGATCTTATCCAGGTATTTCCTGATACTTTTGTGTATTTTCATTAGGAATCAGCACATTAGGCTGGCTAATGACTTTGGCAGATGATGCAGACTCACTATGACATTCTGAAAATGTTTCCAATCTACATTTTGCCTCAGATTGAACTTTCACTCATCCAAAATCATTTGACCAAGGTACACTTCCAAACTCTGAACACTTCTCTGGTTGTATTTGTCCCCACATCAGATCAAACAAAACCGTTTTACTCCATTGAAGCAGGAAGACCATCTTACAACCCAATGATTCATTAGCCTCCTCGACGGTAGGGTTGCAGCTCTCTTATTTTTTGCATGTCATTATTAATTTTGGAATCAGATGGCAAGTAACATTGCTGTCCAATGATACTAAACATTAACCTGGAAAAACTGCCGGCATTTTGGTTGCTTATATCTCCCTCACAGTTTATAATCCTTCTTTTTGCTGGCGATTTACTCCTCTCTTGGTGGTGATCCTCCTTCCCAGCTACTTTTAATTTCCCACATCCTGCCCATTCAACAAGTTCTGCAGAGTGTAAGTGTACATCAGATAACTGGGTAAACTATATGGTATGACTTTTGATTCACAGTTGTTCCAAACAATGCCAGGGAACTCACAGAAACTTGCTAATTTTACCATTGTTTGTTTTACTGAAATTACATTGTATGGTGTACTGTATTACAAATGTTTAGGCAGTAGTGTTTTGAGGTCCAATAGGTAGTCAAACAGATCTTGTAAAATCACTGACTGCAAGGTGCCACAACACAGGTAAGCATTCGAAGGATCTATCTGATGCTACGACCTTTGCATATTCTAGCTCCAATATTGCTTCTAAAGTGTAGAGCATGGAAATGTTAGATGGCTGTAGATTTTACTAGCAACTCACATGTTCTTTTGGGTCTATTTTTGCAGCAGTACTATCTTTAGTGAGTCATCTTTATACCAATCTCAATGTATGCAAGTTTTTCTTGCTGCATCCCCAACTAACCTCCTGTGTGCTGAATACGACTGTGGACATAGCTATTGCTTTGCTGTTTAATGAAAATATACATGTTCTATGTACAAAGAAGAATGCATTGAGTAGAAAAAGTAAAACATTGCCTGTTCTGGTAGAAATCTTTTATACAAACATTGTGAGAAAATTAATGTTGTTAAAAAAAGAATTTAAAACAATTGAAATGTCCAGAGTTCATGAAGGATGCCATATAAGGGCAAATTGATTATTTCTCATATTTGCATAGAATCATGGAGTTCATTGTTCTTAGAGTTTATGGTCATTTGGAACAGCATGAAGATTGCACCAAACTCGCTTGACTTGAGCCCGGTGGAATATAGCTGCTCATTCCCATCAGTTCCAGTGGTAAAACTGGTGTCGGGCTTCACCACATCACACTCTCCCCATCTGCTTCTTTCCTAAGTCTTTAACTACATTTTGTATTTAACTGCATTTGTAGATACTATGCCAGTAATGAAATCCCTTGAGGGTAAAATATTCTTTGTGGTAGTTTGCGGTAATGTGCTTGAATATAACAGGGAAAATCTTGAAAGTTGTTGAAAAGAAAACAATATATATTGTTTTGGGTAATAAAGATGATTTCAACATCGAAACAACATTCAGACCAACTTGCACAGCATGACTTTTTTATGTTTCCCTGCCTTATAATAATATTCAAGGAACACTAAACTTTCAAAGCTCTTTCTAGAATTTAGTTTGAAGCTTGAGCTATTTTAATAGCAAGAGCAGTTTTGCAGAAAAACATAAATTTTAAAGATTTTTTTAACCTAACCAATATTTAAAAAACTGGAAATGTTCCAGACAAGAAGATACCCAAAGACTGATAGGAGGGGCATTGCTTGGCATCTATAAGAGGATGCTTAAAAGTTAATCTGTGCGCACTTTTAAATATAAATTAATTGTTGCAAGGTCAAATGCGACAGCTGAATATTCATTCCACACCAGAACTGGCTGAGGCTTCTTTGTAAACATTTACATGTTGCTCTAGAAGAATGGCAAGGTTTATTAGTCTTGAAGGGCATGGATCAAACCAGATGTAGGTGATCAGGCACTGTAACAAGTAAGTGATGAATCCTCCGCTTCTGAATTCAGTAATCTGAACCAATCATGAACCTCATCATCATCATGAAATCCTGGTCTACATACAAACTTCATAGAGCTATCTTTAACTTGCCCCCTGGAAATACAACTCTGTGGTTTATGAGCAGTGAACTTGATTTCTGAATGTTGCTGCAGCCATCCTGAAGAAGGTTAAAATAAATGAAAAGAAAATTATAAATAATATCCCTATGCTTGACAGAAGTTTCTGTGAATTTGTTCTACTTCAGAATTTAACTTGCTATGTGCTAATTTCACTTGTAATTTCATTCTATCAGGTAGCAAAGAACCTGCAAAAGTGTTAGCCAAATGGTTTTTCTGCATTCTAAAGACAGCTGCTCAATTATCCTTTTAATGCTTAACTTTTATGTCTCTTGCATTGAGTAATATTTAACCCTCATTCAATATATTTTGGTCATGATCACTTTGCAACTTATGACCACAGTTTTTCCCATGTTTCAATCATGCCTATTTCAAAATGACTTCATTGTGTTGCTATTCCATGCCAGAACATGGAATAGATGAAAAGTTCATTATGTAAATGCACTCCTTTTTTTGCCTTAATTCTGCTTTTAACCGTCAGATGCCAAAAACTTAAAATGGATTCTTGATGATGCTGGGCAATTCCATTACAATCATGAGTGGATAGGCAGCTCCGCAAATGGAGAGGGTGCAGAGAAGAAGAGAGAAAAAAAAATAAAGGCCGCCATATTTATAGTTAGCTTTTTAGGAGAGCATCTCATCTTCAATAAGTTTCATCAAGAGGCAATCTGTGAGGTATTTTCACATTATCAAGGAAACTCTGAACAAGGGTTTAGCTACTGCAATGATTAAGCCTGGAAATTTAATCCATTTATGTCTAATGTACCAATCAGCTCACTTACAGATGCTGCATTTAGGAAGTTTTAATGTGAAAGCGACCATATCTGGTGGAAGACCTGCCCCTTGGGAAATGTTTGAAAGTTGTTCAAATCTGTATGCCTTACTTTTTCATTGTGTCAATCATACACTTGATGACATCATCATCACCACTTTACTGAGGGAAACTGAAGAATACTGTGCAACCAACAATTTTTGTTTTTCCCTCCCAGTAAAGCAAGTAGCAAGCCTCACATCTAGGAGATGTCCACTAAAGGGTCCTGAATGAGACATTACTGTGATTTTATCTGCTTTTGTCAAGCTGAGTTTTCAGTGCAGAGTACATAGCTGCATTGGTGCTGGGTTTCACAGTGCTCACTGCAGACTTTCAAAATCATACACTGCAAAGTTTGTCTGAATAACAAACCTACAGTGCTAAAAGTAGGACAGAACTCTGCCTTTGATGTCAACTTGGTTTATATGCCCCTCCTGGAAGAAAGTATATTCACTGTCTTGATTGATCTACATAGTTTCATATTACTATTTAACTATTTATGGTTTTATTACTATTTATTACTTACGGTGCAACTGTAACGAAAACCAATTTCTCCCGGGATCAATAAAGTATGACTATGACTATGACTATGACTATACTATGACTATGATCTAATTGGCCATCGCTTACTTAGAATGTCCCATGAATACATGGTAGCTCACCTCCCAAACAAA
Source organism: Mobula birostris (assembly GCF_030028105.1). NCBI lineage: Eukaryota > Metazoa > Chordata > Chondrichthyes > Myliobatiformes > Myliobatidae > Mobula > Mobula birostris. Next base: position 78,741,321 of record NC_092381.1, read on the forward strand.
CTGTCCTTGGAGTATACAGTAGCTAATCTTCAGAAACTAGCAAGAAACTGTTTAATCTGCAGTGCCCACACACCAAACTGAGGTGAGCTGAATTTAGTAATTGAGTTGTAGTATGTAGATGATGCTCATACTTGTGCATGCACAGAGGCCGATCTCCAAGACATGCTTTTACTCGCTCACCAAAGCATATGATGAAATGGGTCTTATTCTCTACAGCCACAAGATCAATGGAGACACAAAAAACTGCAGTTGCTAGAATGTGAAGCAACAAACAATATGAGCAGAGTAGGCAGCGAGACAGAAAACAGAGACAACCTTTTATAAGAGCAGAGAAAAGTTAACATGCTTACTGTTCAGATAAAGGATGGAGTAGGAAAAAATAAAAAGGACAGTCTGTGACTGGATGAAACACAGGAAAAATTAATTGATTATGAGACTGCTGGATGGTGAAAGAAGGTCATGAAAGAGTAAAGAAACAAAAAGATTGTTCTGGGGAGGTGTCGTTTCAGAAGCACTTTAAGCTTGCAGTTCAATGGCATCTAATAAAATCAACACTGAAAATACACAGCATACCATAATTAATGTTATGGGTATGGCCCTTCACCTCACGGTGTAATCAGGTGACAGAGGACTGGAGGATAGCTAATATTGTTCTGCTTTTTAAGAATAAGTCAGGAAATTATAGGCCGGTGAGCCTGACATCAGTCATGGGTAAATAATTGGGAGGTATTCTAAAGGATATGTTATATAGTATTTGGATAGGCAGGGCCTGATTAGAAATAGTCAAAATGGCTTTGTGAGGGGCAGGTCATGTCTCACAGCACTTTTCAAGGCAGCTACAAGAAGGTTGGTGACCAGAAGTTGTTGCATGGACTATAGCAAGGCCTAAGATAAAGTCCCACATGGGAGGCTGGTTCTGAAGTCACTTAGCATTCAGGATGAAATAGTCAATTAGATTCAACATTGGCTTGGTGGGAGAAATCAGAGAGTGGTGGTAGATAGTTTTCTCTCTGACGGGAAGCCTGTGATTACTATTGGCAGCCAGGATCAGTGCTGGGTCCATTGCTGTTATATGAATTTAATGCAAATAACTGTGAGGTGTTGCTCTTTCGGAGGGTAAGACCTCAAACGAGAGTAAGGCTTACACAGTGAATGATAAGGCACTGAGGTGAGTGGTAGAAGAAATGGACCTGGGAATACAGATCTATATAATCCCTTGAAAATGGCAACACAGACAGTTAGGGTCAAAAGGAGAGTTTTTGACACATTGGCCTTCATAAATCAAGGCTATATGAGTTAGAATGTTATGCTGAAGTTGTATAAGACTTCAGTGAGACTGAAATTGAAGTATTGTGTGCAATTCTGGTTATCTACTGCACCTACAGGTAAGAAAGATATCAATAAACTTAAAAGTATGCAGAGAAAATTTACAAAGATATTGCCAGGACTTGAAGACCAAGAATTAGAGAGAAAGACTGAACAGGTACCCTCATCATTAATCAACAAACTTCAGAACCTAGGTCTCTGTACCTCTCTGTTCAAGTGGATCATCGGAAGACCACAGTCAATGCAGATCAGAAATACCATCTCCCCCTCTCTGAGAATCAACACTGGGATGCATCAAGGATGCGTGCTTAGCCCACTGATCTGCCCTCTCTACACCCATGACTGTGTGCCTAGCCACAGCTCAAATGCCATCTATGAATTGGGTGATGACACAGCTATTGTTTGCAGAATTTCAGATGGTGAGAAGGAGGCGTACAGAAGTGAGGTAGATCAGCTGGGTGGGCGGTGTTACAACAGCAATCTTGCACTCAATGTCGGTAAGACCAAAGAGTTGATCGTGGACTTCAGGAAGGAGAAGTTGTGGGAACACACACCAGTCCTCGGCAGTGGAGAGGGTGGGCAGTATCAAGCACCTTGGTGTCAACATCTCTGAAGATCTATCCTGGTCCAACATATTGAAGCAATTACAAAGAAGGCATGACAGCAGCTATATTTCATTAGGACTTTGAAGAGATGTGATGTGTCACTAAAGACTCTCGCAAATTTCTACAGATACTGTGGAGAGCATTCTAACTAGTTGCATCACTGACTAATGGAGGGGCCACTGCAGAGGACTGGAAAAAGCTCAATCATGGGGAGTAACCTTTCCAGAATCAAGGACATCGTCAAAGGACAATGTCTCAAAAAGGCAGCCTCCATCTTTAAGGATGGCCATCACCCTGAAAATGCCCTCTTATCATCAAGGAGGAGATACAAGAGCGAGAAGACACAATGTTTAAGGAACAGCTTCTTCCCTTCTACCATCGGATTCTGAATGGACAACAAACCCATGTATATTACCTCTCTAATTTTTTCCCTCTCTTTTTGCATGACTTATTTAATGTTCTTAATGTGGCTTGTAGTGTTTTCTTATTTTGTCTTGAACTGTATGCCAATGATATTAAATCTGATTCTGAGATGAGGACTTTATTCACTGGAATATAGGAGAATAAGGGGAAACATAAGGCATACAAAATTATGAAGGGTATAGATAGAGTGAATGATTGCAGGCCTTTTCCTATCAGTTTGTGTGAGACTAAAACTAGAAGAAAATGGTTAAGGGTGAAAGCAGAAGTGCTTAAGGGGATCCTGAGGGAAGGCTTCTTCACTCAGAGGGTGGTACAATTGTGGATCAAGCTGCCGGTGAAAGTGATAGTTGCGAGTTCAATTATAAAAATTAGGAGAAGTTTCGACAGATACATGAATGAAGAGAAATGGAGGCATTGCACAGGTAGATGGGACTATGTGGAATACCAGGCTGGTAGATTTATGGGACTATGCAGAAGACCTAGCTGGTGCTACATGGAGGGTTTTAAACTGGAGTTGCGGGGGATGGGAACCAGAGTACATAATTGATAGTGGAGAGGATGTGAACCTCAGACAAAGTCAGGAATCAAAAAGTTGAGCATGGTGCAATTAATGTCCTGAGCTGCATATACATCAATGCAAGAAGCATCATAGGAAAGGGAATGAGGCAGGGAAGGAGACAAAAGTCTGTGTGGGGGATCACAATACCATTAGTTTCAAATTCATAGACATAGGTCAAATATGGCTATGCAAAGCCATAGGTCAGGTCCACAGGTTGAGATTCTAAATTGGAGAAAGGCCAGTTTTGATGGTACCAGAAAGGATCTGGCAATGTGGATAGGAACAGGTTGCTTTCTGGCAAAGATGTACTTGGAAAGTGGGAGGCCTTCAAAAGTGAAACTTTGAGAGAACAAAGCTAGTATGTATGTGACTGTCAGAATAAAAGGTAAAGATTACAGGTGTAGGGAACCTTGGTTTTCAAGAGATATTGAGAAACTGGTTAACTGAAAAAGGGGGTACATAGCAGGTATAGACAGGTAGGAACAAATGAGGTGCTTATGGAGTATAAGAAGTGCAAGCGAACACTTAAGAAAGAATTCAGGAGGCTTAGAAGAAGGCACGAGTTTACCCTAGCAGACAAGATCTGTAGAATCCCTTGGTATTCTCCTTCGCAAGTTAAGAGCAAGAGGATTGCAATGGACAAAATGGGTCCTCTGGGAGATCAGAATGGTAATCAATGCATTGAGCCAAAAGAGATAGGGCAGATTTTAAATGATATTTCTGCATCTGTATTTACTCAGGAGATATACACAGAGTCTATAGAAGTGAGGCAAAGTGATATCAACTTCATGGACCGTATACAGATTACAGAGGAGGAGGTTTCTTCTGTCCTGAGGCAAATTAGGGTGGATAAATTCCCAGGCCCTGACAAGGTATTCCTTTGGATTCTGCAGGAAGCGTGTAGAAATTGCTGAGCCCTAGCAGAGATATTTACATCATCCTTAGCCGAGGAACCAGAAAATTGGAGTATAGCTAATGTTGTTCCACTGTTTAAGAAAGGCTTTAAAGATAAACCAAAAAATTATAGGTCTGTGAGCCTAACATTAGTAGTAGGAAAGTTATTGGAAGGCATTCTAATGAACCAGTTACTGTATCTGAGTACTTGGATAGACATGTTTGATTAAGGATAGTCAGCATGGTTCCATGTATGATAGGTCATGTCTAACCAAGCTTACAGAATTTTTCGAGGAACTTACCAGGAAGGTGGATGAAAGTAAGGCAGTGGATATTTTCTACGTGGACCTTAGCAAGGCATTTGACGAGGTCATGCATGGAAAGTTGGTCAAGAACCTTCAGACCCTTAACAGTTAAGTTGAAGTAATAAATTGGATTAGACATTGGTTTTGGGGGAGAAACCAGAGAGTGGTAGTAGAGGGTTGCCACTCTGAATGGAGGCCTGTGATCTGGGATCCTCACGGATCGGTGCTGGATCTGTTGTTTGTCAACAATATCAATGATCTGGATGATAATGTGGTTAACTGGATCAGCAAATTTGCAGACGACATTAACATTGACGGTATAGTAGACAGCGAGGAAGGCTATCATGGCTTGTAGCAGGATCTGGACCAGCTGGAAAAATAGACTGAAAATTGGCGGATAGAATTTTATGCATTCAAGTGCAAGCTATTGCATTTCAGTAGGACCAAGCAGGGTAGGGCACAGTGAACAGTAGAGCACTGAGGAGTGTGGTACAACAAAGGGATCTGCAATACAGGTCCACAATTCATAAGACAGGCATATCGGGTCGTAAAGAAAGCTTTTGCCACATTGGCCTTCATAAATCACAGTACTGAGCACAGAAGATGAGATGTTATGTTAAAGTTGTATAAGACATTGGTGAGGCCTAACTTGGAGTGCTGTGTGCAGTTTTGGTCACCTACGTACAGGAAAGATGTAAATATGCTTGAAAGAGTACAGAGAAAATTTACAAGAATGTTGCCAGAAGTGGAGGACCTGAGTTATACGAAAAGATTGAATAAGTTAGGACTCTAACAGGTGGGCTGAAATGTCTGTTCTGTGTTGTGTGCTCTATGACTTTATGATTCTACGCCCATATAACTGTATTAGGTTTTCTTGTACTCTAATGTGGAAGTTTAAAAAATACACATAAACTAGAGCTCTCAGCTAAACAGCTGTGAACAATGCACTATCAGAAGTAGCAACCCCACCAATCTAGAAGTAACAGCTAATAAACATGAGCATCAAACCAATATACATATACTTACTAACCCTGAAATTCTTCAGTTGTTGGACAAGTGTAAGCATTCATCCTTTATTTCAGCCAGATGTCTCAAAAGATTAATTATATCTAACTAATAAGCACAGGAGATTATGCAGAAACTGGAAGTCCTGAGCAATGCACACAAAATGTTGGAGGAACACAGCAGGTCAGTCAGCATCTATGGAGGGAAATAAGCAGTTACATTTCAGGCCGAGACCCTTTATGAGGACTGGAAAGAAAGGGATGCAGAAGCCTGAATAAGAAGGTGAGGGAGGTGGGGCAGGTGAAACCAGGTGAGGTGGAAGGTACATGGGGGAGAGAGATGAAGTGAGATGGTGAGAAGTGATAGGTGGAAGAGGTAAAGGATTGAGAAAGAAGGGATCTGAAAAGAGAGGAGAGAAGACTATGAGAGAAAGACAAGGAGGAGAGGCACCAGAGCGAGGTGGTGGGTAGGTGAGAAGATAAGGGGTAAGAGGGGTGTCAGAATGGGGAATATAAAAAAGGGAGAAGGAAAAGGAGGAGAAAATTATCAGAAGTTAGCAAAGTTGATGTTCTTTCCTAACTTAATGTAGTCACTTGCATTTACACTGTCATTTATTTCATTTAACCTTCGGTCCATTTGCTTTCTGAACTTTGGTGGAAGCTTACATCCTAAATTAATGACCAATAAGCAGAGGCTTTGAAATAATATTGTATAAACCTTACAGATCAGCATTGGGCATGATCTGCCAAAAGTCACAGCACAAAAGACCTTTTTATTCTATTATTTTAATGGAGTTGTTAATTTGTTTAAAGTGAATTAATTAACCCTTCTGCTAAAGTAGCAGAGAATATTCCCAACTATGTATACAAAGAAATCACACACTAGGATTTTATTAAGTAATTTCAAATCGTGCCTGCGGAAGTAATGTTAATTTTCTCATATGACAGGACAGATGCACATTAGGTTGTTGAAATGAGCAATTGTCCACTGCTGAAGCAATATTTCATTGTCACCCAAAACTTGACCGTTTATTAAAAGTAATGGCCTAGAAATTCAATCAAATAAGAGCATGATTTTTAATTGCTACCTAATTGTTTCATAGAGTAAAATCAATCATGAGACATGATCGCAACCTAAGAGATTGCATAACACAAAGCGACTTTCAATTCTGGGCTTCTTTGCGAGAGATGTACCAATGAATAAAGCTTGTGGAGTGTGCCTCGACAGTATCTATCTGCAATAGACTACTGGAACTTGTGAAATTAAATTGCTGATATATAATTGTCACCTTGCCCTGTTTAAAACAATGTCAATAATTTGCAGGTTTGTTGGGAAGTCATTTGAAGCTCAGTTTATTCAGTGTTTTTATGATGTTTTCCATTCATTGCAGGGTATTTCTGGTTCTGTTGAGCATTCAGGAACAGGAAAAGAGTAGCCAAAGTGGAATTGGAGGAAGGAAGTTAAAGATGTTCTGGTTAAATTTGTCTGTCTCCCCTGCAATGAAAACCATCTGCTGGAAGAAACCAGCAGGTCAGGCAGCATCTGTGGAGGCAAAAGGACAGTCAACATTTCAGGTCATGACTGTCCATCGTCCCTCCACACATTCAGTCCTAAAGCTGGGTCACCATCTGAGACATTGTCTATCTCTCTGAGTTCCTCCGGCAGTTTGCTTCTTGATTCAGATTCTATCATATGTAGTCTCTTGTGTCTCCTCCTACGGTGCATTAAGAAGTAGTCTGTAAGCCAGTCTAATAGAGCTGATAATTACAACATATAATTATCTCCAGGAGACATCAAGAGCTTCAGAACATTCAGAACTTCATTACAGACAAACAGTAACCAGTCCATGTGCTTACTTTACATATACATTGTAATGATTGTGATGAATAAATATTTTTGTTAATCTAATGAAATTAAAAAGCATATAACCACCAACTAAACACTTCTGTGCAAGTGCTTTCTGCCTGTCTTTGCTGCTCTATTACATCCGGTCAATATTTTCCCTGGAGCTAAAGTGAAATTGGAAATGGTCACTGTTCAACAGAGGAAGAAGCAGCAGCTAGCTGTGAAAAGTGATTGATAACGCCACTGGGATCAAATGACCTGTTGTAAGACTGCAATATCTCATGCTGAGAGGCAACGTCATGGGTGTGCTACCTGAATGGAAACTGCAAGGACACAGTCAAAGTGGCAATGGTGCGAGCACAGGTGGTGTCACCCTGAGAGAGAGAGAGAGAGAGAGAGACAGAGACAGAGAGACAGAGAGACAGAGAGAGGACAGCCACCTCCGCCATCATAGAACCACTGCTGATATCTCAGATCTGGTCATCTGCTTCCCTGCTTTCTGTTGGACTGCTGTCAGAGCTGTGAAGCCTGTCACGACTGTGGAAACTAAAGCTTAGCGAGAGCCTATAGTCCAGCACTCAGACGTTGAGTGGTGTCTGGCTGTGTTGCAATGCAAGCTGTGATCTTTGCAATAATATACACAAACTTGGTATCACAGTCACAGTAAGGGAGGGACACCCCAATAGCAGCAGGCATTAAGGTGCAGATGGGGAGGCAGCTTTTGGAAAGGTGCAAAAAATAACAAAGTTGTTCTCATGAGTAATTTCGGGTTCCCTAATATTGATTGGCACCTCCTCAGCACAAAATGTTTAGATGTGGTGGAATTTGTTACATGTGCCCAGGAAGGATTCCTGGCACGGTATGTAGACAGGCTGACTAGAGGAGAGGCCATAATGGACCTGGTGCTACGTAATGAACCTGGTCAGGTTACAGATCTCTTGATGGTGAGCATTTTGGAGACAGTGTCCACAACCCCTGACTTTTAAAATAGCCTTTGACAGGGATAGGAGAAGACAACATGGGAAAGTACTTAATTTAGGGAGGATGAAATATGATGCCACTAAGCAGGAACATGGGAGCAGATGTGCTCCAGAAATGCACGATGGAAATGTGGAGGTTGTTTAGGGAGCACTTGTACAGGACTCTGGGTAGGTTGGTCCCACTGAGGCAGGGAAAGGATGATATGGTTGACTAGATATGTGGAATATCTAGTCAAGAGGAAGAAAAAAATTATTCTTGAGGTTTAGGAAGCAAGAGTCAGACAAGACTCTGGAGAGTTACAATGTAGGCAGGAAGGAGCTTAAGATTGCAATTAGCAGAGGTAGAAGGGGGCGGGGGGTTCAGAAGCCCTTGTTGTGTAGAATTAAGGAAACACCCAATTTTTTCTAAACATATGTGAAGAACAGGAAGATAGAATGATCAGGGATAAGAGAGGAAATATGCCTGGAGTCAGAGGATGTGGTGGGGGGGGGGGGGGGGTGGTCCTTAATGAAAATTTTACTTCAGTGTTCACCAGAGAGAGGGACCTTGAGGAATGTAACGTCAGCACAGAACAGGCTGATATGCTGGAACATGCCAATGTTAAGAAAGAGAATGTGCTAGAACATTTGAAAAACATTATGACGTGCACCAGGTTACTACAGAAAGTGAGGGAAGAGATTGTTTCGAGGCTTTACATCCTCACTGGCCACAGGGTGTAGCAGCAGAGAATTGGAGGGTCGCAAGTATTATTCCTTTGTTCAAGAATTTAAGAGGAATATCCCTGGTATTACAGCCCATGGAGGAAGCAATAAAACAAATTGATGAAGGCAGAACAGTGAATTTGGTGCATATACATTTTAGTAAGATGTTTGATAAGGTTTCTTATGGTAAACTTATTCACTAGTTCAGGAGGCATGGGAGCCAGGGAGAATTAGCTGCATAGATTCATAATTGGCTGGCCTGCAAAAGGCAGAGAGTGGTAGAAGATAGAGCATATTCTGTTTGGAAGTTGGTCACCAGTAGTGTTCCACAGGGATCTGTTCCGAGACCCCTGCTCTTTGTGCTTTTTATACATGACCTACATGAGGAAGTGGAAGGATGGATTAGTAAATTTGCAGATGACATGAAGGTTGGTGGTGCTGTGGATAAGGTTGTCAGAGGTTACAATGAAACTTGAAAGCAGAACACAGGGTTAATTGCAGGATTATTAACTGTGGAGGAACAGTGGTATCTTGGGGTTCACATCGATAGATTCTTGAAAGTTGCCACACAGTTTACAGGGTGATTAAGGTGGTGTAGAGTGTATTGGATTCCATAATTAGGGGATTAAGTTCCAGAGCCTTGCGGTAATGTTGTTGCTTTATTAAACTCAAAAAGTTCAAAGGTTCATTTATTATCAAAGTATGTATGCAGTATACAACCCTGAGATTCCTCTCCAGGTAGGCACAAAACCAAGAAAAACCATGGAAGTCAGTTCAGAGAGAAACAGCAACTCCATCGCTCACACGAATGAAGAACAGCAACACAGTCATCAACCTCCAAACCCCGCTCCCCCTGCACAAAGCACAGCAAGAACATGGGACCCCCAAACCCCCCTTCTCCTCTCACAAAAATTAACAAAGAACGCAACAAGAGCATGGACTCACAAATCCCTCTACCCCCACCCCCAAACAAGAAAACAATGAGAAAGAATGGGCCAAAACACAGAATATAAAAACCATAAGACTGAAAAGGTCCATAGACCACAGCCCAAATCTGTAAACAGAGGACATTGGTAACATCCTCCAATGTCATCGAAAGAGGAAGACCTGCAGGGGCCTATCCTCCGAGCACAGCGATAGACCACACAGGCTCCTTGTCCAGCAGCAGAGTCGTCGTAGGCCACACTAGCTTCTTCTCCTTCTCTTTCTCCAGATCAGCAAACCGAAGGCAGGTAGTCGTTACTCACCTTCTGCATTTGCCTCGATGTTTCAGTCTTCCTCGTCACTTTAATCAGGAAATAATGGAAGCTTTAATCAACGAAATTGGGTCGGACGTAAGCCCTCACCCCATCTTATAATTCCTTCGCCTCGGGGCTTGCGCTTGCTGCCTCTTCTCGAAGACAGCAAAGTGCTGGATCTCTCAATCGATCTCCAAGCTGTAGGCCACAGGCTCTAACAGTTCCACAAACACATTTAAGATGAAGAACAGTCATACAAACAGTGAAATAAATAGTTTCATGGTCTATAGAGAAGATATTAACCGAGAAAGCGTTTTACGCAGGTGGCATCTTGGCTGGAGGGTCTAATTAGACCGAAAGAGGCCTCTGTGAAATATTGTGTCCTAGTTGTCTAGGTATGCAAGCCTGAGCAGTATAATATATGGAAAGAAAGCTGTTACCCATGTCGCAAGCTCCCCTTCTCTGTGCAGCTGATGAATCCAAAGGAACGGCAGAGTTTAACGTAGCTTTACACCAGCAGCATTGCAGGAGTTGCCAGTCAGCATTGAACTGTCTTAGAGATTCCAGCTCCTGACTTTTGCTTGGGATTTACTCCCGAAGCCTTCCACATGAGTGGGAATAACTGCAAGGTAGTGCAGGTTTGAGATCAGATTTTGCTTTATTTATTTACTTATTGGGATACAGCACTGAATAGACCCTTCCGGCCCTTCAAGCCGTGCTATCCAGCAGCCCCCGATTTAATCCTGGCCTAATCACCGGACAATTTACAATGACCAACTAACCTACAAGCAGTACAACTTTGGACTGTGGGAGAAAACCAGAGCACCTGGACGAAGCCCATGCAGTCACAGAGAGAACATACAAACTTCCTACAGGCAGCAGCAGTAAGGAGTTTGCATTTCTAGATGAACTGCCACCACAGCTGACAAGCCCCATGGGCCCAAAGTGTCTGGTTTTAATGCTGTTGCCCCTTCTCCTGTCAGTAGAAATGATTCTGCCAGGCTTATTAGCTAAGTCACATGTGAAGGCCAGGAGCTGGACTTGGTTGTCAGAGGCTATTTGAGGTGCATGCCATTAGGAGCATTTAAAAGGTAGTGGGAGTTTGTCCCCATTACAACCCTTGGTTATAGCAACCTGAAGGAACTCTAGTGAGACTACACTTGGAATATTGTGTTCAGTTCTGGTCACTTCATTATAGGAAGGTTGTGGAAGCTGTAGAGAGGGTGCAGAGGAAATTTCCCAGAATGCTGCTTAGATTAGAGAGCATGCCTTATGAGAATACGTGATTAAACCTGGACTTTTCTGCTTGGAGAGAAGGAGGATGAAAGGTGACTTGATAGATGTGTACAAGATAATAAGAGGCATAAACAGAATGGAGAGCCAGTGTCTATTTCTCAGGTGGAAATAGCTAATACAAGGGGGCATAACTTTAATGTGTTTGAAGGAAAGTATAAGGGTTTGTTAGAGGTTTTTTTTACACAGAGTGGTAGATGCAAGGAACGTGCTGCCGGGGATGGTGGTAAAGGCAGATACATTAAGGACATCCAAGACACTCTTAGATAAGCATATTCATAAGACAAAACATTTGGGAGGGAAGTGTTAGATTGATTTTGGAGTAGATTTTGGCACAACATTGTGGGCTGAATTTCCTGTACTGTGCTTACTGTTCTTTGTTCTATGTTAGAAGGAGGCTGAACATCATCTTATTGATGTCAGAGATGGGATCCGAGCTCTAAGAAAAGTTTGAACTTAAATTCGTCCATGTATTTAGACATTTCACAGAGGGTATTGGGAAAGTCATACAATGCTCTAAAAATCTTGCACACTTTCTGTCTGATATCTACGTTACTGATCCATATCTGACTCTTTTGGGGCAGTACTTAAATTGCTAAGGCATAAAAGGCTATAGACCAAGTAATGGCAAATTCCAAGATCTGACTTGAAGCATGAGACTGACGAGCATACTAACATTATTCTTCCTCCGCAGAAAGCAACAATTCTACCCTCAAGGCCAAGCCAACTGATAAACCTTGATTGACGGATGTGAGAAAGGCAGAAGGAATGTTCATGGCAAGGAGAGTGCATATGAGTGTCCCACAACAGGCGTTTCAGCTATTGTGGGCCTGACATAGAAATAATAAAAGGCATTATTGAAGCTGCAAATTGTCGCAAGTGAGATTTACTTCAATTTCAATCACTGCAGCAGAGAATAGGGAAATGGCTCTTTAATGCTACAGTAGAGAACAGGGAGATGGTCTTGTAGCAGAGAGATAAAGGGGAGTGCTACAGGACTGGTACCAGACTGGGGTAGCCTGAACCAGTTCAAGCTGACCCAAACTACAGGTTAAAAGCTAAAGTGAACTATTGTAAATGTGAGCCTTCTTTGATAATAAATTTACTTTGTACTTTGAAATTTTTGCACCTTGAGATAGAAAATCACTCAGCTCGTGTAGCACATGAGACACTGAAGCCTGGTAGTGTAAAATGCTTACTTCACTCTATGTATATACACAGTGCATGTGGGTAGAGATAAGGGCGGCAAAATAGATTAGAAATAGTAAGAGAATAATAGAAACTTTGGATTGTGGAGCAGTCATTCCAGGATGAGTGAATCTGCTGTTGATGGCAGCTTGCAAAGAAGAATATTTATTCTGAAGGTAAACCTCAGTCTCCCTGTGAATTCTTTTCATCTACAATCACAAAGCATTGAAAACCGAACAATAATATATAATCACATTTAAAAGAATATGATATTAACCACCTGCTAGGAGATGGTCGTTGATTGCTACATGTTCTCTGGTGTATACATCAGGAAATCAAATTCATGTTAATTATGCCAAGTCAAGTTATTCATTGGTGGGTTCCAAATCCTGTCCAAAAGTTTGATCACAGTGACATCAGCATCAATTGCAGGATATAAAATTTAACAACAAAAAGCCATGAAATTCAGGGCTTTCAACTTTAGATGATTTTGGTTGGAAATTGATTTTGAGTGCAAATGATGTTTTTCTTCCTCTTCACAATGTGTCACTGAAGCCTGGTTTCTGGTTACAAATATGTTTTTCTCAGATCTTTACTTCCTTTTCCACCTTCCTGTTCCAGAAAGCACTGTTTTGCTAACTTTTTCCCCAGGAATCCTTCTGGTTTCTACTAAATATGCCCATACTATGGCAATCTCTCCCAATTTCTTCGATGCTTTTTTAAAAAGATGTTTAAAACAGAAAGAAAAACAGAATGCCATCAACTAATAGAGGATTTATTCTTAAGGATTCACAGGTTGAAGTAAACTTCATCTAATATGTTTTCTTACAGTCTGACGTCTGACCTTTACTGTTTATATCATCTTTATTGAATGCAACATAAACAGATGGGCTTCATAAATCAATGAATTATTTCTTCCCTTATTGCCTCATAACCTCTGGGGGCAAGATCAGCCCCCAGATGTTCATCTCATAGCTGTTCGTTGAACTTTGACATGAAACAACTGGTCTTTGCAATTTTCCCACAAATTGGTCACTACGCTTGATTATTGAGCCATAAGCTACAGAGCAGGAGACACTGAAAGAATTTGTAGAACATCAGGCTCATTCTTGATTCCTTTCTACATTCAAACTCAACAGCTGGTGGACATTGTAAATTCAGATAAATAAATCTGTATTTTATTTTAAAGCCAATCACTGTAATGGTAGCGATGAAACTGCAGGTTTGTTGTTAAAGCCCATCTGGTTCACTAATGTCCTTCTAGGGAGGAAATCAACCATCCATCTTGAGTCCAGCCTGCATTTAATTTCAGACCTTCAACGATGCAGTCAGTTCTTAGTGTCCCTCTGCGAGCCATATAGTACAAGGGCAATTAAGAATTAACAATAATTCCTCACCCTGACAGCATCATGAATGAATAACAAAAGAAATTCTGAAATAGTTGAAGAGGACTGAGAGTTTTGAAACAAAACAAGCAATATGATACACAGACATCAAGCAGGGAGAGGATTTGAGATCCAACCAGTGGGCAAGAAAAGCTGAGACAATTAAAATAGCATATGAAGTGTAGCATACAGTTGTACAGAAAGGATATTGAGACTCTTCTAAGACAGGTTTTGTCAACTATTACGTTGTTTAGGAAGCTTTTGAAATATAGGAACAGTTAAATGTCATGTAGAAGAACAAGATTACCGGAGGTATCAAAGAGCAAGGCTATTTATATACCATCGTTAACATTTCTGTCAGGACATCTCTAACACTTTTTACCTATAACGAGGCTTAATCACTTTTGTGGGAAATAAAGCAGCCAATTTATCCACTGCAATCAAAACAAGATAATTTGTCTTTCTGTAGAGTTGATTAAGGAATAAGTGTTGACCAGGAGATCAGACATAATATTCCTGCTCTTCTTTAGTCACATCCTACTTATGACAAATCCCTCAACATTCATTCCATAAACGCAAAACTACTGAGGAATACTAATTACGATATTATTCTTTAAGATGCTGTCATATTACCTATTTCAGTCACCAGACCAACACATGGGATTTGATGTCTCAGAACCATATATCACATTTGTGTACAGATCAGAGATCTCTCTTACGGGCATAGTTCATAATTCCATATCCAGTGAAGTATTTGCAGATAAAGGCAGAAAGCAGTAAAGAGGTCAAATGGATGACAGAAAATTTAATAGATCAGACTGTATTAAAGCTCAAATTATCACAACTGCCACTTCTCTACATCATGTCACCACAGAGAAAGGATTGGCAGTAAAAGGCCATTAATGCATATGTTGATGAGGTGGGGCAAGCTCCTCGAACCTCTCCTCATGATGCTGGTGTACTGAGTGGAAATGAAGTCAAGCAAAAGAATCATTAACTTGCTAACATGTGAAGAATGTTATATATAATTGAATGGTTTTAAACAAGTAAAAGTGTCAAAGCCATAAATAAACCCATGTGGACGGTTTCCAATGTCTCAGAAAGTGTGGCTCCAGGGCAGGATTTCAAGTAAGACTGAAGTGCAGGATCCTAAAGTCCCTCTTCCCCAACTCCCTTGTGTTACAAAACTGTAACGTTTTAGAAATGAACTCAAGAGAGTTCACACTGAGTCAGGTTTTAATGTTAAAACCACTATCTTTATTAGTATCTACTCATAACATAGTAACTCAACCAAGATAAACAAAAGCTAACAGTGTTATGTGTATATATGTGTGTAAATATAGCTCGCAAACTGTCGAGCTTGGGGGAGCAAGGCTTAGAGTCTTGAGATGGTAAAATAGGAAAGTTCAGTCATCAACGTAATAATCGATGAGAGAGAGATATTTGTAATCCAAGGTAAAATGTAGAGAAAAGTTAAGTACGAAGTATTCCACAGTTTCCACGTCAGGTAAACGAAGTAATAGTTGTCGAAGATCTTGTCCGTAGAATCTGTCCACATACGAATTATCACCAAAAGTGACCTGTCACAGGAATATTGTCTTCGATTGGTTACCACACAACATACCCAGGCAAGGGTTAACACAAGTGGTCCCACAGGGTATTTCCAAAATCCACTCCTATGGATTATATGAAGTGACAGTCACACATTCGTTGTGCCCAGTATCGTCGATTAACCCAATCTTTTGGGTAATGGGAAAGCTTTAGACTTCACCCATTCTGGAGCAAACTTGCCTCAGCAGTTCGTAGTTCCATGTCTTGCAAAGACTGCGAGAGTAACTGTTCCCTCTCTCTGTCTGTGCCTGTGTTTTTAATCTGCACAGACTGCGACAGTCTGTGACTGACGTCATAGTCGTCTCACTCAGGTGCTCTTAAAGTAACACTCACAATATGAGCCTACATATCTCATAACACTTGCATCCTACTGGCTAATGTACCATCATTAACAAACAAGATTGCGGACTGCTGAGCAGGTTGCCTTATCAGATGGACATAAGGGATAGTTGTTTCACAGAGTCATGGCTCGTTTCCAATTTTCCTGACACAGCATTCCACCTCAAAGAACCATTGCAGGGACCAGACAGCAGTGATGGGTAAGGGAAAAGGTGGTATCTGCTTTTTCATACACCCATTATGGTGCATGGATGTGGTGGACTTGCCCCATTCCTGCTCCCCTGACCTCAAACATCTGGCAGTGAAGTGGTAATCATTAATCTTCCATGAGGGTTCTCCACCGGTATCTTGAACACAGTCTACACCTCTCGTGAGGCAGATATCAACTTCGCACTTGAGGAACTTATTGCTGTGATCAACAAGAATGAAGCAGCATACCCAAATACTTCCACATTGTGGTGGGAGACTTTAATCTGGCTAGTTTGAAAGCGTCTCTGCTTAACCACTATCAATACATCACCTGCAATACTAAAAGACTCAACCTACTCTCTCACTGCTGTGCCGCCATCAAGAACACCTACTGTTTCATCCCTCTGGCACTCTTTGGTAAATCTGAGCATCCGGCTGTGTTTCTTCTGCATGTTTGCAGACAGAGATTGAAGAGCACAGCACAGGAGAAGAGGACCATAAAGAGCCGGACAGCAAAACCATAGGAGCAAACTTGGGATTACTTTGAATTGGGCTGGAATATGTTCAGGGATTCATACGCAGAGCCAGATGAATATGTAACAGTCATCACCAACTTCATAAGGACATGCATGGATGAGTGTATCCCCACAAATACATTCTGAGACTTCCTCAACCAGAAGCCCTGGATGAACCAGGAGATTCATTTTCTAGTGAGAGGTAGATCGTGGCCTTTAGGGCTGGTGACCTAAAGTTATATAAGAAATCCAGGTATAATCTCCAGAAAACTGTTGTCAGCACATGGAGTCAATTTCAGACTGAACTGAAAACACGGATGTTGTCAGGAACCCTACGGACCTGTGCACATGTACTTATTAATTGTCTTATCTGGAGCTGTTAAGCCTTCGAGCTTTCTGTTTAATCTTGTCAAGTTTATTTTGACTGTCACGGGTTTTCCATGTTCTGTGATTATTTAAAGGAGTCTCCCAATTAGCACCTATTGCAGGGTCCTTGTATTTCAAGAATGACTTGTCTCGTAGTGTTGGAATTCCAATGAATAAGCTCTTGTTTCTGTATCTACATGTTGTTCCTCCACACCTGGGTTGAGTCATTTGTCAGCATACACCGTGACAGTAGGACCCAGCCATAGATGGACCCAGCAGAGCTTCAACGGTGGCTTGTACATCGGTCGGCTGGAGGCAAGGGTGCCTTCTATTCTCAGTGCTTGTCCTAAGGTTATGTTCCAAGTTTCCCAAGGCTACTTTCTGAGTTTCTCAGGTCCATTTTCTGAGCTTCTCTAGTCTACATTCACGTACAGGACCTTGTGTCATACGGAGGTAGCTGGGATCGGACTTAAGTGCAAGACACAGACACTGAAGTACCAGGGACAGGACTAGGATACAGAGTGAGGGCAGGGACATGGACACGAAAACTGGGAACCTGGAACAGGCCTGGACAAGAGAGCTAGGAGCCTGGGCTTGGACTCTGAGCCAGAGACTGGACAAGGACCCATTACCTGGGTCTTGCCTCTGGCTCGGACCCCAGAACTAGGCAAGGACGAGGCTTGGCTGGCAGGCAGGTCGAGGCTGGAATCTTCAGGCTTCAGGCTAGGCAGGCTCCTCCTGGGTAGGGCGCAGATCACCTCCCGACGGAGGCATGGGACAGGAAGGGACAGAACCAACCACAGGTAACGGCACGACAGCCTGGCTTACCTGGGTGGAGGCAAGGGACAGGAAGGGAGCTAGGTACAGAGTGGCTCCAGGACAAGACTGCAGGTGAGACGAGGCGAGAGTTACCAGCAAGACAAGGCAAAGCTTCAGGCAATGCAAGGCGAGATGAGAACTTCAGGTGAGGTGAGAGTTACTGGCAAGACAAGGCAAGGTTTCTGGCAAAGCAAGGCAAGACGAGAACTTCAGGCTTGGCGAGAGTTACCGGCAAAACAAGGCAGGGCTTCAGGCGAGGAAACAGAAGGCAGAGGAAAGGATACAAGGAGTAAGTACAAGAACAATCCAGCAGCCATGTCCTGGTCTCTGAAGGTATTTATGCAGCCAGCCCCAACGAGCATCAGCTGGCTCAATTAGAGCTCAACAAGAACAGAAACAGGGTAGACAGGAAAACCTGGAGCAAGGGTCGATGGACCGGACCGTGAACCGGAATACGGACTTCATGGACCGGACCATGATACCTTGCTATAAATGGACTCAGCAGAGTTTCAACAGTGACATCTACATCAATCAGCTGGAGGCGAGGGGCCTTGTATTCTCAGTGCATGTTCTGAGGCTAAGTTCCAAGGTTCAGGTGTCCATATTCTGAACCTCGTTCAATGTTGTCAAGGCTTCCTGGGTCTCCCATGACCCTCCAGGTTTCCAGAAACTATTCCAAGTTTCTGAGGACTATTCTATGTTTCAGAGTTTGATTCTATGTTCCTGAGTTACATAAATGTTTCTGAGTTATATGCAATGTTCCCAAGATTACAAGCCCTGTCTTGAGAGCAGCAGGACTGTCTTGAGTTCCCCAGAGCTCCCTGGGTCATCAGGCACCAGCCTTGGGGAAGAAGGTACTATCTGGAGCTCTGTGGGCCTGTTCATTGGCATTTGTTAATTGTCGTCTTATCTAGACTCATTAAGCCCTTGTGCATCCTGTTTAATCTTATCAGGTTTATTTTGACTGGCATGGGTTTGTTGTGTTCTATGATTATTTTAAGGGGTCTCCTGATTACCGCTTATTGAGGGGTCCTTGTGTTTTGAGAATGATTCACCTTGTGGCGTTGCTCAGTTGAACCACTGAAGTTCTGTTGAAATTCCTATGAATAAGCTCTTGTTTCTGTCTTGACATGGGAGTCTGTCATTCCTCCACAACTGGGTTCAGCCATTAGTCAGCGCATACTGTGACAGATGGATGCTTGACAAGTGTGGCAAAGCTTGCTCAATATAACTTCCTGCAAAGCGAGATCAGGTGGCATCAAGTGTCAATGATTCACCATTTCTGAATGAGCTCAATGACTTTTATGTATGTATTGATAAGAAGAACTATCTCACACCCACACGATTCTCCACATCTCCAGTCAACCCTACAATTTCAGTTTCTGAGGCTGACATCCAGACGTCCTTCAGAAGAGTGATTCCTCGAAAGGTGCCTGGCCCAGACGGCATACCTAGCCAAACACTAAATATCTGTGTGGTCCAAATGGCTGGAGTATTTCTTAGACAGAGTTAACCTCTCACTTCAGCAGTCCGAGGTTCCCAACTCTTTCAAAATTGTGTCTATTATGGTGAAGAAGAGTGTGGTGACCTGCCTCAAAGGTCACCATCCAGTGGCAATAGCATCATCAGTAATGAGACCTTTGAGAGGCTGGTTATGGCACAAATGAATTCCTGCCTCAGAGATAACCTGGGTTCTCTCCAAGTTGCCTACCATCATAATAGGTCAACAGCAGGTGTAACTCCTCTGTGTCTTCACTCTGCTCTGGACCATATGAACAACAGAAACTCACACGTCAGGTGGCTGTTCATTAACTGTAGCTTGGAACTCAACACAATTATCCCCCCCAAACTCGACACCAAGCATCAAGACTTTGGCCTCTGCAACTGGATACTCAACTTCCCGATCAGCAGACCTCAATCAGTGAGGATCAGTAAAAATATGGGTGGCAATGGTAGCATAGCGGTTAACGTAACTCTTTACAGCACCAGTTCAATTCCTGCCACTGTTTGTATGGGGCTTGCATGTCCTCCATGATTCTCTTCTGAGTGCTTCAGTTTTCTTCCACATTTCAAAGATGTACGGGTTAATAAGGGTTAGTAAGCGAAGGGCAAGCTCTATTGACCCTGGTAGCATTGTGACAGCTGTAGGCTGAATCCAGACTGTATTAGGTGATGTTGCAAAACGACACATTTCATTGTGTGTTCTGATGTTCCTCTGTACTTGTGACAAATAAAGATAATCTTTCTCTTATCTATTAACATCTCTTTCTCGCTGGCCATCAACACTGGGGCACCTCAAGCTTGCATGTTTAGCCCCCTGCTCTTCTCTCTATATTCACATGTCTGTGGCTCAACACAGCTCCAGTGCCATTTTCAGATTTGCTGGTGACACTACTGCAAATCACAGGTGGCGATGGCTCAGCTTACTGAAACAGGATAGGTCACCTGGTTGAAAGGTGCCATGACAATAACATCTTCCTCACTAACAGTAAAACTAGAGATGATTGATGACTTCAGGAAAGGGAAGGAGGACAAATGTGTACCAGTCAACATTGGAGAGAGACAGCTGCCTTAAATTCCTGGGTATTAACATATCCAATGATCAGTGAACATAGCACACAGATGCAATCATGAGGAAAACACATCCACATCTTTATCTTCTTAGGAAGCTCAGCTTATTGTCAAACACTCTAACGATCTTCTTCAAATCTACTGTCCAAAGCATCCTGACTGATTGCTTCATGATCTGGTATGGTAATTTGAAAGAGCAGGTTTCAAGAAGCTGGAGAGAGTGGTGACTCAGCCTGGTGCCTTGTGGATAGATCCCTCCCCGCCATTGGTACAGTAGGTGCTGCTGCAAGACAGAAACATCTATCATCAAAGATCCCCACCATCTGGGTAATACCACCTTTCTGCAGCTACCATTGGGCAGAAGGTACAGAAGTATGAAGTCCCATACCATCAAGTTCAAAAAAATACTTCAACCATTTGGTTCTTGAACCAATTACACAACCCTAATCATTACAGTTTAGCAACACCCTGACCACCTTTCACTAAAATGGACTTACCTGTTATTTTCTTGTGAAAATCATGTATAATTTTTGTTTAATTTATGCTTTTCTTGTGAATACTCCTTGCATGATGCTATGTGTCCGTGATGGTGTTGCAACTAAGTGTTTCATTGCACCTACTCTATGCAGACACGTACTTTTGCATATAACAATAAACTTGACTTTGACTTCCATATGTGTGGTAAATGCATCCAATTCACCATGTGCAGTGGCAATGGCTTGCAGGAAGATTCTTCTGCCTAGGACAACAGAAAAATCAGCAAATAACATAGAGTAGGATAGATTTTTAACTCTGATAGTTTAAAGCTCAGAGAAGTGGCTGAAGTGTCAACAAGTGAGTTGGCCCAAACTGCCTACAATTGCCCATTCATGTTTGACTTGGGGCTTATGGAAATCACGTCATGACATTTAACAAAAGGAAGACGCTAAGATTTTTAGATTCAAAGAAGTTTGATCTAAAATTAATGTAGAAAGCTACGGAACTGTGTAGGACTTAGGCACCTTTGACACGTTGTGAAACTGAATTCATTTAAACATAACTGTGCATTAAAGCAATCCAGAAGACCTGTTCATTACGCTATTGTGAATAACATTACCATCACTAGGCTTTTCACTGATATTAAGGGAAACAGAAAATCCGAAGAACTTAGTGAGTCAGTCGTTTATGACATCTTCAATACGTGAACTATGGTGGAAAGAACTGACCGTTCATTGATAGATTGGTAAATTCTGTAGTGCAGGAGGCATCTGTCAGGCAAAAACGTATAATTCCTGCTTATACAACATTAAATGAATGGCTAGTGGATGAAACTCAAACGAAAAACCAAGAATGTCAGGGATCAAACGCAGAGATTTAAAAGACAATGAAGAGAATGCACAGAATAAACATTATAGAAACTGGGGGATATTTTGTAATGTGAAAAGCTGCATTTTGAAAACTTGATAATTGGAGGTTAGATTGGAGAAAGAAGAACAGAAACTGCAGCCACAAACAGAGAAGGTGACATACATCATATATTATTATTTTGACAACTGTATTCACCCCACTTGTTCATGATTGGTTCAGATTGCAAGGTATTCTTATTTACATTTTCATGCAAAGAACTTGCATATTCTGCTGTTGTTGTTATAGTCACAGCTGGAAAATGCAAAACAGTTGCATTTTGTTTTTTTTTTATTCAAGAATCAGCCACGATTTGCAAAGTACTGCTGGCATATTAAATATGTCTCACACCTCTTCGTAACTATCTGATACAATTTGTAATTTTGTGTGGGAATTGCAATAATTTGAGTGAACAAATGCATTTACAATCAGCCTCATATTATTTCCTTCTGATTCAAATGGGTTTCTATTGGTTACCTGAGGGCAATGACAAAGCAATTATTTACATTATTTTTAATGTGAAATAAACTAAATGATATTGGATCGAGAAGTGCCTTAGTGTGGATAAAGCACAATGTTCCAAATAGGAGAGTAGATGAAAAAAAAATCAGTTGAGAAGATACCGGTGTTTGGAGGTTACTGTACATCCAAAGTGACACCTGGTTAATGTGAGGTGTTAGCTGTGGTGGATGATGTGCACACACAGGGAGTGTTGTACCCCAACTTACCCAGACAGGGCCAACACTTACTCACGCCCACATGCATCAAATCAGCCACCATCATCCCCCTTCACCTTCAGAACTAAAACAACATCCACCCTGCAGCTCTGACACCAATCATCATGAAGTGCTTTGGACAAGCTGATAATGGAACATATCAACAACTCCATTCCTGCCACTTTAGACATTCGCCAATATGCTTACTGACAGAACCATAGCATCTGTCTTGCACCAGGCCCTGACACACCAAGAAAACAAGGATACTTATGTTAGAATCATCACCAACAATGATGAAATGGTCTAAGAGAGGAAATGGAAACGCTCAAAGCCAGGTGCCAGGCAAGTTGCCTCTTCCTTAATGTCAACAATATAAAGAAGATGGTTATCAACCAGGAGAACTCATACCATTAACACCCAGCGACTTCTAGAGAACTCGCACCACTTTCATCCCGCTTTATGTTGGTGGCACAGCGGTGGAAATTGCAAGCAGTTTGAAACTCCTGGAAGTGCACATCTCACACAGCCTCTCAAGGTCCCAGAACACATCATACAAAACCAAGAAAGCTGATCAATCTTCTTTCTGAGGAGGCTGAAAAGAGCTGGACTATGCATGTCCATACCACTGTTGTTCTGTAGATGTGCAGTAGGATGCATCCAAACAAACTGTATCACTGCATGGTGCAGAAACTGCACTGAACGGACAAGAAGGCTCTACAACACATTGTCAGAGTGCCTAATGCATCATTGGCACTAGCCTACCCACCATCAAAGACCTGCAGTATATACAGAGAGGTGCCAGGAAAGGGCCAGTAACAACATGAAGGAACCCACCTGCCCTGCTCATGGGCTGCTTGTCCCACTTCCATCAGGGAGAAGGCTACCTAGTGTCCACAAGTCTCAATAATAGTTACTTTCCCCAAAACAGTAAGGCTGATCAACACTTCCACCCACTAACTCCACCACTACTTTGTGGTTACCTGTCATTCAGCTTATATACAGCTTGGTGTCACTTTATGGACACACAATCAATCTATGTATATATGCAAACACGAGGAAATCTGCAGATGCTGGAATTTCAAGCAGCACGCATAAATGTTGCTGGTGAACGCAGCAGGCCAGGCAGCATCTCTAGGAAGAGGTGCAGTCGACGTTTCGGGCCGAGACCCTTCATCAGGACTAACTGAAAGAAGAGCTAGTAAGAGATTTGAAAGTGGGAGGGGAAGGGGGAGATCCAAAATGATAGGAGAAGACAGGAGGGGGAGAGATGGAGCCAAGAGCTGGACAGTTGATTGGCAAAAGGGATATGAGAGGAACATGGGACAGGAGGCCTAGGGAGAAAGAAAGGGGGAGGGGGGGAAAAACCCAGAAGATGGGCAAGGGGTATAGTCAGAGGGAGGAAAAGGAGAGAGAGAAAAAGAATGTGTGTATATAAATAAATAACGGGTGGGGTATGAGGGGGAGGTGGGGCATTAGCGGAAGTTAGAGAAGTCAATGTTCATGCCATCAGGTTGGAGGCTACCCAGACGGAATATAAGGTGTTGTTCCTCCAACTTGAGTGTAGCTTCATCTTTACAGTAGAGGAGGTCGTGGATAGACTTATCAGAATGGGAATGGGATGTGGAATTAAAATGTGTGGCCACTGGGAGATCCTGCTTCCTCCGGCGGACAGAGCGTAGGTGTTCAGCGGAACGATCTCCCAGTCTGCGTCAGGTCTTGCCAATATATAGATGGCCACATCGGGAGCACTGGATGCAGTATATAGGCTATTTTACGTATTTATACTTATTGTGTTTTATTATTAGTATTAGTATTGCGTTCATTATCTCGTGTTTTTTTTATTTTGTGCTGCATCGGATCTGGTGTAATACTTACTCTGTTCTCCTTTACATTTGTATACAGGAAGTAACATCGAACAATCTTGAATGATGTATGAGCTGTTGCATTCAACATGTGCATATCAGATCTCTGATAGAATCATGCAGTGTGAAGTATCAATAAGTGCACAGTGTTGATTGGATACCTGAGCTGACATTTTGGAATTAAATGCTTCAGTTATGCCCTCTTGTAACCATGTAGAGAGACTGTGAGGAACGTAAGGCAGTTGATGAGGCAAAATTGCCGTCAGTTAGATGGGTTGAAGTGTGTTTATTTTAAAGCAAGAAGTATCAGGAAGTGCGATGAACATAGAGCATGGGTTAGTACATGGAACTACGAGGTTGTGGCCATTACAAAGAATTGGCTATTACAAGGGCAGGAAGGGCTGATGGGTGTTCTGGGATTTTAGATGTTCAAGAACGGCAAGATGGGAGGTAAAAGAGGTGGGGGAGAGGCATTGATTATCAGGGATAATATCACAGCCTCAGAAATAGAGAATGCCTTGAATAAATCATCGTTTGATCCCGTGTGGATGGAAGTCTGAAAGAGGAAGGGAACAATCACCCTATTAGACAACAGAGACCCTGAGGAATAGATTGAGAGGCAGATTTCAGAAAGATGCAAAAATAACAGTGGCTTCAAATTCCCTAATTTTGATTAGCACCTCCTTAGTCTAAAATATTTAGATGAGGTGGAATTTTTTAGGTGTGTCCTGGAAGGATTGCTAACACAATCTGTAGACTGGCTGTCTAGAGGAGAAGCCCTACCGGATGTGGAACCAGGGAACGAAGCTGGTCCGATGTCAGATCTCTTTGTGGGTGAACTTTTTTGAGACAGTGACCACAACTCCATGACCTCCTTGTGGGACAGGAGCAGACGATATGGGAAAACACTTAATTGAGGAAGGGGAAATTATGATGCAATTAGGCAGGCACTTGGGAGTGTAAATTATGTGCCACACATACGTGAGGAACAGGATGATGACTAGAGTGAGGGTAGGACTAATCAGAGATAGAAAGAGGAAGCTTGGGCCTGGAGTTAGTGGAGATAGAAAATGTCTTAATGAATACTTTACCTCAGTATTCAGCAGTGACAGGGACTTGATGTTTGTGAGGACAGCAGAAAACAGGCTGATGTGCTGAAGCATACTGACATTAAAAGAGAGAATGTGCTGGAACTTTACATTAGGATACGTAGGTTCCTGGCACCTTTGGTGATGATCTTTGCATTCTCAATGGCCAGAGGACTGGATGGTTACAAATATTATTCCTTTGTTCAAAAAAGGTAAAAAGGATAACCCTGGATAATGTAGAACAGTGATTCTTACTTCAGTAGTGAGAAAATTATTGGAGAGAATTCTTAGAGACGGGACTTATGAGCATTTGGAGAATCATAGTTCAACTAGGGAATCATCAGCATGGCTTTGTGAGGAGCATATCATGCCTCTTGAACCTGATTGAATTCTCTGAGGATGTGACAATGCACATTGATGAAGGAGAACAGTAAATGTGGTGTATATAGATTTTAGGAAGGTGTTTGATAAAATTCCCCATGGTGAGCTCATTCAGAAAGTCGGGAAGCATGGGATCCAAGGAAACTTGGCTGTGTAGATTCAGAATTGGCTTGCCTGTAAAAGGCAGAGGGTGGTAGTAGATGGGGCATGCCCTGCCTGGAGATCTGCGACCAGTGCGTTGCAGGAACCCTGCTCTTTGTGATTCTTATAAGTAACTTGAATGAGGAAGGGAAAGGCTGGCTTAGTAAGCTTGCAGGTGGCATGAAGGTTAGTGGTACTATGGGTAGTGTACATGTTTGTCGT
This sequence comes from Mobula birostris, assembly GCF_030028105.1. Taxonomy (NCBI): domain Eukaryota; kingdom Metazoa; phylum Chordata; class Chondrichthyes; order Myliobatiformes; family Myliobatidae; genus Mobula; species Mobula birostris. The sequence continues at coordinate 78,767,272 of NC_092381.1, forward strand.
AGGCTACAATGGGACTTTATTAGAATACAACGCAGGGCTGGGAACTAACAGATAGAGTTCAATGCAGAAAAGTGTGAAGGTCTTTGTAAGGTCGAACTTGAAGGCAGAATTCAGAGTTAATGTCAAAATTCTTAACATTGTGAAGGAACAGAGTGACCTTGGGAACCATGTCCATAGATCTCTCAAAGTTGCAGTGCAAGTGGACAGGGTTGTTAAGAAGGGATATGGTGTGTTGGTCTTCACTAGTTGGGGTTTGAGTTCAAAAGCCATGAGGTAATGTTGCAGGACTATAGACCCTGGTTAGACTGCACTATGAAAATTGTGATCATTTCTGATCATTTCATTATAGGGATGTTGTGGAAACTTTGAAGAGGGTGCAGGATGCTGCCTAGATTAGGGAGAATGTCTTTTGAGGACAGATTGATCAAACTAGTGCTTTTCTCTTTGGAGCAAAGGAGGGTGAGAGATGGCTTGATAAAGAAAAGTTGTACAAGATGACAAGAAGCATAAATTGAGTGGACAGCCGAAAGCTTTTTCCCAGAGTGGAAATGGCTAATATAAGGGTGCTTTTACAAGTTGCAGCCAACCGTACCAGCTTTGGGGGTTTAGACGCTCTAACTCTCCAGAATATGGCTAGCTGGCATAGCCCCTTTTAAAGATTCAGAACCGTCCCGCTAATTGTCACTCATGCCTTGGGCACCAAAAATTGTGTATTCAAAGAGCATCTGAACAGAGCCTCAGTGCTGAGTTGTAAGCCTTACTAGTGATATTGTCTAGTCTTTGTTTTGTGCTCAGTTCTCGATCCAGTTTGATACCGTGTCTCGATCCTAGCCTCAGATAATCCAGCATTTGGGTCCAAACCATCCTCGTCAACAACTCTCGGCACGGTACGATTGAGTCAGTATGGAACCAGTGGAGTATCAGAGTCTTTCTTCCACTATGACCAGCCACAGCAAAAATATTCCCAGACAGAGCCTGGAGATACGCGAACTCCAGGTAGCTATTGGTCAGCTTTTGCAAGGAGGAAGACAAAGCTGCTTGGGAGAGCCAGTCGGTCCCACTACGGTACCAGTATATCTTCCAACCCTGGAGAGATTGGACAGTGACCCGGGCTCATCCTCATTCAATGCTCATTAGTGTTCAAACTTCAGCTGTCCCAGTTCCCTTCGGAGCACGGAAAGGTGGTCTTCATTATCTCTCTTCTGACTGGAAGAGCCCTGGCCTGGGCCACCATGCATTGGGAACAAATGTCAGAGGTTTACTCGGATTCGGAGGAAGTCATGGCTGCCATGAGGAAGGTGTTCCATCATCCTGCTGGAGCCAACTGAGGCTTGGACTGCCAGATGAAGATTCAATAGGGCGGATAGTCAGCAGCCAGCTTTGTTATTGAATTTCAGATGCCCCAGGAGAATGGCTGGAACAGGGAGGTCTTGACCACTCTATACTGCCATGGACTCAAGACAAACTGAAGAATGCCCCCAACCTCGGGAAGCCAAAAGAGGACAGAGGTTCTGGTCGACCAATTTATTCATCTCTATGATCGACTGGCGGAGCATAAGTGGGACTATATCAAGAGGTTGAAGAGAACTAGGCCGAGCCCAGCCTCAATGCATCCTAGTTCCAATCCCTGATCTCGGACAATGACCGGCCCGTATCCTGCTCAGAATTCCATCTAGCCCATGAAAATCGGCCGCATAAGAATCTGCACTGATGAGAGATTCCGATGTTGGAGTCGAGGTTGCTGCTTTTACTGTGGGGAAGCAGGTCACCTGCAGGCTGAATGTCCGAAGTTGCAGCCATCGGGAAGACTGCTAAGACCATCCAGTGTTGGGGGACTGTGACAGTAGCAGTCACTACGCCTAACCTCTTGGATTTTGGTGTCATGCTGAGGGCCGAGATATCCTGGGATATGAACCAACGAGAGGTGAATGCTTTTTTGAACTCTAGGGCAGCTAGAAATTTCCTGGACTTGGGGACCGCCTGTTAGCTCAACACACCGCTGCAGAAGGTGAACCAGTCCGTGCCCACAACTGTCCTGGATGGACATCCGCTTGGTTCCAGGCAGAACCGGCAGCAGACACACATCTTGCGGATGAGGATTATGCAGAGGACATTAGTCTCTATATCATTGAGTCTCCTCACATACCCTGATTGTCGGGCATCCTTGGGTGTCCTAGCATAACCCTTCCATAAACTAGAAGGAAGGGAGGATCATTGCATGGTCCACTCGCTGCAAGAAGTATGTTTTTGGCTTGGTGCTTCGACCCCTAGATGCTTCCAAGACTATTGGCCGACGAGGGGGCAGACTTCTGTTCAGGGTAACTTGGAACCTTCAAGAAACCCAGTCCTACCTTCAAGGGGAGACAAGCCAGCTCCAGCCAACAGGCCCATGCACATCCCGACCCTAGGCAGTCAGGGGTGCGCTGGAACTGGAGAGAGAGGATCTCTAGTTCAGGAGCAAACCAAGGAAGTATCCAAGCAGTTGAAGCCAAAGAGCTCCAGTTACCAGGTCCCATCTAAGGGGAAGGCTTCAAAACAGAGACCCTTGAAACCTAGTCCCAGGAGCACAGGGACCATTTGTCGAGCCTTACTGCCAATGTATGAGGATACGGACGAGAACTTGAACTGTGATTTACCCTCTGTTTCAACTGAAGTCTCTAATGAACCCTTGGAGAAGACCCTTGGGTCTGCCAAATCACCCTTGCTACCTAAGGAGCCTCAGGAGTTGTCGTTAGAGGAAGGTTTTGGGATAATTGCAGCTCCCAAGCCTGTAGAAATACCTTCCATTTACAAGGATTTGGAAGAGGTCTTTAGCAAGAGAAAGGTCTCGATTCTTCCACTACACCACCCCTATGACTGTGCAAAATATCTACTACCTGGTACTTGTCCTCCGCGAGGTCGAATATACACGCCTTCAGGTACAGAGAGAAGAGCTATGGAGGAGTGTATAAAGGAGGCTCTTGCCCTGGGATTCATTCAGCTCTCCACCTCTCAAACTGGTGCTGTTTTCTTCTTCATACAGAAAAAAGATGGGGTCCTGTGGCCATGCATTGATTATAGAGAGTTGAATCGCATAACGGTCAAGAATCATTATTGTCTTCCACTCATGAACCCTTCCTTCGAGATTCCCCAAGGGGCAAGAGTATTGTCAAAGCTAGAGTTGCAGCGTGCGTACAATCTGGTTTGCATTAAGGAGAGTGACGAGTGGAAGACAGTTTTCAAGACACGGACAGGGCACTATGAATACCTGGTCATGCCCTTTGGCCTTGTGAACACGGCAGCAGTTTTCTGGGCCTTTATAAATGACATGCTCTCCATAAATAAGCCTGTGTCTACTTGGATGACTGCACATCACTCACATCAGAGATACTCTAGAAAGGCTTTTTGTTCATGGACGTTATGTCAAGCTGGAGAAGTCCGAATTTCACATAACCACCATCTTATTTTTGGCTTTTGTCATCCCTAATGGCAATCTCAAGATGGACCCTAGTCAGACTCCAGTAGTCAGAGATTGGGCATAACCAATCAGTGTGAAACAAGTCTGACGATTTCTTCAGCTTGCCAACTCTTATTGAAAGTTCATCAGAAACTTTATCTCAGTGGCAGCTTCACTGACAGCACTAACCAAGAGATCCATGGTCCCTTCTGTTTGGACTACCAATGTGGAGGTTGCTTTCACAGTGCTCAAACAGCAGTTCACAACAGCTCCCATTTTGGTTGCACCTAACCCGGACCTTCCCTTCATTGTGGAGGTCGATACCTCAGACGCCAGAGTGGTGCAGTGTTGTATCTAATGACACCTCAGACAATAAACAGCATCTGTATGCATTCTTGTCTGGGCAGCTATCCACAGCAGAGGTGAACTACGACATTAGAATAAGGCAGCTGCTCGCAGTCAATTTGGGTCTGGAGAAATGGCATCGCTGGCTTGAGGGAGCCATCGTATGGACAGACCACAAGAACCTGGCTTATATTTAGGAGAAAAAGAGACAGGCAGGCCAGGCGGTTTTAACATAGAACATAGAACATAGAATAATACAGCACAGTACAGGACCTTCAGCCCACAATGTTGTGCTGACCCTCAAACCCTGCCTCCCATATAAGCCCTCACCTTAAATTCCTCCATATTCCTGTCTAGTAGTCTCTTAAACTTCACTAGTGTATCTGCCTCCACCACTGACTCAGGCAGTGCATTCCACGCACCAACCACTCTCTGAGTAAAAAACCTTCCTCTAATATCCCCCTTGAACTTCCCACCCCTTACCTTAAAGCCATGTCTTCTTGTATCAAGCAGTGGTGCCCTGGGGAAGAGTGCTGGCTATCCACTCTATCTATTCCTCTTATTATCTTGTACACCTCTATCATGTCTCCTCTCATCCTCCTTCTCTCCAAAGAGTAAAGCCCTAGCTCCCTTAATCTCTGATCATAGACTTTAGCTGTTTTAATTTCATTCTGACCTATCGACCAGGATCTAAAAACCCCAAACTAGATGCTTTGTCCCATCAGTTCAATGAACCCGAATGAGAGAAGCAGCTTACTAATGTTTTGCCCCAAACCAAGGTAATAGCACCAGCTTGTTGGGGAATTGACAGACTTGTTCATGAGGCCCAGGCACAAAGGGAGATTCCTCAGAATTACGCTCTGGGTCGGCTGTTAATTCCGAGTCCCATCCAGGCTTAGGTTCTTCAATGGGCATTGAGAATGACAGCTTAACCAGGGATTGCTAGGACCCTTGGGTACATTAAGAGAAGATACTGGTGGCCTGGAATGGTGAGGGAGATCCATCAATATGTGCAGGCATGCAAGGTGTGCACCTGAAACAAGGAGCCCGCACCCAACCTCAAGAATTCCTTCACCCTCTGCCTTTCCCCACAGACCATGGGCTCAGTCTCCATGGACTTTGTCACAGGTCTTCCTCCTTCCAAGGAAAAGACCATTACCATGGTAATTGTGTATTTTTTTTTAAGGCCCATAAATTCATCGCCTTCGACAGATTACCATCCAAAACCAGATCTTCAGGATCCACGGTTTTCCAGTGGACATTACGTGGGATTGTGGTCCGCAATTCACATCGTGTTTTTGGAGGGTGTTTTGTAAGCTGATTGGGGCAACAGCAAGTCTTTCCTCTGGGTTTCACCCACAGTCTAACGCCCAGGTGGAGCAGCAGAACCAAGATTTGGAATGAACCCTAAGGTGCCTGGCCTCTGAAAGACTGAGCAAGTGGTGCCACCATTTGATGTGGGCAGAGGTTATCCACAACACTACATTCAGTGCATGGGATGTCCCCTTTCAAATGCCAGTTTGGGTATTCTACGCCCCTCTTCCCTGAGCAAGAGGCTGAGGTTGGGGTCCCTGCAGATGAAGATCAAGTCTAACACTGCTAGGAGAAATGGTCTAGGGCAAAGGAGATTTTGTTAGCTTCAACCCAGAAGGCTGAATTAAAGTCTAACCACAAGAGAAGACAGGGACCAGTTTTGCAGCCTGGTTAACAGGTCTGGCTGTTGACTCAGGATTTGCCTCTCCACGTGGAGTCAGGAAATTGGCGCTGGTTTATTGGACTCTTCAGGATTCTCAGGAAAGTAAACCCAATGGCTTACACCTTGCAGCTCTCCAAGGCCTTTGAGATCAATCCCACTTTCCACATTACCGATTTAAAACCTGTCTGCATCAGTCCCTTAGCCCCACCAACACCACCCAGGCTTACCGATGGAGAACACGTCTTCACTGTGAGAAGAATTTTGGATTCATGAACTGATTGAGGTGTTCGGCAGTTCCTTGTTGACTGGGAAGGACTTGGACCTGAGGAACAGTGCTGAGTTCCTGAAAGGAACATCTTGGATCCGGTTCTCATTCATGACTACAATCTTCTCTCTCTGAGCAGCCAGGGCCATCAAGAGTCAGCCATAGGGGAAGGGGTCTTATACCAACACACACCTAACTACCCCAGCTTCTGGGGTTTAGATGCTCTAACTCTCCAGAATATGGGTTTTGGCCTGAAACATCGACTGTACTTTTTTACGTAGATGCTGCCTGGCCTGCTGAGTTCCTCCAGCATTTTGTGTGTGTGTTTCTAGGATACCCCAGCTTTTGGGTCCAAACCATTTTTGTCACAGGTGCATAATTTTAAAATGATTGGAGGAAAGTATAGAGGGGATGTCAGCAGTAAGGTTTTTACATATAAAGTGGTGGGTTCATGGAACATGCTGCCAGGGGTGGTGACAGAGGTAGAAAATTTTAGATGGACATATGGATGATAGAAAAGTGGAAGGCTATGTGGGAAGAAGGGTTAAATTCATCTTAGAGTAGGTTCCTTTGGCAGTTTGATGTTGTTTGCAACTTTACTCTAGCAATCTCTGCAACGATACTACACTTGCCCTTCCCTTGGACTACATCAGTGACGTGAAGAGGGGGAACCCGCTGCATAGGCAACAGCCGGTTATTCAAATCTTCCCACCCAGGCTTGTGCCCCGGAGAGGACACAGTCCCTGGGATCAACGGCTGCCTATGACTAGAGTAGGTTAAAGATCGCGTAACAGAATGGGCTGAAGGGCCTGTGCTGTGTTTTAATGTTCAAAGGGATAATGTCCGACAGGCAGAGATATGGAAAATAAGAAAGAGATTAATAAGCAGGACCTCAAAGTAGCAATATCCAAGTTACTACCAGAGTCTTGTGTTCGTGAGTACAGAAATAGGATGCTAAAGAAGATGAGTGTGTGGCTGGAGAATGTGTAGAAGAGAAGGCATTAGATTCCAGAGGAGCTAGAATCAGCTCTTGGGCAACATAAAAATATAAGAAATAGGAGCAGGAGTGGGCTATCTGGCCCGTCAAGCCTGCACCGCCATTCAATAAGATCATGGCTGATCATCTCCACCTACCTGCCTTTTCCCCATAACCCTCAGTTCCCCTATTATGCAAAAATCTATCCAACCTTGTTTTAAATATATTAACTGAGATAGCCTCCACTGCTTCATTGCGCAGAGAATTCCACAAATTCATTACTCTTTGGGAAAAGCAGTTCCTCCTCATCTCCATCCTAAATTTACTTCCACAAATCTTGAGGCTATGTCCCCTAGTTCTACTGTAGTCTCACCTACCAGTGGATACAACTTTCCTGCCTCTATCTTATCTATCCCTTTCATAACTTTATACGTTTATACGTCTCCTCTCATCCTTCTGAATTCCAGTGGCTGAAGTCCCAAGCGATTCAATCTCTCCTCATAGTCTAACCCCCTCATCTCTGGAATCAATCTGGTGAACATCCTCTGCACTTCCTCCAAAGCCAGTATATCCCTCCTCAAGTCAGGAGACGAGAACTGCATGCAATACTCCAGATGTGGTCTCACCAGTACCCTGTACAGTTGCAGATTCACCTTCCTGTTCTTAAACTCAATCCCTATAGCAACAGAGACTGTTGCAAGCCAGGTGGTTACATCACAATTGGAATGGGACAAATCTGGTCTGAGGCAGTTTTGATAGTGTTGTTCGGTAGGACTTCTGGATCGGTGAGGAGCTGGGAAACTGTAATTGGAATGGGAACCTAAGACTGAAATCAGAAAGGAGAAAGGCTATGATGCAGATAGAATAAAGAGGTTCAGGTGAAGAGATGTTTAGCAAGAGAAACAGAAAGCAAAAATGTAGAGGGCAACAACCAGGGAAACAATAATCAGTGAAGAAGAGTCTACAGGTATGAGACTTCACCAGCAAATAGAGTGAGATAAATGAAAAATGATGAGACAATACTCTTTATCTGACTGCACACATATTGTATAACAAAATAGCTGAGTTAACAACACAAATGAATATAAATGGGTATGATCTTATAAACACTACAGAGATATGATTGCAAGATGACCAAGGCTGGGAACTGAATACAGAATGTTTCAATACAAAGGGATTTGGGGGTTCTCATACATAAAATACAGAGTCAGCATGCAATGACAGCAAGTAATTAGAAAAACAAATAGGATGTTGGGATCTTGACTGCAACGAATATAGAATAGGGAAGATTTGAAGCTACATTACAGGATGCTGGTGTTTTATTGTCCACATTTAAGGAAGGGTATACTTTCATTAGAAGCAATGAAGCTGTGTACATACATCTACTGATGCTTCTGGACACATTTTCAGTGATGTTCCTGGAATCATCGGGTGTTTCCGGTCTTTCAACATCATACAACCTCCTCCAGGTGACCCAGCCGGGGCTGATCAGACCCCAGCTTGTGTCCAGATGGCTAGCTACTTATCACTCCATGGCTCCCCTCTTTTGAGCCACTGGAACTATATTCTGGGCTAAAGAGACATAGAGTTGATGAGGGTCTATATTCTTTAGAGTTCAGAAGGTGAGAGATGAGATGATCTCTCTGAAACTTGAGATCGGTTGACAGAGTGAATACCCAGAGACAATGCAGAATTAAGTGGCATTGTTTCCAGTGGTGTGGTTGACCAGAGCCAGAGGTCAGAGGTTCACAAAAAGGGATGGTCTATTTAAGGGTGAGATGGGGAAGATTTCTCCTTTTTGGAATTCTCTGCCCTACAGACTGGTGGAGGGAAGTATAATCACTGATTTATATTCATGGTGGAGACTGATGAACACTTGAACAGCAAGAGAATCAAGCATTATGGGGAGAGGGTGGGAAATCTGTTGCTGAGACCAAGAATAGATCGGCTGCAATCCTTTTGAATGGTGGAACACAGCTGAGCAGTTGAGTGGGCAATTCCTTCTCCTGTTTCTTAAATTCTTATGCTAATCAGGAATTGCAATCAAGTACCTGTTTCCAGAAACTATCAAGTTTTGCCTCCATACTACTCATGCAAATTTAACAATAGAAGGTTAAAAGATTCTAATAGTTCCCATTAGAAAAGTTACTGTTTCATTTTATTCTCTATCTTTCAAATATATGGAGAACTTCAACACTGACTTTGAGACAGAGGAAATTAAATTCTGCAATTAGATTGGTTAAGGAACTCCTAAACTGGTATTTTGGCATGTAATCCCAAGTGGAATACAACCTGATTCCCTTCAGCATCCTACCCCCGATCCAACAGAGACTGGTGACAAATAAAATGTCTCTGACACAATGGCTTTTTCAACCTATTTAGAATAGGCAGTAAGTTAATAAAAATGTTGCTCAGTAGCAACAGAGATTTGAGCTTAGAAAAGCTGTAAGATCAAACTCTAACCTTATGCACCGTTCCGCCTCATCTCTCCTCATTAGGCAGATTTCTGGATCTTAAGATCAGGCTTGTAGATGCAGCTCTGCATGGTAATAGAGCAGTTCACTTAGGAACAGCCACAGCTGCCAAAGCTATTGGCGACCTGCACAAGTGCACTTACTGTCAAACAGTCAAATAACAGCTTTGATGTGACTCACGTCCATACAGCCAAGAAAATTTCCTTCATGTTGCCTTAACGAGGAACCGAGGTAATAATGACAGGCAAGAGGGAGAAAATAATTGACATGTTTACAGAGGAATGGTTTTTGCTGAAATAAAGTGGGAATTGAGATTTCCAAGCAAGTTGCTTAGGAGGAATATTTTCCTGGAATCATGCAGCAGGGAGTAAAGGGTGGATGGAAAACAAATCTGGAAAGTTTAACCTGAAGTAAAGATATTGGCAACAAGCTCTTTGCTGCTACTAAGAAAATGATGCAGAAAATCAAGTCCAAAAAGATTAGACTTCTTTTTCTTTAGGCAGATTTGAACCCCTCATCCTCAGAAAATAGTTCTACCAGTGCATGGATTTAAAATATTTTAATTTCTTATCTTAGTATCCAGCTAAGGTATCAATTTGCCTCAGATTAATATGAAGGTTTGATTGTGAGTATGTGCTCCAGTGAAAACATGTTTCATTATCCTGGGAGCAGGATCACTATGTGATCACTAAAAAAAAAATCATTGCTAGCCTGTCAAAGAAATAATATTAAATACACCTACACTTCTGAGTGTTATACTTTGTAGTGTTAATAGAACTAAAATTATTAATATTGCTAAAAGATTATTGTTTTATAAATGGCTTCTAGACAATTGGTACACTTGCATAATCAATACTTAGATTCCTAATTTTCTGGCCATATGGTTGGTAAATTATTCAACTGGCCAGACACAAAAAAAAAAGACAATTTATGCCCGACATTTAAATGAATGTTTTTGGTGAATGTCCTAGAGGAGCTCTCTCTGAATTTCTGTTGCATAATTAAAACCAGTGAAGCTTGTATATTGGATATGTGGCAGAAACATGAGAATTATTGAATAATTCAGTCCATATTAAGATTAAGGGTTTCAAGGAGATATGTTCACACAGTTCCGTAAATACAGATAAAACTGAAGGAAAAATATGCCACAACATCTAATTAATGATGCAATATCTTGAAAGTGAATTGCACCTGTTTAGGCACGGTTCAAAAGTCAGTTTAGGCACACCAGAAAATACTTTGTTCATGCATGGGTTGGTGGGAAATGAAGCAGCATGGTCTGTCTTTGTGGATCAAACAAAGGAAATCTGATGGATTTAGGTTTTGAGGGCTTGGAGGGAGAGTAGGGGTGGGAAGTGCAATAAAAGTCCAGACTATGGCATTAGGGTAATGGAGTGGAAGGTAAATTGGGTCAAATGGGTGGATGGGCTGATCAGTGAGACAGTAGGAAAGGGGAAACCGGCAGCCGCTGGGGCATGGGTTGGTATTGAAAGGGTTGGTCTCACTTGTGATGATGGGGTCCTTGGAATTGGGAAGATTGGTAGCTAGTGGTACGTTAGGGTGATCTTAGGGAATAAGGGGGGAAGGGAAGCTTGGTGAGAAGGATACAGTTTACCATTAGATGGAGTGGAGACTTGAAAGAGAACCAAACAAGGCATCTAGGAGTGTATTCATCAGAACTGAATCTTGTTTTAAAAGGAATCAATTGCTAAATCAGGGTGCAGCGATATGGCACAGAAATGCCTTCGTTGAGCATATTGGGGGATAGATAGTCAAAGTTCCTACATGATAAAGGAACTTCATGGTAAAAATAAAGGGCAACTGTTTCCTGTAGTGTAGGAAGCAAGTACAATAACATATAAGGTCATATAAACTATTTCAGGTACCCTATATTGTCATTGAGAATGTAACTTAGAGAATTCACACCACACTTTTTAAGTCAGTCTCCAGAGGAGTTCCACTTTGTACCATTACAAACTAGAAGCACATAGAAACTATTATATCTGTTCTAAATAAAGGACATGATTGTGTATTTCATAAGATATTCTATTCCATACCTGTTATTGTGGTTGGTAAGTGTACTGGGACAACTGTTTTGCCTTCCTCCATACAGATCTGGACAGAAATTATCCTAAGGCGATACTGCTACACTGATTTAAGCTGCTGGAAATTGTGGGTAACTTGTCCTTGCTGCAGGCTAGCTTATGTTCAGGGTTTGAACTTAAAATTCAGGACAGAAGCTGAGCTATTCCAGTTGGTCTGAGTGAGCTATAGCAACAGAAACTGTTGTTGGTCTCAGTTCTTTCTGGCTGCTGTCCAAAGACAATATCCAGAAAGCCTTCAGATGCGAAAGCCCAAATAGAGACAGCAAAAAAATGTTCCACTGTCTTTTTTTTTTGCATACCCTTCTTTGGTAATTATCTCTCTCAAATCTTCTGTGGTGATAAAATCTGCCTTAAGATCACTATTCATTCATTTCAAATGGGAAATAAGACACAAGGCTAAAGAATACCTTTTGCTCTCTCTCGTCTGTGGTTGCTCCCTCCATCGTGGGTCTACAGAGATCCCAGGCTAGAATAAAGGGCCAAAAACCTTCTGTTTCTCTGGAAAGAAATATCAGCCACAATTTTTTATTACAGTAAGTATTTTCACTGTAATCTGATTCATGTGTTCCTGATAGACCCATTTCATTAAAAGGTAGGGTCTCCTACAATTTAAAGTGGTCCACAGGGCCCATATGACCAAGGATAAGTTGTCTCATTTTTAATTAGATATATCTCTGTATTGTGATAAATGTTATAATGGAGAAGCTTCACTCATTCATATGTTTTGGACATGTCCGAGTCTTAGAAAATATTGGAAAGACGTATTTCAAACTTTCTCGATACTTTTTAAAGTAAATTTCAAGCCTGATCCTTTAACCACTTTATTTGGTATTGTTGGGGGAAAGGATATTATTCTGGAGCCATCTGATTTGCACATCTTGGCTTTTATTTCTCTTATGGCCAGAAGGATGCTCTTGCTTAAATGGAAAGATGCAGCCCCTCCTATTCACCCCCAATGGTTACGTGATGTGATGTCATGTTTAAATTTAGAGAAGATTCGATGTTCAATCTCTGAATCTAGCCAAGACTTTCAAACATTGTGGGGACCTTTTTTGAATTATTTTCAAAACCTTTGATTTGCTGTTAAAGCACAGATGATGACTCATAATTTTTTTTCCCTTTTTTTCTTTTCTAATCAGCTTCGGTCTTGGTAGTGGGTTAGATCTTTTAATATAATAAAATTACTATATTTCAATGTTACAAATTAATTAACCTGTATGAATATCAGGTAAGGAGTCTTTATATGCGATTTAGTTTAATGTATTGATATATATTTTTCTCTTGTACTCTGTATTCTTATATGTAAAATTAATAATTAAAATATTGGAGGGAAAGAAAAGGTAGGGAGATAATTTCATCCTTTCACCCACTAGATGTGCACACAGTGTTACACTGGTGATAAGAACCCTGTAGGTTTTAATTTGTTAGTCAGCTTATCAAAGACATTCACTTTGTGAACTGAGCTACTGCTCAGACATTTCAGCTTGAAGTACGGGGGTGGGCTGACAACTCAATCTATGTTACTGCTACCACATTACTTGCTAGCCAAAGAAAACAGAACTCCATTTGTGGGAACTGAGTTGTTCAGTGAGTAACATGGAAAGCTTTCTTTATTCCAGTTACTGATCTCCTGCTGTTGATAGAAAGATACACTTTGCATCTGAACATAGTCTCAAACCGCTCTTCAAAGTTCAGTCTGAGCAAATTCAAACTCAACATGTAGCAGACATCTTTTGTTAGTGCACTGCATCATCATAGTGTGCAAGAAAACTGATTAACATACAATTTAATATTCCAGTGGGTGATGTTGACAAGTCTATGGCTCATTTTAGCATCTGTCCTGAGTTAAATTTTGACCAGTATAGTAACTGTATTTCCAAAAGTGAAGTTGATAGGAAATTCTCAGCTACTGTTTGAGCACTGAGAAAAGAACAGGGATGTGAATCCAATTTAGCACATATGTAAGTCGAAATGGATGGTGGAGACCCCAACGTTGTAACCTGTTGTCTTTGATGCAGAAATCTTGAGAAGGATTGCAGATTAAGTCTAAAAAAAAAGGGGAAGTCATAGCTAATGTAAAAGCAAAAGAGAGGGCATACAACAAAACAACAATCAGTGGGAAGTCGGAGCTGGACAACAATCAGTGGGAAAACAGAGGATTGGAAAGCTTTTAAACCCCTTCAGAGAGCAACTAAAAGAATCATTAGGAGGGAAAAGATGATATATGAAAGCATGCTAGCAAACAATATCAAAGTGGATGGTAAAAGCTTTCTCAAGTATGTAAAAAAATAAAAGGGAGATGAGAGTGGATATAGGACCACAAGAAAATGAGGCCGGAAAAATAATAACAGGGGCTATAGAGATGGCAGATGAACTAAATGAGTATTTTGCATCAGCCGTCACTGTGGAAGACACTAGTAGTGTGCCAGATGTTGAAGGGCGCGAGGGAGGAGAAGTGAGTGCACTTACTATTAAAAGGAAGAAGGTGCTCAAAAGCTGAAAGATCTAAGGGTACATAAGGCACCCTAGGGTTCTGAAAGAAGTAGCTGTAGAGATTGTGGAGGTATTACTAATGATCTACCAAAAATCATTGGACTTTGGCATGGTGCTAGAGGACTGGAAAATTGAAAACGTTATTCCACTCTTTAAGAAAGGCAGAAGGCATCAAAAAAAAAATTATAGACCAGTTAGCCTAATCTCAGTGATTGGGAAGATGTTGGAGTCAACTGTGAAGGGTGAGGTTATGGAGTACTTGGTGACACAGGACAAAATAGGACAAAATTAGCATGGTTTCCTCCGGGGAAAATCTTGCTGGATGAACCTATTGGAATTCTTTGAGGAGATTACACATAGGATAGATGAAGGGATGCAGTGGATGTTGTATATTTGGACTTTCAGAAGGCCTTTGACGAGGTGTCACACATGAGGCTGCTTACCAAGTTAAGAATCCATGGATTACAGGAAAGATACTGAATGATTAGAGGCTGATTGGTAGGAGGCAGCGAGTGGGAATAAAAGGATCCTTTTCTGGTTGGCTGCCAGTGACTAGTGGTGCCACATGGGTCGGTGTTGGGACCGCTTCTTTTTATGCTGTACATCAATAATTTGGATGATGGAACAAATGGCTTTGTTGCCGAATTTGCAGATGATACAAAGATTGATGGAGGACAGGTAGTGTTGAGGAAACAGGTTGACTGCAGAAGGACTTATACAGCTTAGGAGAATGGGTAAGAGAGTGGCAAATGGCATACATTGGTCATGCACTTTGATAGTAAAAATAAATGTGCAGACTATTTTCTAAACAGGGAGAAAGCTCAAAAATCTGAGATGCAAATGGTCTTTGGAGTCCTTGTGCAAAACACCCTAAAGGTTAACTCGCAGGTTGAGTCAGTGGTGAGGAAGGCAAATGCAATGTTAGCATTCATTTCAATAGGTCCAGAATACAAGAGCAGTGATGTGATGCTGAGGCTTTTTAAGGCACTGGTGAGGCCTCACCTTGAGTATTGTGAACAGTTTTGGGTCCCTCATCTTAGAAAAGATGTGCTGGCATTGGAGGGGGTTCAGAGGAGGTTCACAAGAACGATTCCAAGAATGAAAGGGTTATCATACAAGGAAATACAAGGAATGTTTGATGGCTCTGGGCTGTACTCGTTGGAATTTAGAAGGATAAGGGGATTCTCACTGAAAACTTTCAAAAGTTGAAAGGCCTAGACAGCGTAGATGTTGAAAGGATGTTTCCCATGTTGGAGGAGTCTAGGACAAGAAGGCATAGCCTCAGGATAGAGGGGTGCCCATTTAAAACAGAGATGCGGAGAAATGTCTTTAGCCAGAGGGTGGTGAGTTTGTGGAATTTATTACCACAGGCAACTGTGGAGGCCTGGTCATTGGGTTCATTTAAGGCAGAGCTTGATTTATTCTTGATTGGACACAGCATCAAAGATTACAGGGAGAAGCCTGGGGAGTAAGGTCTGGTGGGGGGCGGGGGGCGGGAATGGATCAGCCATGACGGAATGGTGGAGCAGACTTGATGGGCCAAATGGCCTAATTCTGCTCCTCTGTCTTCTGGTCTTAAGGTCTTAAATTCCAGATATCCATTTCCTGACAAGGTAAAGTTATTCACTGCTGAATTTCCACTCCGTTAGACAGTCTGTCTATTTTATTTAGATCTGCGCCATTCATATCTAATGTAAACTTCCAATCTTATCCTTAACCATTAAATTATTTCCAATTGTTTTTTGAGTTCAGAAGTGTTTCAAATGCCATTAGGGGATTGTCCTGAGTGTCTGCAGATGATGCTCTACAAACTAGCATTAATACAACACACTAATGTCAGAAGTGCTTCAAAGCCCTCAAGGTACAAGCTTGCTTTAATACTCCTTTGAAAAATGGAAAGGCATCTGGTGATATAAAGACAATCCTTAAATTACAAGGGCTGGAACAGCTTCAAAACATCTGTTTTAATCTAACAACAGACTTCATAAGCAAGAAAAAGCAGAGTAATTGGTTTGTCAGGAAGGAATCATTTTAAAATGTAAAATGCACTCCCACTATGCTTTAAAAAGAGGAGATGCCTCTGAAAGTGTTGGTTTCCTCAAACCTTTGATCATAGAACATTGAAAATAGAACAGTACAACACATGAACAGGACTTTCAGCTCACAATGTTGTGCCAAACCAGCTAAAAAGTAAATTTAAAAAACCTCAAAACTAATCACTCCTCCCTACACAATGTCTTTTTCCTTCCATTTTCCTATCCCCCCATGTCCGCTTTGAATCTAACCCCTCTCACCTTCAATTCATGCCCTCTAGTATTGGATATTTCTACTCTGGGGAAAAAGATACTCCCTGTCTGCTCTATCTATGCCTCTCATAATCTTATAAACCTCTATCAGATCTTCCCTTAGCCGTCACCACTCCGGAGAAAACAACCCAAGCTTGGCCAGCCTTTCATTACAGTACATACTCTCTAAACCAGGCAGTGTCCTGGTAAACCTCGTCTGTGGCCTCTCCAAATCCTGAACATCATTCCTATAGTGGGGCGACCAGAACTAAGCAATACCCTAGTTGTGGCCTAACCACGTAGCCAAGTGGTTAAGGCATTAGACTAGCGACCTGAAGGTCGTGAGTTCGAGCCCCAGCCGAGGCAACGTATTGAGCAAGGCACTTAATCACACATTGCTCTGCGACGACACTGGTGCCAAGCTGTATGGGTCCTAATGCCCTTCCCTTGAACAACATTGGTGTCGTGGAGAGGGAAGACTTGCAGCATGGGCAACGGCTGGTATTCCATACAACCTTGCCCAGGCCTGCGCCCTGGAGAATGAAGACTTTCCAGGCGCAGATCCATGGTCTCGCAAGACTAACAGCCTAACCAGAGTTCTATAAAGTTCCAATGTAACATCCTGACTTTTGTACTGAATGCCTCAACTAATGAAAGCAAGCATTCTATAAGCTTTCATAACCACCCTATATCTCTTCCCTACGTATAGGATGGTTCACCACCCTATACCTATACCTTGTGTATAGGATGGTTAAACATCCTGTGTAGCCATTTTCAAGGAGCTATGAACTTGGACCCCAAGATCTCTCTGCTTAGCAACACTTTTAAAGATCTTGCCCTTAACAGTGTACTGTCAGAATCAGAATCAGAATCAGGTTTATTATCACCGGCATGTGACGTGAAATTTGTTAACTTAGCAGCAGCAGTTCAATGCAATACATAATCTAGCAGAGAGACAGAAAAAATAATAAAATAAAATAAAACATAATAATAAATAAACAAGTAACTCAATTATGTATATTGAATAGATTTTTTTTAATGTGCAAAAACAGAAATACTGTATATCAAAAAAAGTGAGGTAGTGCATTTGCCCTTGCATTTGCCCTGCCAAGGTGCAACACCTCACATTTATTTAGGTTGAACTCCATCAGCCATTTCTCTGCCCATATCTGCAACTGATCTATATGGTGCTTTATTCTTAGCCAGTCTTTTACATTATCCACAACTCCAATGATCATGGTATCATCTGCAAACTCACAAACCCACCCATCTACATTTTTATCCAGGTCATTTATATACATCACAAACAGCAGAGGTCCCTGTGCAGATCCCAGCAGAATTCCACTAATTACAGACCTCCAGCTCAAATAAGTCTCCTCAACGATTACCCTCTGTCTTCTACGTGCAAGCCAGTTCTGAATCCAAAAGCTAATTTGCCCATGGAATCCTAATCTTCTGGCTTAGCCTCCCATAAGGGACTTTGTCATTGTTAAATGAAGCAAAACTGGGAATAAGATTAAATCCAATTTCAATAAAATAAAATGTATCCACATTAGTAGAACTGGAGGTTTAACCGAATTTTGTACACCTAAGCTGTGTTGACAATTCCATCTGCATATTTACTCAAATGGCAAAGCATGACCTTTTTAGAGGGATGAGAAAAGTAGCATGTTAAATACAGTTCAAAGGAGATAGCATGGGCAAGCCGTTGTGCTCTCAGAAAACATCAATGCGAGCTGAATGGCCTGGATCTTTGCAGCAGAAATTCTAGGAAGCTCTTGATGAAAGACTCAGGACTCTCATTTGTTCTCACTGATGACCAGTAACACAGCTAGATGCTGAGAACATTAATCAAACCCAGGGTTAGATAATGCTCAGTTTTAACATACAAATCATGCAACAATCTAGTCATACAATTCATAGAACAGTCAAACAATATTTGTGGGTAAAAGTGATCCTTGGGAAATTGTGTTAGGCTCTTTGGTGCACAATTCATGTTGATGCATCCAAAATTTTTCTGGAGTCCAAGCCATTGCTTTAAAATTCTCTGCAGGCTGCTCAGTTGCCTTCCAAAGTCTACAGTGTACTAAAGCTTATTTTCTGATATACTCATCCAATGAGTGACTTCACTAACAGTCCTCCAAAGGCAGCATTTCTATATGAAGCATAATCTACTGCAATGCAAGCAGCTGCTGTACCAGGGTGACTTATATTCACAGAATAAAGGACATGACTTGCCTCGAACAAGAATATTTTCGAATAAATACTAATGTCTTCCAAATCTTTCACAACAGCAAATAAAATGAAATAATGATTAAAAAAAAATCAAGATTGATTGGGCTTGAACTCTCATAGCCCAGTGTCCTTCCTCTTTCCAGCATTATATATGGATCTTGATACTTGAGCAATATAACCTTGCGTCACTTCAGTCTTGCCTCCAAAAGCTGTTCTTTTCCCTACGAGTTTCCACAGATGTCCTTGATGATCTACAAAAAAAACAATTGCCTCAGATGGGTTGGTGTCAGACTGGTTTCCATGGCTCAGTTAAGGAGTGCTCTGGGGTGACAATCTGTAGGGTGCAGTGTGAACATACCACCTGCTAGATCAGAGTGGGAAGGGACCTCTGTGTTTATAATGGGTGGGTAGGATATCACCAACATCCTGAATGTGCACACAAGGCAGCATTTCAGGGTAGAAAATGGTGCCAAATTTTGTTGGTAGTCACAGTGATCTACCATTGGTTCAACCTTCAAACTTAGAGCAGATCTGACTAATAAATTGCCTGCTATCTGCTTCCTGTGGTCTTCACCTTCCTCATCTGAGTCATCTCCCTGTGCTCTCTGAGCAGACTCTGCTCATGATGTGTGTGAGTTCCAGTGGCAATGGGAACCTCCGCTCCTGTGGTTGAGAATGACTTGCCAAGTTACACAACTCAGCCCAGGGGCAGCATGATAGCGTAGTGGTTAGCACAGCACTTTACGGTACCAGCGGCCTGCTGTTGCCTGTAAGGAGTTTGTATATTCTCCCCGTGAGTTTCCTCCAGGTGCTCCGGTTTCCCCCCACAATCCAAAGCTATACTGGTTGGTAGGTTAATCGGTCATTGTAAATGGTCCCGTGATTGTTGTGAGGTACAGCTCGAAGGGCCTTTTCCACGCTGTACAGCAAGCAAGCAAGCAACAAATAAATAAATAAACAAACAAACAAACAAACAAATAAATAAATAAATGGCCTGCTCCCACATGGCACCTCACAGGTCATAAAGGGGAGCCTTCTGCTGATATCCTTCACCCTTCTGGCTGTGGAAGACAACTAGTTCCTCGCACACTAAGTGCATTTCGGGCCACCCCTGCGTAGCACTCCTGTTTCCATTAGGAGTAGGAATCTGCTCACGAAAAACATTGCTCCTCTCACGGGAGACATCCGGCTGATCACTGGTGACATGTTACTGTTCCTTCAGATTTTCAAGCTGGTCCCACATGACGGAGGGCAAACATTAACTTGGATCAGGGGAAACTGTGAAGGTGCTGAAAGACTTCATGCAACCTCAGTCTGTGCCTCCATTGCAGTTGTCACCTAAACCAGTAGGCTGATCTCCAGCACAGGTCATTCATCGCCTGCTGACTCTGAACCACCTCCAGTGAGAGCATGAAGATAGACTCATCCAGATTCCTTGTCCTCACCACATCAACCTGCATTCTTATAAGATTTTTTGGGACAGAATCCAAACTTTGGCCACATATGAGCTTTCTAGCAAATCCAAATGGGTGGACTTGAGATTGGATCTTGGGACTTTGTGTGTGCTTATGATTATGTGTATGTCAGTGTGACCATCAATATGAGAGCAGTAATCCCATTGGTATTGACTTCATATCTGGTCAGGTTCTGAAATTTTGAGCAGCAAAGAGGAATAATTTCACCACCTTCTGCTAGAGCTGACAGTGATCTAATGTCCCCTGCCTCACCTTAATGCACAAGAGGTTCCTCCAGGTATGAATCCCACTGACAAGCTCCTCTATGGGCTTCTTCCCCACCTCTCACTCCACACATCCTCCACCCGACTTCCCTCAGTCCTCTCCCATTGGCTACCTTTGGGTGTGTGTCTTTAAAGGTTGACATTCCATGAGTGGTGCACAGTAACTGCACTGAAAGTAGTGTGCTCCGCATCCCTGTCAACAAAGCTTTACTTCGTGAGACTGGGTGATAAAGCAGTTTCAGCTTCAAACGGAATTAAAATAATTAATGTGAAGGATTCATCCTTTGCGACGCTGAAGAAATACTAATTATCTTCACTTCCCACAGCAGCTGAATTTGCACTTTTCAGAACATGCAAGTTCAGAGAACCGAAGCAGGGCAATGAAATTGAAGATGAAGTATACGGCAAATATGTAATGCAGTCAAATCACATAATGAAAACGATACAGAAAGAAGTATAATGAGCCGCAAGAAAATTAATCACATATTGGGTCATCATTTTGCAAGATCCTAATATGTCAGGAGTGAGAAAATCTACAACAAAGTATATTGTTCATCTGATGAAAGTCACTTAAACTTCTGTCACCAAGCAACACTATGTCAGGCAATCCATTTCGAACTGAGTACGTGATGATGAACAATCTCAAATTTTGTAACAAGAAAGAAAACCTTCTTTGAAGTGATTAATAGCAGCAATGTTATTTGCTAACTTTGAGTTTTGAATTGCTTTAATTAAACAAAGAAGCAGAACTGAGAAGAGCAGTTCCTGAATTAAAAATAAATTTTTAAAAAGTCCTTAAAAAGGTGAAAATTTTTACTTGGTAACAATAAAAGATGGACAAAGTTGCCTAAAATATTCAACCAAGCTGATTATTTTTATCAAAATGGTGCTTATTTTCTTCCTTGTTTTGCATTCACTATCTTATAATTCCTTCTGAAATTAGAAGAAAAGGTTTACAGGCAGAGGGGATTATGAATAAACTCTTCTCGGGCTACCAACTGGGTACAGGTATCAATTATAACCAATGTTTCAATCACAATCTCTGTCGCTTTCTTCAGGAATGATGCCTGGGTATGTCTAGTTCAGTGGTAATTATACCCCTATACTCCATCCCTCCTGATTTGTTAGTCATCATCCAATCAGGTTTCTGCTCTCCCACCTTGTTTACAATCTAATTCAGTTCTTATTTAGAGTGAGACCTTCGTCTTTGTTAAAATTCTTTCCCTCTGGTTTTACTTCAATTGCTTCCTTTACTAGGCAGTCCCAAAAGCCATTGGCATGGCACAGTAAATTTGTGCTGTCAAAGTCAATCTTATGGCCATTACGAATGTAGTGTTCTGCTGCCGCTGATTTCTCTGGGTAACACAAAAGGATACACCTCCTGTGCTCCTTGTGATGTGTTTCTGCTCTGTGTCCTGTCTGGCTGATATACGCTGTCCACATTAACGGGAATCCTGTAGATGCCAGTCGACCTGCCTAACCTGTGATTTGAGCTTCCTTACAGGTTTGTGAATGGTATTAAACCGGCTTTTCTTCAGGATCCTGGTGATCCTTCTAGAAACCATGTAAATATAGGGAAGACAGGTGATAGCAATGGGTTCCTCCTTGTTCTTTGGTTTTCTGGTTTTCCTGTTGGCCCTTTTAAGGGCCCAACTGATTTCCTTCACCTTGTAGTCCCTGGGGAGACTCTCCAGATCTGAAATAGTATTTGCACGGTTAATCAAAGCGCTTTGGGAGGTATGATAATGGCTGTTACCGTTGAGGTATAAACCCATGTCCGAGGCTAGTATCTGGTTTGTGTCATATTAGAATGACCAGGAGCGGGAGGCAACCATTCTCCTTTATCTCCATTGTAAATTGAATGTTTGGATGTATACTGTTCAGATGGTCGTGGAATTGTTGGAGTGCCTGGAGTCCATGAGGCCACATTATGATGTATCTGAAGAAACATTTGGGGTGTAAGGACAATGAACTCAAAGTCCTCCATGTAGAAATTAGCAGTAGCCAGTGACAAGGGCAATCCCATGGCCATGCCGTCCAATTGTTCATATTAGTCTATGTAGACCTCTATCTTTACTTCCTCCAAGGTATCCGGTGGGAGTTTACGGATTGCTCACTCTACTCTGATAATGTAGTCCCGATGAGGTACAGCCCTGGGGACCAGAGTGAGGAGGGGATTATATTTAATTTGGGGTCGTGCTATCTACTTCCATCGCCTGGATGTGAAGAACAACATGTCCTTGGAGCCTTTGTGGATTCTGGCAAAAGAAGGCAATTTCATGGACTTCAGGTTAGCAAGAGATCTCCGAGTTTCCCTGGTCCACCTCAAGCAACTGTTATGGCCATGGCTCTGGACAGAAGACCTCTGGGCCATGGGAGGATCTGCCACCTCACTGCTCCCATTTGTCTAACATATAGAACAGTATACTGAGACTATCCAGTTCCACCTTATTCATTCTCTTGAGCTCCTGTTGATCTTAGGACACCCCTGGTTAGCCCCCTACAACCCACAAATTGACTGGTCCACCAGTGTACTCCACAGATGGTCTTCCCACTTCCAGTCTGCCTGCCTACCCATCTCTCCCCAGCTGTCCAGAATTTATTCTGAGTGTGCAGATCTGCTGGAGGTTTTTAGTGAGAAAAGGATCACAACACCCACACTGACAGGCGAAAGCTGTTTGACAGGTCCTTCAACTCTTACTCTGGAACCAACTATTCGTCAAACTGGAGAAGAGTGAATTCACATAACCACAGTCTTCATCCTTATGTTTACTGTCACTAAAGGGAATCTGCAGATGGACCCTATCAAGACAAGACTATCAGGGATTGGCCACAACCCACCACAACAAGCAGCTTCAGCGGTTTCTGGGGTTCATTAATTTTTACTAGAGGTTCATCCACAACTTTAGCTTCTTTGCAGCACCTCTACTGCTCTGACTAGGGGGACCTCTGTCCCATTTCACCAGACAACAAGGTAGATTTCCAGGAATTGAAGTCACGTTACAATGTCCTTGTTTATTCCTGACTCAGAGCTGGTAGTTGTCATTGAAGAAGATGCCTCAGACATCTCCAGTTGCCCACATACCATGTGTATCAGTCCTACCTTCTATCTTTCCCACCTAAAATCCCTTCCGTGCAATCTGCTGGCTTCAGTCCCGAAAAGGCCTCCAGCTCCCTGCATCATTGACAGTCAGCTGGTGCTCACCTTTTGTCGGCTTCTGGACACCCGTCCAGTCCATTGCCACTCCAGTACTTGCTGGATTGGGAGGGTAACGGTCCAGAGGAAAGGTTGTAGGTTCTATCCAATGACATCTTTAACCTGGACCTGATCCAAGACTTCCACTATCACCACGTAGATCACCCTGGATTGTCAGATGCTGCCTGAGGAGAGGGGTGGACGTTCTGAAGTCTGATCACCAGGGGGAGCTAGATTCCTCCAGGTCCCGACACTCCTCCTGCCCTGAGTATTAATTGATCATTTTCACCTGTGTTTTATTTTTATTGACAGTGAATTAAGCCTTGTTTTGTTTCTATATTATTTGGAGGGGTAGAGCTTAGGATGATAGCGCCTAACAATGCCTCCTTTGCTTGCATCTTCTGAAACAGCTCTATTTCTATCTTTGATATCTCTTTTTTACCTTTTTAGGCTCTGTTGAAGACACTGACCTGGAGTTACACGCTGACTTCGGTTCTCTGAGGAAATGGGACCCGCTCTCAAGGCTACACAACCAGCCGCTTTTCGATAAGCCAAGGACATAGCCTGGGAGCCTAACACACCTTCAGGGTGCCGGATTTTCATGGCTCTGGAGACAGGCTGATTCAAGGCTGTGGCCACTGTCTGATGTGTCATGGAAGTACCTGGAAGATCAGAAACAGGGAGCTGGCTGCTAGCTATGTGCCCAGAGACCTGAGTTCTTTGGGCACTGAGCTCAGGAAAAGTGATGCAACAGACTTTTAACAGTGTAAGGGGTTTCTTCTTTTATGTTACTGTGAAGACTAACAAAATGGCTTCTTTGTACGTTATAATAAAATAGCTTTTCTGTAATAATAACAGCGATGTAAGGAGTTCTCTCTCTCGCTCTGCTTGTTTGGGTTATGTAATTGATAAGAGACAGAATGAACCAATTGGGATAGATGTTATCCTTTCTTGTGTGTCTGTAAGCTATTGTTCATGGGTTTTGGAGCAGAAGGTGGATGGGGGCAAAGAGAGGAGGCGCGATTCTGTAAGCTGGGTGGCGGGACGGACCCCGAGCAGGAGTCCGAGGCCCAGGGTCTTCGGCAAGGAGAGGAGATGAAGACAGACTCGTGTGGAGTGTCTGGTCGACCACCATGGTTGGTCCCAGGCGGCGGGTCGAGGAGGTCGGAGGGGATCAAACAGTGGAAAGAAGACACCGTTAATTGAGCTCCAGCTGTTGTGCGTGAAGTGGTTGAACTTTGATAAGTTTGGCGCTTTTTATTTTCCTTTTATATTTTATCTCTATTAATTACATAGTTCCAGTAAGATCTATAAAGTGTAATCATTTAATCGCCTATGGTTTATTGTCTGTTATTTGGCGGGGTACATCACACAGCATCCACACAAACTTGATTACCCATTTTGGCGGGGCTGAAGGCTGCTCCCCCTAGACGAAAGCAAGCTAAGCGAGCCTGAGGCTTACCAGGAGGCTACAACAGCATAAACCAGCGAGTTGTTTTGTTATGTCTCCCCTCTCGCTGTGAAATGGGACACCTCTTTTTCCCTTATTAGGGAGAGAGAGAGTCTCTGGTATATCGTATTACCAGGTGAACAAGTAGTCTTTGGAGTACTGCAGGTCTGTGTCTTTATTGATGCTTTGCTGCTGTGACAACAAACCAAGTTATCAGAAGATTGATACTGATGAGAGAGATAAGGGAGACAATGGAGAAGCGTTCAAAATGTTAATGAGAGAGGAGAGAGATAACGGAAAAGAAACACAATTAAGAGTATTGACAGACCGGTTGCTTTGAACCTGAACTGTTTGAAGTTTGATGGACAGGTGATACCCCGGCAGGGGGATAAAAAGAACAGGTTCACTAAGACACGGGACACACCACGAGATCACAAGATAACAAGACCCTGGAAGAGCGGTGTGCCCCCACAAGTTGGTGGGGGTTTGGGAGTTTGGAGGTCTGGTCGTGGGAACCAACCATAGACGCACAGGGTGAAAGGGTACGATCGGCAGGAACCTGGTGTGTGTGTCCGCCCTTGCCTGGGTGCCGGGTTCACCGCGGAAGAACGGTCGTATCCGGAGCGGAGGGGTCACAGTCGGTGACCACAGAAGACATAACAAAGGGTCCGCCGGAGAGCTAACTGCGAAGAACATCAAAGGTCTGCTGAATCAGATTTGAATATCTCTATCTCTCTCTCTCTCCAATGGCACAACAGCGATTACTGCGAACTGTACTAAGCTGAACTGAACTCTGCGTCACTTGAGACTGATCATTTTACCCCTAGACTGCGATAGAGCTTGGTTGATTCCTATTACCCTAGTTCTGTGTACATGTGTGTTTTATCATTGCTAACCTGTTGCATTTATATCCTTACGATTAGAGTACTGTGTTACTTATTTCTTTAATAAAACTTTATTAGCTTCTGTTAAACCAGACTACAACTAAGTGATCCATTTCTGCTGGTTTGGTAACCCAGTTACGGGGTACGTAACACTGCACACCTGAGTGCTTGGTGGGGGTGTCAATGCTTTTTTTCTTGGTGGGGGAGGGGGGTCGTTGCTTTGCTGCTGCTTATGTATGGGGGCAGTTGGGTGGGATTTTAAGTTTCTAACATTTAGCTGTCATTCATTCTTTGGGGCACTCCTCTGTTTTTGTGGATGGTTGCAAAGAAAAAGTATTTCAAGATGTATATTGTATACATTTCTCTGATGTTACATGTACCTAATGAAACCTATTGATATTTATGTTCCTGCTGTTTTGTTTGTCTTTGCTTGTTCTTGCATTCACCTACTTTGTGTGTGGTGATTCTTACGTCCTAGGTGTGTTCTCTACAAACCAATCCTCAGGTAAAAATTCTTTCTTCAACTCCATGCTCGTCTCTGGTCTCTTCTGTACTTAGGTCCACTTGGTCTATGTCTCTCCTTGTAACACAGGTTGAAGACACAGAACCTTACCATACAAACCCGATTCAACCCAGCCTAGCAACCACCTCCATTCCACCACTGTGGGTCTACCCTGCTATCGAACCCAATACGTGAATCCCCAGCAATGCTGCTTGGGAATCTCAGTACTATTCAGTTATGATTGAATTTCCTTTATGCTTGGGTTTCTGCTTTAGATAATACTTATATGGAAGACTTGGACTTGCTTCCATTTAAACAATCAATTACCAGCAAGATCTGGGTGCAAAAAAATGATTAAGATCTTTCTAAGTTTGGCATATTTCAGGCAGTTGCAATCTCTCATCCAGAAAACTGGAATCTAATTTGGTGTGACAAGCTTATTGAATCAAATTTTTGAGTAGTGCTGAAAAGGGGCTCAGGACTGGGGAGCTTTGAAATCAAATACAAAGATAAAAAGATTCATGAAGATAATGATTTGAAGTGGCTTGGAAAATGCTAGCTCAGGTCAAGACTAGCCTTGAATAAAGAAAACTCAGATCTGGCCACATGAAGGTAAGTGGAAATTGGAAGTACACAATATGAGTGAACATAAATAACGGCATACACAAAGAGATCAGTACAGTAGAATCAATTATTTCCATCTGCCAGTCACCTCCCCCCTATTGGTTTCCATTCACACTTCCTTTACTTATCTGATCCTAGCACTGGTAGCCTTTTGAGTTTCAGTTTATCACTCTCCAGGAGCAGTTTCCAGCATTCACTCTCCTCTCCTCTCCCCCCATTTGCTTCTCATATTCTTACTTTTTTTCTCTCCATTACCTTTCTTCATTTTATCTATCTTCATCATTGTTGGCAGAATCTCAGATGACAATGAGAGGGCATATAGGAGTGGGATATAACAACTAGCTGAGTGGTGTCGTAGCAACAACCTTGCACTCAGTGTTAGCAGGACCAAAGAACTGATTGTGAACTTCAGAAAGGGTAGGACAAGGGAAAGCAAACTAATCCTCATTGAGGGAGCAGAAGTAGAGAAAATGAGCACTTTCAAGTCCCTGGGAGTCAATATCTCCCTAAGGATCTAACCTGGTCATAACGTATTGTTGCAGCTATAAAGAAGGCAAGACAGTGTCTATATTTCATTAGGAGTTAGAGGAGATTTGGTTTGTCACATAAACACTCAAAGACTTCTACAGATATACCATGAAGAGCATTCTGATTGGCTGCGTCACCGTCTGGTATAGGGGGTGGGGGCAACTGCATGAGATTGAAATAAATTGTAGAAAGTAGTAAAATTAGTCAGCTCCATCATGTGTACTAGTGTCCATAATATCCAAGGCATCTTCAAGGAGTGGTGCCTCAAGAAGGTGGCGTCTTTCATTAAGCTGTTACACGCCTCAAGGAGATCTTGTGACTTTCTTGTGAGAATGATGTAATGGTCTTTTGGAGGTCACCTGATGTAATTTTCCCGCCGATCTGAGGTCACTTGATGACATGTTCGCCACGGGTATAAAAGGGAATACCTCTGGTGACGCAGTCAGTTTTCCAGCTAGAACATTCGTCAGTGTCTCCGTTCCGTTGCGTATTTGTTTTATGACGCAGTTTCATTTTTACAAGGGAGTTTTACGTTCTATTGTAAGGTACAATAGTGCTGGACTGGCAATTTCTGCCAGGTTTGTTGATGTACCTTTTCAGTAGTATTGGAGAGTGAAGGCTTTATCGAAGTACAGGACCTGAAGGATTAAGAGAAGTTGGTATCGTTCGGCAGTTTAACAAAGGATCGACCTTATTGCATCTTCGTTGAAGAAGTAGCGACCCGTATCGAAGATAACTCCTGCCAAAAGAGCAAGGTAGTTCATGCAGGATTTGCTCGCCAGAAGAAAGGTCAGTTGTTTTAAGCTGTTTATTTCCTTCATCGTGAATCTTTTGGACAGAACCAGCAGGAAAGTCACGTCAATGAATAAATCCTTCTCCAGAGAAGTCTCTCCCAATTGAAAGCATAAATCTGTTGGACTTTCGAATTCACCATTTTAAGAACTGTATTCGACTTTACCGCTTTAAGAACTGTTTTCGCATTTATCGCTTTAAGAACCAGTGGCGGGTGACGATCTGTTGAACGGCCGCATAGCGGTTAACTTCCGGTTAGGGTTTTCATTTGTTTTCTTTTATTGTTTATCCGTGTTTAATAAATGTTTAGTTGTTTTTATATAACCTGCCTCAATTGATATTCATTGTGGCCAGTTACGTAACAGAAATTGTGGGGGCTCGTCCGGGATCTTATTCCAAATTTTTGAGCTTAAGTTCTGGTTTAATTGCCATTCTGATTTGGGAAAGGGAAATACTTGGTTTTTTTTTTGTTTGATTGGTGTGTGAGTGGTATTCGGCAGCAATGAATATTGATGACTTTATGGATTCGCCTGACCCAGGGTTTTTAGTGAATGCGAGAAAACTTGTTGTATCAGAGATTGCTAGGAGGTTGGATATTAAGGGAATTGTGAAGAGTACTACAAAGGCCTTAATTCAAAGAAAAATCGCTGAGCATTATATCAATTTGAAAACGTTTGAGGATGAGGTGTTAGATAGGTTTCCAATGAGTAATCTGGAAATGCAGGTACATCTTGAACAAATAAAGTTAAAGCAATTAGAAGCTGATTTGGAAAGAAGTTGGTTAGAAGGTGAAAATAAACAGAAGGAATTTGAGGCTGGAGAGGCCCATAAAATAAGGGAATTTAAAGAAAGAGAAGCTGAAAATCAAAGGAAATTTGAGCTAGAGATGGAGAAATTAAGGATGGGAAATCAGTCTTCTGGTTATAAGAAACATTTTATTGCTAGTCGTGAGGTTATTTTGGCTCCTCCATTTAAAGAAGCTGAAGTGGACAAATATTTCCAGCATTTCGAAACTGTTGCTCTAAGGCTAGGGTGGCCAAAAGTGCAATGGCCAGTGATGTTCCAAAGTGTAATTAAAGGCAAGGCACAACAAGTTTATACAGTTTTAAATGTGATCAAGCACTGGATTATGATACTGTTAAACAGCTTATATTGAAGGCATATAAGTTGGTTCCGGAAGCGTATAGAGAAAGATTCAGAAATTTGAAGAAATCTGTGGAAAAAACTTATGTGGAATTTGCCTATAAAAAATCTGTGTGTTTTGAGAGATGGGTTTCCTCTAAAAATGTGAATGGGGAGTACAATACATTAAAAGAGTTGATTTTACTGGAGGAATTTAAAAGAAGCATTCCTGTTGAAGTAAGAACGTACTTAACTGAAAGGAGACTGCTAAATTATCTGATAAGTATGCTTTAATTCATATGAATATGTTTTCTCCAGGTAGAAATTTTAAAAGGAAAAATAGCACAGAGAGTCAAAGTAAACCAGAAATTAAATCTGAAGTTAGTGAGAAAGTAAGGATGAAGGGAGACATGTGAAAGAAAGACATTTTGGTATTATTTGTAATTATTGTAAGAAACCTGGATATGTAGTAGCTAACTGTTTCCGATTGAAAAAGAAAGAGAAGGAAGCAGTCCCAGATGCTTGTGTGCAGCATATTGAAACACCCGTAAAGCCACAGGGTTCAGAAAACACTAATGAAGATTCGTCAGAGTCTGACCAAGTTAAGAGGGGATATGAACATTTTATAACAGAAGGATTTGTATCCTTGAAAGAAGGATCCAATTCAATGCCAATAAGAATACTTAGAGATACTGGAGCTTCTCAATCACTAATATTAGACAGTGTGCTAAAGTTTAGTGATGAGCCTGACATTGGTGAGGTAAACTATATGAGCAGAGCTGGGAGTGCCCTTGTGCCAGTACATTTACATAGAGTAAATTTAAGGTCAGGATTAGTTACAAGGGTTGCTAAAGTAGGACTACAATCCAGTTTACCTGTGAATGATGTTTCTCTTTTGTTAGGGAATGACTTAGCAGGTGGACAAGTTTTTCCTGAAGTGTATTTGACAATAAATCCCAATTCTGAGGAACCACAGAGGGATTCTAACACAGATTCTTCCTGTGTTGTAACAAGAGCTATAGCTAAAAAGACTGATGTACAGGATGAGGTTGTTACCCATGACAGTTCAACTCAGGATGCGAATTTTGAGTATGTATCAGAAAATTTCTTACCAACATTATTTGATCAGGATTTTGATAGTAAGTCTGACCATGAAGATTTGTCTTTATCTCGGAAGGAGATGATAGCAGAGCAGTGTAGAGATCCTGAGACAGTTAAATTAAAGGAGCAAGCTCTTCCAGATAGTGAAATTGAAAAGTGCCAGTAGGATATTATTTTGAAAAGGGAGTATTACTGAGAAAGTAGAGATCACCTACAATTCCTGCTAGTGAGGAATGGGAAGTTAATCATCAGGTAGTAGTTCCTAAAGTTTATCGAAATGAGATTTTAACTATGGCTCATAGTATACATTCGGGTGGCCATTTTGGTGTAAAGAAAACTATGAACAAGGTTTCTAAACAATTTTACTGTCCTAGTTTAAGAAAAGATGTATCGACATTTTGCAGAACGTGTCATACGTGTCAAATTGTGAGTAAACCTAATCAGGTTACTCCAGTGGCCCCACTGCAACCAATTCCAGCATTTAGTGAGCCGTTCTCGAAAATCATTGTAGACTGTGTAGGTCCTTTGCCAAAAACTAAAACTGGACATCAATATTTATTAACTATTATGTGCACAGCTTCTAGGTTTCCAGAGGCAATTCCTCTTAGGAATATAGCAGCCAAAACTGTGACAAAGGCCCTTATAAAATTCTTTACTTATTTTGGGTTGCCTAAGGAAATACAATCGGATCAAGGTAGTAATTTTATGTCTGGATTGTTTCTGAAGATAGTTTATAGACTGGGAGCAAAACAGATTATCTCAACAGCCTATCATCCAGAATCGCAAGGAGCCTTGGAGAGACTAATCATAGTTTTATATTAAAAACTATGATTAGGACATATTGTGTGGAAAATGAAAAGGACTGGGATGAAGCTATACATTTACTACTTTTTGCAGTAAAGGGAGGCAGTACAGGAATCATTAGGTTTTAGTCCTTTTGAACTTGTGTTTGGGCATGGAGTTTAAGAACCTTTGGCCTTGTTGAAGGAACAGTGGATTAATAAAGAGGTACACACTAATTTGCTAAATTATGTTTAAAAATTTAAAGAAAGATTATATAAAGCTTGTACCTTGGCAAAGGAAAATATAAAATTGGCTCAAGAGAAAATGAAGACTTGGTAAGATACGGAAGCTAGAATGAGGTTATTTAAGCCTGAAGATAAGGTGTTGGTTCTTTTCCTGGTGCAAACAAACCCGTTACAAGCTAAATTTCATGGTCCTTATGAGATTAAATCTAAAGTAAATGATGTGGATTACATGATAAAAAACCCAGATCGAAGAAAGCCAACACAGCTGTGTCATATAAATATGATAAAACCGTATTATGAGAGAGAAGCTGCTACTATGACTGCCATGATCAATAATGAGTCTGATCTTTCTAAAAACTTAATGGATGATTCATCTGAAACTCATTTTAAACCCAACATTATTTCTGCTAGGTTACCAAATTCAAAAATTCTAGAAGATATTGATGAAAAATTAGCTCATTTATAGCCGGAACAGAGAGAGCAGATGAAACAGATAATTTTTAAATATAGAGATTTATTTCCAGACGTCCCTAGAAGAACCACCGTAGCTGCACATGATATAGATGTTGGAGATGCAAAACCCATAAAACAACATCTATATCGAATGAACAGTGAAAAATGTGAACTTGCTGAACAAGAAAATAAGTATATGTTAGAGAATGATATTATTAGACATTCTAATTTGAATTGTAGTACACTGTGTGTTATGGTGCCTAAACCAGACAATAGTATTAGGTTTTGTACAGATTACAGGAAGGTGAATGCTATGACAAAAACTGGTGCATATCCAATCCCTAGGTTAGACGATTGTGTGGATAAAGTTGGACAAGCCAAATTCCTTCCAAAGATTGATTTGTTAAAAGGTTATTGGTGTGTTCCATTGACAGATAGAGGTAGAGAGATTTCTACATTTGTAACCCCATCTGAGTTATATGAATATAATGTTCTTCCATTTGGAATGAAGAATTCACCAGGTACTTTTCAGAGGATGATTAATAGTGTGATTCAGGGATTAAAAGATACAGCTGCCTATATTGGTGATTTAGTTACAGGAAATAATATGTGGAAAGCACATATTACTGCGGTGGAGAAACTATTTGAGAGACTTTCAAAAGCTAGTTTAACTATTAACTTAGCTAAAAGTGAATTTGGTCATGCCACAGTGACTTACCTTGGTTATGTTGTGGGTCAGGGAAAATTAGCTCCTGTTCAAGCAAAAGTTCAGGCAATTTTAGAAGTACCCACTCCAACTGGTAAGAAAACTCTCAGAAGATTCTTGGGTATGGTAGGATATTACAGAAAATTTTGTAAGAATTTTGCTAATATTGCTCTTTCATTAACTAATCGTGAAGAAAAATGAAAAATTTGTTTGGACGGAGTCTTGTCAGGAAGCATTTGATAAATTGAAAACTATAATATGTAGTCAAACTGTACTCAAATCTCCTGACTTTGAAAAACCATTTTCATTTATTAGATGCTAGTGATGAAGCTGCAGGAGCAGTGTTACTTCAAAGAGATGATGGTGTTGGAGTTGATCATCAGGTAGCTTATTTTTCTAAGAAATTTAATGCCCATCAAAGAAATTATTCAACAATAGAAAAGGAATTATCATCCCTTGTTTTGGCTTTACAATATTTTGAAGTGTATGTTAGTAGTATTCATAAACCACTTACAGTTTATACCAATCATGATCTGTTAGTGCCTTTGAGTAAGATGAAAAACAAAAATAGAAGATTATTAAATTGGAGTTTAATGTTACAGGAGTGCAATATTTTGATCACTCATATTAAAGGGTAAAGATAATGTGATCGCTGATTGTCTATCTAGATGTTAAATGTACAATGTAATTTTTTTATGGAGTAGTATTTTAACATTTGTAACACTCATACTATATATTAGTTTGTAACGTGCTGAAAGATGATACTGTGTATATTGTGTATGTTGTAAATTTCATCCCTTTGTTTTTTTTTAGTAAATTGTTAATTGTTAAAATTTTGTTCCTTAAGAGACCAAAATTTTTTTTTTTGGAGGGAGATGTTACGGACCTCAAGGAGATCTTGTGACTTTCTTGTGAGAATGATGTAATGGTCTTTTGGAGGTCACCTGATATAATTTTCCCACCGATTTGAGGTCATGTGATGACATGTTCACCACGGGTATAAAAGGGAAGACCTCTGGTGAGGCAGTTAGTTTTCCAGCTAGAACATTCATCATTGTCTCTGTTCCGTTGAGTATTTGTTTTATGATGCAGTTTCATTTTTACAAGGGAGTTTTACGTTCTATTGTAAGGTACAATAGTGCTGGACTGGCAATTTCTGCCAGGTTTGTCGATGTACCTTTTCAGTAGTATTGGAGAGTGAAAATTTTATCAAAGTACAGGACTTGAAGGATTATGAGAACTTGGTATCGTTCGGCAGTTTAACAAAGGATCGACCTTATTGAGTCTTCGTTGAAGAAGTAGCGACCTGCATCGAAGATAACTCCTGCCAAAAGAACAAGGTAGTTCATGCAGGATTTGCTCGTCAGAAGAAAGGTCAGTTGTTTTAAGCCGTTTATTTCCTTCATCTTGAATCTTTTGGACAGAACCAGTGGGAAAGTCGCATCTCTGAAGAAATCCTTCTCCAGAGAAGTCTCTCCCAATTGAATGTATAAATCTGCTGGACTTTTGAATTTACCATTTTAAGAACTGTATTTGACTTTACCGCTTTAAGAACTGTTTTTGCATTTATCGCTTTAAGAACCAGTACCGAGTGATGATTTGTTGAATGGCCGCATAGCGGTTAACTTTCGGTTAAGATTTTCGTTTATTTTCTTTTATTGTTTATTCGTGCTTAAGAAATGTTTGGTTGTTTTTATATAACCTGCCTCGATTGATATTCATTGTGGTCGGTTAGGTAACCAAGCAACCTCACCACACAGGACATGCGTCCTTCACATCATTATCATCAGGAAGGAGGTACAGAAGGCTGAAGAAACACACTCAGTAATTCAGGAACATCTTCTTCCTCTCTGTCATCAGAGTTCTAAATGGAAATTGAACTTAGGAATATTACCTCACTACTTTCTAATTCTGCTTTTGCACTACTTACTTAATTTAAGCATTTAATACACATATACATACTTACTGTTATTCAGTTTTTTTCTATATTTATCATGTATTGCATTGTACTGCTGCCTCAAAGTTAACAAAGTTCACAAAATATGCCAGTGATATTATATGTGATTCTGATCTATCACCCACCTGCCACTGACTCCCAATTCCAACTGCTTTACTCTCCCCTGCCTACTGCAATCTACCTGCCAGCTCTCACCCCTCCTCTGCTCCTCTTTCTACTGCTCTTTCCCCTCTCCATTCCGTGCATTTTAACCTGAGATACTGACAATTCCTTTTCCCCCACAAATGCTAATCAATTTGCAGAGTTTCTCCAGCAGATTGCTTGTTGCACCAGATTCCAACATCTGCAATCCCGTGTGTCTCTTGTAGAATAAAGAAACGGAGAATGAATCTGTTACATTGAGATAATGGTCTAGAGGAGAGAAGCTTGCTATTTCACAACTGGTGTTTGGCTTCAGCCGGGTGGAGATTATTTAACCAAATATAATGCTCCTATAGTGATTATTGTAGTGATGATAGGAACATCAATTTACAAAAAAAAATGATTGTAAGAAGAATATAACATTGAAGCAAAAAGCCAAGAGGGCAGGAAACACGGCGATAAAACAGGGCCAAGTGCAACATCAGTCTTTCCTTGAATATATCATCGCACCCAAGCCTAGCAAACATTATTATGTACTGTTCAGCATTTTCCGGATCATTTAAAAACATGCCAGCATTTATGGCTAATTTCCAATGAGATACAGACAAGGTGTCTAGTATGTCAACTGGTTCAAATTTAGCATTCCTTACTCCTTAAACATTACCCCTGTGAATGTACTGCCCTCTACTCGCTCAGCACTGATCCCAACCTTATTATCAAACCCATAGACAAAGGGGGAGCTGTTGTAGTGTAGCAAACTGAACTCTACCTTGCTGAAGCCAGGTACCAATGCTCAGATACCTCCTCTTACTTACCCGTTGAAGAGGACCCTACTCCAGGCCATCAGAATATTGTCTCCAACACCATCACTGACCTCATCAACCCTGGATAACTCCCATCTGCTACCATCAACCTCATAATTCCTTTACCCCGCACTGTACTTTGTACTCTGACCTCCTACCACCTACCCAAGATCCACAAACCTGACTGTCCAGGAGTCTCTGCTCTGCCTACTCCTGCTCCACTGAAAAAGATTCTAAGGTTCATATTATTGTCAAAGTATACATGTACAACACAACTCTGATATTTGTCTTCTCCAGATAGCCAAGAAATACAGAGTGTTGTGTACGTGGCCTGGTTACACAACAATGCTATTAATAAAAACACTGGAGATGGGAGCTAAGGTTCATGGTTCTTTACTGGCAGAAACCGAACTCGGCACACACATACAGATCAATACATGCCTATAGCGCATGCAACGACGTGCCCTACAACATAAAGTAGTCCCTTATTATACTGTAGGCCATACAGTACACTCCTTCCCTTTTATTTTAATAGTGTATCAACTTTTTTTTACTGGGACACTATGCTAAACAAATATGTCTACCCTTAATATACAAACGCCTACCATTTGTTTACTTAGTAACTTAATAATATCAAATCATAACAAAGTAACACAATAATGTCAAATTATAACAAGTCTTTTTTTACTTTTGGTCTAAGACCCATTTATAACTCAAGTCTCTGCGGGAGGGTCTTCTCTGCCTCTCTGGGTAACGTCTATCAATAAACTTGCTTGCTTTAATACAGATTTCCATATGAAAGTCATGAAAAGTTGACCTCTGAGTATAAAGAGTTAAGAAGATGTGCGCTGATTCTGGTGACATCATCATCCGGAATGGCAGCTTAAATCAACAGCTCCTCCGGAAAAATGCATTTTGCCCCGTGAATCCACCAAGTGTAAGATCTTTCGAAAATATCTGAATTGATAAGGGAGACAAGAATGGTGAAAAAGAATGAAGATAAAAAAAGCACCACTGCAGAGCATATGGAAGAGAGATGTGCAATGCGCAGCTCTCCTACACGTGCGCGTGGTGGCGAAGCTGACACTGGGCCTTGTTCAGGTGAAGCGGCAAACATGATAAAGATTCTAGAAGAGATAAGGGAAGTCCAAAAAGATATAAAACAGCAACTCAATGATATCAAGTCAGAGCTCGCCAACGTCAATCAGAAAATGGTGGTGGCAGAGACTCGAATTGAAAAGGTGGAAGATCACGTGCAAAACGTGCAACGGATACTAAGTAAGATGATAAAAATATTAAATCAACAGGGAAGTAAATTGCTTGACCAGGAGGGAAGATTGCAACAGAAAAATATCAGGATTTATAATGTTCCCAAAGGAGCGGAGGGATTGTCAATGACGGAGTTTATAGAAAAGTTGCTGTGGGAAGCACTGGAGATTCCCCTGACTATGGAGATTGAAAATGAGAGGGCGCATCATGTGCTCGTCCCACGGCCCTCCGGAGACACAGAAAGTAAGCCGTGCTCAATAGTAACACACATCAAAGTTGTTGGTGAACGCAGCAGGCCAGGCAGCATCTTTAGGAAGAGGTACAGTCGACATTTCGGGCTGAGACACTTTGCTTTGATTCATACTGGGGAAAAATGGTTTAAATACATAACACCTCATAGGCCTGATTTTATTCTCACAAGTCAATGATTATGTTGTAAAAAAAAAGATCACTCCCTACTTTGTACATAGTTTTCTTCTTTTGATTGTTCTTTCTTTCCTCTCCTTTCTATAAGTGTTTACCGCAGATAAATATTATGTGGAGATTTGTGACAAATATGACTATATGATATATATGTACAGTATCTGAAATGCGTCTTCTGGAAAGTTTTGTTTGATGATGAACTTCAGTAAAAAATAAATTACAAAAAAAATGATGTGCGCCTCCAACTTGCTAAGGGTTCTAGGCAGCAGATCACCTCCGTATAATGAAGACTCCTCTGTGCAGCTGTCCTAGAAATATACGCATCTTTGTGCTATCACTTGTCTTCCTTACCCATATCTCATTTGATCCAACTGAGCTAATTACACAGCCAATCTTCGTATTCTCCTTAGATTCCAAATAGATAGCCTGACTTGTATGATACCATTTCTTATCGTAATATAATTTTCCACCTTCTATTCGTGCTTCATATCTTTGTGCTGGTGATTCAGCAGGACAGCTGGGAAGATGCTCAGGAGAAGATGGAGATGCTGGTCTTTTTGGAGATTTAAGCTTATTGAGAGTTTGCAGATCTTCCATTATCTGTTCATCTGTTAACAAGTAATTTAACTGCACAGGTGCAGGTTTTCATCTTTTGTTTGTAATTGGAACAGGGTCATTAGGTTTCCTCCTTAGTTTCCTAGTCATTATTGGCTTTACCTCCTTAGAATCTCCTGTGAGTGCCATTGTTAGACTCTCATTCTTAATCATCTTTTTCTTTTCTTCTAACTCAATCTTTTTATCCTCAAATTCCTTCACTGCTGCTTTTGTCTCTTTAATATAACTCCTTTCCACTTGTTCTGTCTCCAGTTGCAGAAAAAGCCCTTCATTTCGTATTCTTCCCTTGTATTGTTGATCTAGTTTCTTCATCCTTTTCTGATACTCCTGCAAAGTGACTTCCTGTAACTGCTGTAGCTGTCTTTTGAGAGATGTCAATTTCTCCTGGTGCATCTGCACTTTTACTTCCAGGTAGTCCTCATCATCCTGCTTATTGACAATATCTGTCTCCCTTGCATCCTCTGTATCTTCATCTAAGTCGCGGCCACAGATACTGTGTTCATCCTCGTCGTCGATGCTGTCTAGCTCCTCCTCATCATTGTAATAGTTGACAATGGATGAGAGGAGAGCTGTGGACATCTTCCCCACTGAGCTGCCCTCCTTTGTTGACATATCTCGTGCCTTAATGGTGTGCTAATCTAACTGGATTTTCCTGAGCCATTCACGTCCCAGCATCAGTGGTCCTCCATTTCTCAGTACATAGAGGTTCAGCTGCTGTGTTTTGTCTCTGTAGGTCACTGTCACTTTAATTTTACCTTTGGGATACTCTTTCTGTCCTGTGTAAGTCTTTAGCAGCAGTTTAGTTCATTTCAGAGGTATGTGAGAAAACACTCATTTGTAATCACGTACAGAGATCGCTGTTAAAGCTGAGCCTGTGTCCAACTCCATTTTCAGTCTCATACCTGCCACTTGTGGAGTGATCCTTATTACTCTTTGATCATCTGTCTCTTTCATGCTGTGAGGTTGCAGACAAGGCAATTCACTTTCATCTGAGTCATTTTCATCAGAACTACTTTCTTCCATTTTGTGTACATTGTTGTGTTTTCCTTTCTGGGGTTTCTTATTTCTCTGTATTTTTTCCTTTTTCTGCTGTTTACTAGCTTTGCATACTCTGCCAATGTGGCCCTATTTGCCATAGTTTCTGCATTTTTTGTCTTTAAACCAACATTCATCAGGGTCATGTGACATGTTCCCACAACAGTAACATTTCTTTCCTTCATTCCTGTTCAGTGACATTTCATTCGTAGCATATTCCAGAGATTTTTGTTGTATCTCTGAAGCACCCCGTGTTGCTATTTCTGTTGATATTGCAATGTTCAGCAGCTTCTCTAATGTGAGGTCTTTTCACACAGGAGCTTCTTCTGTGTGGTTTCACAGTGCATGTCACACATAAATCTGTCCCTCAATGCGTCCGATAGACCAGTTCCAAATTGACAATGTTCTGATAATTTACGCAATTCAGCACGATATTCAGAAATGCTTTCATTTTTGCTCTGATTCTGTTTGAGAAATTTAAATCTTCCAACAATGACCAGTGGTTTGGGGTTTAAGTGCTGTTGGAGAGTGTCTACTATTTGCTTGTATGTTTTGTCAGCTGGCTTTTCAAAGGTTAACAAGCTCCATAGCAGGCCGTGTGTTTTTGCTCCCATAATACTGAGTAAGACGCTGGCTTTCTTTTCATCATTAACACCGTTAGCCTTACGATATAACTCCACTCTTTCAATGTAAGTTGCCCAGTCTTCAATGCCACTATCAAATGCTGCAATGGTTCCAATCATCACCATTTTTGTTATGTTATTTATCTCCTCTTATTTTCCTTTTTGACTCACGTGTCCATTTTGCTAGTGCCACGAACACACTAGATGTCTAGATGTGTATGTGTTCCTCCTTTTTTTCTCCCTTCTGGGGCAGGCAGACCCTCAGCCCCTGTGGGTTAGCACTGACTGTGATCTCAGCTGGATGTGCTGCAGCTCCAACTGTGTCTCTTGGTCTACCGACGTTCCCGACCCCAGCTGTGCTCCCACTTCCTTTCAGACTCGTAGCCTCACCCTACCTCCTTCTCCTGCTCCTTGGCTCGTTCCTTGAACTCTTCTTCTGAGTTTCGTTATCAATTAAAACACAGCGTTCCGATACGATATAGGTTAACCTCGTCGCCAATTTGTTGTGTATGTGGCCTGGTTACACAACAATGCTATTAGTAAAAACGCTGGAGACGGGAGCTAAGGATCATGGTTCTCTACTGGCAGAAACCGAACTCAGCACACACGTACAGATCAATATGCACCTAATAGCGTATGGTCAATACGTGTATAATAGCACATGCAATGATGTGTTCCTACAACATAAAGTAGTCCCTTATTATACTGTAGGCCATACAGTACACAGAGAAACCATGGAATCATTGAAAGAAAGACATCAAACCCCGCCCCCCAAAAAAAGGAAAAGCTAAACTCACCAACCACAACCCGCACCCTCTCCCTTGCTCAAAAAACTAACAGATTGCCCGCGCGAGAAACGGCAGCTAGAACATCAAATCGTAAACCTCCCGACCCTTCCCTCACACAGAAACTTAACAGATCACCCACATGGAAAATGGCAGCTATAACATCAAACCCCTAACCCCCAACCACCTCCCTTGCAAATAAGACATCGACAATAGCATTGATCCCCCAACCCCCCTCTCACACACAAAAACAAACAGGCCACCCACACAGAAAAACCAATAAGAACACCAGACCCCAAATCCTCAATCCCTCCATCACACAAGAACTAACATATCACCCACCTGGAACCCCAACCCACCGGTTGGCAGCAAGAAGGAAAACACAGGAAATGGAAGGAGAGCAATATAAACTGCAGCCAAATAATCACATCAGTCTTAGAATTTCGAAAACCTCCTCCCATCAGAATCGAGGAGAACGCCCACTTGAACACAGTCCTCTCGTGAAGAGCAGCCACTGAGCTGCCAGTCTGCGGCTTTCCGACTGACGCTGGCTCAGCTGCCAACCGCCATCAACCGTGGCCTCCATAGAGAGCTACTTTTGACCTCCTCCACATTCACATCAATGCTTCAATCTTCCTCAACACTTCGAAATGGAGTCGATCATGGCCTCGTCTCTGGTCTTCTACCTGAGGCAGCTTGTGCTCATGGTCCTCTTCAGGGACAGCAGAGTAATAGATCATCCGATCGAGTTCCAAACTACACATCACAGGCTTCAACAGCTTCTGAAACAAAATCAAGACAAAAATGTCAATCAGAAGGCATAAAACATGTGTCCTTATACCTCTACTGCATTCTAATGCCTTTGGTTCAGTCCCTTTCCACCTACATCCATGACACTTCACGTGTTCTCAATCTCCTCAACAACTTTCAATTCCCTGGCCCTGACTGCATCATTTTCAGCTTAAATGTCCAGTCCCTGTACATCTCTATGCCCCATCAAGAAGGCTTTAAAACTCTCAGCCTCTTTCTTGACAAAAGAACCAACTAGTTCCTCTCCACCGCTACCCTCCTCCACCTGGCAGACCTAGTGTTCTCCTTCAAAAATTTCTCCTTTGGCTTCTCCCACTTTCTTCAGACTCAATGGGTAGCCATGAGCACCTGCATGGGCCCCAGGTATGGCTGACTTTTCGTTGGCTGCGTAGATGAGCCTATGTTCCAAGCCCTCATTGGAAATGCTCCCCAAATCTTCCTCCAGTACTTTAATGACTGCATTGGTGCTGTTTCATGCACCCATGTGGAGTTCATCAATTTCATCAACTCCAACTTCCACCCTACCTTTAAATTCACTCGGTCCATTTCTGAAACCTCCTTCCCCTTTTTTGATTTTTCTGCAGACAATCTGATGAGCAACATCTTATTATAAACCTACCAATTTCCACAGCTATATTGATTATACCTCTTCCCACCCTGTCTCCTGTAAAAGGGTGTTGGGCACGTGGCCAAGTGGTTAAGGTGTTTGTCTAGTTACCTCAAGATCGCTAGTTTGAGTCTCAGCTGTGGCAGCATGTTTGTGCCCTTGAGCAAGGCACTTAATCTCACATTGCTTTAGTGTCTGTGCGAGGAGTAGCGCCCCACACGGACTTCCAATCTGCGCCTTGTAAGGCATGAAAATGCCGGAAGCAGGCCTCTCATGGTCTGAGTCGACGTTCCCTCCCTCCCTCCTGTAAAATAAAAATGTTATTTTTCTTTTCTCAGTTCCCTCATCTCCACTGCATCCAGGATGAAGCTTTCAATTCCAGGATATCAGGGATTCTTTCTTTTCTTCCACCATTGATGCTGCACTTGCCTGCATCACCTCCATTTCCCAGACATCCATGCTCACTCAACTTTCACCACCTTAACAGGGATAGAGTTCCTTTTGTTCAAACCATGAACCTCTGCATCCAATACATCATTCTCCACAACCTCCGCCATCTCCAAATGGATCCTACCGCCAAACACATCTTTACCACACATCTCAGGATTTCTGCCTGTGTCACACGACAGTGAGTATAGGAATAGAGTGAGGTGGAGGATAAATGTGTGACTGAGGGATTAGAGCAAGGGGCAGGGATTCAGATTTCTGTATCTTTGGGACCTCTATTGGGGCAGGTGTGACCTGCACAAAACTGAGGGGTTGCACTTGAATCCCAGGGGGCCCAATATCCTGGCAGGGAGGTTTGCTAAGGCTATTGGGGAGAGTTTAAACTAGGATTGCTGGGGGGTGGGAACCAAACTGAAGGGATGGAGAAAGGGGCAGTTGGCTCACAAATAGAGGAAGCTTGTAGACTGTGTGAGAGGGAGGATAAACAGAAGATAGAGAAGGGATACGC
Organism: Mobula birostris; assembly: GCF_030028105.1. Taxonomy (NCBI): domain Eukaryota; kingdom Metazoa; phylum Chordata; class Chondrichthyes; order Myliobatiformes; family Myliobatidae; genus Mobula; species Mobula birostris. Next base: position 78,809,729 of record NC_092381.1, read on the forward strand.
TCAGAAAGATGGCTTGAGTTGTGTCTATTTTAACCATGGTGGGAAATTTTGATTACCCCAATATTGATTGGCATCTCCCTAGAGTGAGGGGTTTAGAAGTGGTAGAGTTTGTTAGGTGTGTTCAGGAAGGTTTCTTGACACAATATGTAGATAAGCCTACAAGAGGAGAGGCTGTACTTGAGCTGGAATTGGGAAATGAACCTGGTCAGGTGTCAGATCTCTCAGAGATCTCTTTGAAGATAGTGATCACAATTCTATCTCCTTTACCTTAGCATTGGAGAGGGTTACGAACAGACAAGTTAGGAAAGCGTTTAATTGGAGTAAGGGGAAATATGAAGCTATCAGGCTGGAACTTGGAAGCATAAATTGGGAACAGATGATCTCAGGGAAATATACAGCAGAAATGTGGCAAATGTTCAGGGGATATTTGTGTAGGTACGTTTCAATGAGACAGGGAAAGGATGGTAGAGTAGAGGAACCATGGTGTACAAAGGTTGTTGAAAATCTAGTCAAGAAGGAAAAAGCTTACAAAAGGTTCAAGAAACCAGGTAATGATTGAGATCTAGAAGATTATAAGGCTAGGAGAAACAAGCTTAAGAATGAAATTAGGAGAGCCAGAGGGGGTCATGAGAAGGCCTTGGCGAGCAGGATTAAGGAAAACCCAAAGGCATTATACAAGTATGTGAAGAGCAAGAGGATAAGATGTGAGAGAATAGGACCAATCAATTGTGACAGTGAAAAAGTGTGTATGGAACCAGAGGGGATAGCAGAGGTACATAACAAATACATTGCTTCAGTATTCACTACGGCAAAGGACCTTGGCGATTGTAGGGATGACTTACAGCTGACTGCGAAGCTTGAGCATATAGATATTAAGAAAGAGGATATGCTGGAGCTTTTGGAAATCATCAAGTTGAATAAGTCACTGGGACCGGATGAGATATACTCCAGGCTACTGTGGGAGGCAAGGGAGGAGATTGCTGAGCCTCTGGCAATGATCTTTGCCTCATCAATGGGTTCAGGAGAGGTTCCAGAGGATTGGAGGGTTATAGATGTTGTTCCCTTATTCAAGAAAGAGAGATAGCCCAGGAAATTATAGACCAGTGAGTCTTAATTCAGTGGTTGGAAAGTTGATGGAGAAGATCTTGAGAGGCAGGATTTATGAAGATTTGGAGAGGCATAATCAAGGTCCAAAGGTTCAATTTAGAAAAATGTATATAGTATACATCTTGAAATGCTTTTTCTTCGTAAAACATATAATTAGGAATAGTCAGCATGGTTTTGTCAAAGGCCAGGTTGTGCCTTATGAACCTGATTGAATTTTTTGAGGGTGTGACTAAACACATTGATGAAGATAGAGCAGTAGATATGATGTGTATGGATTTCAGCAAGGCATTTGACAAGGTACCCTATGCAAGGCTTATTGAGAAAGTAAGGAGGCATGGGATCCAAGGGGACATTGCTTTGTGGATCCAGAACTGGCTTGCCCAGAGAAGACAAAAAGTGCTTGTAGGTGTGTCATATTCTGCATGGAGGTCGGTGACCAGTGGTGTGTCTCAGGGCTCTGTTCTGGGACCCCTTCTCTTTGTGATTTTTATAAATGACGTGGATGAGGAAGTAGAGGGATGGGTTAGTAAATTTACTGATGACACAAAGGTTGGGGGTGTTGTGGATAGTTTGGAGGGCTGTCAGAGGTTACAGCGGGACATTGATAGGATGCAAAACTGGGCTGAGAAGTGGCAGATGGAGTTCAACCCAGGTAAGTGTGAAGTGGTTCATTTTGGTAGGTCAAATATGATGGCAGAATATAGTATTAATGATAAGACTCTTGGCAGTGTGTTGAATCAGAGGGATCTTGGGGTTTGAGTCCATAGGACACTCAAAGCTGCTGTGCAGGTTGACTGTGTAGCTAAGAAAGCATATGGTGCATTGGCCTTCATCAACCCTGGGATTGAGTTTAAGAGCCGAGAGGTAATGTTACAGCTATATAGGACCCTGCTCAGGCCCCACTTGGAGTACTGTGCTCAGTTCTGGTCACCTCACTACAGGAAGGATGTGGAAACTATAGAAAGTGAGCAGAGGAGATTTACAAGGATGTTGCCTGGATTGGGGAGTATGCCTTATGAGAATAGGTTGAGTGAACTCGGCCTTTTCTCCCTGGAGCAGCAGAGGATGAGAGGTGACCTGATAGATGTGTATAAGATGATGAAAGGCATTGATCATGTGGATAGTCAGAGGCTTTTTCCCAGGGCTGAGAGGGCACAGTTCTAAGGTGCTTGGAAACAGGTACAGAGGAGATGTCACAGTTAAATTGAGTGGTGAGTGAGTGGAATGGGCTGTTGGTGACTGTGGTGGAGGTGGACACAATAGGGTCTTTTAAGAGACTCCTGGATAGGTACACGGAACTTAGAAAAATAGAGGGCTTCGGGTAGCCCGAGGTAATTTCTAAACTAAGAACATGTTCGGCACAGCATTGTGGGCTGAAGGTCCGGTATTGTTCTGTAGGTTTTCTATGTTTCTATGTTCTACCTCACCCCCCTCCAACTCTGTGATCTCTGCTGTGATTACTCCCTCTTGATTCCCTTATCCATTCATCCCTCCCCACTGATCTCCCTCTTGGCACTGATCTCTGCAATTGGCTAAGGTGTGACACCTTTCGAGCCCATTCACTTTCGCTTTCACTTCCATTCAACTCCCTAAATGTCCTTCTGTCTGAGGTCACACTTCATCTATGAATCTATTGGGGTCGCCTATTGTATTCAGTTCTCCCAAAGTGGCTTCATTAGTGTGACTCGTCGTAATTTGGGGTCTGCTTTGTCAAGCAGCTCCACTCCATCTGCCAAAAGTGGAATTTCTGGTAGCCAATCATTTGAATTCTTATTCTGACATGTTGGGTCTATGGCCTCCTCTTGTGCCAAAATGAAGCCACTCTCCAGGTGGAAGAGCAGCACCTTAGATTCTGGCTGGTAGCCCCAATCTGATGGCATGAAGATTTTTTCCTCCTTCTGGTTAAAAAAAAATTTCCTGTCCACCCCTTTCCCTCTTCTTCTATTCCCCACTTGGTCCTCTTACCTCTACTTCCCTGCCTACTGCCTTCTCCAGTGGCCCTTCCTGCTTCCCTTTCTCCCTTGGTGCAATCTCCTCTTCAATCAGATTCCTTCCTCTCCAATCCTTGACCTTTCCTAATCACCCATCACCCTCCAGCTATCCTCCTTCCTTTCGCCGTCCCCAATATTTTTCTTCTGGCGTCGTCTCACCTTCCTTTCCAGTCATGAGGAAGTTGCTCAGCCTGAAACATCGACAATTTACTTATTTCCATAGATGCCACCTGACCTGCAAAATTCTCCAGCATTTTATATGTATTCTTCCCTGTACTGTCATTTTGTAAAAACACAAATTTGTACAAAGGATAGTGGAGAGAGGATCTATCAAATATCAGAGGTTTTATGGAAGTTTGAAGCATCCCACTTTGGATTTTTCTGCTTGAGCGTTTTGGAGTTGATGCAAGCCAGCATTTAACATATCTGTGCAATGCTCATTTAATGCAACTTGGTAGCATTTTGGTATTTGAGATATACTGAATGCACATATTAGCAAGTATGACGAGTTACTGTACAGTTCAGTATCTCTCATCTTAGGTAATATAAATGCCTCCTTTCATTGCAACCAACTGATCAAAAACATTTAAAGAAATTCTTTCCGACCATTGTTATTTATAACTGAAATATTTTCAGTATAATTTACTTAAATCACATTCACTAGAGAACAAATTGGAGGACCAGCCTTATTTCCCTAAAATTTCATGGTATTATAATTTAGTTATGTTACACAGCAACAGATACATTAAGCAAATATTTTATTTGCAATTGTTGCTTACAAAAACCAAAGAACCCCTTGGTGCCTTCATGAAAGACAGCATCGGTGACTATCTGTCAAAAACAAAGTTTACAATGGGGATATTAGTCTGTTGCTAACTGTAGAATGCATATACACAGCAGTAAAGGCAATTGGAGAAAATTACTGAAAAGTATATTTGTCTGGCCGAGTAACAGTTGCCAGCCACAGTCCTCTGCCAGGAGCGTGATTTTTATGAACACAAATAATTGGTAAAATGAGCTTGTGGTCATTAAGTGGCAGTAAATATTGAATAAACAGTGCAGGGAAACAAGAACATAGACAAGGAGAGAGCATAATCGGAGAAGACATCTTATGGCTTGAACATTTGCTTTAGGATTTTAACTGCCTCCCTTTTTTGATTAATTAACCCCATTCCAGGTAATTCAATGAGTTTACAGTTGATCTTCTAATAATAGTTTCATCAAAATAATGATTTTTTTCTCAAAAATAATACATACTTATATAAGACTATAAGACATAGGAGCAGAAATAGGCCATTCATCCCACCTAGTCTGCTCTGCCATTCCATCATTGCTGATTTTTTAATTTCTCTGAATCCCATTTTCCTGCCTTCTGTCTGTAACCATTGACACCTTTACTAATCAAGAATCTGTCAACCTCCACTTTAAGTATACCCAGTGACTTGCTCTCACAGCCATCTGTGGCAATGGGGTTCTCGGCCCAAAATGACGACTGTACCTCTTCCTAGAGATGCTACCTGGCCTGCTGCGTTCACCAGCAATTTGATGTGTGTTGCTTAACATTGCATTTGCCTTCCTTACTGACCTGCAAGTTAATTTTTAGAGAATCCTGTACACCAAAGGACTCCCAAGTCCTTTTGAACCTCTGATTTTTGAATTTTCTTGACATTTACTGTAGAAAATAGCCTTTGCCTTTATTCCTTCTACAAAATTGCATGCCCATACACTTCCCTACACTATATTCCATCTGCCACTGCTTTGACCACTCACTAAGCTAAGTTCTTCTGCAGACTCCCTGCTTCCTCAACAGTATCTGCCTCTCTACTTATCTTTGTATCACCCACAGACTTAGCCACAAAGCCATCAATTCCACGATCAAATTGTTGCCATACAGCATAACATGAAAACGGTGGTCCCTGCAGAACACTGCTAGTCACTGGCAGCTGACCTGAAAAAGCCCCCTTTATTCCCACTCTTTGCCTCCTGCTAGTCAGCCAACTTTCTACCCATGCAGGTATCTCTCATGTAATACCATGGGCTCTCATTGTTCAGCAGCCTCATGTGCAGCTCCTTGTCGAAGTCCTTCTGAAAATCCAAGTAAGTAACATCCGCTGACTCCCTTTTGACTATTCTGCCTGCTTTTTCTGCAAAGGATTCCAATAGATTTATCAGGCAAGATTTCCTCTTGAGGTAATTATGCAGACTACGGCCTTATTTCATTATGTGCCTCCAAGTAACCCGAAATCTCATTCCTAATAATGGACTCCATACTTCACAACCATTGATGTCAGGCTAACTGACCTATAGTTTCCTTCCTTTTGCCTCCCTCCCTTCTTAAAGAATGGAGTGACATTTGCTGTTTTCCAGTTCTCCAGAACCATTTCAGAAGCTAGTAGCACTTATACTATCAGTACTAATGCCCCCATAATCTCTTCAACCATCTCTTTCAGAATCCTGGGGTATAGTCCATCTGGTCCCAGTGACTTATTTACCTTCAGACCTTTCAGCTTTCCAAGCACCTTCTCCTTAGTAGTAGCAACTACACTCACTTCTGCACTCTGACACTTGAATTTCTGGCATACTGCTGGTGTCTTCCATAATGAAGACCAATGCAAAATACTTATTACATTTATTTGTCATTTCTTTATCCCCTATTGCTTCCTCTCCATGGTTATTTTCCACTGGTCCAATATCCACTCTCGCTTCTCTTCTATTCTTTATATATCTGAAAAAGTACTTTTGGTACCCTTGTTTATATTACATTTGATAGCTTACCTTTATATTTCTTCTTTTCTATCCTTATTGCCTTTTAATTGTATTCTGTTGGTTTTTAAAAGCTTCTCAATCTTCTTGCTTTCCACAATTTTTTTGCTATATTATGTGCCTTCTCTTTTGCTTTTATGCTGTCTTTGATTACCCTTCTCAGCTGCAGTTGCCTCATCCCCTCATTAAAATGCTTTTTCTTCTTTGGAATGTATTTATTCTTCGCCTTCTGAATTGCTCCCAGAAACTCCAGCCATTGCTGTTCTGCCATCATACCTGTTGGTGTCCCCTTCCAATTAACTTTGGCCAGTTCCTCTCTCTGCTGGGTTGGATGCTGTCCCACCCATTATTTGCTTGGTGGTACAACAAGTTGGCCAAGAACAAAATCCCATACGCCATCATTCTACAGCCCATTTCTTTTAGGGTGTTAAGTTATATCATGTTTTTGTGACTGCATGTTTTCTGCTATCATAACCATATGTACTATGCACTCTGTGTTACTGGTAATATGTTTTACACCTGGGCCTTGGAAGAATGCTGTTTCGAATGGTTGAATGATAATTAAACTTGAACTTAATTCCCTTTACTCCACTGTAATAGTGATTCATATGATTTTTGCTTCTTCCTTTTAAATTGCAGGATGAATTCTATCAGATTATGATCACTGTCACTTAAGGGTTCCTTTACCTTAAGCTACAAATTCTGTTTATTGGCATCCAGCACCAATTTTCCCAATCTATTTGCATATTGAAATTCTCCATGACCATCGTAACATTGCACTTTTTACATGACTTTTCTATCTCCCTTGTAATTGTACCCCACATCCTGGCTATTGTCGGATGCCTGTATATAACTCCCATCAGGAAATTTTTACCCTTGCGGTTTCTTAACTCTACCTACAAGGATCTACACCTTCTGTTCCTATCTCACCTCTTCTTAAGGATTTGGTTTCATTTTTTAACCAATGGAGCCACACAACTCCCTCTGTCTACCTACCTGTCCTTTTGAAACAATGTGTATCCATGGACATTAATCTCCCAACTATGTTCTTATTTCACCCATGACCCAGATATGTCCATAACATCATAGCTGCCAATCTCTAACTGCATACAGGATCTTCTACAAAATTCCATATATTCCTTAAACTCCCTCATCAAATCTGGTTCATCACACAACACTCAATCTAGAATTCCCTTTTCCCCATCAGGCTTAACCACAAGCTACTTTTAAAAGCCATTTTATAGGCATTCTACAAATATAACACCTTCAGTCCTGTATTGAATTGAATTGAATTGACTTTATTACATTGTGCTTCCATCGAAATGTACAATTTGCAATTTATAGTAATTTATAATAAATTGTATGTACAACAGGACTGTCAATGTAACAGAAATACAGTTGTGCCAGCATGAATTAATCAGTATGATGGCCTGGTGGAAGAAGTTGTCCCAGAGCCTGTTGGTCCTAGCTTTTATGCTGTGGTACCATTTCCCAGATGGTAGCAGCTAGAACAGCTTGTGGTTGGAGTGACTCAGGTCCCCAATGATCCTTTGGGCCCCTTTTACATAGCTGTCTTTGTAAATGTCCTGAATAGTGTGAAGTTCACATCTACAGATGTGCTGGGCTGTCTGCAACACTCTCTGCAGAGTCCTGCGATTGGAGGAAGTACAGTTCCCATAGCAGGCAGTAATACAGCCAGTCGGGATGCTCTTAATTGTGCCCCTTCATCACCCCTTTTGATTTTGTCCCCACATTCCACTTAATCTCTTCCCACTGACCGCAATTTTGTCCTACCATCTGCCTACCCTCCCTCACAGTCTCACTGCATCTACATTACAGAGAGCTAAGCAGCCGCATTCTTAACTCTATCATTCTGGTTCCCATTCCCCAGCCAAATTAGCTTAAACTCTTTCCAGCTCTAGCATACCTACCTGCAAGTACATTTGTCCTGCTCAAGTTCAGGTGTAACATATCCTTTTTATACAGGTCATGCCTTCCCCAGAAGACATCCCAATGATCCAGAAATTGAAAACATTGCCTCCTGCAGCAATTCCTCAACCATGCACTCACCCGCTAAATCATCCTATTCTTACGCTCACTGGCACGGGACACAGGCAGCAATCCAGAGGTTGCTACCCTGGAGGTCCTGCTTTTCAACTTTCTACTTGACTCCTTATATTCTCTCTTCAGGACCCCTCCCTTCTCCTACCTATGTCATTGGTACCAATATGTGCCACAAATTCTGCTTGTTCACCATCCCCCTTTAGAATACTATGGACCTGATCCAAGGTATCCTTGACCTGGGAGACAACATACTTTCTTGGTGTCACTTTCACACCCACAGAATCTCCTGTCTGCTCCTCGAACTATGGAATCCCCTATAACTACTGCATTCCTCTTCTCCCCCTTCCTTTCTAAGCCACAGATCCAGACTCAGTGCCAGAGACCCAGTCACTGAGGCTCTACACCAGCTGCCTAATCCCTTTCCTTCTCCTGGCAGTTATCTGAGCAACGTGCCTCCTGCAACTTAGGTGTGACCATCTCCTCATAGTCCTATTTATCACCTCCTTAGTGTCCCATATGTACTGAAGGTCATCCAGCTGTAGCTTGTGCAGGCTTAGATATGATGAGGCCTGAGGTCTTCTGGCGATCCCACATCTCACATAAAGAATACGCCACTACTCCTGGCTGCATCTTCACCATACTATCTATTAACTAATAGACAAAACAAGAAAAAGAAACTTACTGGAAAGTTATTTAGAGCATTCTCCTCATCCCACCCAAGCCTTTTCTACCAAAGCCTGACCACTCTAACACTGGCCACTCACACTGGGGCTGCTCTCACAGCGGCCACTCCGCTGACACCTCATTCTTCTTTATTGCCTTTGCCAAGTGCCTAATAGATCATGAAGATTGAAGCCTGGCGAAGATTCCTAAAGGCCTCAGCTCTTTTTAAACTGATGGGACGGGTTGCACCTGAACTGGAGGGGGACTAACATCCTTGCTGGAAGGTTTGCTAGTGCTGCGCTGGGGGGTTTAAACTAGATTTGCAGGAGTAGGGGAACCAGAGTGTTGGAGCAGATAGTGAGGTGGAGGAGGATAAAGTTCATGCGAGAACTGCAAGTATAGTGCATGGAGTAAAGCCAGATCTAACATATAAAGAGGCTTTGAGGAAAGAGAAGCAGAATAAAGGGTGTAAAGGTAGAAGGGCTAAAGTGTGTGTACTTCAATGCAAGAAGCATCAGGAACAAAGGTGATGAACTGAGAGCTTGGATACATACATGGAATTATGATGCTGTGGCCATTACAGAGACTTGGCTGGCACGGGGGCAGGAATGGATTCTCAATATTCCTGGATTTCAGTACTTTAAAAGGGATAGAGATGGGGGAAAGGGGAGGCCGGGTGGCATTACTGGTCAGGAGTACTATTATAACAACAGAAAGGGTGGGTAATTTAGCAGGATCCTCTTTTGAGTCAGTATGGGTGGAAGTCAGGAACAGGAAAGGAGCAGTTACTCTATTGGAAGTATTCTATAGGCCCCCTGGTAGCAGCAAAGATACCGAGGAGCAGATTGGGAGGCAGATTTTGGAAAGGTGCAAAAATAACAGGGTTGTTATCATGGGTGACTTTAACTTCCCTAACATTGATTGGCACCTGATTAGTTCCAATGGTTTAGATGGGGCAGAGTTTGTTAAGTGTGTCCAGGATGGATTCCTGTCACAGTATGTTGACAGGCCGACTAGGGGGAATGCCATACTAGATCTAGTATTAGGTAATGAACCAGGTCGGGTCACAGATCTCTCAGTGGGTGAGCATCTGGGGGACGGTGACCACTGCTCCCTGGCCTTTAGCATTATCATGGGAAAGGATAGAAACAGAGAGGACAGGAAAATTTTTAATTGGGGAAGGGCAAATTATGAGGCTATAAGGCTAACCTTGCGGGTGTGAATTGGGATGATGTTTTTGCAGGGAAATGTACTATGGACATGTGGTCGATGTTTAGGGATCTCTTGCAAGATGTTAGGGATAAATTTGTACCGGTGAGGAAGGTTAAGAATGGTAGGGTGAAGGAACCATGGGTGACAAGTGAGGTGGAAAATCTAGTCAGGTAGAAGAAGGCAGCATACATGAGGTTTAGGAAGCAACGATCAGATGGGCCTATTGAGGAATATAGGGTAGCAAGAAAGGAGCTTAAGAAGGAGCTGAGGAGAGCAAGAAGGGGGCATGAGAAGGCCTTGGTGAGTAGGGTAAAGGACGACCCCAAGGCATTCTTCAATTATGTGAAGAACAAAAAGATGACAGGAGTGAAGGTAGGACCAATTAGAGATAAAGGTGGGAAGATATGCCTGGAAACTGTGGAAGTGAGCGAGGTCCTTAATGAATACTCTTCGGTATTCAGCAATGAGAGGGAACTTGATGACGGTGAGGACAATATGAGTGAGGTTGATGTTCTGGAGCATGCTGATATTAAGGGAGAGGAGGTGTTGGAGTTGTTAAAATACATTAGGACGGATAAGTCCCCAGGGCCTGACGGAATATTCTCCAGGCTGCTCCACGAGGCGAGGGAAGAGATTGCTGAGCCTCTGGCTAGGATCTTTATGTCCTTGCTGTCCATGGGAATGGTACCGGAGGATTGGAGGGAGGCGAATGTTGTCCCCTAGTTCAAAAAGGTTAGTAAGGATAGTCCGGGTAATTATAGACCAGTGAGCCTTACGTCTGTGGTGGGAAAGCTGTTGGAAGAGGTTCTTAGAGATAGGATCTATGGGCATTTAGAGAATCATGGTCTGATCAGGAACAGTCAGCATGGCTTTGTGAAGGGCAGATCATGTCTAACAAGCCTGATAGAGTTCTTTGAGGAGGTGACCAGATACATAGATGAGGATAGTGCAGTGGATGTGATCTACATGGATTTTAGTAAGGCATTTGACAAGTTTCCACACGGTAGGCTTATTCAGAAAGTCAGAAGGCATGGGATCTAGGGAAGTTTGGCTAGGTGGATTCAGAATTGGCATGCCTGCAGAAGGCAGAGGGTCGTGGTGGAGGGAGTACATTCAGATTGGAGGATTGTGACTAGTGGTGTCCCACAAGGATCTGTTCTGGGACCTCTACTTTTCATGTATTTTATTAACGACCTGGATGTGGGGATAGAAGGATGGGTTGGCAAGTTTGCAGACGACACAGAGGTCGGTGGTGCTGTGGATAGGGTAGAGGATTGTTGAAGGTTGCAGAGAGACATTGATAGGATGCAGAAGTGGGCTGAGAAGTGGCAGATGGAGTTCAATCCGGAGAAGTGTGAGGTGGTACACTTTGGAAGGACAAACTCCAAGGCAGAGTACAAAGTAAATGGCAGGATACTTGGTAGTGTGGAGGAGCAGAGGGATCTGGGTGGACATGTCCACAGATACCTGAAAGTTGCCTCACAGGTAGATAGGGTAGTTAACAAAGCTTATGGGATGTTAGCTTTCATAAGTTGAAGGATAGAGTTTAAGGGTCGTGAGGTAATGATGCAGCTCTATAAAACTCTGGTTAGGCCACACTTGGAGTACTGTGTCCAGTTCTGGTCACCTCACTATAGGAAGGATGTGGAAGCATTGGAAAGGGTACAGAGGAGATTTACCAGGATACTGCCTGGTTTAAAGAGTATGCATTACGATCAGAGACTGAGGAAGCTAGGGCTTTACTCTTTGGAGAGAAGGAGGATGAGAGGAGACATGATAGTGGTATACAAGATATTAAGAGGAATAGATAGAGTGGATAGCCAGCACCTCTTCCCCAGGGCACCACTGCTCAATACAAGAGGACATGGCTTTCAGGTAAGGGGTGGGAAGTTCAAGGGGGATATTAGAGGAAGGTTTTTTACTCAGAGAGTGGTTGGTGCGTGGAATGCACTGCCTGATTCAGTGATGTAGGCAGATACACTAGTGAAATTTAAGAGACTACTAGACAGGTATATGGAGGATTTAAGGTGGGGACTTATATGGGAGGCAGGGTTTAAGGGTCAGCACAACATTGTGGGCCGTAGGGCCGGTACTGTGCTGTACTATTCTTTGTTCTTTAAACTTTGCACCGCCTCTCCAACAAGCTAGTGCTTGCGATGATTGAAGCCTGAGAACATATGTTAGAAATTAAAACTATATATTTTATGAATTTACTGCAGCTAAAGGTTAATAATGAATTGAATTTATATAGTGTAATGAGAAAGCCAAGGAAAATAATTCTTAATATTCACAGTGATAACTCTTTATTTTCATGTATCAATACAGCCGAATGTTTGTAGACATTTTCCTGACTTTTTATGCACAGCATGTGGTTTAATTCAGTTTGGTTCAATTTTACCTTTTGTCCCTTCATTCAAGGAATAAAATTTCTGTAAAGTTGTGCGGTCTCACATACAAGATACATTAAAAATTCATTAAAATTATAAAAATACTTATCTGCAGAGAACAAATTGAAAATTATGTGAAGTTACATTATGGTGAAAATTAGACCTGGACACAGCATGAAGGTGCACTGCCTTGAGATAAAATAAAAACATTGGAAATTTTGTTCAAATCAAGAGTTCAAATCAAGCTGAAAATATCTACACATTATTGATATTCTGTTCATATTAGCCAACAAGTAGGTTCAGCTTTTATGATAGTTTAAGATGTAAAAAGAATTCATTTCTTCTGTTAATTTTGCCTTTGTTTCAATGTAACATGTTAACAATTGTAGCTCATAATACGATCAAGCCTGTAAGAAGATTCCAAATGCTGCCCAATTCTCTACTCAGTCACTAATGCACATGACTGAGTATGGAACATGCACATACACAAAAAATAAATTCAATTCCAAAAATGGCACATTTAACTAACTCGAGAATTACCAATCTCACAAATTGTGATCTGACAGGAAAAAAATTAATTAAAAAATGACAATTGAATTAACACTATTCAGTAAACTAATCAGGGGACCGTGATGGGATGGTAATTATTTGGATTGGGTTGGTTTCCTGAAACAATTTCCACAGTTATGTAAATGCCAACATTGCAGTTGTAATGGAAAAGCTAGGCTAACAGTGCAGCTAAATTTTCAGCACTGCAGTGCTCTCAGACATTTATTGATAAAATGTGGAAAGAACAAAAGACTTTATGCTGTCTTTTGTTATGTTTTGTAACTCCAAGTACTAATCGAAAGAAAAACATCTGAGCTGGGGATATAGGGTTACTTACATATATGATGTGGTGATATGATGATGTATGCCATTCACATACTTCATTATATAACCCATAATGAATTTTGTAAGCAAACAATGCTTAATCAAACAACACATTTACAATACTATTCAAGTATTACTGAAATCTTAAATACACTGCAAATAATATTGTGCCCTCAAGAAGGCTAACATGAATCATACTCTCAGCTCCACTAGATGAAGATGGCTGCAAGCACTCAGCTTTGCTGTTGGTTCATTTGGTATCGGACTGCTCAATTTTGTTACACAATGCTTTTGCTGTTTAACACAAAAACAGTACAGTGTTGTAATACCACCAGATTGGCCTTTTGGTTTTAGCAGTGCCGAGTGCTTCATTGAGATGTAAGAGATTGCAGATGCTGGAATCTGATTCCACATACTACCTGCTGGAGGAAGTCAGTGAGTTGTGCAGCAGCTAGGACGGAAGGAATCCCTGTGCTTCAGGTTGAATCGGATGCAGTGTTGTGATCTGAATCCTCAACAACTCCTTTTTCCTCATAGATATGGCTTGATCTGCTGTTGCTCCAGCAGATATGTATGCTTGGTACTGTTATGGCGTCTAATGGTTCTGCATAGATCTGCCACGTACCAAGCAAATACTAAGATTTATCTATACTTACTGAAGCTTAGAAGCAAAAGAAGTAATCTCACTGAGGCAAGTAAGATTCAGGGAGGATTGACCAGGCAGTGGCTGAGAGATTTATTTTCTCTCAGATAAAGGTAACTTCACATTAACTACTATATCCTTGCCAAAGTTTAGTGTCCAAAGTAAATTAGCCAAAATTGACACAGCTGAAATGTTATCCTTGTGGCTCAGTCTACCAGCTCCAAAATTGCATCCCAATTGTTTGATAAGCTGTCAGTCAACAGAACAAAGCAGAGGAAACATTTCTTTATCTGGCAGCTATTAACCTTTGGAATTTTCCTCACTGAAATGCGGTAGATGCTTTATCACTAAATAGATTCAAGACTGTCCAAAAGAGATTTTTGGAAATAATGGGAAGCAAAAGATGTGGGGTACTAAATCAGAAGCTCAAGAAAATCTGCAGATGCTGAAAATCCAAAGCAACACATACAAAATGCTGGAGGAACTCAGCAGGCCAGGCTGCATCTATGGAAAAGATACAGAAACCAGATGGCACTCACTCAGCAATTCAGGACCAGCTTCTTCCCATCTGCCATCTGATTTCTAAATGGACAATGAACTCTTGAACACTATTTCAGGTCTAAGTTCAGTTTTTGCTCTACTTATTTTTGATTTAATTACTTAATATACATATGTATACTTACTGTAATTCAGTTTTTATATATTTATCGTGTATTGCATTGTACTGCTGTCACAAAGTTAACAAATTTTACGACGTTTGCCAGTGATATTAAACCTGATTCAGAAAAGAGTAAACAGTTGACATTTCAGGCTGAGACCCTTCGTCAGTACTGGCAAGGGAGGAGAGAAGTCAGAATAAGAAGGTGTGGGGAGGGGAGGAAGAAGTACAAGCAATAGGTGATAGGCGAAACCAGGATAGGAGGAGGGAGGGTGAAGTGAAGGGCTGGGAAGTCGATTGGTAAAACGGTACAGCACTGGAGAAGGGGGAACCTGATAGGAGAGGACAGAAGACCATGGAAGAAAGAAAAGGGGGAAAGAGCATCAGAGGGAGGTGGTGGGCAGGTAAGAAGGGAAGGTGTGAGTTGGGAAACAAGAATGGGGAATGGTGAAGGGGGGGCAATTACTGGAAATTTGAAAAATCAATGTTCATGCCATCAGGTTGGAGGCTATGCAGATGGAATATAAGGTGTTGCTCCTCCAGCCTGAGTGTGGCCTCATCCTGGCAGTACCGGAGACCATTTACTGATATGTCGGAATGTGAATTGGAAGTAAAATTGAAATGGGTGGCCACTGGGAAATCATGTAGGGAGTGGGCATAAGTGGTATTATGGTCCAAATCCCATCATGGCCTTACTGAATAGTGGACCAGGATTGAGGAGCTCTATGGCTGATGCATGCTTCAATTTTATTTGATCTTAAACCAAATCCCGAATTCCCCTTGAATATAAAATATACCAATCCCTGTTTTGACAATACTTGATAAGAGATCCTCTACGGCCCTCTTAAGTGGGGAATTCCAAAGACTCACTACCTTTGGGTGTTGCTCAAATGTAGCAGCGAATGAATGTGTGTGAAAACTATGTCTATAGAGCACAATAATCAGCTTGCAGTACCCAAATAATACTGTGGATAGTTTATACATCTCTCAGTGGGCTTGGCTGCAAATATGTTTGGGGAAATAAAAGGGTGTCTGCACTTTCTTTTTCTGAAATAGCCTGTTTAAGTTTTGAAATGACCCAGGAGGTATACTCTTGTCAAAACCCTGCAATGAGGGACATATTTGAATGCCATGGCATTGAATCCAGCATCATATCTGCACTGTTATTGTCAAATATCTGAATTGTTATGGTGCAGAAACAACTCTGCAGTGACAAGTCATGCTACTGCTGCATATTTACACATTAAAGATGCATTATTGACACTAGCAGTTCCATAGCACTGTATTTTTTTCTACAGATGCATGACTGTATCAATGTTGCACTATTTCTATAACATAAAACTGGGGATGCTTAATTAATTGCATTGGTTACTCACTCATTAAGTAATATTCACTGGACTGAAAGCCCATTGTGAGAGTGGACAGAGGTGTACAAGTTTGACAAATGTTTTTCCTCAAGCAAAGTATAGTTCACCTCTTTCCAGCCCACCAGCTCTCAAGCAAACTATCACATACTCAGTGATAGTTTGTCCGAGAGCTATCAATCTTTCTCTTTTCTTCTCCCCACCAGTTCTCTAAAGAGATTGAGAAAAAATTCTGTGTAAAGAGATTCCCTTTTGATGGTCATTGGATCAAAGACTAGACTATGTGTCAACTAGGAGGCAGCAGAAACATCATTAATTAGTAGCTCACAGCAGTGGTTTGGAGAACATGTAATGCTTTCTCATACAGTGCAAAGTTACTGCTGTGATTGAAATGCTGTTTTGAGTTTTATTAGAATAAGAAGCTTCATTTCATTCATATAGTCTATACAAGAGCATAAGTATTTAAGTTTTGCCCAGAGTTTACAATGATCAGTGAAATATAACTATATTTAATATATACTTTAGCTTGTTATGGTTTCCATTTCATCTAGAAAATTACTAACACAATAAACCTATCTGGAGCGAACTGCTGAAATCGAGTTAGTTATGGGTTTGAAGAAACATTTTAGAAAAATGGAAAGGAAAAGTTTGACAAAGACATAAAATGTCAATATGACAGCAACTACCGAAGAAATTGCAAGACTATTTCAATGTTTTTCATCCATGGAGAAAGATTCATATAACCAATTGTCCAAATCCAATTTAATAGAGCCTAGTGTTTAATATAATTCACCCTGGAGAGAAGGGAAATGTTCTAATATAAAACATCTGGGCAGATAAATCAATTTCAAAGCCGTAAAAAAGAAATAGAAAAGATAAACAAAGATATTGCAAATATCATGAGTGGAATAATAAAATAACACCACATATGAACGAAATCAGCAGAATATTCATCGACAGAGGTATTTTCCACCAATTACCTTAGCAATGATGAAAATATTCTGAAGATATTCTGATGATTTTAGAAGCTAACATGCAATGTGTCCATGAATAAAAGTAAAACATGGGATACCCACCTCTTTGACATTGTTTTAAGACAAATGGCTATAATAGTCCAACGTGATCTTCAAAACAGAGATAGCTCTTGCTTCTCTTGTGTAACAGGGTAGATTTCATTTAAACAAAAATAATTCAAATTCAAACCCTTGATCAGGCAAAGGCAGGAGTATTAGTTTCAAGCTTTACCAAAATTCTTCAAAATTAAGGACTTTGTATGTATCTTGGACTTTATTTTATGCTGGATTTTCTGAAGCTTTTCATTGGTCAAGGTTATAAATCTATTTGTTGGGACTGCCTTGATGACTGGTAACATTAATGGTGATATCAGAATCAGGTTTATTATCAATGATATATGTTGCAAAATTTGTTGCTTTCCAGCAGCAGCGCAGTGCCAGGCATAAAAATTACTATGAACTATAAGTAAATAGCTTACAAGACATATAACGAGGTAGTGTTCATGGGCCTTTCAGATCTAGTCCGGTTAGGATGCTGCTGAGCTGTGATCTCCATTGAGGTCGTGGTTCAGACTTAGTTGTGTTTGTAGATTCAGTGGGATGGTTTTGGAGACAGGCAGAGGATTAGGGGTCAGATTAGGTTATGGGGACAGGGATAGGTTCTCTGAAATAGTAACACTGAGGAATTTAAAGTTGCCAACCTTCTTCACCTCTGACTCATGGATCTCTGCTTTCCTTCTCCTGAAGTCAATAATCAGCTTCTTGGTCTTGATGACATTGAGTAAGAGTTTGTTGTTATGGCACCACTCAGCCAGATTTTCAATCACCCTACTATGGGCTGATTCATTAATACCTTTGATTCAGCATATGACATTGGTGTTGTCAGCAAACTTGAATGTGGCACTGGAGCTGTGCTTAGCCACACAGACATAAGTGTAAAGTGAGTAGAGCAGGGGGCTAAGCACACAGTCTTGTGGTGCACCTGTACCGACAGTGATTGTGGAGGAATCTGAACTGTTGCCAATCTGAACTGACTGGGGTCTGCAAGTGAGGAAATCAAGCACCCAATTGCACAAGTATTGAGGACAAGGTCTTGGAGCTTATTGATTAGCTTTGAGTTGGTAGAGCATCCCAGATTTTTGGTGCATAAGAGCAAAAGGCTGTATCACCACTAAAGGCTGCATTATTGATAACCAAAAGGACACCAAGCTCAAAGTGCCTGTCAATATATACTGCATTGACACAGTTTTAACATGGGCAATATTTGCTAAGGCTGCTGGACCTAGATGGCACATGGCTAAAGTGGCATAGCAGTTGGCACAATGCCATTACAGCTCGCAGTGTTCTAGAGTTCAGTTCCAGTGCTATTCTGTAAGGAGCCTCTGTACGTTTTCCCCGTGGAATGCATGGGTTTTCCCTGGGTGCTCCGGTTTCTTTCCACAGTCCAAATACGTACCAGATAGGTTCATTAGTCATTGTAAATTATCCCACAATTAGGTTAAGTTTAATCACGGTCATAGGGGTGCTGAGGCAGTGTAACTCAAAGGCCCTACTCCATGCTGTAAAACTAAACCACAAAACAAAAGACACCATTCCCAAACAACATTCAAATGTGACAGGAGGAAATCTCCTTCAGTGCTCAGTATCAGAATCAGGTTTATTATCACCGGCATGTGACATGAAATTTGTTAACTTAGCAGCAGCAGTTCAATGTAATACATAATCTAGCAGAGAAAAAAATAAGTAAAATAAAAATAATAATAATAAATAAACAAGTAAATCAATTACATATATTGAATAGATTAAAAAAGCACACAAAAACAGAAATACTATTTTTTTGTTTTAAAGTGTGGTAGTGTCCAAAGATTCAATTTCCATTTAGGAATCGGATGGCAGAGGGAAAGAAGCTGTTCCTGAATCACTGAGTGTGTGCCTTCAGGCTTCTGTACCTCCTACCTGATGGTAACAGTGAGAAAAGGGCATGCCCTGGGTGCTGGAGGTCCTTAATAATGGACACTGCCTTTCTGAGACACCGCTCCCTGAAGATGTCCTGGGTCCTTTGTAGGCTCGTACCCAAGATGGAGCTGACTAGATTTACAACCTTTTGCAGCTTCTTTCAGTCCTGTGTAGTAACCCCTCCATACCAGACAGTAATAAAGCAAGTTGCAGTTAAAATGACTTTTAAAATTTCCATTTCCTTTCAGCTGGATAATTTCATATTAAAGCATCTTACTCCTTGATCCTCAAGAAAGTGTTCTGAATTAGCCAGAAAAAAAAGCTTTTGCTTTTCTTAATTAGACAGGAAACCAGGAGCTTAAACATTGATGGTCTTCCCTGTCTCACTGGCCCTACCAATAGATAACCAATTAAATTATCCTTTGAGTACAAGTCACCTGGAAACTATCATTTGATGTGCTTAAATGAATAGGACCATTAAAAGAATAGTTCATTAGACTCCTGATACACCGTACAGTGCTGCTTTGCTTCAAAAACACTTCAATATGTTTCAGTCAGGTGTTGAAGGTTGCAGGGTATTTGCATACTCAAATTATCTCATTATATTTACAGATAAGCAGGAATGAGTGGATAACTGTGATAAGTCTTTTAAGTATGTGTTTTGTAATTAAAGTTAATTCACCATTATATAAATCTTATACATGAATACCTCTCCGTGCTGGGGAAACATGCAGAATGCTAAAAAAAGAAAAGAAAATAGGAATGAAACTGGGGTAAATCAAGTTGCAATAATTCGGAACTGTGAAGCTTGAATTTCAAAGTTGTGGTTTTCAGAGAAGATTCACAGGGAAAGCACTTTATGACCCTACAGATAATGTATTAGATCATTGGTTCCCAAACCTTTTGAGGAAGGCCTGCTTAGTCACACTTGGTAAAATCACACCCAATCCTCATTAATATCTGATAACATCACAAACTGCTCATTTCAGGGTTGTGGAGATTCCAGAGGTCTTTTGGGAGCCTTGGAGCTTGTACAGCTGCAGTGCCCAGCTATTCTCACTCTATACTTATGACTGTGTGGCTAAGCACAGCTCCAATGCCGTATTCAAGTTTGCTGCCCACACTATTGCTGTAGGCAGAATCAAAGGTGGTGATGAATCAGCCTATAGGAGGGAAATTGAAAATCTGGCTGTGTGGTGCCAGAACAACAACCTCTTTCCCAATATCTGAAAGATCAAGGAACCAACTATAGACTTCAGGTGAAGGAATCCAGAGGGCCATCAGCCAGTCCTCGTCGGAGGTGGAGAGGATTAGCAACTTTAGATTCTTCAGTGTTAACTTTTAGGAGGATCTGTCCTGGGCCCACCACATAAGTGTAATTACAAAGAGCGCCTCTAATACCTTAGGAGGTTGCGAGATTCGGCATGGCAATTAAAACTTTGACAAACTTCAATAGCTGTATAGTGGAGAATATATTGACTGGCTGCGTCATGGCATAGTATGGAAACATCAATGCGCTTGACAGAAAATCCTACAAAAAAGTAGTGTTTATGGCCCAGTCCATCACGGGCAATGTGCTCCCCATCATTGAGCACACCTACACAGATCATTGTCACAGGAAAGCACCATCCATCATCAGGGACCCTCACAATCCAGACATCCTCTCTTCTTACTGCTGCCATCAGGAAGAAGGTACAGAAGCCTCAGGACTCACACCACAGGTTCAGGAACATTTATTACCCTCAACCATTATGGCTCTTGAGCCAGAGGGGATAACTTCACTCAACTTCACTTGACCCATCATTGAAATGTCACCACAACCTATGGACTCGTTTTCAAGGACTCTTCATCTCATGTTCTTGATATGTATTGCTTATTGATTGATTGATTGATTGATTGATTGATTGATTGATTGATTGATTTATTTATTTATTTATTTATTTATTATTTCTTCTTTTGTATTTGCACAGTTTGTTGTCTTTTGCGCTCTGTTGAATGCCCAAGTTGGACACCCTTTCACTGATTCTTTTCTGATTATTATTCCGTAGATTTATTGAGTCTGCCCACCCACAACAAGATCAATCTTTGGGTTGTATATGGTGACATATATGTAGTTTGACAATAAATTTGCTTTGAACTGTGAACCCTGAATAAAAAATTAACACAAGCGCATTAATTAGTATGCTAAAAATGTCAACCATTCAAACTTCCAAGGGAGCTAATAATCCTCCAGACATTGTAATAAAATGGAAATTGAATGGAAAATCCTCTGAATCATGATGTATTAAAGTTGCATTGAAGTTTATCAATTTGGTACACTGTCAAAGAATTTGTCCCTTTTCCCTACCTTCAAAATAGCTGAAAGGTCCAAAATTAACAATGCGCTCACTCATTAAAAGTTGTCCAATTAGTAATTGAAGACTTTTCTCTAATTAGAGTTAAAAGTTAATGGAAAAAACATATGCTCAGAATGTGCTTTGGAAAACTGGAAGGAACAGGTAATGAAGTGAAATATTGGATAAAGCCAGTATGCAGAGAAGTAGGGAGCTAAAATAAATGCACAAACTTGTGCAGCAAAGGAAGTGAAATGACCAGGTGGTCTGATGGAGGTAAGGTAAATACTTTTGAAATGCTTTTGTGGTAGTAATGTACAAATGTGAGAAGCCTAGGAGAAAAAGAAAAAGACGTGGAAACGCATTAGCCAATTTTCAAACAATGAGACCCCACCTACAGAATTGAATAATGACCAGAGCAGGCAGCGGTAAGGAAACCTATGTTTGCTGACATTCAGCATGCCTTTAGCACCACACAAATACATTTTATAAATAGCATTGCATTTCAGATGTTTGTCTTAGTCATAATATTTCTTCTTCACTCCTAGTGAACTGCTCAGGTTGATGTACATGTGTTGCTGTAAGTACAAAATTATGGTTGGCGGGTCATATTTGTAGCAAAAAGCCACTAAATAATTGCACAACCTACATTGGAATGTAGCATTTTACTTTTTTGGCAAACTCTTTCAAAATTAATGTCCTGTTCCTATAATCAATGTGCATATACTTCACAAGTGATGCCCAGCTAATAAAGAGTATAAAAGGGAGTCTTATTGTTCTAAGGAGGAGGGAACGTCAACTCAGACCATGAGAGGCCTGTGTCGGGCATTTTCATGCCTTACAAGGCGCAGATTGGAAGTCTATGTGGGGCGCCACTCCTCGCACAGACTAGAGCAATGTGTGATTAGTGCCTTGCTCAAGGACACAAACACGCTGCCACAGTTGAGGCTCAAACTAGCGATCTTGAGGTAACTAGACGAACACCTTAACCACTTGGCCACGTGCCCAACACAAACATGTTATTGTTCTAACATGGGCTGCAAAATGTTAACACAGTGCTTTGCAGAACATTTAATTATACTGGGGAGGGGTGTGTGGAGGGGGAGGGGAGGTGGAGGTTTGGGGGGAAGGTGTACTCATAGAATAGCAGGCTGTTCCAACTTTTCCAGTCCTGGTTATTTGCTCATGGTGAAGTTGGTAGAGCTGCTGTCTCACAGCTCCAGTGACCTACATTCAATCCTGACCAGAGAGTGGATTTTCCATGTTTACAGCTGTGACCATGTGGG
The DNA here is from genome assembly GCF_030028105.1 of Mobula birostris. Taxonomy (NCBI): domain Eukaryota; kingdom Metazoa; phylum Chordata; class Chondrichthyes; order Myliobatiformes; family Myliobatidae; genus Mobula; species Mobula birostris. The sequence continues at coordinate 78,832,042 of NC_092381.1, forward strand.
TTTCCTCCAGGTGCTCCAGTTTCCTCTTGATTCCTACAGATGTGCAGGTTTATAAGTTAATTGACCATTGTAAATAGCCCAGCCCCCCCCCCCAGTGTGTAAGTGAACCGTAGAAAATAAGGGGACATTGATGATAGTGGGGAGAATTAAATAGAATTAATTTAGGCTTAGTGCAGATAGGAAGTTAATGTTGGGCACAGACTTATGCTGGGCATCTCTGTTGCTCTGAGTAACTCAGCATATTATTGTGTGGTACATGTAACTGGCTCTTCAATTAGGCATTAACTGTAATTCAGTGCATCACCGCCAATGCATAGAATGAAGTGCAACTTTCAGCAAACAGATTACTTTGTGGGTAACCTACCCACTTCTCCTTAGCAAACCAGAGTCAACTTTTAATTTATCTCAGATAATAAGCCATGGGCAAGTCCACAGGTGCATAGATAGGAACCTTCTAATTTAGTAAATCCATCAAAATTGTTGGATTATATTTGAAATAAAACATCCTGATGCACATAAATTAAAGAAAATCCATATTTTTGCAAGATGGAAAAACACGAAGAGATTATGAAAGGGTAATAAGCTTAATAAGCAATGTCATATTGAAGGTTAATTTTATACAGATAAAAATTATGTAAATGAGTTTCTGTATAAATATTATGTGATGCTTTCATTTCACAGTGTCCTCAAGACTGGTCTTAATTGTGCCGTAAGGAATAGGATTATGTTTCTAACTGAGCTAAACAGGAGAACTTTGGCAGGAGGATAATCCTGAAGGAAATGTTATTAGTTATTGAATAAAATATTTACCTTTCTTTTTAATGAAAAACATTTCTTCATCTGTGATTAGTATTATTCCTTCTTGGCCTACCTCATGCACACCACATGGATAAGTGTTCTTAAAAGGCATCTCCACAGCAGTAATACTACCATTCAGAGTCAATTTAATAAACCTGAGGAGGTTCACGTGGTGACTCCAACACCCGGCAGTTGTCTATGTAACCCTCAAGTTTGGCCAACATGCGTTTGTCTCGGAGAAGACAGCCTCTGGCCCCGCCTAACTTGAGAAATCTTGTCTGTGTGGATGCTGCATGATGCGTTGCCCAGTTACAAATTCATATCACAAACTATCAAACAGTACACCATAAGCAATTGTACGATTGAGCTTTATAATTCTTAATTTTACTATAGGGTTAGCTAAGAAAGCAAAAAGAAAAAAGAGCCCATGTAAATGAAACAGTCTAATGTGCACGTTGGAGCTCATGGTTTTCTGTCCCTTCGTTCCCATCGACCTCCTCCGAGCGTCTTTGACTCCCAGACCCTCACTCCAAGTCCACTCCATTCTGCAGTCTACCAACTCGCTCCACTTTCTTTATCTCTCGCCAACAAAAGACCACAAAATCCCTTCTCTTGGGCACATAAGAAAGAAAAACGCCTCCCATCATTGGCCAGTGCACATTCCTCAGCCTCTATTATCACTAGTCATAACCCAAACACTGCAGCTACAGAGAAGCCATTACATCAGCAGTGAACCTTTTCCCAGGGTGTTACATCTGTATAACAACACACACAAAAAATGCTGGTGGAATGCAGCAGGCCAGGCAGCGTCTATAGAAAAAGGTACGGTTGACATTTCGGGCCGGGACCCTTCATCAGGACTAACTGAAACGTTGACTGTACCTCCTCCTATAGGTGCTGCGTGGCCTGCTGCGTTCCACCAGCATTTTTTGTGTGTGTTGCTTGAATTTCCAGCATCTGCAGATTTCCTCACACCTGTATAAGGAGCTTTTGTCAATACTAACCCTGGGCCCTATTTTTTTTTTAACAAAGGAAAGGTCGCAATTATTTTGTATCCTTTTTGCAGTATTTCAAAATAAAATCAACTTTAATTTATATGGCTTCAGGATATCCATTATATCATTTTATTGTTAATTAAGACTTGTGAAATTGTAGTCACTGTTATATTAATGGAAATACTTCAACTAACCTGCCCACAGCAGGTTCCCACAAACACAATGAAATAATGGAGTCATAGACTCAGAAGGCACTGTGCTAGGTGAGGTAAATAAAACAGAGAGGGAAATACTCAGAAGGTTTGGCAGATTTGTGGAGAGCAAATCCGAGTTAAGATTTTAGATCTATGATTTTCCATCAGAATTAGAAATGTGAAAAAACAGTGTATAGAGGGGTCTACAGTGTATAGAACAGTCTTAGAGGGGTGGATGGAGTAGAACAACCAAAGGGCATGTCTTTGGTAGGGTGCAGATTAGCTTAAACTAATTTTGTTCATCATCAACATCCTTATGTTCCATGTCGTATGACGTAGGCCAGGGGTCCCCAACCTTTTTCACACTACGGACCGGTTTAATATTGACAATATTCTTGCAGACTGGCCGACTGGGCGGGGGGGGGGGGGGCGGATAGGGTTGCCTACAGACAAGAGTAGCAGTCAAATACGTTGCGTTTACCCCGAGAAAGGCTACCATGACTATGAAGCCTTGTGCGGCACCAGTGCGCATGTGTGACCTGCGCATGCGTGTACGTGCCGATTTTTTATCCACAAATCGTTTTTGGCAATTCTGTTCGGGGGTGGGGGTGTTAATCACAACTGGAATATAGGTGGTAAGTGGCTAATACACTCAGTTTCATTTCTAAAAGGGTTTAGCTAACGAAATTAACATTAAACACACAGCGCATATTTTCCTCGCATGAATATAGTGATAAGTCAATTATCAGGGGAGGACAGGGGAGCTTGAAGTAAGTGTTGAACAAACTTTCAGTAAAAGTGGTAGAGGCAGGTTCGATATTATCATTTAAAGAAAAATTGAATAGCTATATAGACAGGAAAGGAATAGAGGGTTGTGGGCTGAGTGCAGGTCGGTGGGACTAGGTGAGAGTAACGTTCGGCATGAACTAGAAGGGCCGAGATTGCCTGTTTCCGTGCTGTAATTGTTATATGGTTATATAAGTCAATAGCATCATAACATTTTAAGTAATGTTTGGATATCAAACACACAGCACATATTTTCCCCATATGAACATATAAAATAATTGCAACACACCAATATTGCTGAATCAGTGGGACCCCTGGGCCGCATACTTGTTCCCTGCAACAAGACGGTCTTATCGAAGGGTGATGGGAGACAGCGATACTCGAAGGGGGTTCCTTATGTCCAGTCTATTCTGCAATTTAGTTTTCGTTGCATTCATTGCAGAGATATGTTGGAAATGGAAGCAATGTTTTCAGTGCTTTCGTGGCTACATCAGGATATTTAGCCTTGACTTTGATCCAGAATGCCGGCAGAGATGTTATGTCAAACATACTTTTCAGCCCACCGTCATTTGCAAGCTCAAGGAGTTGATCTCCTTCCCGCGCTGACATGGATGATGCGTGCGTAATGACCTCGTGTGCGTTCAAGCTCAACGGTGTGTGACAGGGAATGAGGAAAGGCGCAGCTGACTCATAACGCCAAATCATATCGTTTCCTCGCGGCCCGGTAGCGCATGCTCTGCAGCCCGGTACCGGTCCGCGGCCCGGTGGTTGGGGACCACTGACGTAGGCAGTCATGACCATGATTGTTCTTGGCAAAATTTTCCAAAGAAGTGGTTTGCCATTGCCTTCTTCTGGGTGATGTCTTTAAAAGATGAGGGACCCCAGCCATTATCAGTACTTTTCAGGGAGTGTCTACTTGGCGTTAGTGGTCACATAACCAGGACTTGTGATATGCACCAGATGTCATATGACCATCCACAACCTGCTCCCAGGGCTTCACATGCTGTGATTAGGGGACTAAAACAAGTGCTACAGCATTCCCAAGAGTGACCTGCAGACAAGCGGAAGGAAGGAACGTCTTACACCTCCTTTGGTAGAGATATATCACCACCCCGCCACCCAGCGGTTTTGATACCATCTGGTTTATTGATGGATATGATTAGATGGAGGAAAGAAACAAACAAACGCACGAGACCTTGCGGTACCGAATATAGTAATGGATGGAAATTTGAAGAAAAATAGGATGCCAGAAAGAGCTGGCAGGTCAGATAGGAGGTGAAGAGGGAGAAAAACTGCATTATTGTTACAGGTGGATGGCCATGTATCAGAAAAGGAGAGTGTTTATATAAATAGGAAAGATAGTTATCTGAAATTATTAAATTCAATATCAAGTTCCAGGAAGCAGATGAGGTTCTGCTCCTTGAGCTTACATTGGAATCATTGGAAGAGTGTAAGAGGTCAAAGACAGGAAATAGTTGGAAAATTATGATGACAACCATCTGGAAAGTCAGAGGCACCTTTGCAGACTGAACTGGGGCAGTTTGCTAAACAGTTACCCAGTTTATAAGAACACCACATGATGAGCTCTAAATGGAACATGTTGCATAGGAAAAAATGCAAGTGAATTGCTCCTAGTTTGGGTCCCTGAATGGTGGTAAGGGATAAAGTGAGAGGGTAGCTGTGGGTCAAGATCTCCGTAGCCTCCCTAGCATTGCATACAGTGCTCACAATATGGTCTGCTTACTTTGGAAGACCAAACACGGATTGGCACGTCCATTCCGTTCTCAAGAGTGACCCCAAGCTTCCATTTGCCTATCTGTTTAGTTTTCAAACTTGCTCCCAATCTGACCTCTCCATCTTTGAACTCTTGTTCTGTTCCAACAAAACTCAACACAAGTTTGAGGAACAGCAAGGCTTGTTGCAACCCTCAGATCACTGTCTCATCTGGACATCCTTGATCTCTATCCTATTGCAGACATTTCCTTTGTTCTCTTCAACTTAAAGCAAGCTTGTTTACTCACTTTTCTGCTTCTGAAGCATGAACTCTGTCTCTCCTGCCACTAATGCTGCCTGACTTGCTGAACATCTTCAGTAGTTTTGTGTTTTTATTTCATATTTCCAGCATCTGCAATTGTGTTTTTCCCAATTAATTTTAATTGGGCTGGGCATCAAAGTTCGAAGTAAATTTGTTATCAGACTGTATATACTGTATACATCTTTGAGATTCATCTTCTTACGGGCAGCCACAAAACAAAGAAACTCAATAGAACCCATGAAAAAATGAAACCATTAAACACCCACTGTGCAAAAAAAAGAACAAATTGTGCAAACAATGAAAGGTAAGCAAATAACACTCAGAACTAAAGTTCATGAAAGTGAGTTCACAGCCACAAGGCCAGTCACAACTGATCCAGGAGCCCGTTAGTTGCAGGCCACTGCCTCAGTTCAGCGCATAGGCGAGTAAACCTCGCCGAGCAGCAAGCTGAACACTGGCCTGTACCTCGCTTCCAGCCCCAAACCCTGACCTTTTCAATCTGGCCCGGCACTTAAATCAGCCAAACATCAGCTCGTTCCTCACTCCAGGACTCAGGCCCTGCGCTTCAATATGCTCTCGGGCCTGGGTCCTGCCACCCCAGTTCAGCCATACCCAACTTCCCAATCTGGCCCAACACTTGAATCAGTCAAACATTGACTCATTCCTCACTTTTGGGGAAGAGTTCCTGAGGATCTTTTAAATTAGTGACAGCAAACTTTAACTTCCTTGTGTATAAGTATTTTGAGCCCTCGTTCAATATCTTTCATTCAAAAAAAAAGAAATAAACATTGATTATCAAAGGAACTTACTTCCTGATATTCAGTTCCATCGTTAAAACTTGTAAGTGAGAATGTTTTCCAGCCCAGTGTCTCAAATGGAGAGACTCTCTCTTAGAGGTAGTCTGAAACATTAGCTGATATATGCTGGAGCTTCTGATCAGCCAACTGATTCATGGGACAGTCACGAGTGAGCTGTGGCTTGCATCACTCATCTGCCAATTCGTGGGAGCTGCAATGTTATTCAGCCAAACAATGTTGAAAACTAAAAGCTGATTAGACAAGATTCCAAGTTTCAACAGATCCCTTTCAGGCATGATTGAAGGAATATTATGTGAGGATTTTTACAGATCCAAGGTCACCAGTTTTTAATAACAAGTTGAAATCAAATCAATGTCTACTCAGTGTTTATTGAAAAGTTTTGTATTCAGGCTTCTGTGAAATTATGAAATTTTCCCATATAATATTTTGTATGGGTTTATAGATTTGAAGAAATAAGTTTCTGATCTTCGGTTTAAGTGCACTTACCTGGACAATAATTCACAGACATCCATCACAGAAAAACTTCAGGCTAAATCTATTACGAGCACATTTCATTCAAAAAGTATATATACAAAAAAGTTGGTAATATTCACTACTAATGTAAAATTTAATTTTCTTGTTCAAATGTTGGAGAATTGTGACAGTCTGAAAAGGACTTAAATGAAAATACTTCAAATTATATGGGAACAAGGATCTATTCTGATATTTATCAGCCAATATCATTGCTTTCTTAATCAATACTAATCATCAAATTAGGAAGATAAACTATGTGACTGTCAATGAGGAAACAAAGCAAAATGTCATGCATGATTTAACAAGTTTAAATGGTAATTCTGAATATGCCTTCACAAAACAGGGAACAAAAAGGGAAACAAAAAAGAAATGTAGTTAATTGACCTTTTATAAATATCACATTAACAAACTCACAGTGCCAAAGGAATTTGTATTTGGCATTGTTCAAATATTCGATGGAAATCAAAGGATTGTGTGTAGTACACAGCCATGTAGTGACTATAATACGAAAAAATGTTTACGATTTGAGTTCAATATTATTTAAATCAATGATAAAAACTAAATTTTAACAACTCATTCAGAACATCAAGAACTGCTGATGTTCACAATAAGGAACCCTTTTAAAACTAAGTTTCTCTCATTAAACATTGTGGCCTAGAATTTCAGTTGTACATACAAGTGTAAGTCGAAATCACACCTTAAGGGAGGTGTATGATGGATTGTACAGCTGTAGATGGTACAAAACTTATTTTGTAGGTACTTGAAAATTGATAAGACCATAATGCTCATGTTAAGTTGGAATAGTTTAAGAATTCCAAGCACCAACTGAAGTTAATGTGCCTTTCTCAAAATGAGGACAACTCTGAAGACTACAATAAAGATTTAGTTGAGAAAGAACCAGAAGTGGATGCTTAATTTTCCATTTTTTTTGGTTGTTATAGCAAAGGCAGTAATAGTGGAACAGTGAAAGGGGGAGAGTGTTGCACTATTAATGAGGGACAATATCACAACTATGCTTAGAAGGGACATTATAGAGGGCTCATCCACTTAGTCTATAGAGTAGAAATTAAACACAATTAAGGTGCAATCACTCTGATATGATTACACAGCTGAATCCCAAACAGCCACCAGGAAATTGAAGAACAGATGTGCAAGTGAATTTGAGAAAGATGTAAAAGCTACAGGGTCATTGTAGTTGGTGACTTCAACTTCACTAATATTGATTGGCACCTCCTTAGAGCAAGAGGTTTAGATATGTATGTTAGGTATATCCAGGAATATTTCATTAATAAATATGCAGATAGCACAACAGGAGGAGAGCCAGAGAGGCCTACTAGACCTGGTGTTGGGTAATGAGCCTGGCCAGGTGACTGATTTCTGTAGGAGAACAGTTAGGGAACAATGACCACAACTTCTTAAATTTTAAGGCAGCTATGGATAAGGGTAAGTATGGACTTTGCAAGCGAGTATTAAATTGGAGCAGGGCAAATTATACAATATTAGATAGAAACTAGGGAAAGGTAATTGGGAACAGTTGTTTTTGGGCAAGTCCAAAAACAGCTGTGGAGGGTGTTTAAAGACCGAACGTTCTGAGTACAGGGCAGGTGTATTATGTTCCAGTAAAAAGGAAGGAAATGGAGACAAGTTAAGGGAATCATATGTCGCAAGAGGTGGTAGATTTAGTCAAGAAGGAAAGAGAAATATATGTAAGTTTCAGGAAGCTGAACTCAAACAGAGCCTTTGAGGATTATAAAGAAGCCAGAAAAGAACTCAAGAATACAATTAGAAAAGGCAGGGAAGGTCATGAAAAGTCTGACCAAGAAGAATTAAAGAGAATCTCAAGCCATTCTACACATATACAGTATCAAGGGCAAGAGGATAACAAGGAAGTGGGTAGGACCACTTTAGAGTAAAGGAGGAAACATGCGCTTGGAGGTGGAGGATGTGGGTGAGGTTCTAAACGAGTACATTGCATCAGTATTTACCAAGGAGAAGAGTGTGGGAGGATGTGGAGATTAGTGTGGAGTGTGCTAATTTGTTAGGCCAGTTCAAGAATCTGAAGGATATAGTGTTGGATCTCTTAAAGAACATTAAGGTGGAGAAGTGAACAGGGACTGATGGGATAAACTGAGGTTATAGAGAAAGGCAGGAGATAAGAATTATGATTATGATTATGAGGACACATAGTCCCCTTTTATTGTCATTTAGTAATGCATGCATTAAGAAATGATAAAAATATTTTTCCAGAATGATATCACAAAAATGCATGACAAACCAACTTATAAACTAACAAAAGCCACATAATTATAACATATAGTTACAACAGTGCAAAACAATACCATAATTTGATAAGAACAGACCATGGCACAGTAAAAGTCTCAGAGTCACTCGAAAGTCCCATCATCTCATGCAGACGGTAAACCTCCAGCGCCGCCAACTTGCCGATGCAGCATCCCGGAAGCATCCGACCACAGTCCGACTCCGAGTCCGTCCGAAAAACTCCGAGCCTCCGACCACCTATTTGACACCGAGCACTAAGCACCATCTCTGCTGAGCGTTTCGACCCCGGCCCCGGCAACAGGCGATACGCAAAGCTGAGGATTTGGGGCCTTCGTCTCCGGAGATTCTCGATTGCACAGTAGCAGCGGCAGCCAAGCAGGCATTTCAGAAGTTTCGCCAGATGTTCCTCTGCTCTTTCTCCCGGCTGTCTCCATCAAATCCGGATTGATGCACGGCCCCCTAGTTATGCATATCGATAATCATTCGGAACGGCTGCGCATGCTGCGTCGCGTCGCCATCTTCTCCTCCCTCCTTTTATCAGGCCTTGAGCAATGTCTTTGTGGACTTTTTAACCACAGGCAAGGTTCCAGAGTACTGGCAAGTAGCAAATATTGTTGGATTATTCTAGAAGGGAAATAGAGATAATCCTGGAAGCTACAGACTGGTGAGTCTCATGACTGCGTAGGGAAGTTATTGGAGATGATTCTTAGGGACATGACTTATGACCATTTCGAAAACCATAACCTAATTAAGGACAGTCAGCATGCTGCGGTGCAAAGAAATTCATGGCCTACCAACTTGAATGAGATTTTTGAGGAGCTGACGAAAGTAGTTGATGACAGTAGAGCTCTGGATGTTGTCTACATGGATTTTAGTAAGGCATTTGACAAGGTCCATAGACATTACAATGCAAGGGATATTACCTATAGAAGACAGAGGGTAGCGGTCAATGGAACTCCTCCATTTGTAGAATGCTTTTTAGAGCAGCTTGTTGTTGAGCCCATGAAGGAAAACACAACTCTGAATTGGGTGTTATGTAATAAACCAGATTTGATTTGGGAGCTTTAGGTTATGACAGTAATCATAATATGATAGAATGCACCCTTCAATTTGAGAGGGAGAAGCTAAAATCAGATGTATCAGTATTACCATGGATTAAAGGAAACTATAGAGGCATGAGAAAAGAGTTTGCCAAAGTTGATTGGAAGGAAACGCTAGCAGGGATGATGCCAGAACAACAATAGCTTGAATTTCTGGGAGCAATTTGGAAGGTACAGTACTTCCAACAGAAGAAGTATTCTGATGGGTGGATAAGACAGCTGATTCTGACAGGGGATGTCAAAAACAACATAAAAGTAAAAGAAAGGGCATATAACATATCAAAAATTAGAGTGAAACTAGAGGATTGGGAAGCTTTTAAAAAACAACAGAAGGCAAATAAAAAAGGCATAAGGAGAGAAAAGATGAAAAATATAAGCTAGCCAATACTGTAAAAGAGAATACTAGAAGTTATTTTTTTCAGATATGTAAAGAGTAAAGAGAGGTGAGAGTGGATATTGGACTGCAGGAATATGATGCTGGAGAGGTAGTAATGGGGGACAAAGAAATGGAAGATGAACCTATTAACTACATTACATCAGTCTTCTATGTGGAAGACACAAGCACCATGCCAGAAATTTGAGAGAGTCTGAAGGCAGAAGTATGTGTAGTTGATATTACAAAGGAGATGTGCTTGGGAAGCTGAAATATCTGAAGGTAAATAAGTTACCTGGACCAGATGGACTGCGCTCCAGGAATCTGAAAGAGGTATCTGAAGAGATTGTAATAGCACTAATAGTGATCTTTCAAGAATCATTTGGTTCTGGAATGGTTCTGGAGGCCTGGAAAATTACAAATGTCACTCCACTCTTTAAGAAGGGAAAGAGGCAAAAGACAGAACATTATAGACCAGTTAGCCTGACTTCAGTGGTTGAGAAGTTGGGGTCCATTATTAAGTATAAGTTTTCAAGGTGCTTGAAAGTACGTGATAAAATATTCTGTAGCCAGCATAGTTTCCTTAAGGGGAAAACCTATCTGACAAATCTGTTGAAATTATTTGAGGAAATAACAGGCAGAAGAGACAAAGGAGAAGAATCAGTGGATGTTGCTTACTTGGATTTTCAGAAGGCCTTTGACAAGGTGACACATATAAGGTTGCTAAATAAGATAAGAGCTCGTAGCATTACAGGAAACATACTAGAATGGATGACTGGCAGAAGGCAAAGAGTGAGAACAAAGAGACCTTTTCTGGAAGACTAATAGTGATTAGTGGTGTTCAGCAGGGGTTGGTGTTGAAGTCGTTTCTTTTCATGCTCGTCGTCGTGTTAATGATTTGGATGATGGTATTGATGGCTTTGTGGCCAGGTTTGCAGACAATACAAAGATAGTTGAAGAGGCATGTAGTAGTGAGGAAGCAGGGAGTTTGCAGAAGGATTTAGCCAGATTAGGAGAATAGCAAAGACGTTGCAGATGGAATACAGTGTGGGGATGTGTATGGTCATTCAATTTAGTAGAAGAAATAAAAGCATAGACTATTTTATAAACCAGGAGAAATTTCAGAAATCATTGGTGCAAAGGGAATTGGGAGTCCTCGTGGAGGATTCCCTGAAGGTTAATTTGCAGGTTGAGCCGGTTGTAAGGAGGCAGATACAATATTAGCATTTATTTCAAGAATACTATAATATAAAAGCAAAAATCCTGGAAACTAGACCAGTGAGTTACAGATCAGTGGTAGTGAAGTTACTGAAAAGGATTCTTAGGGATAGGATTTATGAGCATTAGAAAATCATGGCTTATTTAAAGGTAACCACCATGGTTTTGTGGGGCAAGTCATGTCTTACTAAATTGATAGAGTTTTTCAAGCTGTCAAAGCTGATTGATGAAGATAGAGTTGTCGATGCTGTCCACATGGACCGGTGTGGCATTAGACAAGATTCCCCATGGAGGTTCATCTAGAAGATTAGGATGTATGGGATATGCAGTGAATTGGCCTTTTTGATTTAGAATTGTCTTCCCCATAGAAGACAGAAGGTAGTGTGTGCTGGAGATCTGTGACTAGTGGTGTTCCAGGGATCCGTACTGAGAGTTCTACTATTTGTCAAATACATAAATGACCTAGATATACAGTAAACATATATGGAAGGGTTAGTAAGTTTGTTGTAAGAATAGTGGTGTTGAGGATAATGTAGAAGTCTGCCAAAGGATACAGCAGGATATAGCAGATATGGGCACAGAAATAGCAGATGGAGCTTAAACCAGCCAAATGTGAAGTATTGTATTTTGCAAGATCAAATGTAAAGGAAGAAAACATTGTTAACGGCAAGACCCATAATACCATGTCGGTGTGAAGATGGAATTTGGCATCTATGTCCATGGTTCCCTGAAAATGGCTAAACAGGTTGATAGGATGGTAAAGAGGACATTTGGCATACATAACTTTATTAGTCACAGGAATGAGTTCAAGAGTGATGAAGTTATGTTGTAGTTTTATAAAATTTTAGTTAGGTCACTTTTGGAATATTGCATTCAATTCTGGTCACCCCACTATAGAAAGAATGTTGAGGTTTTGGAGAAGGTGCAGAAGAGATTTACCAGGATGCTGCCTAGATTACAGGCCATGTGCTCTAACAAAAGATTGCACAGAATTGTGATGCTTTTTTCTGGAGTTGCAGAAGTTGAGTGGAGATCTGATAAAAGTTTATACAATTGGGAGGGGCATAGATAGAGTAGGCAGTAGCACCTTTTGTGCAAGATTGATATGTCTAATACCAAAAGGCAGGCACTTAAGCTGAGGCAGGCAAATTCTAAGGAGATACACAGGGGTAGTTTTTTTTAAGCAGAGTGTTTGGTGTCTGGAAAGCACTTCCAGTGGTGGTGCTGAAGACAAATACAACAGAGACATTAAAGAAGCACTTAGGCACATGAATGTGAGGAAAATGGAAGGATGTGGACATTCTGTAGTTTGGTTAACCATTTCACGACTAATTTATTTAGTTTGGCACAACACTGTGGGCTGAAGGCCTGTTCCTGTGCTGTACTGTTCTATATTCCATGTTCTAAGTAGGGTTAGGCCACTTGCCATTCAGTGAGATCACAGCTACTCTAATTTTAACCTCAACTTTGCAATTCCTCAAACTAGTAAACTCTCAACCCCTTGGTCATCATCCCTTTATATACAGCAGTAGGCTGGAGGGGCACAGCTACACCCAGAAGCTGTGTTATTTTCCAAGTAAAGACGAACAATCTATGACTTGAATACCAAGCCACCCCACACCCCCACCATTTCAACAAACAAATGGCAAGCTGCATCTCAGAATTCAGCAAGACTTGCAACAGTGGCCTTCATGGAATCAATATCACCTCAGGTCTAGCTGATTGTCACTTACTGATAATCTCTTTAAATAGTGCACATTAAGTCTTATTCTGGCAGAAAAGACCTGCTCCCTTAGATGTATGGCACACTGACTGTTAATTGCATTGATGTGAACAACCTCTGCAGCCGGGTATCTTTTGGACGCTGCACAGCATCACCCTTGCACTCTTTACCCCTAGAACTATGAAACTAAAAATTTTCAGTTTTTCTTATGTTGCCTATTTAGAACAGGTTGTATTCAGGGATTGAAGTTTTACTGCAGTACAATGGTGTAATATATAGAGCATATGCACTTGTAATTGAATTTTAGCTTATGCACCTTTAACTGTGAGTCCCAGGATTAAACTCAGCCTTCAAGGCTTTGTCCCTGAAGCTGTAAAGAGCCATAATTAAAACAGGTTTAATGAATCTCAGTACCAGAACGAGTAACTACAAAAATTTGTAATAACTAGCATCAATGCAGCAATAGATTAACAAAGTGTTATAAGTGCTGGGACCATCAAAATGTCATTGGTGGATTTCAGCAAAGTAGGTTGCTATGCTATACTGATGTTTTGTGTTTGCTAGATCAGCAAAGGGATCTGAAGAATATTTCACAAAGCCTGTCACTTGGAATTTTTACCTACAATTAGTCACCTCTGTCAGAAGTATCAGGCTGTGAGATTAGCTCAATAGCAGTTGTTATGTCGACACTACTGATGCCGATTTCCTTCCAATTCTTCGCAAAAGATGTAAACATCCATTTTTAATGAAATTTTGTCATCCAGCAAATTGGTTAGTGTATGTATTTTGTGCATCATTAGCAGATGCCAGAAATTTGCAGAATATGTAAATCACATCAGCTGCTCTTCTGTAATCGTGATTTGACACCAGTGATACCACACTGCGCCATGACGAATGAACTGATGTCTTGTGTTAAGCACATCCAGGGCTCACAGAGCTCATCTGCAACCCGCACTAATTCAAGAGGTCCTCAGCATCATTCTGCAATTTCACGAATGATTGGAAGGAAAGTTAAATGTGTATATTTACCAAAGCTTTGCTTCTGAGTTGTTGGAGTTTCAGAAAAGTTGGGAATGTTCTGTAACCCAGACTTGTGGAGTGAAGAGTTCCTCAATTTTTGATTCCATTCTCTTCCTCCAAGTAAAAGGTATTGCAATAGGAGCTTCTCGTTGTGGAATACCTCTATTCACTCCCCAAGCAGTGTGCCAAACATCCAGTTGCCTATTACTTTCATTATTCATCCCACTTTGACTTATCTGTCCTCGCCCTCCTATATTATTTCAGTGAAGCTGGGCATAACTTGAGAAATTGCACTTCATCTTCCAACTAGGCAAATTATAACCTTCAAAACCTCTGATATCCATTTGTGTTCATGATATCCACTTCCAGCATTTCGGATCTACCCAAGTTTCCTCCCTCAAGGTGGGGGGAGGGTGTTCAATTTCCACCACTGTCTGTAATGAGTTTGCATGTTCTCCCCCGTGAACATGTGGTTTACTTCCAGGAGCTCCAATTTCCTCCCATATTTCAAACATGTATGGATGAGTAAGTGTGGGCATGCTTCTTAGGCACTGGAAGCATCGCTTTACTAAAGGACGACCACCAACGTATATCCAGACGGTGTTAATCGTTGATGCAAACAATACAGTTCACTTTATTTTTCAATATTTTAATGTACATGTGATGAATAAAACTAATCTAATCTAACTTGGCCTATTCTCCTTGGAGCAATGGAGGATGAGAGGAATAAGATGATGAGAGACATTGAATATGTGGATAGACAAAGGCTTTTTCCCAGGGCTGAAATGGTTAACATGAGGGGGCATAGTTTTAAGGTGCTTGGAAGTAGGTACAGAGAGGATGTCAGGGATAGGTTTTTCACACAGAGGGTGGTGGCTGTATGGACTGCATTGCCAGTGATGGTGGTGGAGGTGGCTACAATAAGGTCTTTTAAGAGTCTCTTAGGTAGGTATGTGGAGCTTAGGAAAGTAGAAGGCTATGTGGTAAGGTAATTCCAGGTAGTTTCGAGAGTATGTTACATGGTCAACACAACATTGTGGGCCAAAGGGCCTGTAATGTGCTGTAGGTTTCTATGTTCTATGTTCTTTTTTGAGTTGACAAGTGGTTGTATCAAACATCCTTCTGTTTGAACACTAAGTTAAAGATTTCAATAACATTGCTGCCAGTCCCACCCTGCACTTCTTTCCTATGGTTCAGCTCTTGCTCGTCCTTTCCTCTCCTCAATTTCTCTCCACTGTCTTTTTGCAATTTCAGATTATGGGGAATGCATTCCATTGCGTTAAAGTTCACCATTTGTTCCAAGGATACAGACTCCTGCTGCGAGTTTGGCTTCCAGCACATCATCATCGATCACTGTGGTCTGTTACAACAGAGCTGGTCATCTGTACTCTCAGTGCAGCTTTGACAGACAGTGGCACCCTATCCCCCAGGGCAAAGAACTTCCAAAGCTTTTAGTGTTTTCAAAATCATTAAATGCTGCAAATGCCTTTGACAGTAACAGCTCGTAACATATGGGACCTGTTTTTTTTAAGCTGAGGTTAAAAATATAATTTTCTCTTGCATTGAAAGCACTAAAAGTGAATGTCATACACCAAAAGTTAATTAAAAACAATGAAACTTACGTAAATAAATAATAAGAGAGGCTGTACACCTTTCTTTCAGCAGCTGATGCCTGCTGCTTATTTTAAGAACTGTGTTCATATTAGATTTAATCAGGCACAGTCTCAGCAGATGGGTTACATGGAGCTAGGTTCCTGTGAATTTCATGCTGCTCTGGTAAACAGGTGGTGACAACAGGGGCAAAAGGTGTTACTGCCAGCTTAGGCCAACTCACTGCTATGTAGATAGAGCAGGTCTATGGCCATGATCTTAATTAATGGTGGAGCAAGCTTGACAGGCCTGATGGTCTACTTATGTTTTTATGTAAGTGGGGAGTTCCACAAGAACTTGTATAGGGCCAATGGATCTGCCTGAAGGCTTTTGTTCCCCTCATTTACAATTCCTCTAGACCAGTGGTTCCCAAAATGGGTGATATTACCCAATCCCAATGGGGGTGGTGGAGTTTCCAAAAGGGCAATGAAGATAAAAGGAGCAGTTGGGGGGGGGGGGTGTGATCAGTAGCAAGGGAGGCAGCTGAGGGATTAGAGGTTTAATTTAAGAAATAAATTTCTTATGATAATAAGTTGATCCTCAGTCCCTCATAATTAACTACAATGGTCATGTAGTTACCTCACCTCTTGCTAGCTAGTATGATTTCCGTACTTTAATCCCACAGTAATGCAATTCCTGTGAATTAGGGTATGGCATTTAATGGGGTGAAGTTCAGAACCTGCCCTTTCAAATGGTCTTAATTGCACTTCCGTAGCCCACAGTCCAACCAAGATATTGCTTCCCCCTTTATGTTCCTTCAAACAGAGAGTCAGATTTTGCCTCAGCTATAATTGTGTCATAATTCTCCCCTTTACTGATTGCAGTACTTAAGGTTAGCCTCAAACAGTGGTTGATTGACCATTGTCATTAATCCATAACAAAAATGGCAAACACAGACCAAATGAAAAAGAAGCGTAGACAGTATAGTGCGGAGTATCTACAATATAGATGTCTATCAGCACCAAGCAACCAACCGCAGCCAATGTGTCTATTGCATAATTTTTCTTCTCAAATGAGGCTATGAAACCATCCAGGTCCTTGAACATTTAAACAGAATACACTCTGATAAAGCAAGAAATAACTTGGCTTATTCTCTGTCTCCGAGAAAACTTTCAGAAATGAAACACAATTCAAAATGCTTTTGCTAGCACTTCATAACAAAACAGTTTGCATGCTTCATACAACAGTTAACTGCTCGTTGCTGAATCTGGAAAGCCCCATACAATTGGAGAACTGATTCTGCCAGCGTAAGGGAGGTTCTGAGTATGATTTTGCATAAATCACCTGATCAAATAATTAAAATGATTCTGCTCAATGTTAACTCTGTTCAAAGATGAATAGATGAAATGTCTGAAAATATGTGAAGACATGTTGTGCAACATTTTTAAGACAACAAAATTTGCTCTGCAGTTGGATGAGTCAACTTTGGCAGGCAATGAATCTTCGCTTCATAAAAGATAAAAGTATGGTTGAAGAGTTGTTATTTGTAAGTGGACAAGACACAGATATGAAAGGGAGGTCAAGAATTTGGGTTGTTGAGCAATTTTTCAAAGAGAATGACATTTCACTTACTAACATTCTTGCTTGGGCACCATCAATGACAGGCCCCATCATGGAGTCATTACATTCTTGAAAAAAGCTGTACCTAACATATATACCGCTCACTGTGTAATTCACAGACAACATTTTGTCATAAAAAACCTCAATGATCAGCTGCACAAATCATTAAATACTGCTATGACAGCAATAAATAAAATCAAGTCCCATGCTCTCAGTTCTCGACTATTTCAAGAGCTTTGTATTGCGAATGGTGAACAGTCTGAATACTTGCTGTTGCACACAGAAATCAGATGGCTCTCAAATGTAAAACTGCCTGAGAAAATTTCATGTGCTTTTTGAAACTGTGATAAAATTCTTTGAAGAGTCAAATGCTTCATTCAGAAATCAACTCAAGAATGCTTGGCATGACATTGCTTATTTGTCAGAATGATTCACAAAGATTAATGAAACCATCCTTGAATTGCAAATAATTTATGAGAGCCTTATCTAAGTCAAATTACTCATCTCCACATTTTTGTCAAAGTTAACCCTATTTGAGTGCAATCTTTTCCAATTTCTAATTCTCCCGGAGATGGAAGAGAAAGCAAGAATACCAGATGATGATCTTTTATACTGTGCCCAACTGGATGAGCCGCATACAGACATGTCAGAGGGATTTCAGGATCTGTTCTCGATCCAAATTCCAGATTGAGTAATAAATCCATTCCTGAACACTTAGAGTCATAGAGTCATTGAAAAGGCTGCACAGAAACAAGTCCCCAGGCCCATCTCATCCATGGCAAGCCATTGTCATGAAGAATTAACAGGAAGGCTGGAGGATGAAGGCTTTAGGACAAGAGGGCATGACTTCAGGATTGAAGGACGTCCTTTTAGAACTGAGATGCGGAGAAATTACTTTAGTCAGAGGATGGTAAATCTGTGGAATTTGTTGCCATGAGCAGCTGTGGAGGCCAAGTCACTGGGTGTATTTAAGGCAGAGAAAGATAGGTT
The DNA here is from genome assembly GCF_030028105.1 of Mobula birostris. Lineage (NCBI taxonomy): Eukaryota > Metazoa > Chordata > Chondrichthyes > Myliobatiformes > Myliobatidae > Mobula > Mobula birostris. The sequence goes on from NC_092381.1 coordinate 78,850,095, forward strand.
CATGATTAGCCAGGGCATCAAAGGGTATGGGGTGAAGGCAGGGGAGTGGGGATGACTGGAAGAATTGGATCCGCACATGATTGAATGGCAGAGCAGACTTGATGGACCGAATGGCCTACTTCTGCTCCTATACCTTATGGTCTTATACGAAGTGATCTTGCTACAAACTGACTTTGAGCTGAAGCCAAGGTTCAGAAAATTATGTCAAGATTTTTGGTTGTAGAAAGAAACCTTTGAACACTATCTGCACTGTGGAAAAAGGTCAAGGTGATTTTATTGCCTTTCCACCATCCTACTTAGTGGAGTGCAGTTTCAGTGCAGTCACCCAATTTCTCTCCAAGCAATGAAACAGACTGCAAATTAGTGAATGTGGGGATCTGAGACTCCTTCTGAGTGACACTCAGCCCGATGTTGAGAAACTGATATCACTGCACCAAGCCAATCCATCCCAGTGAAGGTTGAAAATGTAATAAAGTAGTGAATAGTTGGACTACTAATATACCGTAAGCTCTAATATGCTGTTGAAGAAAATGTTTTTTCCTGTAGTTAAATTCAGAAATAGTTCTATTTGTAGATTTAAATAATTTTTGCAATTATTTGTCACTACCTTGAATTTGCAGGTCCCATTTTCTTTCACTGTGCACCATTGATCAAAATTCCTTATAGTTTTTATGTAATGGCCAGAAAGGGAGAGAGGTGCTCTGGGAATGTGGTCTGGGAGCCAAAGAGGTGGTAACCAAAAAAAGTTTGGGAATCACTGCTCTTGACTATATTACTACTTTACCTTCTGCTGTTACTAAATTCTAACAACATACACTATCATCCCATCTGTAATTTAACCTCCCCTATTTCTCACCCGCTCACAGGACTTTGTGTTTTGTTTACTCCTCTATTTCCACACTTCATGTACTTTAAACCTTTTTTTAATCCCAAACTATTGCCATGATAAGTCATTGACCCCAAGATATTAACTGTATTTCTCTCTCCATAGACGCTGTCTAGCCAGCTAACTATTTCCATTATTACTATCTTTATTTGAATCTTCACTCAAGTCCCAATTCCCCACCCTCCTTTGATGTATTATACTTTAGGAGTAATGTTATTAAGCATTTTTATCCTCAGACATATACAAAGCTGCTTTTGGTTGTCTGAATATTGGTTGCCCATCATACCCCATTCCCACTATTTGGTGGCATTGACTTGTAACACAGTGCTGAATAAAATTGACGACTACATTGGAGCTGCTTCATCCACCCATGCTCAACTTGTCAATTTCTTCAACTTTGCCTCTAACCTCCACCCTACCCTTAAATTCACTTGGCCCATTTCTGATTCCTCCCTCCCCTTCCTTGATCTCTCTGTCTCCATCTCTGGAGCCAAACTGTCAGCTGATGTCTTTTATAAACCTACCAAGTCACACAATTATTTTGACTATACCTCTTCACGCCCAGTCTCCTGTAAAAATGCCATTCCCTTTTCTCAGTTCCTTTGTCTTTGCCACACCTGTTCCCAGAATGAGGCCACCGTTTTCAGGACACCAGAGATGTCCTCCTTCTTCAAAGAAAGGGGTTTCTCTTCCTCCACTATTGATGTGCATCTTCTCCAATTCCCAAACATCTTTGCTCACCCCATCTTCCCGCCATCTTAACAGTGATAGAGTTCCTCTTATCTTTACCTACCACCACACAAGCCTTCACATCCAACATATCATCCTCGGCAACACCTCCAAACAGATTCTACCACAAAACATACATTTACCACACCTCCAGCTGCTTTCCACAGAGATAACTCCCCCATTGATTCCCATGTCCATTTGTTGCTCCCCACTAATCTCCCTCCCAGCACTTAACCCTGCAACTGGCCAAAGTGCTACATTTATTCATTTACCTCCTCTTTCACCTCCATTCAGGGCTCTAAACAATCCTTCCAGGTGAGGCAGCATTTCACTTACAGATCTGTTGGGGTCGTCTGTTGTGTCTGGTGCTCCCAATGTGGCCTCCTCTACATTAGTGAGACTGCCATAAATTAGGGGACCACACTGTCAAACACCTCCATTCCATCTGCCAGAAGCAGAACTTTCTGGTTGCCAAACATTTTAAATCCAATTCCCAATCCCATTCTGACATGTCAGTCAATGGACTCCTCTTGTGCCAGAATGAGGCCACTCCCAGTATGGAGGAGCAACAGCTTATACTATATCTGGGTAGCTTCCAACCTGATGGCATGAATATCGATTTCTGCTTCTGTTAAAAAATAACTCCCTCCTCCTCCCTCTTCTTCTATTCCCTACTCTGGCCTCTTGCATCTTCTTACCTATCTATCACCTCCCCCTGGATTTCCTGCTCCTTCCCCTTCTGCTATGGTCCACTCTTCTCTCCTATCAGATTCCGTCCTCTCCAGCCCTTCACCTTTCTTACTCACTGGGTTTCACCTATCACCTTCGAGCTATCCTTCTTCCCCTACCCCCACCTTTTTATTCTGTCTTCCCCCACCCCCCCATCTTTCCAGTCTCAAAGAATGGTTTTGGTCCGAAATGTCGACTGTTTACTCATATCCATGGATGCTGCCTGACCTGCTGAGTTCCTCCAGCAATTTGTGTGTGCTGCTTTGAATTTCCAGCATCTGCAGAATTTCTTGTGTTGCTGAATAAAATGGTTGTAAATGAACTTGCAATAGAATTCCAGATAAAGTCTGTCACTGATAACAATATAACCTAAGGCAACAAAATATCCTGTAACACAGAGGAATAAATCTTTCTATTTGCTGTTGCAAATCTTTAGAATACATTTTCTGTGCATTAAGATGTTTGATATGAAGTGTTAACTGCTGTCCTCTCTGAGCTAACCTTTTGTAGTAGGTAATCAGAAGAACTGAGTTGGATCTAATTGCCTTTTCCAGCAGGTAATCTGAACTATTAAAGAAGATTTGATTGGTGTTTAACCATAGCAGGTCCAACAGGCAAGCTCTCATTTCAATGATTTGGGGGAAATAGCCTCAAGATTCGTGGGAGTAGATTTAAGACAGAGATGAGGAGGAACTGCTTTTCTCAGAGAGTGGTGAATCTGTGGAATTCTCTGCCCAATGAAACAATGGAGTAAATATATTTAAGACAGGGTTCGATTGATTTTTGCATAGTAGGGGAATTAAGGGTTATGAGGAAAAGGCAGGTAGATGGAGATGAATCAGTGGCCAGATCAGCCATGATCTTACTAAAAGGCTGAGGTGGCTCGATGGGCCAGATGGCCTACTCCTGCTCCTATTTCTTATGTTCCAATGTTCTTAAAAAACGGATTTTCCTGAATTTGGACCTTATAGTTTGCTATGTCGTGATGCAATAATCAGGTTTTTCTGATTCCATGGGGCAGAATTGCTGCCAGCGATGATCAGTTTGCACTTGTGGCAAGTTGGAACCTGGCCTTCCTTTAACCAACAGTGTCGATTTCCTGCCTGATGGTCTTCCAATCTAAGGTGTCAGGTGGTACGATGGTGCCAAGCTCCTGTCCTTCACATGAAGCCCTGCTATAGTGACATTACCCTGGCTAAGCTAAATGTCAAGCCTTGATGGAAACTCACAATTAACTCAAAAAAATTGCAAATTACCTGATAGCTATATAGCCCATGCAGTGTGCATTTGCTATCTCCTTGTATTTTTTCCACATTATATTCCAAATTGCTATAATGGATTGTTTAAAGCTGGGGGCACTAATCCATGTGGTACATCACTAATCACTACCTGCCAGCCAGGGAATGATCCATTTATTCCAACCTCTTGCTTTCTGTCTATAACTAACTCTCATTCCATGTCAGTATATCACCCCAATTTCAGTTGCTCTATCTTTGTTAACTAACTTCCTGTGAAGAACTTGTGAAAATCCAATGTGCCACTGGTTCCTCAGCAGCTATTCACCGTTCACATTCTCAAGGAACTCCAGCATATTAGTCAAATGTGAACTACATTCCGTAAACCCATTTTGAGTCTGCTCATTCCTATTATTCCTTTCAAGGTCTTCTGTTGTTACCTTCTTTAGTAAACATTTCAATGTTTTCCCAGAAGACTGGATATCTGAGAATGTGGGATAAGTAGGGACAGAAGGTTGGAGAGTAGGCAGGTGGAGAATGTGAGTAGCTGCTAGATACATTTTAGTGAAGACTGATATTCTGTAGTAGGTTTAATGCGTTTTGAAAGATTTGGGGCGTAGCACATATAATGCACGTGGTTGAATATTCCGCTTCTCACTGTCACATAGTTAGGGAGAAATATCCTCCTTCAGGGCATTACAGCCAGTTGTACTACACCGATGAGCTGGCACTAAAATAAAGAGCAGCCTCATACTGTTGAATTATCAAATTTCATGTTTACCGATTTCCTTTATATTCTCCACTTGAAGTGGATTCGTGTCTTATCACCGTGTGTGTGCAGTCTAATTTTTCAGTAGATACTGAAGTTAAATGACAATGCAGTGATAAGGTTAAAAACCTACATATAGGCCTGTAAAACTTGGTTACCCATGTGGTAAAAATAGCTTAACCCTCCACTTTTTATTCCCTATCCCTTTTCACCCAACCTGTTGCAACCTTCTTCATCACCATTCTTTTCCAAGTAGACAAGGAGTTTAAAACACAGGACAATGATTCTATTTTAAATACAGTTACTGAGGTTTTTTTTGCTGACAGAAGGGAAACAAGGTTAGAATCAAATGAATTCAGGACTTCTACTTGTGTCACAGTTTGCGATGATCAAATTATTCTCAAAACTGTAATAACCCAATGCTTCATCTTTACCCGGACATTGGACAAGTTTTAGTTCATGCGGAGAATATATGAGTGGAAAACAACAGAGTCACACCAAAACAGAATTCCACTCAAAAAGGGAATGGATTTTCAGGGCAATGTTGAGAGAATTCTAAATTGTTTCCGACTTTTATAATACCTAACTGAGGAATGCTTGATGTTGTTGATCTGTAGGGATGAAAAAAATGCTCTGTTCTCCAATAATGTCATCCATCATTTTGATAAACGCAAATATATACCGAGAGCAACAGTACCATTTCCAAAAACTGAACATGCACGTAAACAGAACCAGTCAAAATATTCCTTGGGGAAAAATAATTAGTTTTTAAATCTAATGGTTGACTACTTGTTTCTTTTGGCTGTCACAACTTTAAAGGTAATTTTTCCTGTTGAAGAAGCATAAACTATCTGTTCGTTGTATGTTTTTGAAGGAAAGTTCTGGACTTCTTCCAGGTATTGCAACCAATATTGATCCCTTCACTAGCCATTATAATGGACATAAAATGTACAAATTGTATGCTCCTATTCTTTGTTAGATCCCTGACTGCCTTCAAAACCTCCTCCTCTATTCCGGGTCCATCATTGTCGCCTATCAGATTTATTCTTCTTCAGCTCTTTACCTAGACCATAAGACCATTAGACATAAGAGCAGAATTAGGCCACTCAGCTCTTCCAGTCTGTTCGGCTATCATGGTTAATTTAGTATCCCTCTCAACTCCGTTCTCCTGCCTTCTCCCTGTAACCTTTGATGCCCTGAATGAACAAGAGCCTGTCAAACTCCACTTTAAATACGCTCAAGGACTTGGCCTCCACAGCTGTCTATGACAATGAATTCCACAGATTCACCACCCTTTGGCTAAGAAATTCCTCCTCATCTCTGTTCTAAATGGAGTCCATCTATTCTGAGGCCATGCATTCTGGTCCTAGACTCCCCCATGATAGGAAAAATTTTCTCCACATCCACTCTGTTTAGGCCTTTCAATTTTTGATAGGTTTCTTATCCCTCTTCATTCTTCTAAACTCCAGCAAGTACAGCCCCAGAGCCATCAAATGTTCCTCATATGTTAACTCGCACAAGATGCTGGAGAAATTCAGCAGGTCAGGCAGCATCTATGGAAAACAGTATTGTCGACGTTTCAGGCCAAAACACTTTGGCAGGACCAAAGTCAACAATACGCTTTTCCATGGATGCTGCCTAGCCTGCTGAATTCCTCCAGCATTTTGTGTGTGTTGCTCAGATTTCCAGCATCTGCAGATTTTCTCTTGTTCATATATTAACCCTTTTATTTCTGGAATAATCCTTATGAACAGGCTTGAGATCCTCTCCAATAACAGCACTTCTTTTCTTAGATAAGGGGCCCAAAACTGCTTGCGCTACACCAAGTGTGGTCTGACCAAAGCCTTAGAAAGCCTCAAGATCACATCCTTGCTCTATGTTCTAGTCCTCTCAAAACAAATGCTAACATTGCAATTGCCTACCTTGCCACTGATCCAACTGCAAGTTAACTTTTAGGGAATCCTGCAACAAGGAGTCTAGTCCCTTTGCGCCACTGATTTTTGGATTTTCTCCCCTTTAGAATATTTCCTTCTGATTTCTCTCCCCACTCCTACCCACTTGTGTTACATCTCACATAGTCTCATGTATCAACTGCCACCCTGCACTTCTTCCCCTCCCCACCTTCTTCTGTGCCCTTCCTTTCCAGTGATGATGAAGGGTCTCAGCCCAAATTGTTGAATGTTTCTTCCTCTCCTTAAGTGCTGCCTGATTTGCTGAGTTTCTACGGCATTTTACATATGTTTCATAAAACCCTAGGTATTCCTTTTGATGGTCAGGCTCCAAGTAATAGGTTTTTGGGATAAATAATTTGCTAACTTTCTATTGCTTTTTAAACAGCTCATCAGTGGTCACATGTTGTTGAAAAATTACTGATTTTCTTTTTGGAGTTTGCAGGCTCTAAGCCAGGTGTAAAATTGTGAAACAAACCAATCTCAGCCGCTCAATTATTATCTGTGCCAAGAGTGTCTAAAAGTTGCAGAGCCCATATTAATATACCACACTCAAGATCCTTGCATGGGTAACATCCAATTCACATTTCACTGACCCAATCTACTAAACAAAAAGAGAACTTGCTCCCACTGAGAAAGACTTATTTCAGTGAAATGCACAGCTGACCATTAGCAGTCAATCCCCAACAGTGAGCTAGCCAGAATTGGGGTTGCTTTCCTTTCCTGAGTTTTCAAGTTCTGTCCTGGAATTGGATTTTCAACATTTTATGGTAACAGTAAATATTTGCGTTCATATATGAATTTTAGTTTAAAATGACATTCTAAGTTTAAGAAACAATCAGATAACTATGATAACTGGAACAAAATAGCAGCTACTGATGGCTCACAAAAACCGAGTCAAAGAGGTGGTTTTGATGAGTATTTAGAGGTTGAAAAGAAAGGCAGAATTTGAGATTTAATTATTCAAAGGCATGCGTGTTAATGGTGGCAAGAATGTAGTATGCGCATGGGCAGAATATTCACTTCGATTAATGGGTGAGGAATACGTAAAACTATAGAGTTAGGCAGTATGGATTGGGAAGCGTAGGGGATGGTGATAAATACATATATTACCAAAGCATGTTGTCCTTAATATTTTTTTAAGTTTCAACACATCTTGCATGGTATAATTGCAAAATTAAATCTTAGCGGACTCAGCAATGCTATGTATATGTACCTTTTTGCTGCTGTTATCCCCAAATAAACCTGTGTGTCCACTTACACAGCATCTCATTCTTATTCTTATTAATGTTTAGAACACCAATTGAAAGTACATATATATAATGATGTACAACCCTGAGATTTGTTTTCTTGTTGGCACAGACAATAAATCCAAGAAACACAATAGAATCAATGAAAGACTAAACCCAACAGGATGGACTAACAACCAATGTACAAAAGACAACAAACTCTGCAAATACAAAAAAGGTAAAAATGTATAATATATAAGCAATAAATATGAGAACATGGGATGAAGGATCCTTGAAAGTCAGTCCATAGGTTGTAGGAACAGTTCAGTGATGGGGTGAGTGAAGTTGAGTTTGCATCCATTTTTATGCACCAAAATAGGCTGGATTTCATCCTACATTCAACTGGGTACTCAATATGAAGCACAAAATAATGAAAATCCAGTTTGAAATGATCTTAAGGTGTTTTCTGCCTTACAAAATGTTGAGGTGGAACCTCAGTCAATTCAGTGCATTTCTCAACTTTAGACTTTAGAGAAGGGCACCAACCTTGTAAAGATACCTCGCCAGAACAGCCAAGGAGCTGCAACACAAACATTACTGCCATGAATCAGAGTTATAGCAAAGATGGAAACAGCTCCCCCATTCACTCTAAGCAAGTCACAGTTAGTCAGATAAATGTGAGGAGAAAATTTTCCACCCATTAAAGGCCCAGGGGATGACAGACTTAGCAGGAGGTGAATACAGTCACCTCATCTTGAAAATGCCCACACAATGCAACAATGTCAGAAATTTCATGATCTCACAAGATATGATGGAGTGAATTACACACCACAGTTTACATCCAGAAGGTAAATCCTAGGTATTTCTCATTGCTTTAAGTCTTTAAAGTGAAATGCCACACATCAGAGATATTGCAGCAAGACACTAAAATCATTGGAGATTCACTCCTTCATTAATATGAATTATTTTCAACGCAGGCAGAACTGTCAGAGGACTATGAGTGAGTGATCTGGCCTTGCTAGATGTGGTGATATTGATGTATTATGTTAGTACTAATGATGGTATTGTGGAAGGGGTGGAAATTGTTTTGTAGTGGGGCATTTTACTTTGTAAAACCCTTGCGAAATAAGTCTCCGCATTGATCATAAAATTGTAAGACCTAGGAGCAGAATTAGGCCATTTGGTCCGTTGAGTCTGCTCCACCATTCCATTATGGCTGATTTGTTATCCCTCTCAACTCCACTTTCCTCCTTTCTCCTCATAACCATTGGTGCCCTGATTAATTAAGAACATATCAACCTCCACCTTAAATATTCCAAATGACTTGGCCTGCACAGCTTCTGTGGCAAAGAATTCCATAGATTCGCCACCCTCTGGCTAAAGAACTTTTTCCTCATTTCTGTCCTAAATGGATGTGCATCAATTCTGAGGCTATGCCCTCTGGTTCTAGACTCCCCTATATTGGAATATCCTCCACATCCACTCGACCTAGGCTTCTGAATATTCAATTGTTTTCAATGAGATCCTTCCTATTCTGCTTAACTTCGGTGAGTACAGGCCCAGAACAATTAAATGTTCATCATAAGTTAACCCTTTCATCCCTGGGATCATTCTCATGAGCCTTCTCTGGACTTCCTTCAATGCCATCACATCCTTTCTTAAATAAGGGGGACCAAAACTGCTCACTATACTTCAAGTGCGATCTTTTGCATTTTTCATTTGTGAAGGGGTCCTGAATTACCCCTATAAATTGTGCTCGATTACCCCTATGAACTGTGCTTTTGAAAAGAAAGAGAGAGAGAGAGTTATTTAACACCGACATGTTGTTTCGAAAGAGAGAGAGGGAGACGAAGACTGCTCACAGGTTGTTTATAATTTCTTCAAGGACATGGCCTGCTTGTACATTTCTTACACAGAGAAAGGAAGGAGGAGTTATTTGAGTGACAGCTGCTGTTCAGCATGGGAAGATAAAACAGAAGGTCAGATATAGACCTCAAAGACATGCTTTGGGACACTGAACGAGCTTTGTTCTGCTCGCAGAAAAAGTGGGTTTTTGGAAGATCGATCAGGCAGATTGATCAGTGGCTCTTGCAGTGAAAAGAAAAGGCAGTGACCAGTGGGGAGTTGTCCATGTGTCCACCTTGCCTGGGTGATAGCTCCACCACAGAAAACCGGTCTCCTTAGTTGTGGTCACAGTCGGTGACTTTTTAAAGGATTTCGGAGGACAACGAGAAGATCGACTGCGTCAGCTCACCTGAAGACTCAAATTTCTCTCTCTCTCTCCATCAGTACTCAACTCAATATCACGAACTGAACTGAACTGAACTATACTCATCATCGTTAGACTGCATCTTTTTAACCCTAGACTTAAAGAAGCTTGGTTCTTTATCATATATATTTCCACACTTACTGATATATACATAATCATTGCCAACCTATTTGATTTATCTACATATATATCACTGTATTGTGTAGTTACTAATAAATAGTATTAGTTAATAGCAATACTGGACTCCAAAGTGTTTTCCATTTCTGCTGGCTCTTCATTCCTGCCACGGGGTACGTGACACATTCTAGTCCTCTCACAATGAATACTGACATTGCATTTGCCTTCCTTACCACTGACTCAACCTGAAAGTTAACCTTTAGGGAATCCTGCATAATGATTCACAAGTCTATCTACACCTCTGATTTTTGAATTTTCTCCCCATTTACAAAATAGTCTCTGCCCTTAATCCTTCAGTCAAAGTAAATCACCATGCACTTCCTTATTATACTTACTATATTATATTGAGTCTCTTCTATCCCAGGTGGCCAATGCCTGTCTGCAGTACCCATCCAGAAGATGGGATATTGGATTCTGTGCAGGGACTTCCTTTGGTACCTTTGTCCTGTTCCTCTGGCTTTTGCTGCTTTTCAAGCTCTGTCATACGGCCCACAAGCTTTACGTGACCTTGCTGTTCTTCCTACGGTACAAGATGCAAAATAAAGTCTTCTAGATTGTGTAACATGCAGTCACTGATGAAGAAGGATCCACATCTGCCTAATATGCATTGTCAGCACATCTGATGTGATAAAGAGAATATGATAAAGGTAGACCAACAATGTTTTCCACCATCTTGTACTTTCACAGTTCTCAGTCTACTTCTGACAACAGCAGATTGCTGACAGGTAGGGAACCAAGGAAGGTGGAGATAATTCTAAACTCCCAGGGTCCACCTGTTGGAAATGAAAAAGCCATTACTGATTCCTGGAAGCATGGCTTTCACCATGAAGAATTTCATCCACAATGACCCTCACTCTGAGGAAGTTTAAAATCTTCCTACTCACAGAAATATCCAGACTACTGCAAAGAAAACTTACCAAATTATGAATATGGTCAAAAGCTGTCTGTCCCATAAATGACTGACAATTTCCAATCTCAAATTGTGATCTATTTCTCAATAAAATCACAAGAGATGAAATAATGTCTTTAAAAACACAGGGCCAAGTGATGTTTTCTGATGCTGCATTAGCAGCAAATTGTGAAACATGGCAGAAACCTGCTTTATGTGGAAATATCCTGTGTCAAGGAAGTTGATACTCTTTGCGATCCTGACCTCCCTTTAGAGAACTGTCCAGGCACAAGCGCGCAGCTAAAGGAGTTAGACTATAAGACCATCAGACATAGGAGCAGAATTAGGCCATTCAGTCTGCTCTACCATTCCATCATGGCTGATCCGGGATGCCACTCAACCCCATACTCCTGCCTTCTTGGCATATCCTTCGATGCCCTGACTGATCAACAAGCGATCAACTTCCACCTTAAACATGCATAGACTTGGCCTCCACCACAGTCTGTGGCAGAGCATTCCACAGATTCATTACTCTCTGGCTAAAAAAATTCCTCCTTACCTCTGTTCTAAAGGGTTTCTCCTCAATTTTCACGCTGTGCCTCTAGTTCTGGATACCTCCACTAGAGAAAACATCCTTTTCACATCCACCTTATGTAGTCTTTTCAGTAGGTTCCAATAGCATCCCCATACATTCTTCTAAATCCCAGTGAGTACAGGCCCAAAGCTGACAAATATTCTTCATATGTTATCCCATTCATTCCCAGAATCATCCTTCTGAACCTCCTCTGGACTCTCTCCAATGACAACACATCCTTTCTGAGATATGGGACCCCAAGTTGTTGATAGTTGCTGAGTTCTTGGAACATCTCACATACCTCAGTGAGGATAAACTAAAGAAACATGAGCCTACAGATACATTGTTCATCAAAGAGGTCCAAGTAGGTTTTATTGAAAACTATGGAAATAGACCTCTCACAGATAGGTGTGTCTTTATTTCTTGCTCTGAAATTCCTGGCCCACTTTGAGTAGCCAATCATAAGAGCTAATGTAATAGATATTTTCATAATATAGAGGTTTTGGTTCTAACTTATGCTGGTATGATGGAAATAATGATTATGGGCTGTGTGGTAACACTGTATGGAATTGCCTCACAAAATTTGTGTCTGATATGATATCCAGAAATTATCTCCAGCACTTTCTATCCTGGTTAAAGTGAAAACTGGACTGAGAGTGTCCCCAAACCAGCATATTCTTTATAAACAAGTCAATTTTTGCTTTCAGTAGTTTAATTTATTAATTAGAAATATAGAAACATAGAAAACCTACAGCACATTACAGGCCCTTCGGCCCACAATGCTGTGCCGAACATGTACTTACTTTAGAAATCACCTAAGGTTACCCATAGCCCTCTATTTTTCTAAGCTCGACGTACCTATCCAGGAGTCTCTTAAAAGACCCAATCGTGAGGGGGCGCCAGTGCGCATGTGTATGGATTAGACGTGTTTGGTCAGTGCTCCTCTCCAAGGCCTCAGTAAAATTAATATTATACCGCATTTTATTCATTCATAGGCCAACAGTGTATGTCTAAACTAAGTGTCTGAAAAAGTTTGACAATGCCGAAGGCAAATAAAGCCAAGACCACCGACTGCCAAACTACCGGAGTTAGTGTTAACAACGGGTCTGTAAAGAATTTTTCTGCATCTGAGATACCGCCAGATACAACTTACACCATGTGCAAGGAATTAAGTCAGGAGGTTTCTGAGTCAGTTCTGCGCAGCATTAACGACCGCTTTGATGTCTTTGCGACCAGGTTTCAGACACCTGTGGCCTCACAGGCTGACTTAAAAGCCTGTGTGGCTAATCAAGAACTAACCACTAGCAACCTTGAAACACACGTGCAAGAGCTTGAATCTAAGTATTCAGAGCTAATGAGACAAAATAGCCAGCTTGAAGCTAAAGTGCATGACTTAGAGGCTCGTTCTCGGAGACATAACATTAAGATTGTAGGGATACAAGAGGGTGAGGAGGATGGTAAACCTGCTGAATTTGTTTATAAACTGATTCCCAAGTTGCTCGGGGAAAACATTTCTCGTACCCGGTTAAAATCGATCATGCACATCGCTCTCTCCAGCTGGAGCCGGCTGCCGGTGCTAAGCCGTGAGCCATCTTGGCACGTATCCATCACTTTCAAGTGAAAGGGCTGATCCTGCGCCACAGCAGGCTACAACCCATGGATACAAGGGAAACAAGGTCTTGATTTTCCCGGATTATACTAATGAGGTGATGTCTCAACGTCGTGCCTTTCATGATGTACTGCAAGCTCTGTGTGATGGAGGAATCAAGCACACCCTATGGTACTGGTGTCCCCCACTTTGCGAACGTTCACTTTACGAAACCTCACTGTTACGAAAGACCTACATTAGTACCCTGTTTTCGCTTTCAGAAGGTGTTTTCACTGTTACGAAAAATAATTCAGCACGCGATTAAAATATCAGCACGCGAAAAAATCAGCGCGCGATAAAAGGCAGAGCGCGCCCCGAGCAGCCGCTCTCCCTGGATTCGGAACGGCATTACTTAAACACGTGCCTGTGAGCAGCCGTTTGCAAGATGAGTTCTATGGTACTGTATTGGAAAAGCCTGAAAGAGCTCGTAAGGGTGTTACACTTATGTTAAAACTAGACATAATTATGCCTTTTGATCATGGTGAACGAAGTAAGGACAACGTGAGTTTGGCTTGTGGAAGCTGATGAACATGATGTTGAAGAGGTTTTGGCATCCCATCACCAAGAACTGATAGATGAAGAGCTGATGCAATTGGAAGAAAAAAGGATAACAATCGAAACCGAATGAGTAATGATAAAGTATGACTTTAATTTTGAAAGGGTACGTCGGTTTAGGATATATTTGCAGGATGGTTTGAGTCCTTATTAAAGAACTGTATGATAGAAAAATGCGCGAGGCTCAGCAGTCAAGCAAGCCTTCCACATCAGCCACAGCAGACGACGAACCTCAACCTTCGACATCAAGCCGGGCAGAGATAGAAGAAGATGAGCCACCTGCTCTAATGGAAACAGATAACAAGATGACACCCCGGTGTCCCACCACCCCAACCCCCAGGCCACGGACAGATACCGATTCGCGGAAAATGCAACGGTAGCCGGGAGGCACACAGCACATCTTTAAGAAAAAAGCCGAAATAAACATGCTAATTAATTAGGTGCCGCCCGACACGTAATTGTCGGCCCAGATCAGAGACGACGCAATCGGCAGTCGCCTCTGATCTGCACCGACATTTATGTGCCGGGCAGCACCTAATTAATTAGCATGTTTATTTCGGCTTTTTTCTTAAAGATGTGCTGTGTGCCTCCCGGCTACCCCTGCGTGCTTCGCGGCAATGTATCGGGTCGGCGGCCTGGAGGGTGGGGGCCACTGCACCACCCAGCCTGCGACGACTCAGTCTAACACACCATCATCAGTGTGCTCAATGTCTTCCCAATTCCAATAAGTGATACTACACTGCACATACATTATTTCTACTTTATATAGCTGTGTATTTTTACGTGTTATTTGGTAGATTTGGCAGCTTCATAGTTTAAAGGTTACTGGAGAGCGCGTTTATGCCAACAGCGCTTGCGTGAGATTTTCTGCCGAGAGCACTTGCGTGAGATTTTCGCTACGGAGATCTGTGCAGGCGATCGTTGTAGAAAAGTATTTCTACTTTATATAGGCTGTGTATTTATCATATCATTCCTGCTTTTACTATTTATTACTGTTATTTTAGGTTTTATGTGTTATTTGGCATGATTTGGCAGGTTATTTTTGGGTCTGCGAACACTCACAAAATTTTCCCATATAAATAAATGATAATTGCTTCTTCGCCTTATGACATTTCGGCTTGCAAACCATTTCATAGGAACGCTCTACCTTCGGATGGCGGGGGAAACCTGTATCTGGCTAGGCTTTATATTTATCTTCAGGATGGAAGAGCACCGAAAGTATACGACGACCCAATAGAAGCAGCACAATTCTTGGAAAGGAATAATGCACGCAAAAGGGAGTACATATATTGACACTGCTTATTCAGCTTATATTTGTGCCAGTTTCCATGTTGGGAGAAAGGGAGGGACCTGCTTGTTATATGTAGTTTTACAATGCTGTATGCTGCACTGGGATTTCATTGCAGAGAATGTTCTAAGTATTTCTGTTATTATAAGGGTTAAATTTGAGTTGGTGTCATGAATGTCCAGCTTCAGGTGCGGACATTGGATAACTCTTCTCAGCCCTAATGGCATTTGTTTAACAGTGTTATTTAGTTTGTGTTATAAATTTTCTTGGAGAGGGGGTTTGTGATGATTCTGTAATGTTAGTTACCTGCCCAGCAACTCCTTTTGGGATGGAAATGGGGAACTATGTGTCTGGATTCGGGAGAGACAAAGGGGGGTGGGTTAGGGTGGGTGTTGTTCTTGTCTATGGCTCAGACATTTTTTTTTGTGTATGTTGTGTTTTTATGAGGCTGCCAGCTATTTTGCATTGTTTACTATGTTTGTGCTCAACTCTAATAATCTCTTTTTTATTCTCATATGCAGAGGCCTTGCGGTAGAACGCAGCTGGGGCGGCGGGGTAAAGCTATTACAATAGTCTCGTGGAATGTTAAGGGCCTTGGTCATGTTGTTAAGAGGGATAAAGTTTTTAGACATCTCAAATCTCTATCTGCAGATGTGATTTTTCTACAGGAAACCCATATCAAAGTAACTGAACAACGCAGATTGAGATCCAGCTGGATATTGCAGGTTTACCAGTTACCATTTACTTCTCATGCCTGTGGTGTGGCTACCCTCTTTAGGAAAAATATTCCATTTCAACTCACTTCCATGACCACAGATCCTATCGGCAGGTTTATTATGATCTCTGACACCATTAATTCTTTTCCGCTAACCTTCCTTAATATTTAAGGTCCAAGTACAGACCAGCCAAATTTTTTTAGGAAAGTTTTTGATTTACTTCCGGATGCCAGTAATTCAAATATAATAATCAGCGGTGACTTGAATTGCTACTTAGATCCATATTTAGATAGGTTGTCCTCCCATCCGCCTCAAATATCATGTCAGTGCAAGTCCTAAATAATTTGATTGAATCTAGGAATTTAGTAGATATTTGGTGAATTCAACATTCCACCGACAAGGACTATTCTTGTTATTCTCATGTTCACAAATATTATAGTAGAATAGACTATTTTTTGATTGACTCTCATTTAATATCTCGTGTTACCAATACAAAATACCATAATAGATTAATTTCTGACCAAAGCCCCTTGACAATGTCCGTAAATCTCTTCCTTTCCAAACAAATTGATTCCTGGCATTTTAACCTCTCCCTACTCGCCGATAAGAAATTTATAGAAAATATCACCACCAGGTTAAAAGATTTTATAGAAATTAACAATAATGGCGAGGTGTCAGATACCGCACTCTGGGAAACATTAAAAGTTGTAATTTGTGGGTATATAATTTCATATGAGTCCGCTGCTAAGGGGAAGAGAGAAGATTCAAGATTCAAAAACTTTATTGTCATTCTAACCATACATCAGCTCTGCAGGGCAGAATGAGACAGCGTTTCCCAGGGGCAGTGCAATCATAACATAACAAACGCAACACTAAATAACAAACATAACAATAAATAGTAAAACACAACAGCCACATGTCAGTTAAAATCAGCTATAAGTGTCCAGTGCAAGTTAAAAGTGTCCAAAGCAGAGTCAGGTGGAGCAGTCTGACTGCCTGTGGGAGGAAGCTGTTTAGTAGCCTTGTGGTTTTAGTTTTGATGCTCCTGTAACGTTTGCCTAATGGCAGAAGAACAAACAGTTCATGGAGAGGGTGTGAGGGGTCTTTAATGCTGTACCGTGTCTTCTGGAGGCATCGACTCTGAAAAAGGTCTTGGACAGAAGGTAGGGAGACCCCAGTAACCTTCTCTGCTCCCCTAACCACCCTCTGCAAGGCTTTTTTGTCAACAGCACTGCAGCTGGAGTACCAGGTTGTGATGCAAAAGGTCAGCACACTCTCAACCACGCCTCTGTAGAATGTAGTTAAGATGTTAGTGGGGAGTGATGCTTGTTTAAGCTTCCTCAGAAAGTGCAATCTCTGCTGGGCCCATTTCACAATCCCAGTGGTGTTCCTGGACCAGGTGAGATTGTCCGAGATCTGCACCCCAAGGAACTTGGTGTTTTCCACTCTCTCCACTGTGGAGCCGCTGATGCTGAGGGGTGTGTGCTCAGGCTGAGACCGTCTGAAATCGACGATCATCTCCTTGGTTTTGGTGAGAAGGGCGATTATTAGAGATTGAGAATACTCTCCCAACCCTCAAAGCGACATACCAGGTTTCAAAGTCCTCTGAAGATTATAAAAAAAAATGAAGCTTAAATATGAGTACAATTGTATCTTGGGTAGTCAAATAAATAACCTCCTCTTAAAATTAAGACAAAGGCATTTCGAAATGGGGGACAAGCTTGAGGGGCTCCTGGCTCAGTAGCTCAGGGGCGCCCAGGCCCTAGGGTCAATTCACTGCATTAGATCGAGGACGGGTACCCTGTTAACTAACCCCAGAGAGATAAATGACTATCTTAAAGAATTTTACAGTGAACTCTACACCTCTTAATGCAATGCCACTCAAATCTGATTTGAATGACTTCTTTGATTCTTTTGTAATGCCGAAACTTAGTGACGCTGCTAGGGAGGACCTAGATTCTGACTTCACATTGGAAGAAATAACTTCTGCCATTAAGTCATTTCTGTCCAACTAGGCTGCTGGGCCAGATGAATTTGGCTATGAATTTTAGAAGAAATTTTGTGATATTTTGCCCCACTTCTCCTCAGAATGATATTTTGCTCTAACAGAGATAAAGCCTTGCCTAAAACATTGTACGAGGCTAACGTTTCCCTCATTTTAAAGAAAGGTAAAGAGGAAACAGACCCGGCCAGCTATAGGCCCATTGCACTCCAAAATTTCAATAGAAAAGTAATTACTAAAATGCTGGTTAACTGTTGTAACGTTCCAATATTTTGGCTCGTGAATGTCTAGGGGAAATCCCGCCCAGCACCTGCTTCAGCAGTCCCCTCAGGGTCAATCGTCGCCCGAATCAATCACAAACATCAATCATCAGCCAGCACACCCAGTAAATTTTAACACATACACTTTATAGATATTACTAATTCTAGGGCATTAATATACATGTGATACAGAGAGGAAAGTAAGGAAAAAAAAAGGCGCCAACACTTATTCAAAGTCCAAGTTCTTCGCGCGCTACCGTTGGAGCTCAAGTTCGACGTCAGACGACCACCCGAATTCCGTCGACCCACGGCTCGGGACCACCCGAAGTGATCGACCGGAGCCTCTCCGCACGTCCGCCGTCCTCCTCGTCTCTCCTCCCGACCCCCCGCCAAAACTCAGTCCACAGTCATATCATACAGCATGGCATCCGAAAACAAAACGATACATAACCACCCATTGGCTAATAGCACCCTCTTATCACCCTCTAAACCACAATAAGCTGCTAGCGCAAACTCTCTGCAGCGTTAAAACACAACAAAGCCGCATTCCACAGATTAACATAACAAAATCGCCATTTTAAATGTAACAAAAGAAAGACCCCGTACACTCTCCCCCCACCTAAAAAAAGTCATGCCCTCATGACGTTAACAGAATTCACTAGTACTCCTTGTAAAACACAAAACCCAACCCAGGTGCATAAAGCAGTGACATAACTTTGCAGGGCAGTAGAGATTACACCCTGCTCTCCCGGCGCTATATAAGTGAGTCTTTCCGGGGGATGCCTACTCCTCTGAGGCCTCAGGACTTCCTCTGTGGACTCTCCCTGTTCAGACACCCCAGGTGACCCCTCGAGCCGATCTGTCGGACCTTCCCCTTCACCGGGATCCCTCTGCCCCGGTGAGCCCTCTGGCTCGGGTTCTGCCTCCACCCTCTCCTCCCCCAATGCCGGCTGTAATACAGGCGGCTCTGCAACACCCTCCCTCGGTCCCCCTGACTCAGTGATGGAAGGGCCAAGAGTCTCTTCTCCTGGCACCGGGGAATCAGCGAACGGAAGCAGGTACCACACGTCCGAATCATCATCTTCCGATGACGTATCCCTTCTCGAGGTGGGGACCGGCCCCGTTTTCTTCGCAGCGGCCTCTTCCCGCGCCCCGCGCCCTCGCAGAGTCCTCGTACTAGGAGTAAACTCCCATTCGGACTCTAGGTCCATCTTCACCTCTCGACCCAGAGGCAACAGGTGGTTCCGATGGAGTACCTTGACAGGCCCCTGCCCGCCCTCAGGTCTCACCCGGTAAACCGGGAGATTCGGCATCTGACTCTCCACCACATATGGGGTGGCTGCCCAACGGTCCGCCAACTTGTGCTTACCCTGTAGTCCTAAATTCCGGATGAGGACTCGGTCTCCCGGCAATAGCTGGACGAACTTTACCTTCTGATCATACCTCCTTTTATTCCGCTGGTTCTGCTTGGTGGCTGCCGCCTCAGCCAACTCGTACGCCCTTTTCAACTCTCTCCTCATATCGGACACGTACTTCAGACATGGCTTCGAAGGTATTTCCTCCGCTTCAGTCCCAAAACACAGATCAATGGGCAACCTCGCTTCCCGTCCGAACATCAGATAGTAGGGCGAGTACCCCGTAGCATCATTGCGAGTACAATTGTAACAATGAACCAAATGGGCGATGTGCTGACTCCACTTACTCTTCCGTCCAATCTCCAAGGTGCCGAGCATGTCCAGCAGGGTCCGGTTAAACCTCTCGGGCTGAGGATCACCCTGAGGGTGATAGGGGGTGGTTCTGGACTTTTCAACCCCAAGCATATCCAGCAATTCATGGATAAGCCTGCTCTCGAAGTCCCGTCCCTGATCACTGTGGATCCGCCGGGGAAGGCCATAATGAACAAAGTACTTCTCCCATAACACCTTCGCCACTGTAGTCGCTTTCTGATCCTTAGTAGGAAAAGCCTGCGCATATCTAGTGTAGTGATCCGTGAGGACCAAAACATTCGCGGTATTGCTGGTGTCCGGCTCAATAGACAGGAAATCCATACACACCAGGTCCATGGGTCCTGCACTCTGCAAGTGGGATAACGGAGCCGCCTGCGCAGGCAAGGTCTTCCTCCTGACGCAACGGCTACAGGTCTTACAGTATTCTTCCACCTCCCCCCTCATCCGGGGCCAGTAAAACCGGTCCTTGACTAATCCATAGGTCTTCTCTACCCCTAAGTGCCCGGAATCATCATGTAGAGCCTGAAGCACAGCCTTTCGATACTTCTCGGGCATGACCAGCTGCCAGCGCCGGGGGTGGTCCGGAGGCGAAGTGACTCGGTACAGGACGTGGTTCTTCAGCTTCAACCGGGGCCACTCCTTCAGTAGTAGAGGAACGGAGGCATGTTTCGCCTTCTCCACCTGCCCCATATCACCCTGGCTAACCGCGTACCAGATAGTGCCAAGGCTTGGGTCATCACGCTGAGCCGCCTGTACTTCCTGGTGACTCAACTCCGGCAGCTGCCGGTTCCTCAGAGCAGTCACATTACAGTAACCAGTGGGCAGCGCGTCACCGTCAGCCCCCAGTTGATCTACTGCCCGATCCGTTCCCATCTGTGCTCCTACTTCCCCGTCGCTCCCAACTTGACACATGGCCTTTACTCCCTGGGCAGGGACACTCTTCCACTCCTCGGCCGTGCCCGACTCGTCGTGCGCCCGACGAGACAGGGCATCTGCATCGATGTTCCGACTCCCCGGGCGGTACTTCAGGCTGAACTCATAGGCAGACAAGGCTGCTACCCACCGGTGCCCAGTAGCGTCCAGCTTCGCCGAAGTCAGGATATAAGTGAGGGGGTTGTTATCAGTTCTCACTTCAAACTGGGCCCCGTATAGGTAGTCACTCAACTTGTCTACCACCGCCCATTTCAATGCCAAGAACTCCAGCTTGTGAGTGGGATAGTTTCTCTCAGATGGCGACAAGCTCCGACTGACAAACGCCACTGGCCTCAATCCGTTTCCCTGTTCCTGGTACAGAACAGCCCCAAGACCCTCGTGACTGGCATCAGTGTGTAGAACATACGGCTTCCGGGGATCAGCAAAAGCCAACACTGGGGCCTGTGTCAGCGCCCTTTTTAGAGATTGGAACGCCTCCTCACATTGAGCATCCCACCTCACTCCAAAAGGCTCCCCCGGGTTCAAGTATCTTCCTACCTCCGACCCTCGGTCTCCCTTCCTCCTCCTCCCCCCCATAGGTGGATAGCCACACAACAGCTGGTTCAATGGATGACTCATTTTCGCATATCCTTTCACGAATCGCCGGTAATATCCGCAAAACCCCAAAAACGAGCGTAAGGCGCTCACCTTCTGAGGTCTCGGCCAGGTGGTGACTGCGGCTATCTTATCCGGATCGGTGGCCACTCCATTTCGCGAGATTATGTGCCCAACATAACTGACTGACGTCTTACAGAACTGGCATTTATCCAGGGAAAGTTTTAACCCTTCCTCTTTCAGCCGACTCAGCACCTTCAGCAGCCGCTCCTCATGTTCCTCCAACGTAGATCCAAACACTATCAGGTCGTCCAGGTACACCAATACCTCCAGCAGGTTCATGTCCCCCACTGTCCGCTCCATGAGCCGCTGAAAGGTGGCTGGGGCCCCCGAGATACCTTGGGGCATTCGTTCGAACTGGAAAAACCCCAGGGGACAGATAAAGGCTGTCTTCTCCTTATCAGTCTCGCTCATCGGAATCTGGTAATACCCACTCCGCAAATCCAATACACTGAACCACTGTGCACCACTTAGACAGGCCAATGCATCTTCCACCCTCGGGACCGTATATTGGTCGGGAACAGTGCGGCGGTTCAGGGTCCTATAGTCCACGCACATGCGTACCTTCCCATTTTTCTTCCTTGCCACCACTATGGGGGACGCATATGGGCTTCGGGCCTCCGCAATAATCCCGGCATCTTTCAACTGCCGCAAGTGCTGCCGCACATCCTCCACATCTGCTGGGGCCAACCGCCGCGACCTCTCCCTAAACGGGGTGTCATTTGTTACCCGAATGGTGTGCCGAGTGCTCTTGGAAAACCCTACATCAAACTCGCCCTGAGAAAAGACATCCCCTAACTTCAGCATCTTCTCCACCAGCCTGCTCTTATACGCCGGCGGTACAGGGGAGTTTTCAAAATTAAAGGCCTCCTCGGTCAGCCGCCCCCCGTCTCCCAATAGTTCTCTTCCAGTGGGCTTCACAGGGGCGCTGGACATCACCGTCACCGGGAACAAGTGCGCGAGGGGCATCCCGCGCTTAAAGGTGATCTCCCTCTCCGTTATGTTCCGTATCATCACCCCCATCCGCCGTGCCTGTACAGCTGAGGGCCTCTGCAATTCAGGTCTCACCAGCGCCCCAGCCGGGAACCAGAACTCCCTTTCCAGGTCGTCGGGGGCGTCTACTAGCAGGGCCTCTCCCGGCGGCAATCCGGGGAATCTGGGGGTTCCCATCACTAATGCCGCCTCCCCTGGCTGTATCACCTTAGGCCTCGCCTGAGTGCACCACACCGTCCCTCGTTTGCACTCCGGGTCCAGCCCCTGGGGGTCACTCACTCCTTCGTACACTCCTCGGAACACGGGGTGTACCGAGAGGGTCTCCAAAAAGTTCTCCCCCCCCTTCTTCTTACAGGCTCCCAAGAGCCGTCGCACCAGAGGGGAGTTAGTCCCCACCAACAGGGCAGCACCACCGGTCTCCACCGGATCCGGACAAACCAACACCAGCGTCTCAAAGGCTTCCGATACTCCCACATCTCCCTCTGAAAATTCCACTCTCACTGACAAGTATCCATCGTACGGGTAATCACCATCACTTATGCCCCAAATCTCCAATGCGTTAAACGGAGTTACTGCCAAATGCTTCAGATATTGGTTGTAGAACGACCGGTACAGTAAGGTAACCTGCGACCCGGTGTCAAGGATGGCTTTCGCAAAGATCCCCTCTATCCGTAGGGACACGCTGGAACGGGGTCCCACCAGCCCATCAGGAATTTGGGCTTGTTTGTTCCGGGGTTCCATAGGGGTTTTCTGGGAACGTGTTCCTCCCGAGACTCCAGTCCGTTCCCTCACTGAGCCTCTCTTAAGTTTCCCGACACCTCTCCCTTCTTGGTGGCCTGGGGGCCCTCCCCCCTCGGCGCATTTCGTCTCTCACAATCCTTCCGTAAGTGGCCAGCTTCCCCACAGTGGTAGCACGCCCCCGGCCACTCACATTCCCGGCGGAAATGCCCCTCTCTCCCACAGTTATAGCACCCACTACTCGCCGCCTCTCTCCTCCCGATACGGGCCCCCGAGGACCCCTTGGATTTCTCTGGTCTCATCCCGGCTACCACCTCCTGAACCGCTGAAAACCGTCCCTGAGGGTCCGAGCCCCCTGGTCGGCCCAAAGCACACTCCTCGGCCCGTACCTCTCGGATCAGCCGTCCGAATGATGGAGGGGAGCTCTGCTTAAATGACTGCCGTACACTCCAAGCCACCCTGTCATCCTCCCGGGAACCGCTACATATCTGGCTCATCCTTAACTCCGCCACATCGTCCTCCCTCACTATACCTCGTCGCAGCAACCCCGTAAGCTTTCCTTCCAGCCTGAAAGCATAGTCGGAGAGCTTTTCCCCTCTTCTCTGCCCCATCCGTTGAAACTCTGCTAAATGCCGCCAGGGATCCCCTGACAGTCCAAACACTTCCTCCAAAGCGTCTAAACACTCCGATAGGGAAGCCAAGGGGCGTGCCGCTCTCAGATCGCGGACCACCCGGGCTGCCCCGCCCCTTAAGCTTTCCACCAATCGCTGTCTCTTTTCCTCATCCGAAACTGGCCACACCTCTAACAATTGGGATGTATCTTCAACCCAGGTCTCATAGTCATCCTCCCCTTCCGGGGTGGGCTTGGCTCCCGAGAAAATTCTCAGCTTCGGGCGGTGCACCTCAACCCTTCTCGCCAGGGAGATAATGGCAGCCGTTAACTCGGCAGTCTCCTCAAGCCCATGGGGGCGAGGCCTGGCCAAACCTTCCCACTCCGCACCTCTACCTCTTGCTACGGGCACCCGGCCGGGGGCCTCAACTAGCTCCTCCGGCACCTCCTCACTTGCGTCCTCGGGGAGGGTATGGAGACCCCACGGCCCCGCCTCCCCCTGGACATGGACTGTCGCTGGTAATTCTAAAGCCATGACGTCGGCACTCGCCCGCACCAACATCCAGCAAGCCTCCAGTTCTTTCCCACCCCTTCTAGCTACAAGTTCTACCTGCCCGATACCTTTAATCAAACTCAACCCTCGCACCAGTACCTCTGCCGGAATGCGATAATCGACCCCGCTTACCACACACGCATGATTCACCGGTACCTCCTCCATTTCACACCAACTTACAATCTTATCTCGCTCCATCTTCACACCACTTACCGCAACCACAAGTACAACTTTCCCGAAAAAAAAATCCAAATCCCGGACGAGCCCCCACTTGTAACATTCCAATATTTTGGCTCGTGTATGTCTAGGGGAAATCCCGCCCAGCACCTGCTTCAGCAGTCCCCTCAGGGTCAATCGTCGCCCGAATCAATCACAAACATCAATCATCAGCCAGCACACCCAGTAAATTTTAACACATACACTTTATAGATATTACTAATTCTAGGGCATTAATATACATGTGATACAGAGAGGAAAGTAAGGAAAAAAAAAGGCGCCAACACTTATTCAAAGTCCAAGTTCTTCGCGCGCTACCGTTGGAGCTCAAGTTCGACGTCAGACGACCACCCGAATTCCGTCGACCCACGGCTCGGGACCACCCGAAGTGATCGACCGGAGCCTCTCCGCACGTCCGCCGTCCTCCTCGTCTCTCCTCCCGACTCCCCGCCAAAACTCAGTCCACAGTCATATCATACAGCATGGCATCCGAAAACAAAACGATACATAACCACCCACTGGCTAATAGCACCCTCTTATCACCCTCTAAACCACAATAAACTGCTAGCGCAAACTCTCTGCAGCGTTAAAACACAACAAAGCCGCATTCCACAGATTAACATAACAAAAATCGCCATTTTAAATGTAACAAAAGAAAGACCCCGTACACTGTCTAAATAAGCATTTGTCATCTATCATTCATCCTGATCAGACAGGATTTGTCCCGGGTAGGTTCTCTTTTTCCAATGTCAGATGCTTCCTTAATACTATATATGCTGATCATGGGAAAGCAAGTGGGGCAGCAATTTTATCCCTTGATGCACAGAAGGCTTTTGACCAGATTGAGTGGCCTTACATGTTTGAGTCACTGTACAGGTTTGGGTTCGGCGAGTCATTTATTTTCTGGGTAAAACTGATATACAACAGCCCAATGTGTTTTATTATAACTAATGGTGACAATTCAACTCTGTTTCCCCTACACCGTTCAGTCCAGCGGGGTGTCCTCTCTCGCCGGACATTTTTACCGTCGCGGTAGAGCCCATTGCCCTAAAAATAAGAAGTCACCCAAATATTCTGGGTTTGAAAGTGGGAGGTATTGAAACACTTATTAGTTTATATGCCGACGATGTCATACTGTACTTACAAAACTCAGAAAAGTCAGTCCCTCTTCTTCTAGATTTAATCACCTCTTTTGGCAGACTATCGGGATACTCAGTCAGTTGGCCAAAAAGTGACTGTGCCCCTCTCCAACGACTACACGTGGGGTTTTTTGGAAAGTGTCCCATTCAAAGTAGTTAAAGATCACTTTACTTATCTTGGCTTGGCAATCCCCTAAGATCCTAAATTAATATTTAAATTAAACTCCGCAGAGTTTATTTCAAAACTTAAACAGAATATAGAAAGTTGGAAAACCCCACCTCTGTCCATGATTGGTCGTATAAATTCAACTAACATGGTTTCCCTTCCTAGGTTTCTCTATCTTTGTCAAAATCTCCCCATTTTTCTTACATCAGCATTCTTTAAAGAATTGGACTCCATAATATTGTCTTATATCTGGAATTATAAGAATCACAGGATTTTGAAAATTCCTTTACAAAAGCCCAAGTCTGAAGGAGGGCTGGGATTACCTGTATTTAGGCACTATTATTGGGCTGTCAATGCTAGGGCTTTAATGTTTTGGCAACAGGGGGCTCCAGATAACCTAGCCCCTGGGACTCCCTTGTAGCTATGTATGGAGTCCAACTCTGTTGTCAATTCCTCCTTGCCAGCCACGTTGTTCTCTAAGTTAGAGAAGGCTGGGACTTCAAAAAGTTTGAGTTTTGGTTTGAAAAATTCCGTCAGAATTCTAAATCAGATTAGGAGCATTCTGAATTTACCAGAGACCTCTGTACAAACACCGATCTGTTTCAATCACTCCTTTCTACCCTCATGGTCTAAAACCTACCATGCTTGGAGGGAGAAGGGTCTAGTTTCTATTGAAGCGCTGTACATAGAGAGACAGTTTGCAACATTCTCACTTTTTTCGTTATGTACAAATTAGACACTACATTCAATCTAAGATTTGTAATTTTGAAATACTTCCAGGGAGACATATTTTTTGATATTTTAAAGAACTCCAGGCATCTCGTTTCTAAGTTTGTACGTTTGTTTGATGATTGCACTGTAGCGTCTACTGTGAAGATTAGAGATACCTGGAGAGAGGAGTTGGGCATTGAATTATCTGAAGCTGCCTGGGACAAGTGTTTGTCTATGATACAGGCTTGCTCTGTTAACAACAGGCACCAACTGATCCAGTTTAAAGTTGTCCACCATCTTCACTACTCTAAACTTAGATTGTGCAGGATTTACCCTTCTGTCTTGCCAATGTGTGATAGATGCCAAGGGACGGAGGCCACGTTGTCACACACCTTTTGGTTTTGCCCATTACTGACTGGATTTTGGTCCAAAATATTCGACTGGTACTCAAAGGTCAATAAAAGATCTTTCCTCTTGGAAGCTGGTCTCACCATATTTGGCTGCTCGCAATCTACTATTTGCTTCCCTGCAGCCATACAACAGTCTCTGATGCTGGGAATGATTGTCGCCAAAAGACTTATCTTAAGGGAATGGAAATCACCCTCTCCCCCTTCCTTTTGGAGATGGATGGCTGACATAACCTCAGTCATACAGATAGAGAAACTTAGGATCTTGAGAACCAATTCAATTAAAACGTTTTTGGCTATTTGGGATCCATTCCTTGCCTACCTGGACGAGGCCGGGGGCAGGTGAGCAATTTCCACCCAGCTGATTTCTCATGGCCCTCATTTGAGATTTAATGTTTAGTATTTTTGAGCACTTTGTAAAATAGGCATCCCTCTAATGTTATGTCCCTTTTTTTCACTTATTTCATTTTTACGCATGTCTGAGCCGGTATGTTCTTGTTGATTTCGTTATTTTTTTTTGAAAATTTTGAAAATAAAGTATGAAAAAAAAAGACCTTATCGTATCCGCCTCCACCACTGTCACCGGCAGCCCATTCCACACACTCACCACTCTCTATGTAAAAAAATTTACCCCTGACATCTCCTCTGTACCTACTTCCAAGCACACTAAAAATGTGGCCTCTCATGTAAGCCACTTCAGCCCTGAGAAAAAGCCTCTGCCCATCCATATGATCAATGCCTCTCATCATCTTATAAACCTCTATCAGGTCACCTCTCATCCTCCATCGCTCCAAGAAGAAAAGGCCAAGTTCACTTAACCTATTCTCGTAAGGCATGCTTCCCAATCCAGGCAACATTCTTGTTGTCACGTGACTGGCAACAATGAATATAGAATCGAGTCAGGTTTTATAAAAAACAAACAAACGATAATTAAACTCTGCTCAAAAAAAATAGCGAAATGTATTTAAACGACTGACTTAACCAGAAGTTAACTGCTATACGGCAACTCTGGAATACAGTCAATTAGGAGAGACTTTCCTGAAGTAAAGAATTCCTCGAAGACATGACATTACTGCTGATCCCAGCCGGAACCTGCTTTGTCCGCAGGATTCACAACGACGGAAATAAAACAGTTTGTAGGAACTGACCTTTTCCTCTGGACAATAGACACTGCACTATCCTTCCTACTTTAGCAGGGGATATCTCAGTTGCAGGTCACTTCTTCTTGAACAAAGATTCAGTAAAGTTCAATCCTCTCCAAAACTGCCAAACGATATCAGCTTTACTCGACTCGGCGAATTCCTGTACTTTGGTAAGGTCTTCATTCTCCAATACTACCTACAATAGAAAGTAGAATTCTACTTTAAAATAAAACTGCGTCATAAGCTGAATATGCAGCAAAATGGAGTATCTAACACAAAACTAAACTGAAAACTAACGGTGTCACATCAGGGGTCTCCTTTATATACCTGTTGAGAACAGGTCATCATGTGACCTCACTGGCGGGAAAATTACATCATGTGACCTCCGCAAGACTATCACATCATGGTCATAAGACAGTCACAAGATACCCATGGGGTATGTAACATTGTAAATCTCCTCTGCACCCTTTCTATGGTTTCCACATCCTTCCTGTAGTGAGGTGACTAGATCTGAGCACAATACTCCAAGTGGGGTCTTACCAGGGTCCTATATAGCTGCAACATTACCTCTCGGCTCTTAAACTCAATCTCACAGTTGATGAAAGCCAATGAACCGTATGCTTTCTTAACCACAAAGTCAACCTGCACAGCAGCTTTGAGTGTCTTATGGATTCGACCCCGATCCCTCTGATCCTCCACACTGCCAAAAGTCTTACCATTAATACTATATTTTGCCATCATATTTGACCTACCAAAATGAACCACCTCACACTGATCTGGGATGAACTCCATCTGCCACTTCTCAGCCCAGTTTTGCATCATATCAATGTCCTGCTGTAACCTCTGATAGCCCTCCACACTATCCACAACACCCCCAACCTTTATGTCATCAGCAAATTTACTAACCCATCCCTCCACTTCCTCATCCAAGTCATTTATAAAAATCATGAAGAGAAGGAGTTCCAGAACAGACCCCTGAGGCACACCACTGGTCAGCGACCTCCATGCAGAATATGACACATCTACAACCACTCTTTCCTCCAACTTCCGGTAATACCCTCCCTCTCCCTTCCCTTATCCCAGTTTCACTCTGCCCCTCCCCCAGCTGCCTACTACCTCCCTCATGGTTCCACCTCCTACTACTGCCCATTCTACTCTCCCCCATTCCTTCTTCACCTTTCCTGCCCATCACCTCCCTGCTTTCCCTCCCCCACCCCTTTATCTTTCCCCTTACTAGTTTTTCACCTGGCACCTACTAGCCTTCTCCTTCCCACCCTCCCCCCCACCTTCTTTATAGGGCCTCTGCCCCTTCCCTCTTCAGTCCTGACGAAGGGTTCCAGCCCGAAACATTGACTGATCGTTTCCACGGATGCTGCCCGACCTGCTGAGTTCCTCCAGCATCTGCACAGTATTTTTTGTTTACAGCCACTCTTTGCCTTCTGTGGGCAAGCCAATTCTGGATCCACAAATTAATGTCCCCTTGGATCCCATGCTTCCTTACTTTCTTAATAAGCCTTGCATGGGGTACCTGGTCAAATGCCTTGCTGAAATCCATATACACTACATCTACTGCTCTACCTTCATCAATGTATTTAGTCACATCCTCAAAAAACTCAATCATGCTCATAAGGCACGACCTGTCTTCGACAAAGCCATGCTGTCGATTTCTAATCATATTATGCCTCTCCAAATGTCCATAAATCCCGTCTCTCAGGATCTTTTCCATCAGCTTACCAACCACTGAAGTAAGACTCACTGGTCTATAATTTCCTGGGCTATCTCTACTCCTTTTCTTGAATAAGGGAACAACATCCACAGCCCTCCAATCCTCCGGAACCTCTCCTGTCGCCATTGATGATGCAAAGATCATCGCCAGAGGCTCAGCAATCTCCTCCCTCACCTCCCACAGTAGCCTAGGCTACATCTCATCCCATCCCGGTGACTTATCCAACTTGATGCTTTCCAAATGCTCCAGCACATCCTCTTTCTTAATACTGTATCTATATGCTCCAGCTTTTCAGTCCGCTGTAAGACATCCCTAAAATTATCAAGATCCATTTCCGTAGTGAATACCGAAGCAAAGTATTCATTAAGTACTTCTGCTATCTCCTCTAGTTCCATACACACTTTTCCACTGTCACACTTTATTGGTCCTATTCTCTCACACCTTATCCTCTTTCTCTTCACATACTTGTAGAATGCCTTGGGGTTTTCTTTAATGCTGCCTGCCCAGGCCTTCTGATGACCTCTTCTGACTCCTAATTTCACTCTTAAGCTTCTTCCTGCTAGCCTTAGAATCTAGATCTAGATCTCTATCATTACCTAGATTTTTGAACCTTTCATAAGCAAATTATTAAAAGCTGATTTCTTATATTTTATAGAAAATAGAATGCACAATGTAATTAGGTGTGCCTGTCAATAAAAGGACTGAACATTTCCTTCAGAAGAGTGGTTTGTGATCAAATATTTCTGATCATTTGTTTCATGGATTTCTGACAATGGAGAAGGCCACTTGGTCTGTCAAATTTATGCAGACTCTCAGAACAATCCATTCAGCCGCATTTCCCCACTTTATTCCCTATAACCTTTATATTTCATAAGCCTATCAATTCTATCCAATTCTCTTGTCATCCAGCTACACAAGAAATAATTTACCATAACAATTTATCCACCACCAGCATGTCCTTCAAATGTGGGAGGAAATAAGAACACCAGGTTAGAAACCCACGTGATCACTTGCAAACTCCACATAGATGGCACCTGTGTACAGGATTGAAACCAAGTTGCTGAATGTCAGTGGCAACAGCAGTAACAATTGCAATTAAGGTCCTTCCTAGCTTACAAGCTCAAACTTATATACAGTCTACAAGTATTTGGGAGATAGGTGGCATCGATTCTCCAGCTTCTGCAGGCATCTTTTGCTGCCTGGAAACAAGGTCTGTGGTTGCATTTCTGACTTGTGACTGTTTCAGGTTACAAACAGTTCACAAAAATAGAACTCTGCGGTAATCTGGTGACGGCCTGCACGATGATGCTTCTGAGCGTATAAATTTCAAATTCTTTTCCATTGTGCATTTCAAAACATTGTTCCACCCTTCTGATGATGTGGAATGCTAAGAGAATATTGAATTATGAGGCAAGGACTTTTATATTGGAATAAATGATTGTGTGTTATTATTTAAAGTTAGTAGTTTGCCAAATATTCCTGCGATCACTCCATCTTTAGCTGAAATCAACGATTATAATGGTGATTTTTTGATCATTTACTGATATTATTGTAATTTGTGAGTTGTTGCTGATTTGAAAATCCGTGAGTATCATTTCTCCTCAATTAACCCTTGGGAACATGTGACATATTTGCACTTATTGTGAGCCTATCTTTGATCATTGCTTTTGATTTGATGGCTACTAGTGTCTCCTTCACGTAATGTTTCTGTTCTTGTAAATTCAAAGTAAAAATTAACTCAAGATAAATTTCTTATCAAAGTACATATTTATCACCATATACTACCCTGAGATTCATTTCCATGTAGGCATTCACAGAGAACAAAGAAATACAATAAGAATCAATGAAAAACGACACGAAGACTGACAAACAACTTACTGAAAACTACAAATGATCACATTCATGACATATAGAATTTATGCTTAAGCATGAATTAGCAACACACATCTTCTTCTTTAAGTGCCTTGCACGTTACACGCTCGGGCAATCACGGCTCTCCACATCGAATGATCCCTCGCAGCGTCAATGATATCTCGCACACTTAGATCTGTTAGTTCTTTCACAGTGTCCATATATTTTCTTCTTTGCCTTCCTCTTCCGTGTTTCCCAGGCATACAGCATTGTAATGTAAGGCACTCTATTTATCCCTTTCTGACGACATGGCCCAGGAATTTAAGTTTCCTCTAATTTAATGTTCTAGAAACATAGAAACATAGAAAATAGGTGCAGGAGTAGGCCATTCGGCCCTTCGAGCCTGCACCGCCATTCAGTACGATCATGGCTGATCATCCAACTCAGAACCCTGTACCAGCCTTCCCTCCATAACCCCTCATCCCCTTAGCCACAAGGGCCTTATCTAACTCCCTCTTAAATATAGCCAATGAACTGGCCTCAACTGTTTCTTGTGGCAGAGAATTCCACAGATTCACCACTCTCTGTGTGAAGCAGTTTTTCCTAATCTCAGTCCTAAAAGGCTTCCCCTTTATCCTCAAACTGTGACTCCCTCGTTCTGGACTTCCCCAACATCGGGAACAATCTTCCTGCATCTAGCCTGTCCAATCCCTTTAGGATTTTATATGTTTCAATCAGATCCCCCCTCAATCTTCTAAATTCCAATGAGTACAAGCCCAGTTCATCCAGTCTTTCTTCATATGAAAGTCCTGCCATCCCAGGAATCAATCTGGTGAACCTTCTTTGTACTCCCTCTATGGCAAAGATGTCTTTCCTCAGATTAGGGGACCAAAACTGCACACAATACTCCAGGTATGGTCTCACCAAGGCCTTGTACAACTGCAGTAGTACCTCCCTGCTCCTGTACTCGAATCCTCTTGTTATGAATGCCAGCATACCATTCGCCTTTTTCACCGCCTGCTGTACCTGAATGCCCACTTTAAATGACTGGTGTACAATGACAGCCAGGTCTCGTTGCACCTCCCCTTTTCCTAATTGGCCACCATTCAGATAATAATCTGTTTTCCTGTTTTTGCCACCAAAGTGGATAACCTCACATTTATCCACATTAAATTGCATCTGCCATGAATTTGCCCACTCACCTAACCTATCCAAGTCACCCTGCATCCTTTTAGCATCCTCCTCACAGCTAACACTGCCGCCCAGCTTCATGTCATCCGCAAACTTGGAGATGCTGCATTTAGTTCTCTCATCTAAGTCATTAATATATATAGTAAACAACTGGGGTCCCAGCACTGAGCCTTGCGGTACCCCACTAGTCATTGCCTGCCATCCTGAAAAGGTCCCGTTTATTCCCACTCTTTGCTTCCTGTCTGCTAACCAATTCTCTATCCACATCAATATCTTACCCCCAATACCGTGTGCTTTAAGTTTGCACACTAATCTCCTGTGTGGGACCTTGTCAAAAGCCTTTTGAAAATCCAAATATACCACATCCACTGGTTCTCCCCTATCCACTCTACTAGTTACATCCTCAAAAAATTCTATGAGATTCATCAGACATGATTTTCCTTTCACAAATCCATGCTGACTTTGTCCGATGATTTCACCGCTTTCCAAATGTGCTGTTATCACATCTTTGATAACTGACTCTATAATTTTCCCCACCACCGATGTCAGGCTAACTGGTTTATAACTTCCCGGTTTCATTCTCCCTCCTTTTTTAAAAAGTGGGGTTACATTAGCCACCCTCCAATCCTCAGGAACTAATCCAGAATCTAAAGAGTTTTGAAAAATTATCACTAATGCATCCACTATTTCTTGGGCTACTTCCTTAAGCACTCTAGGATGCAGACCATCTGGCCCTGGGGGTTTATCTGCCTTCAATCCCTTCAATTTACCTAACACCACTTCCTTACTAACATGTATTTCCCTCAGTTCCTCCATCTCACTGGACCCTCTGTCCCCTACTATTTCCGGAAGATTATTTATGTCCTCCTTAGTGAAGACAGAACCAAAGTAGTTATTCAATTGGTCTGCCATGTCCTTGCTCCCCATAATCAATTCACCTGTTTCTGTCTGTAGCGGACCTACATTTGTCGTAACCAATCTTTTTCTTTTCACATATCTATAAAAGCTTTTACAGTCAGTTTTTATGTTCCCTGCCAGTTTTCTCTCATAATCTTTTTTCCCCTTCCTAATTAAGCCCTTTGTCCTCCTCTGCTGGACTCTGAATTTCTCCCAGTCCTCAGGTGAGCCACTTTTTCTGGCTAATTTGTATGCTTCTTCTTTGGAATTGATACTATCCCTAATTTCCCTTGTCAGCCATGGGTGCACTACCTTCCTTGATTTATTCTTTTGCCAAACTGGGATGAACAATTGTTGTAGTTCATCCATGCAATCTTTAAATGCTTGCCATTGCATATCCACCGTCAACTCTTTAAGTGTCATTTGCCAGTCTATCTTAGCTAATTCACGTCTCATACCTTCAAAGTTACACTTCTTTAAGTTCAGAACCTTTGTTTCTGAATTAACTATGTCACTCTCCATCTTAATAAAGAATTCCATTTTATTATGGTCACTCTTACCCAAGGGGCCTCCCGCAACAAGATTGCTAATTAACGCTTCCTCATTGCTCAATACCCAGTCTAGAATAGTCTGCTCTCTAGTTGGTTTCTCGACGTGTTGGTCCAAAAAAACCATCCTGCATACATTCCAAGAAATCCTCTTCCTCAGCACCCTTACCAATTTGGTTCACCCACTCAATATGTAGATTGAAGTCACCCATTATAACTGCTGTTCCTTTATTGCACACATTTCTAATTTCCTGTTTCTAATTTCTAACCATCCCCAACCTCACTACTACTGTTAGGTGGCCTGTACACAACTCCCACCAGCATTTTCTGCCCCTTAGTGTTATGCAGCTCTACTCATATCGATTCCACATCCTCCCGGCTAATGTCCTTCCTTTCTATTGTGTTAATTTCCTCTCTAACCAGCAATGCTACCCCACCTCCTTTTCTTTCATGTCTATCCCTCCTGAATATTGAATATCCCTGAATGTTGAGCTCCCATCGCTGGTCACCCTGGAGCCATGTCTCTGTGATCCCAACTATATCATATTCATTAATAACAATCTGCACTTTTAATTCATCCACCTTGTTACGAATGCTCCTTGCATTGACACACAGAGCCTTCAGGCTGGCTTTTACAACACTCTTAGCCCTTATACAATTATGTTGAAAAGTGCCCTTTTTGATTTTTGCCCTGGATTTGTCGGCCTGCCACTTTTACTCTTCACCTTACTACTTTTTGCTTCTACCCTTATTTTACACCCCTCTGTCTCTCTGCACTTGTTCCCATCCCCCTGTTGTGAACTAACCTCCTCTCTCCTAGTCTCTTTAATTTGATTCCCACCCCCCCAACCATTCTAGTTTAAAGTCACCTCAGTAGCCCTCGCAAATCACCCCGCCAGGATATTGGTCCCCCTAGGATTCATTAAAGATCTTTTTGTTTGGGCGCATTGGAGTACTGTCTCATTATTTACCCTTTCTCTATAAGATATTTTCAGCATTCTTCAAAGAAAGCACATTTCTGTTGCTTCTAAGTTTCTTTGGAGTTCTGGTGTTATAGTCCCTGTTTCGGAAGCATACAGCAAGGTTGACCAGATGTAACTTTTCAGTAGCCTAAGCCTTGTTTTCATAGAAATGTGTCTGTTGGTAAAAATGGGTTTCATTTTTTGGAAGTTGGTTTTGGTAATGGCAATTCTTCTTTTTATTTCTACTTTACTTCCAGCATCTTGTTATATAAAGCTACTAAAGTAATTAAAGCTGGTCTTTTGTTCAATCTCTTGGTTACCGATGTACAATTGGCAGTTGGGAGTATCCTGCTGTTTTGATATTACCATACATTTGGTTTTTTTTACGGTTGATGGTTAGACCAAAATCTGCACTTGTTTGTACTACTTTGTCTAGGAGGATTTGTAGGTCTTCTGCAGCACTTGCTATTAGGGTGGTATCGTCTGCATATCTTATATTGTTGATGTTAACACCTCCAATTTTTATCTCATCTAGGTCTTCTATTTCTCTGAGGACACACATACAGGTAAGTAATACTTCTTTAAAAAGCAGTGTAATAAAATTTATGCTTTGTTCAACCTAACTATTCAATTTGTAAAACTGTCCTTCATGCACATTAACTAATGACAGAGTTGCATAGAACTTCTCTTAATAATTTGTTGTCATCAGTTGTCACCAGTTAACGTTAATTCACAGAACTAATTCTGTAGAAGGAAATAGATAAATTTTGATTAAGTTTCAAATCATCAACATAAAAAAAAATTGATCCAATGATATTGCCAGCTGCAGGTGAATCTCCAAAGTTAATTCATTTTTTTATGCTGAAGTTACGATAAGTGTCTTAAACTCGCAGCAAAATAATCATTGATTACAAAAGGCATATGTATTTGGAAACTTTCGTTGCATATTTCTATTCTTTTGGAGAAAAAATTAAATGAAATAGAATGAAGAGTGTAATTGATTTTATGGCATAAACCAAAAGGTATATTGAACTGCTAATGTGGATCTAAGGATATATTAGTTTCATGAGGGACAAGCTATACAATAGTACAATGTTAAGGGAAGATTGGCAACATTATACATATGAAATTTAAATATATGGGTAACGTACCTCAGCAGAGTCAGCTCATTGTAGCAAGGCTTATCACACAGCTGTGAGAAGTCAATTCACTGCAATAATAGCGTTACTAATTCAGCTTCAAAATCAGGTTTAATATCATTGCCATACAGTATATCGTGATTTTTTTATTTGCTCTGCGACAGCAATTGTAGCATACATGATATGCAAACAATGAATGAAACTGCCAGGTAGAATGACAATCTTAACTCTTTCTGATCTTGTGGTATGTGGGGTCTGCAGGCCTGTAGAATGTCTGTCTGGATACAGCTTTAATGTACTTTGAAAGCCTAAAGAATGTTATGTGTCCAGACATTTGGGAGACTAATGAACAAAGAGAGCAGTAAAATGTCCAATTGATTCAAAAGGGTATGCTGAATGCTGTGTTAATGAACACATGATGTGTTTGATAAAGAAAACAGGCTGTGATAATGGCATGAAAACAAAAGATCAAAGAGTTTGTCTGTCTCGTGGTTACTCTGCAATTGTGAATCCTGTGGATATATTGAACTGTTGTTTTGAATTTTCTTTAGACTTCACCAAGGACTGAGATTGTGAGTAATGCCTAGGGCCTAGGGTTTCACAAATTGGAATCAATCAGAGTTCCCCCAACAGCAACAATTAAGTCATGACTAAGAATCATAAGTCCAGAAATCTTTGTGACTTGTTATGTAATATTCTGCAAGGTTTATTTGTGCTTTCTACTTTATGATAATAAATTAAGCATAAGTTGCTTAGTTTTGTACGCTTATTACTGCATTCTCTAATTGCTGGGTTTGATCAAACCAGCCCATTTCACTTTGGTGCCTCAAGCAGGGTCCAGGAAAATGTGGAAGTGGACAAGCGAATTGAGCGATACCGTACCTGAGACTTATCTAGTCTCCGGATGGACAGGTAATTCTGAGGGTTTTGGATCGCTGCCTAATGTTCTGAGTAAATGGGGTCCTCCCAGATGTAGGGAGAACACAGTTTACTAAATTGCCTGATGTTAAGCTTCTGTGTGTAGTATCATAGTGCCTTAAGTACATAGCTTTTCCCTCTAAGAGGGTTTCTCTGCCTCAGGTAAGTTTGATTTTTATGACTGCATTGCAGAAGTTGAATACTAAGAAAAGTTAAATTCGGTGAGGAAGACAAGCGACTTCAGTGCAAGTTGGCCTCTGAGTTCTCAGAACACTATTTTAAATGAAAGTGCATAGGAAGCACAGGACCGTGCTGATTGGCTACCATAATGCACGTTATTATTACAGTTTACAAGTTGACACCTATTTGAAAGATGATTCATCAATGACAACATTGCTGACAAACTCGTTTGTGTTGGCACAATGACATTTAGCCCTCAACCTCAAATACCAATATTGCCACTTGCTCGGTGGGCTCATGAGTCTTCTAGTCATTTGGATACAGAAAACCGTGGACTGGTCTAGGCAAGACTGGATTGAATCTGAAGGGGATTAACATATGCAGAAACAAGATGTTCTAATATCCGAAGGGTACCATCCTGATTAGCTTTAACAGTAGGGATTGTCATCAAAAGACCAGCATAAGTGTTACCATGGTGAGGAAGCACTAGGATCACTCCTGTACAGGAAGGGAAGGAATAATTATTCCTTCCCACTTATATAGTTCATACAGTGGTAGGATATTGTGGGTTATGTTTAGAAATTAAGGGCTGACAGCTTCTTAAGCAGCCCTTGGATGCCATTGGTCATGGGTGTGATCCGACTCAGATTTGACAATTAGTGCAGAAAGCGAGGAAAATAAAAGTGAAATAGTGTTCATGGATTTATTATCCATTCACAAATCTGATGGCGGAGAGCAAGAAGCTGATCCTGAAATGTTGAGTATGTGTACCTCCTCCTTCGTGGTAGCAATGAGAAGAGGGCATGTCCTGGGTGATTGATGGATGCTATCCTATAATGCAATTTAGATTCTATTCCCTTGAACGTTATTCAGTGTAAAATAAAACATGAGAGCACATAGTCCAATGAATTAAACAGTAGGGGAGAATGCACTTTTTACAGCACGCATGTGAAGTATCATTTTAATAATCTGTGTGGTGTGTGCAGTATTGCTCAAGGTCGCAATTGAGAGTGAGCGAATAACTAAAAGGTACATCAGTTCAATAATTTAGAAAAAAACAGAGAGAAAAAATGTAGAAAACGCACTTGACTGAGAATCCCTTGGTACTTACTAGACTAATTCCATAATGATGAACAAAATTTCTAGCTAGCAGATCCCATTGAATGTTGATCCCTTCTGGCAGCGCTATGTTTTCTAACTTATTGCTTTGGACAAATGAATCATATATTTTTCAGTACTGTCGTTCATTGCATAAATGAAATGACAATCACACTGAAAAACTAATGAATCTAATATTGTCAAAGCACACATTGAGGGCAAAATCAGTTCAATAATTCTACAGTGTATTAAAAAAAATCTATTTCCACTCATACATGCATAGCCTTTGAACACTTACAGACAATTGCACTTGGATTTTTTTGACTATCAAATAAAAATTATGAAATGACAAAGGCTTAAGAATTTCAGGCACCCAACACAATGGTTTTTACGCTTATGTGACTGGATTTTTCATGGCGTGTATTGTCACAATATGATTATCAATTGTAGTGTTCTGTGCACGTGACAGGCATGCGCCTGAAGCACACAAGAGGTAATGTCGATTGCCTCTGCACATCCAGCACTCAATTGATGATTTTGATGGAAAACTGATTAACAAAGCTGCAATGAATACCAAGTATGGACTTTTCACAGGAAAGCAAGGACGTGACCTGCTGAGTTCCCCCAGCATTTGTGTGTGTGTGTGTTGTTTTGGATTTCCAGCATCTGCAGAATTCCTCATGTTTAAAGCAAGGATATAGCTGTGCCTGGGATCGGCACCAGTTTGCCAAGGAGTCACTTACACATGCAGCATCTCAGAGCAGCAGAAATCTGGGTTTTCTGAACACTGCTTCGATGAAGCCACCGAGAAACCAGTTGAACCCTAAATGACGAGAGCTTTGGCTGTGCTTCGACTGAGCTTGCAGCTCAAGATAAAGTGGAGAAAAATGAGGTCAAAGATAGGGAAGTCGGAGCTGGAGGAAGAGAAGAGTTTGACCAGGAGGGCCTCCAGACCAAGTGTAAGGACAGGAGAGCTCAGTCTTTTCAAGGCAGAAGAGTTGCAGTGTACTTTATGATTAACTCATCGTGGAGCACAGATATGGCAGTTCTGTCTCAATCCTGCTAATCTGACCTGGAACATCTAGCAATCAAATGTCGTCTATTTTACCTGCTAAGGGAGTTTTCCGCCATCTGATTGGTAGCAGTGTATATTCCACCTCAGGCCAATGTCAGGCCAGCACTGGAGGAGCTGAACACTGTAATCAGCAGTCATGAAACAGCGCACCCGGATGCCTTTCCTATCCTTGTGGGGGATTTCATCCAGGCCAGGTTGCAGGGGTGATGGAATCCAATGCACATCAATTCTGGCAAGGTTTGCAGGCCATTACTTTGTACAAGGTGAAACCTAACATCATGAGTGTCTGTGATACTTCACTCCCAGGTGAGCTCAATGCCTTTATGCACACTTTTGAAAGCAAGAATAAAATTTCACCCATGCAAATCCCTGCAGCATCTGGTGACCCTGTGATCTCTGTCTCGGAAGCCAATGACAGAACATCAATCAAGAGGTGAACCCTCGTGAGACATCAGGCCCTGAGGATGTACCTGGTAGGGCACTGAAAAGCAGTGCCAACTAACTGGTAGGAGTGTTCAAGGACATCATCAATATCTCACTGCTGCATTCAAAGATTCCCACTTGCTACAAAAGGGTAGCAAGCATATCTGTTCATGAGAACAGCATGTGAGCTGCCTCAACAACTATCACTCAGATCCACTGTGATGAAGTGCTTTGAGAGGTTGGTCATGCCCGGAATCACCTCTGCCTGAGGAAGGTCCTGAACCTGCTACAATATGCATATCGCCACAATAGGTCTACAGTGAATCCAGTCTCACTGGCTCTCCACTTGGCCTTGAATCACCCAGCCAAGAGCAAATGGACTTATGTCAGGCTGTTCTTTATTGATTTCAGCTCAGCATTCAACATAATCATACCCTCTATTCTTATCAACAAGCTCCACGACCTGGGCCTCTGTACCTCCCTTTGCAAATGAATACTTGACTTCTTCATCGGGAGGCTACAGTAAGTGTGGATCAGAAAAGCAGATCTCCTACTCACCGACACACTTCAAGGATGCGTGCTTACCCACTGCTCCACTCTCTCTTCACCCACAACACTGTGTCTAGGCACTGCTCAAACACCATGTATACATTTGCTGTTGGCAGATTTTCAGATGGTGTTGAGGAGGTATACAGGAGCGAGATAGATCAGCTGGTTGAGTGGTGCAGTAACAACCTTGCACTCAAAGTCAGTAAGACCTAAGAATTGATAGTGGACTTCAGTAAGAGGAAGTTGAGGAAACACATAACTATACTCATCGAAGGATCAGCAGTGTCAAGTCTCTGGGTATCAAAATCTCTGAAGATTTATCCTGCGTCCAACATGTTCATGAAATTACAAAGAAAGCACAACAGCAGTTACGTTTCATCAAGAGTTTAAGGAAACTAGGTATGTCAATAAAGACACTCGCAATTTCTGCAGATGTACCATGGACATCATTCTAACTGATTGCATCACCATCTGGTATGGAGGCCCACCACACAGGATCGGAAAAGCTGCAGACAGGCAGCATCTGTTCTTAAGGACGACCATCACCTAGTTCATGCCCTCTTCTTATTGCTATCATCAGGTAGGAGGTACAAGAGCCTGAAGTCACACGCTCAATGTTTCAGGAGCAGCTTCTTCCCCTTCACAATTTGATTTCTGAATGGGCAATAAACCCATGAACTATGTACTTTATATCTTGCTCTCTTATTTAATTTAATGCTATATGTAATAAAATTACCTATTGTAATTTATTGGATTTTTTTTCTGATGATATAATGTAATGTACCTAGAGGCTATTGTTTTCTGAGTCCAATGTTATCTAACTCTGCACCTTCTGTGTGCGTAATTGCAAACTTGGGCCCATGGAAGAAACCAGCACTATTATTTTTTTGACTTTCTGAATCATTCAAGGTACTGAGGCTGATAAATTCAGCTCATTTGGAACAGGAGGATTACTTCCTCTTTAAACCAGAAGAATTCTCCTCCTTGTGTCTGAGTACAAAATAATAAGCATTGCAGTCCCATAAACATACTGATCTGATTGTGTCTGTTCATCAGCAGAAAAACACTTGTGGCCAAATCAATGTGCTCAAAAGCTTGCATGATGCATTCATCGTATCACAGCACAACCAATGGGCAACTAAGAGCAAATGTAAAGATTAGCTTCTCAAATATCAGTTTACTTATCAATATATGTGTTCACAGATGCTTCATGTTGAATGAAAAGGCCATAAACCTAAAATGATTTCTACAAAATAAGCTTGAAGACATATACAACCAGACTGAAAGACAGCTTCTATACTGCTGTTATGATTCTTGAAATTAACTCTTGTACAATATACATGAATTCTTGCTCTTGTCCTGGCCCTTAATGCATCTTATTAATCTACCTTCACTATATTTTGTCTGTGACTGTAACACTATACTCAAAGTTCAAAGTTCAAATCAAATTTATTATCAAAGTATATTCATGTCACTATTTTCTTGCAGGCATACTCAATAAATCCATAATAGAATCAATGAAAGACCACACCAATCTGGGTGTTCAATCAGTGTGCAAAAGACAACCGACTGCAAATACAAAAAGAAAGAAATAATAATAATGAAAGAAAGAAATAATAATAATGATAAATAAGTAAGCAGTAAATATCGAGAACATAAGTCCTTGAAAGTTAGTCCATAGGTTGTAGGAGCATTTCACTAATGGGGCACGTGAAGTTGAGTGAAGTATTCTGGACTCAGTTATGTTTTCCTTGAACTATTGTGATGTATTTATGTTTGGAATGATTTGTTTGCATGGCATGCAAAACAAAGTTTTTTCACTGTATTTATTGTCACATATGATAATAGTAAACTAATCTACCTATTTTTATAGTAGATGCTTTTTATTATATCTGTGCACATCTCCGCCACTGAACAGCAGGTACAGAAGCCTGAAGTCCCAGCATCAAGGACAACTACGTCCCTTCAATCAATCAGTTCTTGAACCAATCTTTACAAACTTAATCACTCAGTATAGAAACACCATCACCACTTTACACAATAATGTGTAAATTCTGATTTAAGGGCTCTAGTTATCAGCACCTCCCAAGTTCCTGTCCACTGCCCTCAAGAAGGACAAGGGTAGCAGGGACATATGAACATCACCATTTGCAGACTCCCTCCAAGTCATACACCGTTGAGACTTGGAAGTCAGCCATCTTTCATCATGACTGTATCTAACTCCTGGAACTCCCTATACAACAGTACTATAGAATGCTTTCACCAAAAAAAAAAGCAGTGGCGTAAAAAGGTGGCTTATTACCAACCTTTCAAAGGCATTTATGAATGGGTATTCATTGTTGGCTTGTTGGCAGATCTAAAAAATGAATACACAAGAAAAAGTGTTGTCATAACAATTTCCCTCATTTAGATCAAAGTCTAATGCAACTGGTTCACTTTACTTAAAAAGCTTTCCACAAACTAAAGAACATGACATCCTGGGTGGTACTGTTAATGGCATACTGTATTGACTGTGAGTCTGGGGCCAGAGAACAGTTTCTTTCAGAGCTATCAGGGCAAAATTCAACAGCAGACAGACCTGGGAAATGAGGGGCAGAGGAGCCCAGGGATGGATGAAGCGGATTAGAGATTGGTAAGGGGTTGGCAGACAACAGTCAGAGGAGGTAAAGGGCTGGAAAGGGGACAGGCTGTCAGACAAAGCTGGG
This sequence comes from Mobula birostris, assembly GCF_030028105.1. Classification (NCBI taxonomy): domain Eukaryota; kingdom Metazoa; phylum Chordata; class Chondrichthyes; order Myliobatiformes; family Myliobatidae; genus Mobula; species Mobula birostris. The sequence goes on from NC_092381.1 coordinate 78,893,250, forward strand.
ATGAGAAAGGAGGATCAATAGGTTGAGGGTTCAAAGATCAGAAGGTTTCAGTCTTGAGTAATTGGAAAGAATTTGGAGTCATAAAGGGGGCATCAGGGGTCAGTGATCAGTGGGTTCAGAAATCAGTAGCTGTAAGTAATCAGGGATAAAAAGGGAGTCAGTGGAGGTTAGCTGGAAAGGATTTGGAAACAGAAGGGCAGCATTTAAATTGAACAGACAGGCACTCAATGCCAAGGCGTTGCTCAAGCAGGCCTGATACAATCTCCCCAATGGTGTGATGATTGATTTTTGTATGAATAACTCGGGGGAAAAAAGGAGTATAAAATTAGAAATCTAGGTTGGATGCTGTACAGCACATATTTGGGCTCAGGTACATGGAAGACACATCAGCACAACTTACAAATTTCAGATTTTTATTTATGCCAGATCACATGGCACATGAAAAACCTGCTGCTATGCAATGCAATTTCTGAGATGAATTTGAATTAATGCTGAGGAAGTCAGAAGTTTATATATATTCTTCACGTCCAATAACCTGAATGTTAATCTTTCAATGCACAATATGATGACAGGCTGAATTTAAAATTGAAGAAATGCAGGTTCAATAGTTATTGTTATCAATAAATTACAGAAAAATGCATTATCTGCATCTATTTTTTTAATCTTCAGTATTCATTTTTCACCAGCCTGATGATTTTCACTAGTATCTTCAAGTTATATTAAGTATGGATTACATTAATGTTCCTTTCTCTGAAACTACAGGAATGAATTACAATGGAGTAATTTGATTCAGTACTTGCAATAATGAAATTTTAGCTTATGCTATTAAATAAACTAATTACATAGCTTTAACTTGTCTCAACTCATCATTTCATACTTTTGCAAGATTGTTTTTATTTTTTATAATATTAGTTTTCTCCTTTCGTGTAAGCAGAAGCTCATTGCAAATCAGCTGGGAAGCAAAAGGAACCATGATATTTGGCTTATAAGAATGATAATTTTGCTGGCAAATCACAATGATGAATGGAGGGTAAAAACACTTTATACAACAGCTATATGTCGCTATATATACAACAGCCCGATAGATAGATAGATAGATATGTGTGTGTGTACATGAGCACACAGAGACACAACTGTGTTCTGCAAAGACACCTCTAAGGAGACTTGGGGTGAGTTGTGCAGCAGCACCTGACGGTTTTGAAGAGAACTGCTGAAATTCAGCCAACCTCAGAAAATTCAAAGTAAAATTATTATCAAAGCACGTTCTTTATATGTTCCTATATATAACCCTGAGGTGCATTTTCAAGCAGGTATACACAGTAAATTAAAGAAACATAATAGAACCAATGAAAGACTGCACTTAACAGGACAGATGAACAACCAACATGCAAAAGTCAATAAAATGTGCAAATCAAGAAGGAAAAAAAGAGAAATAATAACTATAATTAAATAAACAATAAATATCGAGAACATGAGATGAAGAGTCCTTGAAAGTGAATCCATAGGTTGTGAAAACAGATCTGTGAGAGGCCAAGTGGGGTTGAGTGAAGTTATCACCACTGGTTTAAGAGCCTCATAGTTGAGGGGTAATAATTATTCCTGAACCTGGTGGTGTGGGTCCTGAGGCTCCTGTACCTTCTTCCTGATGGCAGCAGTGAGAAGAGAGCATGGCCTGGGTGGTGGGGTCCTTGATAATGGATGCTGATTTCCAATAACAGTGCTCCATGTAGACATGTTCAATGGTGGGAGGGGCTTTAACCATATCCACTACTTGGATTTTCCATTCAAGAGCATTGGCGGTTCCATACCAGGCTGTGATGCAACCAGTTAATATACTGTCCACCACACGTCTATAGAAGTTGGTCAAGCCTTTATATGTCATGCTGAATCTTTGCAAACTCCTAAGGAAGTAGAGGTGCTGCCTTGTTTTCGATGTAATTGTACTTACCCTCTCCACCTCTGATCCCTTGATGAGGAATACGGTTTCCTCCTCCTGAAGTTAATAATCAGCTCCTTGGTCTTGCTGACGTTGAGTGAGAGGCTGTTGTTGTGGCACCACTCAGCCAGATTTTCAATCTCCCTCTTATATGCTGATTCTTCTACACCTTTGATTCAGCCAATGACAGTGGTATTGTCAGCAAACTTAAATATGGCATTGGAGCTGTGCTTAGGTACACAGCCATATGTGTAAAGCGAGTAGAGCAGGGAGCTAAGCTTATCAGCTTGTGGTGCTCCTGTGCTGATGGAGATTTAGAAGAAATGTTGTTGCCAATCCAAACTGATTGGGGTCTGCAAGTGAGGAAATCCAGAAATCCAGGATCCAATTTCACAAGGAGGTACTGAGGCCAAGGTCTTGGAGCTTATTGATTAGATTTGAGGGGATGGTGGTACTGAATGCTGAGCTGTAATTGATAAAGAGAATTCTAATATATGCATCTTTGCTAAACAGATATTCCAGGCTTCAGTGTAGAGCCAATGGGATGACATCTGCTGAGGACTTGTTGCACCAGTAGGCAAATTGGAATGGTTCGAAGTCACGTTTCAGGCAGGAGTTAATATGTTTCATCACCAAACTCTTAAAACATTCATCACTGTGGATGTAAGTGGTACTGGGTGATAGTCATTGATGGAGGTTGTGGAGGAGATGATGTTGCCAATCCATAATGCCTGGGGTCTGCAGGTGAGGAAATCGAGGATCTAATTGCACAGGGAGGCGTTGAGGCCAAGATCTTGAAGCTTATTGATTAGTTTTGAGGGTTTCATGGTATTTAATGACGGCCTGTAGTCCATAAAGAGCATCCTGATGTATTCATCTTTGCTGTCCAGATGCTCCAAGGTTGAGCGAAGAGCCATGGAAATGGCATCTGCTATGGACATGTTGTGCCAATAGGCAAATTAGAGTAAATCCAAGTGGCCTGTCAGGTAGGAGTTGATATGTTTCATCACCAACCAATCAACGCACTTCATCACATTGGATGCAAGTACGACTGCACGACAGTCATTGAGACGGGCTGCCATGTTCTTCTTTGGCACCAGCATAATTGAAGCCTGCTTGAAGCAAGAGCGCACTTCAGACTGCTGAAGTGAGACATTAAACATTCTGGTGAACACTCCAGCCGGTTGATCAGCTCAGACCTTTGGTAATCAGCGAGATAACCGATCTGGGCTGGATGCTTTCTGTGTTCACCCACCTGAAGGACGCTTTCATGTCTGGCTCGAAGACTAAAATCTCAGTCTCATCAGGGCTGTGGGAGTTAGTGACGTTTCTTCCATGTAAGCATGGATTTATGTAGACCTACCATAAGTCTGGGATGAGTTTCGTGATGGGTGGTGGCAGGTTGATGCTCCATCCTGTTGCTAATATCTATATGGAGTCCAAGGATGGAGCTCAAGCATTCTAGTTCTCCATTACATGACATTTCTCCATTAATGTGTGCAATAAAGGAACAGCAGTTATAATGGGTGACTTCAATCTACATGTAGATTGGGTGAACCAAATTGGTAAAGGTGCTGAGGAAGAGAATTTCTTGGAATGTATGTGGGATGGTTTTTTGAACCAACATGTCGAGGAACCAACTAGAGAGCAGGATATTCTGGACTGGGTTTTGAGCAATGAGGAAGGGTTAATTAGCAATCTTGTTGTGAGAGGCCCCTTGGGTAAGAGTGACCATAATATGGTGGAATTCTTCATTAAGATGGAGAGTGATATAGTTAATTCAGAAACAAAGGTTCTGAACTTAAAGAGGGGTAACTTTGAAGGTATGAGACGTGAATTAGCTAAGATAGACTGGCAAATGACACTTAAAGGATTGACGGTGGATATGCAATGGCAAGCATTTAAAGGTTGCATGGATGAACTACAACAATTGTTCAACCCAGTTTGGCAAAAGAATAAATCAAGGAAGGTAGTGCACCCGTGGCTGACAAGAGAAATAAGGGATAGTATCAATTCCAAAGAAGAAGCATACAAATTAGCCAGAGAAAGTGGCTCACCTGAGGACTGGGAGAAATTCAGAGTTCAGCAGAGGAGTACAAAGGGCTTAATTAGGAAGGGGAAAAAGATTATGAGAGAAAACTGGCAGGGAACATAAAAACTGACTGTAAAAGCTTTTATAGATATGTAAAAAGGAAAAGACTGATAAAGACAAATGTAGGTCCCCTACAGACAGAAACAGGTGAATTGATTATGGGGAGCAAGGACATGGCAGACCAATTGAATAATTACTTTGGTTCTGTCTTCACTAAGGAGGACATAAATAATCTTCCAGAAATAGTAGGGGACAGAGGGTCCAGTGAGATGGAGGAACTGAGCGAAATACATGTTATTAGGGAAGTGGTGTTAGGTAAATTGAAGGGATTGAAGGCAGATAAATCCCCAGGGCCAGATGGTTTGCATCCTAGAGTGCTTAAGGAAGTAGCCCAAGAAATAGTGGATGCATTAGTGATAATTTTTCAAAACTCGTTAGATTCTGGACTAGTTCCTGAGGATTGGAGGGTGGCTAATGTAACCCCACTTTTTAAAAAAGGAGGGAGAGAGAAACCGGGGAATTATAGACCGGTTAGCCTAACGTTGGTGGTGGGGAAACTGCTGGAGTCAGTTATCAAAGATGTGATAACAGCACATTTGGAAAGCGGTGAAATCATCGGACAAAGTCAACATGGACTTGTGAAAGGAAAATCATGTCTGACAAATCTCATTGAATTTTTTGCGGATGTAACTAGTAGAGTGGATAGGGGAGAACCAGTGGATGTGGTATATTTGGATTTTCAGAAGGCATCAGTGTGCAAACTTAAATCACATGGTATTGGGGGTAAGGTATTGATGTGGATGGAGAATTGGTTAGCAGACAGGAAGCAAAGAGTGGGAATAAACGGGACCTTTTCAGAATGGCAGGCGGTGACTAGTGGGGTACCGCAAGGCTCAGTGCTGGGACCCCAGTTGTTTACAATATATATGAATGACTTGGATGAGGGAATTAAATGCAGCATCTCCAAGTTTGCAGATGACACGAAGCTGGGTGGCAGTGTTAGCTGTGAGGAGGATGCTAAGAGGATGCAGAGTGACTTGGATAGGTTGGGTGAGTGGGCAAATTCATGGCAGATGCAATTTAATGTGGATAAATGTGAAGTTATCCACTTTGGTAGCAAAAATAGGAAAACAGATGATTATCTGAATGGTGGCCGATTAGGAAAAGGGGAGGTGCAACGAGACCTGGGTGTCATTATACACCAGTCATTGAAAGTGGGCATGCAGGTACAGCAGGCGGTGAAAAAGGCGAATGGTATGCTGGCATTTATAGCGAGAGGATTCGAGTACAGGAGCAGGGAGGTACTACTGCAGTTGTAAAAGGCCTTGGTGAGACCACACCTGGAGTATTGTGTGCAGTTTTGGTCCCCTAATCTGAGGAAAGACATCCTTGTCATAGAGGGAGTACAAAGAAGGTTCACCAGATTGATTCCTGGGATGGCAGGACTTTCATATGAAGAAAGACTGGATGAACTGGGCTTGTACTCATTGGAATTTAGAAGATTGAGGGGGGATCTGATTGAAACATATAAAATCCTAAAGGGATTGGACAGGCTAGATGCAAGAAGATTGTTCCCGATGTTGGGGAAGTCCAGAACAAGGGGTCACAGTTTGAGGATAAAGGGGAAGTCTTTTAGGACCGAGATTAGGAAAAACTTCTTCACTCAGAGAGTGGTGAATCTGTGGAATTCTCTGCCACAGGAAGCAGTTGAGGCCAGTACATTGGCTATATTTAAGAGGGAGTTAGATATGGCCCTTGTGGCTACGGGGATCAGGGGGTATGGAGGGAAGGTTGGGGCGGGGTTCTGAGTTGGATGATCAGCCATGATCATAATAAATGGCGGTGCAGGTTTGAAGGGCCGAATGGCCTACTCCTGCACCTATTTTCTATGTTTCTATGACATACCAGCTTCTCTGATCTTATACCAGCTCACTTCAGGATCAGAATTCATATTCTTCATTTTATTGTGTTTTAGCTTGTTCAATCATTTCCAATTAATTGCTGTTAAAATAAATGAATTTAAATAGTTCTCAGCCTTGATACCCAAAGCATGATTTCCACTTACCAGGACCCTCCTGAACCCTTAGAGGGGCCTCGCCAGCTACCCGTACACCAGAGAGTTAAAGTATCTAAATCCCAGAAGCTGGCGCAGTTGGGAGCATCTCGTAACCGGACCCCCTCTCCTACGGCTGACTCCCAATGGTCCTAGCTGCTTGAAGAGACAGTGATGGTAATCATGGATGAGAGCCAATAGACAATAGACAATAGAGCTGGATCCAAGATGTCTCTTTCAGGCCCCCAATGCCTCTCCTTGGGTCTAAATCCTTCCCAGTCCATGAGGAATTGCCAGACAATCCAAACAGTATGTGAGTCCAAAAGTCTTCTCACCATGGACCTGTTCCCCATTGATAAACCTGGTGGTGGGGCGGATGGTGGTGGGGCTAAGCAGCTGATGCAGACAGGTTTTAATTTAGAGATGTGGAAGGTGGGGTTGATCCTTACAGTTTTGGGGAGCTGCAAGGTGTAAGCCACTGGGTTTACTTTCCTCAGGACTTTGAAGGGTCCAATGAACTTGTGCACCAACTTTCTAGATTCCATCTGGAGAGGCAAATTACGAGTGGACAGCCAGACCTGTTACCCAGGCTACAAAGTGGGTCTCTGTCTTCCCCTTCAGTTCACTTTGGTTTCTATCCTCTGGGTAGAAGCCAGCAAAATCTCTCTTGTCTGCAGTGTTAGATGACCTCTAGCTACAGGGACCCCAACCTCAACCTCCTGTTCTGGAAAGAGAGGCACAGGATAATCAAACCGGCATTTGAATGGTGACCTCTGAATGTGGGAAACCTCTGCCCAAATCAAATGGTTGCACTACTGCAGGACTGCAGGTGAAACTGAGAGGAAAAACTTGCTCTTGTCCCAATCAGCTTACAAAACACCCTCCAGAAATTTGAGGCGAATTGTGGACCACTATCTAAGACAACGTCTATTGGGAATCCATGGATCCAAGTAGAGCAGGACAATTTTGACCGCCTCCGAGACAGATGGTAGCAGACCTTCGAAAAGTGATCAACAATTAGCACAATGATAGCCTTCCCCTTAGATGGTGAAAGACCTGTGACGAAGTCCATGATCTTTCTGGAATAGGTAGGGGGTGGAGGAGGCATTGAGGTCAGGTACGGGCCTCCCTGTTCTAGGCACACATGCCTGCATGTACTGCTGAACCTCTTTCATCATTTGGGCTACCAATACCTTCTCTTGATAAACTCGAGGGTCCTGGCAATTGCTGGGTGTCCGGTCCATCCTTGGACCAGATGGAACTTGGAACGAACAGCCAACCCGGAGTTCCGTTCTTAGGAATCTCCCCTTGTGCTTGGGCCTTGCGAACAAGATTGTCGATTTCCCCAATAAATTGGTGCTACCATCTTGGCTTGGGGCAAAATGGTGGTAGGCTGCTCCTCTCATTCCAGTTTGTCAAACTTTCAGGACAAGGCATCTGGCTTCTGGTTCTTTGAACCCGGTCGATCGGTCAGGATGATATTAAAGTGGTTAAAGAACAAAGACCAACGACCAATTGGCCTGCCTAGAATTCAGCCTCTTGGCCTCCTGAATATAGATCAGTCTGTCCACATGATAAAAGGGTTCTTGGCCCCCTCTAGCCACTGACGCCATTTCTCAAAAGCTAACTTAACCACAAGAAGCTCTCGAGTCCTGATGTCATAGTTCCTCTCTGCTGGGGATAGCCACCTGGAGAAGAATGCACACGGGTACAGTTTACTGTCTGAAGGTGATCATTGAGACAACACTGCACCCACTCCAATGTCTGAGGCATCCACCTTCACAATGAAGTGAAGGTCCAGGATAGGAGAAACCAAAGGTGGAAGCTGATGTGAACCGCTGTTTAAATTCTGCAAAAGCAGCCTCTGCTTCAATAGTCTAGACAAAAGGGCCCATGGATTTCTTAACACCATCAGCGGAGCTGCCACCAAGCTAATGTTCCTGATGAACTTCTGGTAGAAGTATGCAAACGCCAGGAGTCATTGGACTTGATTGACACTGAATGGTGTGGCCAGTCTCTGACAGCCCGGGTCTTGGTAGGGTCTATCTTGAGACTGTCATTGGAGATGAAGAAACCCAGAAATGAAATGGTCGCTGCATTAAATTCAGATTTCTCCAAGTCCATGGTCTAGAAGCTTCTTTAAGATATCTCTGGCGTGCGCTATGTGCTCCTTCATGAACTTCGAGAAGATTAAGACATCATCCAAGTAGATGAAGATGTACTTATGGAGTGTATCACAGAGCACATCATTGACAAAGGCCTGAAAGATTGCTGGAGGGTTCACAAGACTGAAGGGCATAACCAGGTACTCATAGTTCCCTGTTGGTGTATTGAATGTGGTTTTCAACTCATCACCGTCCTTTATACAAACTAGATTGTATGCACTCTGCAGGTCTAACTTTGTGAATACTCTCTCTCATTGGAGCATCTTAAAGGCCATATTCATGAGTTGAAAGGGATAAAGATTCATGATCATTATGCAATTTGATCCCCTATAATCAATGCATGACCACAGGCTCCCAGCTTTCTTTTGTATGAGATGAAGTCTGCATTGTCTGGTGAGGTGGAGGGCCAAATGAAGCCCATGGCAAGAAACCTCCTTTATATACTCTTCCATTGTGCTTCTCTCTGGGCCTGAGAGTGCATTCAATCACCTTGGGGATGGGTGGACAAGTACTGGGCAGCAGGTCTATAACACAGTCATAGGCTCAATACAGTGGAAGAGTCGAGGCCTTTCTCTTGCTGAAGACTTCCTACAAGTCCTTGTAAACTGAAGGAATTTTGAACAGTCTTGGTGTTACTATCTCCTCCAGACCTTCCTTTGAGGATGACTCCTGAGGCTTCTTAGGTGGCAGGGGTGATTTGGCAGACCTCAGAGTCCCTTCCCTAGGCTCACAAAGTTCATTTATAGAAACTGTGGCCAAGTCAGAGTCCAAATCCCCATCTGTATCCTCAGCCGTTACAGATGGTCCTTGCTCCCTCACCTGCCCCCCTAAGATAAGGCTTCAAGGATCAGCGTATAGGGCTCCACTTTCGCAGCGGTATGTCAAGCTGATGAGTAGTTCCTAAATCCAGAAAGTTACCCACTGTCCCAAAATCCACAAAAGCCTTCATTTGCCTCAAGTTCTTAGCTTAGGTGAACACCACTTTCAGCAAGAAACTAGAATCCGTGGGATTGGGAGCAATGGCTGCTACCATCACAGTCCTCCGAACACTGCTAGCAGTTTTCCTGACGGTTGTATCCAGGGACATTTGGCCCATAGGAGACCTGTTTTCCTGTAGCAAAAGCATCTACCTTGACTCTGATGCCGGGACCTCTCATTGTCAGAGAGTCCAGAGCAGCCGACCTTCATGGGCTCTACAGAGTCTTAGATTTTAGATTAGATTATGAGGACACTCAGTCCTCGTTTATTGTCATTTAGAAATGCATGCATTAAAAAATGGTACAACGTTCCTCCAGAATGATATCACAAGAAAACACAGGACAAACCAAGACTAAAACTGACAAAACCACATAATTATAAAATATAGTTACAACAGTGCAAAGCAATACCATAATTTGATAAAGAGCAGACCATGGGCACGGTAAAAAAAAGTCTCAAAGTCCCGATAGACTCATCATCCCACGCAGGTGGCAGAAGGGAGGAACTCTCCCCGCCATGAACCTCCAAGCGCCACCAACTTGCCGAAGCAGCACCATTGGAAGCAGCCGACCGCAACCGACTCTGAGTCCGTCCACAAACTTCGAACCTCTGACCAGCCCCTCCGACGCAGCCTCTCCGAGCACCATCCTCTGCTGAGTGCTTCGACCCTGCCCCGGCCGCCGAGCAACCAGCAAGTCCGAAGACTCGAGGCCTTCTCCTACAGAGATTCTGGACCACACAGTAGCAGCAGCAGCGAAGCAGGCATTTCAAGAGCTTCACCAGATGTTCCTCCGTGCTGTCACGTTTGTCTCCATCAAATCAGGATTGTGCACGGCACCCTGCTTGACAAATAACAGACATCACCACCGGAGTGGCCGCTGCGAGCTGTGTCATGCTGCCATCTTCTCTTCTTGAGCAGGAGATGGGCTGGTCATGGTCCGAGTGGAACTGAAATGCATGGAGCCAGGCTTGGACTGGCTCCCTTCGACCTCCTGAAATAGCCCCACTCTCATTTTGCCAGGCGATTATGGAGATGAATGGTCTGGTCAACCAGAGCCTTTAAGTTCTCTGCTGGCTCTCCGAAGATGAGGGCATCCTTCAGTTCATCGTGGAGTCTGTGGTGATATAGAGTGGCCAAGGCTACCCCATTTCCACCACTCTCTCGGCTCAAGGTCTGAAATTCATAGTTGGCGCTGTCAAGTCTTCATCAGCCTGTCCAAGGAGAGTGATGGAACACCTTCCTAATGACGGCCATGAATTCCTCCAAGTCTGAGCAAATCTCTGATCTGCATTCCCAGTGCGTGGTGGCCCAGGTCATGGCTCTTCCAGTCAGAAGAGAGATAATGAAGGCCACACTCAGATGAGAACTGGGATGGCTGGAGTTGAAACACTACTGAACATTGGATAAGGAAGCCGTGGCAAGAACCTGTGGTTGGAAGATGTACTGGCTCTGCAGACTGACTGGCTTTCTCGAGCGACTCTGGCTTCCTTCTTGCAAAAGTTGACCAATGGCTACCTGTCTGGAGATCCTTTCGCTGCGGTTGACCACAGCAGACGAAAGACTCTGATACCCCACTGAGTCCATACTGGCTCAATTGTACTGTGATAAGAGTCCTGGACAAGGATGGTTTGGACCCAAATGCTGGAGTATCCAAAGCGATGATTGAGGTATGGTATCAAACTGGCTCGAGAACTGAGTCCAAAACAAACGCTAGACGGTATCACGAGTAGGACTTACAATTGAGCACCGAGCCTCAGTTCAGGTGCTCTTTAAGTGCCCAATTCTTGGTGACCAAATCATGATTTTCACTTAGTGGGACCATCCTGAGCCCTCAAAGAGGCCGCACTAGCTATCCGTATTCCGGAAAGTTAGAGGGTCTAAATCCCGGAAGCTAGCACAGTTGGGAGCATCCTATCACAAGACAGGATGGGAGGGGTTTAAGCTTAGAAGGGCAGGAAAACCCCAAACCTGTTTGCCACCTAAGCCATGTTACAATTTATTGATTGACCCTTTTGTTTGGCCCTACTCGTCAAGCCTAGGGTGATAAGTGCAGCAGCACAGTGGATTCAGTTCAATATGAGTTTTTAAAGCTTCCTTATTAATATACACAGAACTGCACAACTATCACCTACAGGCTTAAAGCTGCAGTAATTTTTATTGTCTTTTTTTTGCTTTGTAGCAAAAATACATTCTAGTTGTTACATGTAGCAAAGAACTCCATCTTGGACAATGCTGTGTATCATTTATATCTACTAAATATTATCCTTTGGTCTGGTTTTAACTCCCAAAGGTGGTATAAAGCAGTTAACACTATGCTATCTGCCCATGACTTATCTCATACAATATTTCTCTTTTTTATGTATCCCGGTAAAGCAAATTCAGATGTTTTCAGAAACTGATGATCTGAAATATCTATTTTCTCTCATTATCAAATTAATCTCTACTGAATCATCCTCAGCCACTGGGTTAGGCCCCAACTACATGCTGAAGACTTTTATTTCGTTGACTCTAGTATTTGTATATTAAACAGTAAGTACTTGAATATTTTATTCAGCTCAATGGCAATGAAAGCCATGTGTCTTTTATTATTACCAGTCGCTTTCTCAGAATAAGTTCCTGACAGCTGCGTTGACTCATATCAAAGTGGACACCAACCTTGAACTAATCCTTCATTGCCCAAATTACATTACCCAATAATATGCCTGCTTATTTCTACTTGGCATAGGCCATACTACTTAGATAATTTGAAAATGTTATTACTGAACTTCTACATTAACACAATTTTCATACCCTATAAGAAAATCCCGAATCAGTTACTGACCAAATATCTATCAACTGTACTCTAGCATGAATGCATTAACGGAGCATCCATGATTTTCTGAGATTGTGAATTCCAAAGAGTGACAGAACTCTGAGTGAATGTCTCAGTCCTAAATGACCTTCAATCATCCTCAGTTTATGACTTCTAATTTCAGATATTTCTGCAGAGGAAACTATTCTGTATTTACTCTGGCAAAAGTCTTGAGTGTTTCATTTGGATCATTCTTCTAAACTCTGAATGGTATACACTCTCTCTATACAATTTGTCCTCATAACCATCCTTTCCATTCAAGATGTCACTCTAATGAAACTTGAGTGCAATCCCTTCAAGCCAAATTTATTTTTTTCCAAAGGAAACTACAAACTGTTCTTCAGATATTGTTTTGCCAAAGTCCTATATAATTGCAGCAAGACTTATTCCAATTCCTACCTGCTTTAGAAAAGGATAAAATAGTACTTACCTGCTGAAATTCATCCTTCAGCAACTCACTATTGTTCTGTTATTTCTGAACAATGACATCAAATTCCTTTTAAAGTCAGGATTACATAAGATAACAGGTTATATGACATAGGAACAAGCCATTTAGCCCGATCAGTCCAATCAACCTATATGTTCCACGTGAGCCTCCCTCCAATTTTCCTCATCTAAATCCATAAGCCTTGAATTCCCTTATCACTTATGTGCCTTTCCAACCTGACATCAAATGCTTCTGTACTAAACACATCAACTATGTGGTAGCGTTGTCTCATTCATATTATTCTTTGGATAAAGAAGCTCCTTCTGAATTCCTATTTGGATTTTTTAGCATTTATTTTGTACCTTATCTAATGTACATTATGCAATTTTTACCTTCTTTGGTTTATTGAGAAACAGCTGCAAATATAAGATGTATTTTCACATCATAGAACCTTAAAATTACTTTTTTCATTTAAAATTCCAAATATAGACTGTATTGAGCTTTGAATGCGGCCATAACCAGGTTGTTTAAAACCTCTGATGACAATTATGATTTGTATGTTCAATAAATTTGTTGTGGAGAAAAGAACGGGTGAACCCAAATACAGGACTCTGACAGGGAGGTAGCATAATCAGAAAAGTGTTTATTAATGGTTGCAGGGAAGGCCAGGGATCGAGGATTAGGCAGAGGAAAGCCGAGGAGTGAGTGAGGCTGGACCAGGGATCGAACCCGGGTCACTACGGTGAGAATGCGGCATTTAACCACTAAGCCAGTGGAGAGTGTAGACGGACGGCGGGACAAGGCAGAGCAGGGATGCGGACAAGGGGGGAATGGCGGGTGGCATGCCATGCTCCTGTTAACACGGAGAGACAGAGTTAACACAGGCAAAGAACAGCGCAGAAACAAAATTTAGAATACACAATTCTAAGCAGCCGAGAGACAGGGTTAACACAGGCAAACAGCGCGGATGAATGGAAGAGCAGGAGGCAGGCAAAACTTTTCTTGACACAGGACATTGCTGGAGCTGAACGGCAAACAGGGGACAGGCGGCAGGCAATCCTTATCTTGACACAGAGCAGCAAATGGAAAGACCAACGGCAGACAATACTTATCTTGACATGGAGAGACAGAGTTACACAGGTAAACCTCAGTACTGAAGTAAAACTTAGAAAACTTACACCATTCTAAGCAGCTGGGAACGTGAATTACCACACTGTCTGAAGCAACGATCTGGCAATGAGTGGATGCAAAGCCGGGGTATTTATGCTGCAGGTTTAGATGAGAATCAGATGCCGCAATCAAGGAGCCCAGGAGAACATGGGAAAAAGGGAATTAAGAGAATAAGAGGAAATAACAGTCAGGACCATGACAGAGTTAGGCTACGTTAATCTATTTTTGAATGGATTCAAGTCTCATAACTGCCTATAACTCAACTCTAATTTAAATAAATTTAAGAATCACCATAGGAATGAATAAATAATGCAAAAATTGAAAAGAAAATGAACAATGGAAGTGATGTATTCATCAAAACTTTCAATACTTTTATCTAATTTTAAAAATGTACTAGAACTATTTTATTCAATTGTACATCTACTCAGTAGAGTGTATTGCACCCTTAACTCTTTTTGACACTGAAATTAGAATACCAGAGCTGCACAAAACTGAATATACTTTCAATAATGTCAGTTTAAAATATAAAGTTAGGACTTACTCATATCCTGTTTAAACATATTGAAGTTTATTTCCTACTTAACGTACCTCTAGACAAATTATTTGCAATTACAAGTCATCCTAACGTTACAAATGCTTGATATATGGACACCTGCACTTATGAAAGAGCTCCTATTATATTATTAAATGCTGAATTCACAGTACTGTGGAGGTCTGGTTACCATATTGAGTAAAATTTTGCATTTCCCACTTGTAGCCTGAAATAAGCATTCACCATTCTCTGTCAAACACCCCCACTTACATCACAGTCATCCTATTGCAAACATTCCCTTTGATCTCTCCACTCCTCTCTTTTCTGCAATTAAAAACAAGCTAGCCTTCTAACTTTTCCTGGTCCCATTGAAACAACATTGATCTGAAATATTAATACTTTTTCTCTCTGCAGGGGTTCAGTGGACCTGTCGGTTAGTGGTAGGAGTCCATGACATAAAAATAGTTGGGAAAATTGCTCTTGACTTGTGAGTTATTTCCTGAATTTTCAGTTTTTATTTCAGATTTTGATCATCCACAGTTTCTTGTTCTACTCATCACAATCTATACCAGTGCCATTTGGTGAAAACTTTAGAGAAGGATTTCCAATCTCCTTTATATCTTCCTTGTATTCTCTGTTAGATTAGACAATCTGCTAAGCATCCTTTTACATCAGTATCAGCCTCCTCTAGGCTTCTCTAGTCAACATTTACTACAAGATCAATTTCACAACCACAATGCTTATAGGATAACAAGAGTTTAGTGTGCATTGTAAGTGAACATACAGTACTGTGCAAAAGACTTAGGTACATACATATAATCAGCAACACCCACAAAATGCTGGAGGAACTCAGCAATGGAAAGGAATAGACCAAGACCTTTCTTCAGAACTGGAAATGAAGGGGAAGACACCAGAATAAAAAGGTGAGGGGAGGGAAAAGCAGACTAGCTAGAAGGTGATAGGTGAAGCCAGGTGGGTGGGAAAGGTAAAGGGCTAGAGAAGGAGGAATCTGATAAAAGAGGAGAGTGGACCAAGAGAGAAAGGGATGAAGGAAGGCCACCAAGGAAGGTGATAGGCAGATGAGAAGAAGATATAAGAGGCCAGCGTGAGGAATAGAGGAAGAAGGAAGGAATGGAGAAAACAAATTAACTGGAAGGAGAAATCGATGTTCATGCCATCAGGTTGGAGACTACCTAGACGGAATACGAAGAGGTGGCCCTTCACCCTGAGAATATTCTCATTGTGGCAGAAGAGGAGGCTATGGACTGACATGTTGGAATGGGAATATGGATAGGAAGTAAAATATTTGGCCACTAGGAAATTCAGCTTTTGGCAGATAGAACAGAGGTGCTCAACAAAGCAGTGCCCCAGTTTATGTCAGATCTCACCAGTATAGAGGAGGTCACATCAGGAGCATTGGATACAATAGACGACTCCAAAAGGTTTGCAGATGAAATGTTGCCTCACCCAGAAGTACTGTTTGGGGCCCTGAAAAGAGGTAGGGGATGAGGTAAAAGGGTGGGTGTAACATTTCTTCGTTTGCAGGGATATGTGCCAGGTGGGAGATTAGTGGAGTGAGATGAATGAACAGGGGAGTCATAGAGGGAATGATCTTTGGTAGAAAGCAGAGAACTGGGTGAGGAGAGGTAAAGGTGTGTTTGGTGGTAGAATCCCGTTAAAGATGGCAAAAGTTGTGGAGAAAGGTGTGTAGGATGCGGAAGCTCATGGGGTGGTAGATGAAGTCAGGAGGAACTCTATCCCTGTTAAGGTGGTGGGAAGATGGGGTGAGCACAGATTTCCAGGAAATGGATGAGATGTGGGTGAAGGCTGCAACAATGGTGCAGGAAGGGAAGCTTCATTGTTTGAAAAAGGAGGACATCGCTGAAGTCTTGGAAAGGAAAGCCTCATTCTGGGAACAGATGTGGTGGAGAAATGGGAATAGTATTTTTACGAGAAATGGGGTGGGAGGAGGTTTACTCAAGATAGCTATGGGAATCAGTGGGTTTATAGAAGATGTCAGTGGATAGTTTGTCTTCAAAAATAGAGACAGAGAGATTGTGAGATGGGAGGAAGGTGTCAGCAAAAGACCAAGTGAATTTAAGGACAGGGTGTAATCTGGTGGCAATGTTGATGGAATTGACAAGCTCAGCATGGATGCATGAAGCAGCACCAATGTGGTCGTCAATGTAGCGGAGGAAGGGTTGGGGAACATTACCAGAAAAGGCTTGGAACATGGCCAGGTCTAAGTAGCCAACAAAAAGGTAGGCATCGTCAGGCCCCGTGCGGGTGCTCATGGCTACCCTTTGAGCTTGGAGAAAGTAGGAGGAACTGAAGGAAAAATTGTTGAGGAGAGGGCCAGTTCTGCCAGATGGAGGAAGGTGCTGGTGGAGGGGAACTGGTTGGGCTTTTTGTTGAGAAAGAAGCGGAGAGCTTTAAGGCCTTCTTGCTGGGGGATAGAAGTGGATAGGGACTGGACATTCATGGTGAAAATGAAGCAGTCAGGGCCAGGGAATTGAAAGCTGTTGAGCTAGAGAGCATGTGAAGTGCCATGGATGTAGGTTTGAAGGGACAAAATCAAGGGTGATAGAATAGAGTCAAGGTATGAGGACATGAGTTCAATGGGACTGGGGCAGGCAGAGATGATAGGCCTACCCAGAAAGTCAGGTTTGTGACTCTTGGGTAGGAGGTAGAAATAAGCAGTGTGGAGATAAGCACATTATGAGTTTAGTGGCAATATTTGGGAGTTCTCCAGAGTTGATGATATTAGTGATAGTGTTGGAAACAAATTTCTCATAGTCTGAACTGTGGTCCTTTTCAAGGAGTAAGTAAGAGGAGGTTTCTGAGGGTTGCCTCAGTCCACCACATTACAACAACACCCCTCTTATCTTATGGATGTACCACACATTTTAATTCCACGTCCCATTCGCATTCAGATGTGTCTGTCCACGACCTCCTCTACTGTAAAGATGAAGCCACACTCGGGTTGGAGGAACAACACCTTATATTCCATCTGGGTAGCCTCCAACCTGATGGCATGAAGACTGTCTTCTCAAACTTCCGCTAATGCCCCAAGTCCCCCTCGTATCCCAACCAGTATTTATTTATTTATATGACACATTCTTTCTCTCTCTCTCCTTTTTCTCACTCTATCCCTCTCACTATACCCCTTGCCCATCCTCTGGGCTTTTTCCCCTGCCTCCCCCTTTTCTTTCTCCCTAGGTCTCCCGTCCCATGATCTGCTCATATCCCTTTTGCCAATCAATTGTCCAGCTCTTGGTTCCATTCCTCCCCCTCCTATCTTCTCCTATCATTTTGGATCTCCCCCTCCCCATCCCACTTTCAAATCTCTTACTAGCTCTTCTTTCAGTTAGTCCTGATGAAGGGTCTCGGCCTGAAACGTCGACTGTACATCTTCCTAGAGATGCTGCTTGGCCTGCTGCATTCACCAGCAACTTTTATGTGGGTTACCCCTTTTATCTGTAAGTTTGATGATAAAGTTGGGATTGGTACGGAGGGAGTGGAGGGCAATGCTTTCAGAGAGGTAATGTTCAAGGGGAGGAGTGAGGAGTGCTGAAGTTGAGCTAGTTGATGTCTCTTCGGCAGAAGGGGAAGGTTGGAGATGGGATAAGGGGTCACTGATGTGGGGTGCGGAATTTGTTCCAAAGAAGAGGGCTCGGAGATGCAAGTGATAGAAGAACAGCTCTGCAGAGCATCACAGTGGTAAAAGTTCAGCTTTTCTCTAGTCAAGTTAGAAGATTTGTAATGGCTTTGCAATTTCCTCCTCAGTTACTAATCTGCCCATTTTAACATTCCTCTTCAAGAAATAACTCAGCCCACAGTTACCAAACACGGTCTTGCAATCATGCATCAATATATCAGCTTTATTATAAGATAACAGCCTGTTTCCATCCTATATGGCTCAGGAACATCTCAAAAGCCAAAATGACAAAAAGTCAAAATGCTTGAATTTCCAGCATCCACAGATTTCCTTGTGTTTCCATGACTCTGAAAATGATTCCTTTGTTTTCTTTTAACTGGGGCTTGGCAAACATTTTGCTACGGCATATATTTGAAGAGTTGAGTTAAAGGTGTAGAATTAATACATTATTTATTCATTAACTCAGAACAGTGCTAACAGAGATACTTAGATGCTTATGGATTTTCATTAGGTCTCAAATTTGGGTTACCTGCCAAAAAGTAGATACTACAAACATACCTGAGTAAATATTTCTGGCTTACAGGAAAATATTGAGTCATTTATGAACCCTACTTGGAGGGAAAGGCAACTCATTTTATTTTCCATTATTTTACAATCTGTAGAATATCTTGAGAATCCTTGGTTTGGTAGCATTTCAGTATGCAGACTTCCTGAATTCAAGGTATTTTGAGTCCTTAGTTTTGTGAGAATTATTAGCTTTTCAACCATCAATTGCAATCACATCACAAAATACATTGTGTACATAATCCGTTGTATAAATGAGAGAGAAGTTAACACTGGGAATTGATTAATGTACATTATTTACAGTATTTTGGATTTGTGTTCCAACTTCTAATTATACTTAATATCTGAGACCAACCTCAAACTTCTCCATCTCATTCAGTACAAAAGCAGATCCATTACATTCAGCTCTGCAATCACTTGTTGCTTTTGGGTTCTTTTAAATGTATTTTAATATCACATCTTTGCTCAGTTCGCTCAACACTACCTATCTCCATCCTATGTTAAAGCAAAGGAGGTATTTCTGAGGGTCATAATCTAGACAGAACGAAACCCAGGTCCTCACCTCTCAAACTAAACCTTTACCTGACGTCCTGCAAATCAGACAACGTTGATTTCTATTTTTAAGACTAGTCTCTTGTTCGTTCGTTGTGCCATGTCAAGATTTGTCTTTAACACTCATAAAATTAAAACAGTTCAGTTGTTCTTCTCAGTCTCTTAATTAGATCATGTTAGGACTCCATTATATTTTCCACATGTTTTACAGATTAATTCTATCTCTTTTAAATGCAGTTAATTTTCTGAAAATTTCCTTTTAATGAATGTTAGCTTCAGTTTCAGAAACACAAAAATTCTGACCTCAGATCTCCCAGTTCATTTTTAAACTGTGATAGTGAAGTGAATATATTTAACACTGTCCTTTCAGTCTGTGATCATAGACTTGGTCTCATAGCTCAACAAGATCTCACTAGAAAATGGAAGATTAAAACCTCAACATCATAAGTGCAGGTTATGCTGGTGAAAACCTGGAAGGTTTATATACTCATGGTTCTTCTGTACTGAAGAGTAATATTGATAAAACTTTGTTGCTTTAAGCAATGTATTTTCTGTTCCCTATGGTCAGAGCAACAGACAGATGACCGAGGTTTATTTAGGAAATAATTGCTCCTATTGAGAGAAGAATGGAATGCATGAGTTGGGAAATTGGGGAGGGAAGGGAAGGGAAAGGGCAGTGTCAAGATCTCTAACACTTGTTTAATGATGGCAACCAAAGGCTTCTTTTTACCTCAAAAATCTGTAGAGTTGTTGTTGGAGTACATATCGCAAGAAAGTATGTGACAACAATGATGTTGGCTGGAAGTGACTAAAGTGAGTCCTCAATAGTAAATTGAAATACTGTCTGAAAGCTCATTGACTATACAATGCAAAGTTTATATTTATTAAATCATTTACTGTATTTGAAAACTATCATGAGATTTAATTTCTATTATGTAAAATCGCTGTGCATAAAACATCTTTGTCAGAAGTTCAGAAAGCTCATAAAAACTTTCCAAACATGGTGGAATGATTTTTCAGTCCTGGAATTCATAAATTTTGTTCCTCAGTCCCACAAGTGACGTTGCTTTCTTAAAGCAACACACATAAAAATTGTCGGTGAACGCAGCAGGCCAGGCAACCTCTATAGGAAGAGGTACAGTCGACGTTTCGGGCCAAGATCCTTCGTCAGGACTAACTGAAAGAAGAGCTAGAAAGAGATTGGAAAGTGGGAGGGGGAGGGGGAGATCCGAAATGATAGGAGAAGACAGGAGGGGGAGGGATCTGGAAAGTTGATTGGCAAAAGGAATATGAGAGGATCATGGGATGGGAGGCCTAGGGAGAAAGAAAGGGGGAGGGGGGAAGCCCAGAGGATGGGCAAGGAGTATAGTGAGAGGGACAGAGGGAGAAAAAGGAGAGAGAGCGGAAAAAAAAATAATAATAGTAAATGAACAAATAACAGATGGGGTACGAGGGGGAGGTGGGGCATTAACGGAAGCTAGAGAAGTCAATGTTCATGCCATCAGGTTGGAGGCTACCCAGACGGAATATAAGGTGTTGTTCCTCCAACCTGAGTGTGCCTTCATCTTTAAAGTAGAAGAGGCCGTGGAAAGACATATCAGAATGGGAATGGGACATGGAATTAAAATGTGTGGCCACTGGGAGATCCTGCTTTCTCTGGCGGACAGAGTGTAGGTGTTCAACAAAATGGTCTCCCAGCCTGTGTCAGGTCTCACCAATATAGAGAAGGCCGCATCGGGAGCACCAGACGCAGTATATCACCCCAGCTGACTCATAGGTGAAGTGTCGCCTCATCTGGAAGGACTGTCTGTGGCCCTGAATGGTGGTGAGGGAGGAAGTGTAAGGGCATGTGCAGCACTTGTTCCGCTTACAAGGATAAGTGCCAGGAGGGAGATCAGTGGGAATGGAAGGGGAGGACGAATGGACAAGGGAGTCATGTAGGGAGCAATCCCTGCGGAAAGCAGAGGGGGGGATGGAAAGATGTGCTTAGTGGTGGGATCCCCTTGGAGGTGGCGGAAGTTACAGAAAATTGTTGGACCCAGAGGCTGGTGGGGTGGTAGATGAGGACAAGGGGAATCCTATTCCTAGTGGGGTGGTGGGAGGATGGGGTGAGAGCAGATGTGCATGACATGGGAGAGATGCGTTTGAGAGCAGAGTTGATGGTGGAGGAAGGGAAGCCCCTTTCTTTAGAAAAGGACATCTCCCTCGTCCTGGAATGAAAAGCCTCATCCTGAGTGCAGATGCGGCAGAGACAGAGGAATTGCGAGAAGGGGTTGGCATTTTTGCAAGAGACAGGGAGAGAAGAGGAATAGTCCAGGTAACTATGAGAGTCCGTAGGCTTATAGTGACATCAGTAGATAAGCTGTCTCCAGAGACAGAAGCATTATTTTGTTAATGAGTAAGTTATAGAATTTATTTTTCCATTTTTGTTCAATATAAAATTCCAATGACTGAGTCAGTTATTTAAATAAAGATTTCCACTTAGTAGTTTGGGATACCTGTTAAGTAATCTCTTGCTTCACATTCAGTTTCCAATGATGTGAGTACATCTCCCTCAGATAATACTCTTTTCAAACAATGAATCATGTTTTTGTGAACCATAGTTGGAAGAAAGCTGGCTGCTAATAATGGGAAGAGAAGAAAACACTAATCAGCTCTGACAGGTAATGGCTCTTGGCTCTTTGGTGTGGTACTTTCTCATGTGACAGAATATGAACCAAACCTACGGCTGGCTCTGCAACATGAAGAAGGTGGGAGTAACAGAGTGACCTAATGGCTGTTTTTTCATTTTGCAAAGTAGAGTCATGTCAATGGTCCAACACTTTTCTCCACCTTCCTTTCTTTTTGGACTATTTCTACTTCATTAATTTCTACTTCACAGGGTTGCTGTATCACTTCATATACTGACATCCTAAAAGTTTCACTGAAAGTCAGTCCTGATAAGGTGAATATTCCCATTATTTTGCTGGGTCAAAGGCCTCATATCATATGTATTAAAAGAAATTCAAAATTAATGCAACTGATGGTTCTGTGCATATTGGTACTGTTCAGATTATCTATCTGGAAAAAATAGATTTAGGGGTATTTTCTATTGCAACATAAATATATTTGAACAAATATGAAAATTAAAGTCCATTGATTCATGCTAATAATCCTTTCCAATGTAATTAGGTACTTTTCAAAAGGCAAATAGTTCAACAAATCTAACCAATTAATTTGTTAACATTATGACACTACTTTCAACATATCACTAATAAATATCTAGAACTGAAGAGAATAATGCCAGCACTATTATTTAGAATTTTAATCCAAAATAATTACAAATTTTAATTTGCAGAATGTGAAAAGAACCAAGCTATTCATCTTCAAAGAATTTTGTAACACTGCCAAAATATCAATGCCTTATTGGTCACATTATTCCCTAACACAGCGATGATCATACCAGACACTGAACCATGCGTAAGGGATGGCTAACATTTATATTTATTACTGAGTCAGGAAACAAGATAAATTAAAGCAATTCAACTAATATTCCAAGCATACTGATTGGATCCTGTTTGAAAATGAATAGTTTTGTTAGAAAAAGCTCCTACCAATGTTTAAAACTAAATTATTTAGTGAGTTATAACTGTGAAAGTTATTACGTATTACGTATATTACATATTTTTTATTTTAAAGGTGGTATTCTTTAAAGTTATTTAATAATCTATTTTACGTATTAAAACCATGACATCTGGCAAAGCTGGGAGAGATTTTCCCAGCAACTGAAGGCATTTGGGGGCAAAGTTTCTTTAGTGCGCTTTTGGAAATCTTGCCATTTCAGGCCTTGATACCAGATATTGATCAAATAAGAAGTGATTGTAGGCATTTGCTCTTTGATAGTGAAGTCTGTCCCATTTTTTTTTCAAAAGGCAAAGCAATGTAAGTTTGAAATAATAATGGAAAATACCTGAAGCAGAACCTAGACTTGGCTGGCTGAGAAGTAGTAACATTCATGCCATACAGTTATGATGCAATAACCATCTCCAACAAGAGCTAACCATCTTCTTAATGTGCAATGACATTATCATCACCAACATCCTATCAATATTTTGGAAAGAGGATTGAGCAGAAAGTTAATTGGGTCGGTCACATCAGTAACATGGCTACAAATTTGTAAGAGATATGATATTATGGAGTGACTATTTCCACATTATCCTACCAAAATCTTTTCAGCATTTACAAGGCCTAAGTCTTGAGTATACTGAGATACTGCCCACATTCCTGAATGAGACCCCCTTCAATAAAATTCAATAAGTTTAGCCCATCCAGGATAGCATTAACTCAAGAGATTCTGCAGATGCTGGAAATCAGAGCAACACACACAAAATGCTGAAAGAACTCAGCAGATCAGGCAGCATCTATGGAAATGAGTAAACAGTTGACATTTCAGGCTGAGACTCCTCTTCTGGACTGGAAAGGAAGGGGAATGGAGGTACTCAACAAAGTGGTCCCCTAATTTATGTTGGGGCTTTGATTGACTCGCTACCTATGTCCTTAAACATCCACTCACTGCAACATTGGCACATCATGGTGCACTGTGGACCATCTACAAGGTGTATTGCAGCAACTCACCAAAGATTCTTTGGTAGAAAGGCAAGAACAAATGCAGTAGAAAATAACCACATGCAAGTTCCCCTCCAAGTAAGATTATAGTGTTATAGTGCTGGGTAGAATCCTCTAGTCTTCTACCAGCTTGCAATGTGGTGTCAGTCCCTTAACTTGATGATCACTGGGTCTACGTCCTGGAACTCCATTCACAAAACATTGTGAGAATACCTTCACCAGAAGGTTTTCAGTGATTCAAGGATAGGTCACCAGCACCTTCTCAAGGCCAATAGGAATCAACTCAGAATGACCCATCTAGCAAACCCACTGTTTCACAGATCCAACAATTCAGATTTGTGTTATTGTAAGCTCTCGAAAAGAAATTTCGCCCTGAAACTCATGAAGTTCTCTAGTGAAAGCCAAAAAAAAATTCAGAGAAAAGGAGGAGAAACAGGATGCAAGTTACCTGTTTGCATTTTAACATACTGTAATTACGCTGAGGTAATGGATACAGATGAGCTGTCCATAACTTGCAGCAAGGGAACTTCTGTAGAGGTAGGCCAGTTATCTCCTCAACTCTACTCTGTCATTCAATTTCATCATGTTGTCCTTTGCTGGAGGACTACTTAATGAGCTTTGTGAAAGATTCCTTGATAACTTTTCCCACAACAGTCAATTAACTATAATTTTGACTATTCTAATTAGCCAGACTGGGAGGATTGCTGCTACCGGCAAGGTCGGTGTGGAGGTTGCTGACTGCACTGGGCCTTGATGAAAGAGCAAGAATTAAGCAGTTCGCAGGATAGGACAGGAAGCAGAAGGAGCCTCTTGTTGGATCTGGAGCACGCGAGAGGAGTTGAGCTGGATGTCAGGAGCAGATGGGCAGTGACTTGGCCACATCTACTGGCCCGCCGACTGGAGAGTGTAGTAGTTAAGGGTCAAAGGACTATGAAGGTTGGGCACCATCTGATGCCATCTGCTCCTGGACAAAGGCTATGGTTAGCTCATCAGGTAACTGAGGAGAAAACCCCAGTGTATGATGCAAGTGGCATTTGTTTTGCCAGTGACTTCCAGGAAAGATTGGATGGCGACCGAGAAAGGTTGGTGACACTGGAAAGACAGCTGTTCTGCAGGAAAGACTGGCACGGGCAGACAAGTCTAGCAATCTTGTGTGCAGCACTCACAAGAGGGCGCCATACAAGCTATGGATGACCTAAATACACAATACCCCCAGAGTCTCCCGAGAGTGGGCGGAGGATGCAAGACTAAATAGGACGGACAGAACAACAATGGCCAGGACGGGAAATGCAATAAAAAGAAGGCTCAAGCAAACAATACAGACTGGGGAGGCATTCATTGCAAAGTGTCATTGCAACACAATCTGCAAAAACATCAAAGGCCTCAAGATACACCAAAGCAGGTCCAGCTGTGGAGCAAAGGTGACTCAAGTGGAACGTACAGACTTAACATCTGGTGAGACGATGGAGAACTACAGCCAGGAAGCACCCCACAGAGCTGAAGATCTCTCTGCATCTGAGCCGCCCCTGTGCCAAAGTAGGGACCAAGTGAGTACCCCCTCAGACACCCTAATCCGTATATCAAGGAAAGAGAGGATCAGATTGCTTAGATTATCAGACAATGTATCTTGGAAGCAGTTTGATGATGACCTGGGTTACATCCTAGAAGCTACATTGGCAGGACCTTTCTACAGGAGAATCAACTCCCTCACAGCCATTGCGTTCAACTTTGTAAAAGAGTGATTCAGACCAATGGAGAAGAAAGGGGAATGTAAACTATCACAGCAACCAAACAGGAGGGAAAGCGAGACTCGTTACCTGAGAAGTGAGGTAAAGACCCTGAACAAACAACCCAGAGTGGAGCAACTGCAAAAGTGAAGAAGGGAGAAGGAGAGAAGGAGAGCACAGTTTGTTAAAAACCCATTCAGGTTCACCAGGGCTCTTCTCAGCCAACAAAAATCTGGCACACTAACCAGCTGAAAACAGGAGGTGGAAGAATTTCTGTGGGAGCCCGACAGCGATCCCCATAGGAATCGGGGACTAGAATTCAATCCAAAAGTCCCCCAAATAAGAATCCCAGCAACTGATCTGAACGTGACGGAGCCCACATAGCAGGAGGTCCAGGATATCATCGTGAGCAAAGTTATCTGCCACCTAGGACCATGTGGTATGTCCTATTAATTATATAAGAAATGCCCAAAACTCCTCCAGAGGTTGTGGAAGATAATGAGGAAGATTTGGACCAAAGGCTCTATCTTATCAAGCTGAAAAATGACTGAAGGATGCTTTGTTCCCAAGCAGAGACATTCCTTCATAATCACTCAGTTTAGGACAATCTCCCCCCAACCATGGAGTGCAAGATATTCTTCTCGGTGCTTGTGAGAAGGATGATCTCTTATTAATGGAGAACCACTATATCAACACAACACATCCATCGAGAAAGGCGGCATCCTGGGCTTTTCTGGGTGCCTTGAACACACCTCAATAATCAGACAATTGATCCGCGAGACCAGGCAGAAGAAAGGCGACTTAACAGTTGTCTGGTTAGACCTAGACAATGCTTACGGATCAATTCCACATGTCCTCATGCAGATTGGCCTGGACCACTACCATACCCTGCCAGTAACGCAAGACATGATCACCAGCTATCTAGGAGGATTCAAGCTACGCTTCACTTCAGCCCACTTTACAACCAGGTGGTAAGACCACCAAAATGGGATTCAGACTTGTTGTATCATCTCCTCCATCTTATTTGTCATGGGTATGAACCCCCCTCATCAGCAGCAGCAGACATAACCTGAGGCCCAGTGTTGGAGCCCAGCATTCGACACCCTGCAATATGGGGTTCATGGAGGATATCACAGTAACCATTGTAACCCATGTCCAAGCAGGATGGGTATTGGAAACCCTGGACAACATAGCTACCTGGGCTAGAATCACCTTCAAGGCTACGAAGTCCAGATGCATGAGGACCAAACGGGGCAAGGTTATTAGCAAGTTCAATCTCAAGTACAGGGAGAAGTCATTCCATCCATAGCGGGCAACCCAGTAAAGCGTCTTGGAAAATGGTTTAATGCAACAGTGACAGACAGCACCAATATCACCGACACTGTAAAGCCGACTGAAGAATGGCTGAAGAAGATCAACAAAACTGGACTCCCTGGTAAATTTAAGACATGGTTGTACCAACATATGTAGTCTTCTACCAAGGCTGCTCTGGCTTTTCACAACGTATCAGTTCCCCGTGACCACTGTAGAAGGTATTGAGAGGAAAGTTAAAAAGCACCCGCATAGATGGCTGGGGATCCTCCCTCAATTTTTCTTCAGTGGGGTTCTACTTAAAATCAGGTCAACTACAGCTCCCATTGTCATCGGTAGTGCGGGAGTTCAAGGTGGCAAAATGTGAAGTTGTGTTAACTCTAAGGGTTCCGAAGACAAGCTAATAAACCAAGCAGGAGTCACAAGACGAAAGTGGGCTGCCAACTCGGCCATAAACCAGGCAGTGGGCTCCCTGCAACTGAGAGACATCATCAGCAACCCATGGCTCAGATGGCAAGGCCTCGGCTCTGCACACTTCCAGCAATGGGGGAGTGCAAGTACAAGGCATAGACGTGACATGGTTCAAGGAGGGTTACAGAACCGCGAGGACGATAGGTGATTATCGAAGGCAGTGGAATTGGGGGTCACAGGCCACCTGGACAAAATGGAATCTTCCCAAGTGCACAATCATTTGGGCAGAGCTTTGGTGACTGAAACCCTACCGCATATCCTTTCTCCTGCAGTCCGTGTACGACACTGTCCCTGCACCATCACAGCTGCACACGTGGGGCCTGAGAGAGGACCCTAACTGCAAGCTTTGTGGTCAGCAAGGTTCACTGGCACATGTACTGCCAGGATGCAAAACAGCTTTAACACAAGGACAGTATAGGTGGCACCACAAGGTCCTGCTGTCCCTGGTTGATACACTGGAATGGGAGAGGTTTAAAAGGAGACCAGCTGGCAGAGCGGCAAACAGGGCAGTCATTTTCATCAAGGAGAGAGCCACACAAGTCATATCAAAAAGGCCTGAAACCAATCTGCTGCAAACTGCCAAATCATGGGAAATGAGGGTCGAGGTGGGGATGAAGCTGCAGTTCCTGAAGGTGGTGAAAAGCACACTTCAATCACACATCGTACTATGGTCCATTGAAGACAAGAAACTCATCCTGGTAGAACTCACAGGGAGGAAGGACGTAAGGAGGCTCATGAGAGGTAAGCCCTGAAATGCCAGTCCTTAGTCCAGGAATGCAGGGACAAAGGATGGCAGGCATGGCTATTCCCCATGGAGATCAGCTGTGGATTGGCTGTAGAGGGCTCATGGCAAGGTTGGCATGGAGGTTGCTGTTGCGCTGGGCCTTGATGAAAAGAACAAGAGCCAAGCAGCTCGCAGGATGGGGGAGGAAGCAGGAAGAGCCTCTTGCTGGATTTGGAGCAGGCGAGAGGAGTTGAGCTGGAAGTCAGGAGCAGATGGGCAGTGACCTGACCACCACTGCCGACCCAGCAGCTGGAGAGTGTAGTGGTTAGGGGTCGAGACATTCTATGAAGATTGGGCACCACCTGACGACATCTGCTCCTGTCCAAAGGCTAGTTAGCTCATCAGTGTATGATGTAAACTGTCCAATATTCTTCTTGATGTCCCTTTTCAATAACCTATCTCTAAATTTAAGATTGTCTATTTATTCTTACCTCTCCCACCAAAAGAAATAAACTCTTAAATCTAAGCAACAAATCCTTAAAACGGTATAAATAGCTCCAACTTTTCACCTCTTAATTACCGCTACCCAAGTGATACAAAGCAAATTGCATGGCACTGCCCTGTTTCAAAGAAATGATTAATAACAAATAATGAAAGACTTTTACTTAATTTTAAGGCTTTAGTGCTGCCAAATTAGGCAGAGTGAAAATGGAGTTCAAAGTACAGTGTCTCTCCAGGTTACAAACGATTTAACTTTACACAGATTTTGCCACGCATTTTAAGGCATTTTTTCTGTTAGTAATAAGAATAATAAAATGTTCCATAGCATTTATTAAAGACCGCATACAGCATGTATGCATGTAGTGTTCTCGTGCAGTGTGTTGAAACTCTGACTAAACACCAAGTTAAACCGCAGCCAATGAAGACAGAGTCGTAGCAAGGTTAACCGTTTACTGTTCACTCTTCCACATTAACATCGTATGGTAAAAACTGTTGATAAGATAATACAAAACATATTCAGTGTCTGTTTCATTCTCAACACCACACTTGTGTTGTAAATACTTATAAATAAATCCTCATCAACTATCGTTTCTTTTAACAGAATCAGCATTAATGTACTTACTTCAATATGTCTACTGTCATATGAACTTACGGCATTGCCTCTATAACGTTTCTTCATGGATAGAAATGGAGTCTTTCACAATCATGCTGCATGCGGGAACCCCACTTCCGATGTTTTCTACGAACCAGAAGTTACCAACAAGACGTGGCGAAACCGGAAGTGACGAAGTGACGTCATCACATGCCGCGATATGCCATAGACAATAAATTTTACCTTTTGTTAAACTGTAACGTAGTTATCAACCTTTGACTTTAACTAGAAAATAGTTACAAACAAATTATTTGAAGTGCAAATTTAATAAAGTTAAATAAATGCCTTAAGGGCAACACAATGCCATTGTTTTAATAATGAGTAGTGTTAGCGTGCTTATTCAATAACATGAAAGAATTATAGCAAGCGTTTTGCAAAGCAAAACAATGTGGATGGCTATAGAAAACAGACATTTCTGACCTATGGAGAAATCCCTTTATGGATAGTTCTCAGGAACATAATCCAAGGACTGAATCCTACAGGATTCACGGCAGCCACCATCATCCCAGTGCCCAACCGGGCAACAGTGACCTGCCTTGATAATGACCATCCAGTGGTACTGACCTCGACAATAATGAAGTGCTTTGTATGGTTAGTGATGAATTCATTAAATCCCATCTCTCCGCTACATTGGACCCTTTCCCGTTCGCTTATCGCTCAAATCAGTCCACTGATAATGCCATAGCCTCTGCTCTCCACTCTGTCCTGTCCCACCTGGAAAATGGTGCCCGTACGTCAGAATACTGTTTACTGACTTCAACTTGGCGCTTATTACGATCATCCCTCAGAAGACGGTGGGTAAACTGCCTTTGTTGTGCTTCGACACCTCTCTTGGTAGTTCGAACCTGGACTTCCTGACAGTCAGTCTGTGTTGGCAGCAACATCTCTAGCTCCATCAAGCTGAGCACTGGTGCACGCCAGTACAGTGTGCTGAACCCACTGCTTTTCACACTGCTAATGCTTGACTGCACTGCTAGAACCAGTTCAAATGGAATCATGAAGTTCGCGGATGACACAACAGTGGATGGCCTCATCAACAATGATGATGAGACAGCATACAGAGAGACCATAAGACATAGGAGTAGGATTAAGCCATTCAGCCCAGCAAGTCTGTTCACTATTTCATCAGGGCTGATCCCAGATCCCACTCAACCAATACACCTGCCTTCTCCCCATATTCTTTGATGCCCTGACCAATCAGGAAATGATCAACTTCTGCCTTAAATATACCCATGAACTTGGCCTCCACCCAGTCTGTGGCAGAGCATTCCACAGATTCACCACTCTCAGGCTAAAGAAAAAATCTTCCTTATCTCTGTTCTAAAAGGTTGCCCCTCAATTCTGAGTCTGTGTCCTCTAGGTCTGGATACCCCCACCTTAGGAAACATCCTCTCCATATCCACTTTATCTCGTCCTTTCAATATTCGGTAGGTTTCAATGAGATCCCCATGCATTCTTCAAAATTTCAGTGAGTACAGACCCAAAGCTGCCAAACTCTCCTCATATGTTAACCCTTTCATTCCCAGAATCATCCTCTTGAAACCCCTCTGGACTGTCTCCAATGACAACACATCCTTTCTGATATATGGAGTCCAAAACTGTTGACAATACTCTAAGAGCAGCCTGACTCGAGTCTTATAATGGCTCAGCATTATCTCCTTGCTTTTATATTCTATTCCCCTTGAAATAAATGTTAATATTGCATTTTCTTTCTTTACCACAGACTCAACTTGTATATTAACCTTCTGGGAGCCTTGCACAAGGACTCCTAAGTCCCTCTGCACCTCTGATGTTTGAACTTTCTCCCCATTTATATAATAGTCCACATTATTGTTTCTTTTACCAAATTGCATTATCATACATTTCTCAACACTGTATTCCACCTGCCACTTCCATTTGTCCATTCTTCCAATCTGTCTAAGTCCTAATGCAAACGCATTAATTCCTCAGCACTACCTACCTCCCACCTATCTTAGTATCATCCACCAGTTTCTCTACAAAGCCATCAATTCCATTATCTAAATCATTGACAAACAATGTGAAAAGTAACGGTCCCAATACAGACCCCTGAGGAACACCACTGGTCACTGAGAGGAGTTAGAGTGGCTGGTAGAATGTTGCGAGCACAATAACTTGAGTCTCAATGTGGACAACACCAAAGAGATGACTGTGGACTTTAGGAAGGTGCATCTGACCAAGCCTCACTGTGGTCACTTCACAATGGCTCCCCTGTGAAGAGAGTTTGGAGCACCAAGTTTCTGGGATTGCATATAGCAAACC
The DNA here is from genome assembly GCF_030028105.1 of Mobula birostris. Lineage (NCBI taxonomy): Eukaryota > Metazoa > Chordata > Chondrichthyes > Myliobatiformes > Myliobatidae > Mobula > Mobula birostris. Next base: position 78,924,500 of record NC_092381.1, read on the forward strand.
TAGTCCCCCTTAGTCAAGAAAGCACAGCAACATCTCCTCTTCCTGAGGAGAGTGAGGCAAGCAAGACTCCCCCGACTAGATGCATCATTGTCTTGTACGGGAATTGCAAGGCACCTGACCACAAGTCCCTGCTAAGGTTTGTGAGGACAGCTGACAGCATCATCCTGGCCTCCATTCCACCCATTAGAGATAATTATCAGGAGTGCTGTGCATGCAAGGCCAATTGTCAATGCTCCTTCCCATCTATCCAAAAATTTCTTTGAACCCCTACCATCAGGCAGGAAGCATCGTAGCATTAGGACAAGGATTGTTAAGCTGGAAAACAACATCTTCCCCAGACCGTGAAAGTAATGAACTCCCTTCTGCCACCTAGGTCTCATCACATTTGAGACCAAGTAACGTTATACTGTTGACTTCTTAACATGTCATAAATGCAGTACACATTCATGCACTCACTGATGTGAGACAGCCCTACATCTACAGATGCCTTGCATCATCCATCCACGTCGCTGGCCTTCAAGCATGGAACAGAGGCCTAGATGGTGGTCCACATCGCTGGCCTTCAAGTACAGAGCAGGGGTTTTGGACTGCAGATGTTGTTTATCATCTGTCCATGTTGAGGAATGTGGAGTGCAGTGTGGGGGCCTCAATTCCTCCACATCTCTGTCCCTAAACTTTAATTTGACCTCTAACTACTCAGCATCCCTGTCCTTAAATCCTAATGTGAACACCTAACTCACCCCTCTGTCCTCAAAACCTTTCCTATAAATCTAAAACAACAGCAAAGTCTAAGCCGTGATTTCGACAAAGACTACAGTGCAGCGCCATCTTGATCAGAATTCCCATGGCAGCAAGTCCTAGATTCTCACCACTCTTTGGGTCAAGTCATTGCTTCTGAACTTCCTGTTGGGTTTATTATATTATCAATCCTTAGTTATGCTCTTTCTCAAAATCAAAACCTTTCAGTCTGTATTAATTCTATCAAAATCTTACATTATTAAAAAAAATCTACTGGGTCATCCCACAGCCCCTTTTTTTCAAGAAAAGAAGACAGCATGTGTCTCTCTTTCCCTGATATGTACACCATCACCTTAATATCATCCTTGTGTATCTTCTCTGTAACCCCTCCAGTATGTTCATGTCCTTTTTATAAAGTTTACCTGACTGTATGGAGTACTTCAAGTTATTACGGCCAAGATTTGATTCAGATTTAATGTACTTCTCTGCTTTTCAGATCCAGTTTTCTATAGACTAAGGCCAGGTTTATAAAATAATGCTGTACAGTTAATGAAGGAAACCTATCTCATTGTAAAAGTGCATTCAGGCAGAATCCTGACACGAGTATAAATTATCTTTGATAACAGCCATGATCTGCTTTGATTTTCATGGTGGCACAAATAGAATATAAGGAACTAAAGTGAAGGTAGGTTTCATTTACATATGATAAGAGGAAGGCTGAAGACAGGCACAACCATCAATGCCTGGGTCTGGTATTGTCTTAAGTTTGATTTGACCTCACATCACTGCACTACAGGAATAATAGAGACATACGAGAGACTGTTGGCCACAAACTAAACTGCTGGAGGAACTCAGCAGGTCAGGCTAGGGCCCTTCATCATGACTATCTGAATAATTCCGTCGACATATATGGTTTCTTAACACGCAGAACACCCTGAACACATTTACTGCCTTTAATCACGCAGAATTCCTATATTTCTCAAGTAGCTTCAATTAACAGTAAACCTTATTATGTTTATAGATAATTTCTATAATGTGATTATTTTCTGTATTCTGAAAATGAAACCTAGCCATTGCAAAAATGATTGTTTATCTGCATAAAAGATTAATTATAATGAAGATTAATGGAGTTCATGGAGAAGATGCTGAGAGGCAGGATTTACGAACATTTGGAGAGGCATAGTTCGATTAGGAATAGTCAGCATGGCTTTGTCAAAGGCAGGTTGTGCCTTAAAAGCCTGATTGAATTTTTTGAGGATGTGACTAAACACATTGATGAAGGTAGAGCAGTAGATGTAGTGTACATGGATTTCAACAAGGCATTTGATAAGGTACGCCATACTAGGCTTATTGAGAAAGTAAGGAGGCATGGGATGCAAGGGGACATTGCTTTGTGGATCCAGAACTGGCTTGCCCAAAGAAGGAAAAGAGTTGTAGTAGATGGTTCATATTCTGCATGGAGGTTGGTGACCAGTGGTGTGCCTCAGGGATCTGTCTGGGACTCCTATTCTTCGTGATTTTATAAATGACCTGGATGAGGAAGTGGAGAGATGGGTTAGTAAATTTGCTCATGACACAGTTGGGGATGTTGTGGATAGTGTAGAGGGCTGTCAGAGGTTACAGTGGGACATTGATAGAATGCAAAACTGGGCTGAGAAGTGGCAGGTGGGGTTCAATCCAGAAAAGTGTGAAGAGTTTCATTTTGGTAGGTCAAATATGATGGCAGAATGTAGCATTAATGGTAAGACTCTTGGCAGTGTGAAGGATAGGAGGGATCTTGGGGTCCGAGTCCATAGGACACGCAAAGCTGCTACACAGGTTGACTCTGTGGTTAAGAAGGCATATAGTGCATTGGCTTTCATCAACCCTGGGATTGAGTTTAAGAGCCGAGAGGTAATGTTGCTGCTACACAGGACCCTGGTTAGACCCTACTTGGAGTACTGTGCTCAATTCTGGTCACCTCACTACAGGAAGGACGTGGAAACTATAGAAAGGGTACAGAAGAGATTTACAAGGATATTGCCTGGATTGGGGAGCATGCCTTATGAGAATAGGTTGAGTGAACTCAGCTTTTTCTCCTTGGAGTGACGGAGGATGAGATAGAGGTGTACAAGATAATGAGAGGCATTGATCATGTGGATAGTCAGAGGCTTTTCCCCAGGGCTAAAATGGCTAGCATGAGAGGGCGTAGTCTTAAGGTGCTTGGAGGTAAGTACAGAGGAGATGTCAGGGGTAAGTTTTTTACGCAGAGGGTGGTGACTACGTGGAATGGACTGCCAGCGGTGGTGGTGGAGGCGGAAATGATGGGGCGTTTTAAGAGACTCTTGGATAGGTACATGGAGCTTAGAAAAATAGAGGGCTATGGGTAAACCTAGGTAGTTCTAAGGTAAGGACATGTTTGGCACAGCTTTATGGGCCGAAGGGCCTGTATTGTGCAGTAGATTTTCTATGTTTCTATTAAGGTCTTTGGTTATGTGGTGAGACCAGGGAAGCTTGGATAAATAGGAAAAGTTTGGAAGAGTTATAAAAGTGGTGTTCAAAACCATGAGTGTTTTGGGTAGACTAGTTTGAAAGAAATAGTTTCAGTTGCAGAAGTGTTGACAAAAAAGGACATTTCCTTTTAAATTCATGAGAGAGCATAGGCCATCAACTTTTTGCTGTTGATGTTTCTGTAGCAGGCAATTTCCTTTTACGAGGTCGAGTTGCTAGCTCGATGCTCAACCCAGCATGGACGGAAAGCATGCCTTGGGAGCCGGCTGGGTTCGAACTCAGAACCCTTCACTCCAAAGTCTGACGCTGATGCCACTATGTCACCAGTCGGCCTAGAAGTGTTGACAACTAAAGGATAAATATTTTATATAATAGATTGAAAGGCATTTTCTCCTGAAATTGTTCTCAATTGTTCTTTTCATTTTTCATGTTTTGAAGAAATCAAACATGCATAAATATACCTCCAGCCTTTGTGTCACTTCCAGATATTATCTGAACAACATTACTAGTTTTACATGTGGGATACTTAAAATAACTTCAGTTATAGGTTGCTCTGTCCTACCAAAGCTTACCTTCCAGGTTAATAATTTTAGAAAATAATCCAACCAATCTTTCTATTTGTTAAGTGTTGCTTTTGTTGATCAGTAATCAGCATATAGTTTATAAATTATTTTCTCTCTAAATACCTCAGGTTTTAGTTTCATGAAGCATGTATCTTTTATGTGACTGGCATCGGTGCAAAAATAGATTCTTTTTATTTTCATATAGCCAGAAATTCTTGGGGTTGCTTATCTAGTTCAATTCCAGTTCCCAAGAAGCAGGATTAATGAATTCTGGCAGTACATCCATGTTTTGTTACTTGATAATTACTCTGATAGTGTGTAATAATTTGCTATACCAAAGGAGGAGTTAAATTCTGTTCATTTTGGGCACCTGAAGGTAATTTTCAATGGTAGCTGTATTATGGCTGCGGTATTTGGTGGAAATCTTATGGGATTCATTTGACATGAAAAAATATGCCTTAAATATGGAATGGGAGAGGGAAGACTAAAGGATTTTCCAGCCTTTGGTTGCAGAATCAAAGAAGAAAAGTTCTGTCCATTTTAGTCAGGTGGTTCTCTGGACTCAGACAGCAACATGATCAGGCACCAATGGTGGCCAATAACATACAGTATGAAACATCAAGAAGATATGAACAATGATGTAAGAACTTCAATTATCTCAATTTTCAAATGCTGTCTACCAGGAGTCTTAGACAATGTTCCATGTATCCCACCTATATCACTTATTTTCTTCTCTTTTCTCCCCCTCGTATCAGTCAGAAACTACAAAAACCTTAAATCACCTACCACTAGGCTCAAGGCCAGCTTTTATCCTTCTGTTATAAGACTATTGAACGGAACTCATATATGATAGGATAGATTCTTGATCTACCTCATCATGAACTTGAAGCTTATTTGTCTACCTGCACTGTACTTCCTCTGTAACTGAAACATTATATTCAGCATTCTACAAACGTTTGTATTATTGTTCTTCCCTTCTACTGCTTCAATGTACAGATATTGTGAAATTATATTTTTCTCATTGTACCTCAATACATATAACAAAAATAAACCAATTAACAATAATTGTTAATCAGGTTTATCAATCAATTGCTCCACACTCTGCACACTCACTCAGCACAGATACAATCCTTGCATCTGCAAATCACGGTCAATTTTGTTGCTACATAGTCATCAAACATTTCAGGCATCAGTTTTTGACACACTTCCCTCCCTCTCTTGCAAGACAAGATTGTTCATCACTACATTAGACAATGGAGATCAGGTGCAGCTCTTTATATAAACTGGGCCTAGAAAATTCAGTTTAAGATTGACTTCATGTCACCAAAAGTGATGGCGGTCTGGGCAGGATCATTGGCAGACATGGTGAGGGGACTGAAAACATCAAAGTTGGTGGTATTGCAAATGTGAGTTCCTTCTCGTGTCTCACTTCCTCCTCATCCCACACACTTGTCTAGTGTGAAAATTAAAGTTAATAAAAACAGGCGATTCTTCTTCCCTCACACCTTCTTCCAAAGCAGCCAAGACCCTGTGTCATTGTCCATTCAGGCAGGTAACTGCAACTGGGCCTGGCAGTGATGGGAAAGCAAGATGAGATTAATGAAAAAGAAACACATTCCCTATTTTCAGAGGAAAACACGTTCCCTATTTTCAGTCTGACTATTTTCAGACTTCAGACTCACATTCACCAGCTCAAATATTGACATTACAAGAATTTATTAGAGGATGTCCAGTGAACACAGGAAGTCTTTTGCCAAAACAGAGGCTTAGGTGCCAGATCTCCAAAGGATAGAATTGCATAAACTCAAGGGGGCTGGATTAGACTTTAGAAAGTGAAAGCTTAAATCTTGTAGAATATACTTTCCAGCACTTAAGTAGGAAAAAATCTGACCTAATGTCTGATGTTTAATGTTTTATCTGTTATTCCGGAAAATGCTCAGTGGCTGTTTGTACAGTGGAAGATTTCCTGTCATGCAAGTTTAACTTGCTGTCAATTTATCTTCTGATCCGAGTCATCAGGTGGACTTGCAGTGTATATACTGCATCCAGCCTTCTGATAAGCAGCTTTCTGGGTAAGTGTCAATGACTTCATGAAGCATAAATCTATCATTCAAAAATACATACATGCTACTCCCTCTGTGAACTTACTATTGTCTGCTAATGAGCCAGCTCAGACTGCCATCACTTTTGGTGAGATGAAGTTGATGTTAAGCTGAGCTTTCTAAGCCCAAGGTCTGTTCCAGGCCATTTTCCAAATCCCTCTGTGAACCACTCCACTGAAAATTCAACTTCCTTTCATGAGCCATGGTGTTCATATGGTACTCAGATGGCGCCTGTGTACAACACTCCTTCCGTCAACATTTTCTGGATAGATTATGAAGCCATATATGTCACTTCTTTTACGTGTCTTACATTTGTTTTTATCTTGAATGTGATGCTGGAATTGTTGGAACCTGTCATTTTCAGTTTGGAGAATGTTTGGTTATTTCAGCACTCTGCAGTCTCCAAGGGGATTCCAGGAGGCAGAGGCAGCGTGTGGGAATCTCGTGGTAAGATGGTTGTGAGCCAATATTCACCTCCATTTTGCTGGATTAAAGCTTCCATTGTTTAGTGATTAAAGCAACATGGGGAATTGAAATGCTGGCTGCCTGTCTTTTTATCGTTGGGGGATCACTCTGCTGCTGGAGATGGGGAGACTACCTTTTTATCGCTGGTGAGATTACTCTGCTATGGAGAGGGAGAAAGTTGCCCAAGTTTTTTGCATTTTGCATGTGGACTTGAACTGTAGGCATTTTTTCAGTCTTATGTTTTTTTTTTGTATTCTGTGCTTTTTGCCCTATCTTCCTCATTTTTGTGCGCAGGGGAGGGGATATTTGGGGGTCAATATGCCTGCTTTGGTTTTGTTCATTTTTCTGCGTGGGGAGTAGGGATTTAGGGTTTGATGATTGTGCTACCAGTCTTTTCTTTCTTGGTTTCGTGGCTATCTAGAGAAGAAGAATTTCAGAGTTGTATACTTTGATAATAATAAATGAACCTTTGGACATTGGTGCTGCTCTGTGCGGGGACATCAAATCTAACCCTGAGGAATTTTACAAAAGTAATTATGAGTAATTGTATGGAATATACTGTGTTTGATTTTTCACTTTGATTTGAACTGTTTATTTTGTATTAGTTTTATTCTTTGCATTATGGCCAAATGGAAACTACATTGAACACAAAACTATGGGAACATGAGAAAACCAGGTTCCTCAAGCCTGTCTTTCTATGCTATATGATTATAACTGATCAATGCTATCCTCAGTTCCTCTTCTGTTAAATTCTATGTAATACACAATTCTTTGATCTTTCAAATATTAATCTCTATCTATCTTATACATTATAATGATTGTGGCCTTCATCACCCTCAGAAGAGAATTCCTAAATTCCACTACCCCAGAAGAGAAGAAATTTCTAGACACTTCAGTTTTAACTAACAGGCCCTTTAATGTGTAGCTATCTTCCCTATCCTATTATTGAGAACATCTCAACATCTACTTCGTCAACCACCCTTAGGATCTTATGTTTGGGTATGTCACCAAAGATACTTGCAAATTTCTATAGATATATGGTGGAGAGCATTCTAACTGGTTAAATCACAGCCTGTGAGGCAGGCTCCAATGCACAAAATTGGAAGAGGCTACAGAGTGTTGTAGCTTCAGTCATGTCCATCACTGACACAACCCTCCCTACCAAGGACATCTTCAATAGGTGGTGCCTCAAGAACATGGTATCCATCATCCTCACCATCTGGGGCATAACCTCTTCACATTAGTACCATCAGGGAGGATGTACAGGAGACTGAAAACCCACACTCAATGATTTAGGAACAGCTTCTTCCCCTCCACCATCAGATTTCTAAATAGTCCATGAACCTATGAACACTACCTCATTATTCCATTTTTGCACTAATTATTTATTTTATCATTTGTAGTAACTTTGTCTTTGCACTTTACTGTTGCCACAGAACAAACAAAATTCATGGCGTATCACACAGCGATAGTAAACTTGATCCTGATTCTAATTGTGTAATACTATAGTTCATAGTTTAGTCATTGTTGTATGAAATATGGCTTCCCAAAACTGAAAAGACAAGATTTTTTTAATGGATTGCGTGTGAATATTCATCTGCCCTATTTTGCTCTGTTTTGAATACTATCATGGGACATTTGCCTCCCACTGATCATTTGGACAATTACAAACAGTTTAATATTGCTTTGACAATAACAAGCCATCAAAAGATCATCAATGGTTGGGATTGGCCTCAGGATCCACCATCGGAGTTCTGCATGTTGCCTTTGAATTGCTCTGTTGCTTGTGGCAATGGGGCCTCCAGCTGGATCCATCCTGCATGGCTGTAAAAAGTGCAGCTGCAGGAAATGCACGAGGTGGCAGTTCAGAATTAACGTGATCCAGTCAGTCAGGGCATCAGTCTATCATTGTGTTCGCATTTCTCTGCAGAGTCGCTTAAACCGATGGATCTACACTCCAGGGAATGTAATTAATTGAGCCGAGGCTGGTGTCTTGTAAACAAGGATAGCCAAGAACAACCTTTCAATTTCATTTATAGATATTAGATGTTTGGTTTCTACACACACTATTTAATGATCTTATTGACAGCAAAGGTTTATTATGTAAAAACTCATTCGATGAGTGGTCTTGCCAGCCAGCAATGCAGCAGTATAATTGATATGGGTAAACAGAGCTTTTATCAGCACTTTAGGCTTATAGCACACCACTGGAGCCTCAAAACACAAGGTGCTTGATGAAGTAAGTTTTAATGGGCACATTGGGACATCATAAACATGATGTTATTTGACTTAGTAATAGTTTTCACCTCATCTGGGATTCTATACTCTGGAAGTAAAGAATTCAGGAAGCCTCCAAAAGAGGTCACTGAGGGTTAAAAGTGAAATTATTTGCAAAACACTGCTGGCGCTGCTGCAGAAAGAAATGTGATAATCTCTTGGAGCTCAGATTTTATCACCAAACCTTTATAATACTAGCTTGGTTCCTTTGACAGATGATTAAGTCACCTGCAACTCACTTGCATGTTCTTTTAGATCGTAAGAATTAAACCTGTATTTGGAAATCCCTTGTAGTTTATAAATCAATTGTAATTTATAAGTCAGAAATCCTCTGTGTGTGTTAAAAGTGTGTTAAGAACTATTTGTCTAAAATTAGACATGTATCATTAAAAATAAAACAAACTGTTTTTAAACTACTTTGTTAGCTCCTTGGTAGGGAGAGGAGACCCATAACTCATGTTGTGGATATTGACAGCTAGGCCTTGCCACAGAGACTAGACAGGGAGGTAAGCTTGTCTTTGAAGAGTAGCCTGGATTCAGTATAAGCTCCCTATAGGAAGGATACTCAGAGATACCTACATTGGATAGAACATAAATTTCCTTTAGAATTTAGGGCTTTGCAGACAGGGAACCCAATACCATCACACAAGATTGGGTGATGGTCAATGATGAAAATGAGGATGCGAATGGAATGCAAATTTTATGTTCTGCCTAAAATTATCTTAAAATGTCTTCAAAATTGAGCTAAACATAAGATATTGTTTATCCAGTGGTGGGTTGACTTAAAATTGCCCTTTATTTTACTTCATTCGATATTGCTTCTTCTGTTAGTTTCATAGCCTGTAGATCTTGCTTCATTAATGTGTTGCATCTAGCTGTGACCGTGTGCTGGTGCAAGGAATATGGAGTGTAGATGGGGATATGGGATTAGGAGGCAGAGCACTCAAGGGCTTGATGAATGGCAGAACAGATTGAACAAACTGAAGGCCTGTTTTTCTTCCTGTGTTTCAAATTATACCACATGCTTCACATTTCCTCTTCAAACAGTGATATGCAGAGGTATTCTAGGAAAGAAAATGCTGTAAATTATATTCAGATTTAGGTTGGTTACTGGAGAAAGCAATATTTTTCTTTATCAAAAAATATCCTGCATGTTTTATTCACCTTATCCATGTTTCCTATGCCTGAAGGCAGAGAGGCACTTGAAAAAGAAGGAAGTATAATGTGGGATTGATCCCATCCTAGTTTGCAGAATAGTTTCTCAGACTATAGAAAGTTGATTTGAATGAAAAGACTTCCACACCCATGTTTTCTGTGCACTTGTTGGAATTGATGGCCCAAGGTGTTTCATTTTTCGCTTGCTGGGTGCTTCACCGAGTTTCCAGAACCTTTTCATGGTTCAGATGTTTCAAGTTGGAAGTTTGGAATGACAATGCAAGATATTGCAGAACAGGCACAGCCTGCATCTTTTATTTAACTCACCAGAACACTCGAATTAAATAACTGGGGTGTGAATTTTAGAGTGAGTGTGGCTGCAGATGAGTTTATTGGTGCAAGTATTTATGAACCAGAAATCTGAAAGTACTGATTTCCCAAGCAGCCTACAGATTTTAGTTACAGGACTTTTTTTTGACTGTCCCTCCTGGTTGCAACTCAGCAGGCCTGTTGGTTTAGAAGCCTGCAGCAGGAGAGCATATGGAAACTGAGATAGGTGCTGGGGCACTACTTTGAATCAGTATCAAGTTTATTATCATTGGCATGTGTCGTGAAATTTGTTAACTTACCAGCAGCAGCTTAATGCAATACATAATATAGAAGAAGAAAATATAATAATAAATAAGTAAATCAATTACAGTATACACATGTTTGTGTATTGAATATAATTAAAATCGTGCAAAAACAGAAATAATATATATTTAAAAAATGAGGTAGTGTTCACAGGTTCAATGTCCATTTAGGAATCGGATGGCAGAGGGGAAGAAGCTGTTCCTGAATCGCTGAGTGTGTGCCTTCAGGCTTCTGTACCTCCTATCTGATGGTAACAGCAAGAAAAGAGCATGCATGGTTACTGGAGGTCCTTAATAATGGACGCTGCCTTTCTGAGACACCACTTCTTGAAGGTGTCCTGTGTACTTTGCATGTTAATGCTGAAGATGGAGTTGACTAAATTTATAACACTTTGCAGCTTCTTTCGGTCCTGTGCAGTAGCCCCTCCATGCCAGACTGTGATGCAGCCTATCAGAATGCTCTCCATGGTACATCTATAGAAGTTTTTGAGTGTATTTGTTGACATGCCAAATCTCTTCAAACTCCTAATAAAGTACAGCCACTGTATTGCCTTCTTTGTAACTGCATCAATATGTTGGGACCAGGTTAGGTCCTCAAAGATCTTGACACCCAGGAACTTGAAACTGCTCGCCTTCTCCAATTCTGATCCCTCAATGAGGATTGATGTGTGTTCCTTCATCTTACCCTTCCTGAAATCTACAATCATCGCTTTCGTCTTACTGATGTTGAGTGCCAGGTTGTTGCTGCGGCACCATTCCACTAGTTGGCATATCTCACTCCTGTACACCCTCTCGTCTCCATCTGAGATTCTACCAGTATCATCAGCAAATTTATAGGTGGTATTTGAGCTATGCCTAGCCACACAGTCATGGGTATAGACAGAGTAGAACAGTGGACTAAGCACACACCCCTGAGGTGCACCAGTGTTGATCGTCAGCAAGAAGGAGCTATCACCAATCTGCACAGATTGTGGTCTTCTGGTTAGGAAGTCAAGGATCCAATTGCAGAGGGAGGTGCAGAGGCACAAGTTCTGTAAATTCTGAATCAGGATTGTGAGAATGATGGTATTAAATACTGAGCTATAGTCAATGAGGTGGTAGGTCACAACATTGAGGTGGTAACTGAATGGTATGGTATGAAGTTTATAGGAAAGTGGAAGTGACAATGTCGGACTGTTTACGATTTGTTGGTTGGGCATTGAATGCTTATATGAGTATACTGTTCTTGGACTACAGTTCAGCATTCAACACCATACTTCCACCCAGGCTCAACAGGAAGCTCAGGGACCTTAGCCTTGACCCTGCCTTTGTAGCTGGATCTTGAACTTCCTGTCAGATCGCCAGCAGCTGGTAAGAGTAGGCTCCCTCACCTCTGCCCCTCTGACTCTCAATACAAGAGCCCCTCAGGGCTCTGTACTAAGTCCCCTCTTTTACTCCTTGTATACCCATGACTGTGTCACCACCCACAGCTCTAATCTGCTAATTAAATTTGTTGAAAACACTGCATTGATTGGCCTAATCTCAAACAATAACGAGGTGGCCTATAGAGAAGAAATCATCTCTCTGTCACAGTGGTGTCAAGAAAACAACTTCTCCCTCAATGTCGCAAAAACAAAGGAGCTGGTTGTGGATTACAGAAGGAATGGAGATGGGCTAACCCCTATTGACATCAGTGGATCTGGGGTTGAGAGGGTAAACAGCTTTAAGTTCCTCAGCATCCACATCACCGAGAGCCTCATGTGGTCTGTACACACCAGCTGTGTGGTGAAAAAGGCACAACAGCACCTCTTTCACCTCAGACGGTTGAGGAAGTTTGGTATGACAATCCCCCTAGATCCTAAGAACTTTCTACAGGGGCACAATTGAGAGTATCCTGACTGGCTGCATCACTGCCTGGTATGGGAACTGTACCTCCCTTAATCACAGGATTCTACAGAGAGTGGTACGGACAGCCCAGCGCATCTGTAGTTGTGACCTTCCCATGATTCAGAACCTTTATTTAGACAGGTGTGGAAAAAGGGCCCAAAAGATCATTGGGGACCCGAGTCACTCAACCACAGTATATTCTAGCTGCTACCATCGAGGAAGCGGTACCGCAGCATAAAAGCCAGGACCAACAGGCTCTGGGACATCCTCTTCCACCAGGCCATCAGACCGATTAACTGATACTGATTTGAGTGTATTTCTATGTTACATTGAATGTTCTTTTTTTTTATAAATTATTCTAAATTACTATGATTGCACATTGCACATTTAGACGGACATGTCACGTAAAGATTTTTACTCCTCGTGTATGTGAAGGATGTAAGAAATAAAATCAGTTCAATTCAAGAAAGGCTCCTGCTCCTGAAAATGTGCTTACCTCATGAATGTGGCTTTTCATGCAACCTGATTGGTCATATCCACAGCCTGTCCCTATTGAAACCTGAAATGTGAGGGTCTGAACAACAGCTACTGGGTTGTTATTTCCTGCAAATATTCATTTGGTGATCGTGATTGAAAAAAGGTGCTTCAGGATTGTTGAGTCACATAGGAAATCCCTACAGCTGTAAAGTAAAACCAGAAATCATTGGAAAGACTCAGCAGCTCAGAGTAACAGAACTGATCTCAGGTCAAAGACCCTTCCTCAGAGCTCCTTCCTTAAATCCCTACATTCCCTTATCTCCACATTACCGGTCATCCTCGAAATTTGTCTCCTATCCTTTATTGGAACGCCCATACCATTAGATAATCAACAGCTTCTATTGAGATTCAATATTTAAGATTCAAGATAGTTTATTTTTATTCTTCAGTATGCAAATGTAAAGGAAAATGAAATGATTGTGTGTATATATATATATATACTGATTGTATATATTGACTGATAAAGTGGCACAAGTTGGAGGGGTATCCAAACATAAGGTGACTCTCACAGGAAATGATAAAGTGACAAAATGACTCTTGGCAAGAGAAACTCATTGAGGTAGCACCAGGGCATATGAGGACACAATAGGACATGACTGGTGTGGACTGTAATTGTAAAGTGGCAGCCCATGGGATAAAGAAGGGTGCTGGGGGGCTTATGTGGACGTAGTGGTGGTGGAGTGGGTTAATACGTGGAGGTGTTGATCAGCCGGACAGTTTCAGGGAAGACTGTTTTTGAGTCTAGTGGTCCTGGTGTGCATTCTGTGGATCCTCTTCACTGGGTGGGAGTGGAGCAAACCGTCCATAAGCAGGATGAACAGGATTCTTAATGATTTTACTGGCCTTTTGAGTAATACAAAGGTGTTTGTTTATGGTACTGAGAAATTTCCGTATTACTTTAAGTCCATTTTGAAGGAAGGAATCTTCAGAAATGGATGGTGCCTTTTACACACTGTCCAACATTACTCCCTAGCCTTTTCAATAGCACCAATATCTAATTTGATATAAAGCTAATCCCTGCTATTTCCAAATAGATGGTTTAAGTTAAAATTATCTTTACATGTACTGAACAGAGTCTGTCACCAGCAGACAAATTAATAACAGACTTTATATCCTTGATTATATTGAATTTGTGTTTTTTGTCCTGTACTCTGGGGTGTAAGCATACAGTAATATTTAAGATTCTGCCACATTGAATCAGAATGTGGAAAGTTCAAAGTTCAAACGTTCTAAGTACATTCATTATCGAAGGATGTAGGCAATATACAATTCTGAGATTCATCTTCTCTAGACATCCACAAAACAAAGAAAATCATGGAAACCATTCAAAGAAAAACATCACCCCTCCCCCCCACTTGCAAATGGCAACAAAAACATCGAAGCTCCTCCACGCGGAAAAAAAACAAGTTGCGCAAATGGCAAGAAGAAAAACAGCCCCCCACACTAAAAAACATCGCACAAACAACAACAGAAACACCAACAGCGCAAAAGATTAAATCGCGCAAACGCCTACAAGAAAGAACAAGCAAAAACACAATATAAAAACATAAAATCAAAAGAGTCTAATTGAACTACAGTCCAATCCATAAACTGCAGACCCAGAACTTTGGTACCACCTTCCAGCAGCATCAAGGGAGAGAGAGAGACCATTGAATTGCAGAGACCTTCCCTTGGCAGCAGCGAGTGGGAGGGAGAGACAGCCCTACCTAAGTTAACATAATCCACTTTTGAATGATTTCAGTAGAGGGAAAAGCTGGCCAGAAGGCCAAGTTAAATACTAGCCAGTTAAAAGCTGATCAGTTAAATACTGAATTTTGAAAGGGTTGGGTAAGGGCTTCAGCAGCTGATGATCTGAAGTAGGTGTGGAAGCCAGGTCAGGTTGAAGAAGTGGTAAAAGGCAGTCTTTGAGATATTATGTACATGTGGACTGACATTCAAATTGAGATCAAGTATGATTGAGGGATCTTGGCAAAGTGGGTGTAGAGCAGATGTTCACTTCTATGAGAAAACCTGTTTAAAAATAAGTTGTCTGTCATTTAACAGAGGTTGGGACTTCTTTTCTCTCCAATGTTTGGAACTCTTTGGAAATCTTTTCATCAAAGGAAGGAGTGAGCTAGATGGTCAGAGTAATCAATGCCCATTCTTAATTCACATGTTCACATATCACCAGGGTTACGAATGGTCGCATTTAGTTTTAGACAGTTTTCAGGGCGACTAATATGGTTGGTGATTAAGGAACAGAGATTGTAAGCTTCACTCTTCCTAACATTTCATCTCACTAATAAGCTGAAGTGCCATCACATTCAATCACTGAGCATTGTGCCTGTTGAAACCATGCTGGAATAATTCTGCAAGATTTCCCATCATGAAAAATCATCAGATCCTGGCCTGAATTGCCCCAGCTTGGGTGAGCGATAAACAGCCAGAGGGCGCAAAAAAAAGAATTTTGCTGCAGCTGCTGAATATTGTAGTTCCAAAGGGGTATTCTGCTGCTGTACTGAAGAAAAAACACAGACTAACTTGAGCGCCAAAGACAGTCTGGGGGTGTATGGTGAAGACGTGCCCTCATCGACCTCCAGAGGGAGCTTGCTCGGAGTAGATATCAAAATCACCTGCAAAGAGGTAGGTGTCAGAGAAAGGACTTTCCACATTCTCAGACTTCACAGGAAGGTGAGAAAATGGTTTCATGTTGAGTCAAGGACTAATAATGGCATAAAATTAGACTTTAAGGAGTAGATAGCCCAAAAATATTATTTGGCAACAGCCCCTCTTGGTGCATACTATTTTGGGTTACTCATTAAGGTATTATAAAACAAAATTTCCTTTGCATAAACAAATGAAAGTTGGATGCCTTATTTCAGTTGTTTTGAACTACTGGGAGTTGTCTATTCTTTTCAACTCTTAGA
Source organism: Mobula birostris (assembly GCF_030028105.1). Classification (NCBI taxonomy): domain Eukaryota; kingdom Metazoa; phylum Chordata; class Chondrichthyes; order Myliobatiformes; family Myliobatidae; genus Mobula; species Mobula birostris. The sequence continues at coordinate 78,940,231 of NC_092381.1, forward strand.
ATGTGAGCATTTTTTGGTGAGGCTGACATTTACAATGTAGCCATATTTATTTATTCATTACATTTACAACAAACAGGATTTCCTGGCAGCTAACCATTTTAGTTCCAATCCCTATTCTCATTCCAACATGTCAATCCTCTCCCGTTATCATGATGAGGCCTCTCTCAGGTTGGAAAAGCACACCTCATATTCTGTATGGGTAGCCTGATGATTAGAGAGCTTAAGGTAAAGGAAACCTTAAGGGTAAGTGATCATAATATGATAGCATTCACACTGAAGATAGATATGTCACCTGAATCAGATGGTGTACACCCCAGGGTTCTGAAAGAGCTGGCTGAAGAGATCGAGGAGGCATTTCAAAAATCACGAGATTCTGGAATGATTCCAGAAGACAGAATCAGTTGATGTTGAGTACTTGGATTTTCAGAAGGCCTTCGACAAGGTGCCACACTTGAGGCTGCTCAACAAGTTATGAGCCAATGGTATTACAGGAAAGATTTGAGCATGGATAAAGCAGTGGCTGATTAACAGGAGGCAAAGGGCAGGAATAAAGAGAGCCTTTTCTACTTGGCTGCCAGTGATGAGTGGCGTTCCACAGGGGTCGGTACTGGGACCGATTCCTTTTCTGTTATATGTAAATAATTTGGATGATGGAATTGATGGCTTCTTGGCCAAGTTTACAGACGATATGATGATAGGTGGAGGGACAGGTAGTTTTGAGGAAGTAGAGGTTACAGGAGGGCTTAGATAAATTAGGAGAATGGACAAATCTGCAGGCGCTGGAAATCCAAGTAGCACACACAAAATACTGAAGGAACTCAGCAGGCCAGGCAACATCAATGAGAAAGAGTAGAGTCGATGTTTCAGGTCAAGTCCAGCCAACAGGCCTGGAGATAAAAGATGGAATACAGTGTTGGGAAGTGTATGGTCATGCACTTTGGTAGAAGTAATGAAAGGGTTGACTATTTTCTAATTGGAGAGAAAATACAAAAAAAACTGAGGTGCAAAGTGTCTTCAGAGTCCTTGTTCTCTAAAGGTTAGTTTGCAGGTTGAGTCTGTAGTGAGGAGAGTAACTGAAATGTTAGCAATCATCTCAAGAGGACTAGAATATAAAAGCAAGGGTTAAATGATGAGATTTATAAAGCACAGTTGAGGCCTCACTTGGAGTATTGTGAGGAATTTTGGGCCCTTTATCTGAAAAAGGATGTAATAAAACTGGAGAGGGTTCAAAGGAGATTCACAAAAATGATTCCAGGATTGAATGGCTCGTCATATGAAGAGTGTCTGATGGCTCTGTGTCTGTATTCACTAGAATTCAGAAGAATGAGGGATGAACTTATTGAAACCTATCGAATAGTGAAAGGCTGATAGAGTGGATGTGAAGAGGATGTTTCCTATGGTGGGAGAGTCTAAGACCAGAGGACACAGCCTCAGAATAAAGGGATGTTCTTTTAGAATGGAGATGAGGAGGAATTTCTTTAGACAGAGAGTAGTGAATCTGTGGAATTCTTTTCCGCTGGCAGTTGTGGAAACCAAGTCTTTAAGTATATTTAAGGGACAGTTTGATAGATTTTTGATTGGTCAGGGCATGAAGAGATACAGAGAGAAGGCAGGAGATTGGGGCTGAGAGGAAAATTGGATCAGCCATGATGAAGTGGCAGAGCAGACTCGATGGGCAAAATGGTCTAATTCTCCTAAATCTTTGAGCCTTATGGTGTATTTATTTGCAGCTTCTCAGCAATGTCTACCTGCTTGTAGAACAATGTGCCAATAACTAGAATCAATCTAGTCTTTCACCATTTTAGATTCTTCTTTTGGTGTCAACATGCTATACTCGATGTGATGAACTTGAGACCAGACAGTGGAATTTAATAAAATTTGAGCCACTACACAAGCAAAAAGTCATTACTTTCTTTTACTTGATATTTTTCTTATCCTTAGAACTCAAGGAAAGCAGAGACTGGATATTTTTCAAACGCAGATACATTCTTGATAAGCCAGGTGCAAAACTATCTTGATATGTTAAAGCACCACGTTTATATTGCTTCTGTTACACAACTTTCTTATGTACATTTTAGTCAGAATTCAAGAATATTTTCTTTCCTAGAGTAGCAACATAGATACACTCACTTGGGCACTGGCCCCAGTGACATTGACATCAGAATCAATGACAACTGTTGTAAACTCTAGCATAAGTGCTAGTAAGCCAGGAAATTTAAGCAGGAAGGCTATGGGAGGTAGTTCAAGCAAATTACAGAATATGAGTCCACTGTTTATAAGCAGATGCTAAAGCAAGTCAGGAGCAGGACTCTGTATGGTTGGAGGGTTAGTTCTAGTTCCTTCTAATTGATGTGTTCTGAGAAGCAGTCATAACTACATGATCACCCTTCTTCCCTGATTCTATCACTCATTACACTCTAAAGGCAATTTAACCTACTCTAGCACTACACGTGTTGGGAATGTGGGAGGAAACTAGAACATCCAAAGGAAATCTAAGCAGTTAGAAGGAGAACGTGCAAACTCCACACAGACAGGCCAGGTTTGAACCCAGGTCGCTGGAGCTATGATGACGCAGCACTACCAGCTGTGACATATCTCTGCTCTGAAACCAAATATACAGGAAGCTGCACTGATGCAATAGGTAGTCTCAGATGGTCAAATACCAGGCTTGTATTCCGGTAACAAAAAATCTATTAATACAGTGCTTTTAACATAGGGAAATGAGGGGAACACGTCAACTTCACTGGTATCAGCATCAATTACAGATGTCCTCGAGTCAGTTGCGCACCACTGCTCACACAGCTGTGATCCAGACTTTTGTTCCCAGCCTACACATGCTCTTTTCATGCTTCCATCACGCTGGGGATCCAGCTGACAGAACGCAGAAGCATTGCTTCATTGATCTCATCACTGCTTAAAGCTGTGCACCTCGGAAAAGCTGTACCCAGCAGTACATTTGTAACTGCTGTAGGATGGAGAAATTAGATGGCTTCGTGGGGAGCTGCCACAACACAGTGCAATTAAAGATTGCACTGAAAGAGGGAAAGCACCTCTCCACTGTTAGGTATCTCAGGCAAGCTGCAGGGGGCCAAGCAGCTCACTCACATTTCTCCAGGTACGAATCCTGTCATCGTTGCCCAACTTAACCTGTTTCTGACACCGGTTAATGAGGGTCACCATCAAATACTTCCTATACCTGCCTTTAATATTATCTCCAACCCTGCTACCCACTTCAGAGTTCAAAATTCAAAGTAAACTTATTATCAAAGTACATATATGTCATCACATACTACATGAGATTCATTTGCTTGCAGGCATTCACAGTAAATAGAAAGAAACACAATAGAATCAACGAAAACTGCACACAACAGAGACAGACAAGCAAAAGACAACAAACTGTGCAAATTCAAAAAGAAAAGAGCAAAAATAATAGCAATAGTAATAAATAAATAAGCAATAAATAGTGAGAACACAACTTGTAGAGTCCTTAAAAGTCAGTCCATAGGTTGTGGTTCAATGTTAGGATGAGTAAAGTTATTCCTTCTAGATAAGTTATCCATTTACATAATGTCAGTCTCCCAATGGAATGTTAAGTTTAAAAATTATAATTGGAGTAAATAATAGTTTGTAATCAAAATAACTGGAGAATAATTGAACAAAGTAACCAATAGATTGAACATGAAAAATCACATGTGCTGTAATGTTCAAACACACATTGTCCATCTCATTCTTAAGTAGAATCAAGGAAATTCTCAAGTTGCTAGGTTGCATGTAGTTCAAAATTGTTTCCTATTTAGTATAGAACTACTTCCTGGTTCTAGTAGCTGACTCGAAAGTCTAAGAGTCAAATGTGGCTGGGATCTGGGCTAGGATCGATAGAGTGTGCCAATTAATACACAGGAAGTTAGTTCAGTTTCTCCAAAGATACTAGTCAAACTGCATCTATGTTATATTAAATTTTTTAAAACATTGAATGAATATCTGATCAGTTGAAAATAACACCGTAACTCTTAGTAAGTTTGCAACAGGTAAAGTGTCTGTACAAGGTAACACTGTGCGTCTGTTAATGTCTAATGTTCGTTGATAGCAACTAGACTCTGTCTTATTCTCAGGCACCATTGACATGAGGATGTCTGTTAATGACTAAATGTCTGTTGATCACTTTGAGAACTTGGTTGATGGATGAGATAATGGCATGAGGACAAATGATCAAAGAGTTTGTCTGTCTCTGTGCGCCTCTCGATGTTTGTGGAACTCATATTTATTGGTGTACCTTCCCTGGGCTCTTTGGTTTTCACCTAGACTGGAAATCATGATCAGTGCTTATGACCCAGGGGTGGTTTCACAAGTGAATCAAAATTTGGAGTTTATCCAACAACAGCAACAATCAAGTGGTGACTAAGAATTGTGAGCCCTGAAATTTTTGTGGAAAACTTTGTGTCTAGCTACATAGTGTTTTGTGTGATTTATTTCTACTTTCTATTATTATGATAATATATTAGGCTTAAGTTACTTAGTTGTGCTTGGGCACTTTTTACCACTTCTCCTGGACACTCAAATTGTTTGGGTTTGATCAAGCCAGCCCATTACGCTCTATGCACAGTAATATACATATGACACGATGTAATATTAATGATATCATACATTTCTTTCTATATCAAAGAACATAAACTAATTTATCATATTCATAAACATTAAAAATATAACCAGGTCACAGGTTTTTTCATTCTTTTTGCTTTTCGCAACAGTTGCCTCTCCTTGAACAGTTGTGGAATCTATTACAAAACATCTTCAATCTCACAATCGTTTTTTGTTATCTTCTGAAGTGCAGTGAATCAGGATCAAGTGGTCCACATCAAACTTTCTGAATTTTTTCATCTATCTTATGAGATAACTTTACCACAAGTACATTGAATTTCCTCTCTTTTCTACTTGGTGCAGGATATCTTCATTTATCTTGCATTCTCTCAGTTTTCATTACAAGTTGAGACAAACGAGACACAAATATATCCTGTATCTTCCATCCATCAGCACTTTGCATGATTGTATATTGTTCAGAGAAGTAGCATTGCTTTAAAATTTAAAAGAACTTCTGCTAGTTGATGTTTCATGAAGATATTTCATTAATCTTCCATGACATGTTCCTTCAATAACTCTTTCATGTGTAATCTGATAGTTTGCATCCCCCATTTGAAGCTTGATGGTAAAGAAAAAAAATGAAATGGTAATTTATTTAATTGCTGTTCAAAAGCTGCACAATCATTTAATCTGTGAACCATCGTCAGACATAATTTCTTCCAGAAGACAATGAATGACAAAGAGAGATCTTAAATTCTGAGCTGAGAATTCTGTTGAGATAAACGGCCACACATATTTTACTTCCAACCACTTTGACTGGCAGTCAGTTATTGCTAAAATACATACCTTATCTTTCTTCAATAATCCATATAGATCTGCTGGTGTAGTCTTGTCAGCCACTTCTACACCTACATAGTACCATAAGAGATCATGTTCTACAACCAGCACATAAGGTGTACCTTGCCGTTTGACTTTACATATATATATATATATATATATCTGTGTCAATATCAGGCCAATAGACAAATCCTTTTTTTCACTATTACATTCATATTCACTACACCCACGTGTGTTGCATGGGGTTCTGCAATATTCACTACCCTGTGTCTCTTTTATTTTCACTGGCATAACATGGAAATCATCTTCCAAGCACTGCAGAGTATCAATTTCTTTCTCCATATTTGCTGTACATTTGTAAAGTGGCCTTGGTTTCATTTTTCTGTTCTGTATTCAATACCAAGACTGTATTGAGACAGATGGATGACTTCAGTCTGCAATCATGATGCTAGTATTGGGAACAAATTACTTTAGAGACATGTGGGTAGTAGCAAGTCTGAATAATCTTGTAACCTTAAATATAATCATCAATGCTTTCTTTACTCTCTAACCCTAGTTTTTTCACATTTTTTATTGTCTGTGACATGCAAGCAATAGGTTCCTCACACTCATACTCCATGACAAGGCTATACTTTGCCCTAACCCCATAGTTAAGAAGCATTGCATGGCTGGTGTCATGATACCCAGAAAGGACTTGCTGATTGCAGATCTTTTTCCAAGGGGTGAAACTGTGCTCAGAGTCCAACTGGACACACTGGAGGCTGTGGTAGATAAAGGACCCTACGGAAGATCTTGGCAATTTTGGAAAATGTTTCTCACCCTCTGCAGGCCACCATGGCTGAACAGGGGAGCACTTTTAGTAATAGACTAAGACTAAGCCTGCACTGCTCCCAGTTACTATTGATGGTGAAGAATGGATGTGGTGAGGACCTATAAGTACCTGGGGTGCAGCTGGATGACAGATTTGAGTGGAGCACCAACACAGATATTGTGTACAAGGGCCAGAGTTGCCTGTACTTCCTGAGGAGACTGAGGTCCTTTGGAGTATGCAGGCATCCCCTTCACATGTTCTACCAGTCTGTTGTCACCAGTACAACCTTCTATGAAACACACATAAAAATTGCTGGTGAACGCAGCAGGCCAGGCAGAACCAATAGGAAGAGGTACAGTTGATGTTTCGGGCTGAGACCCTTCGTCAGGACTAACTGAAGGAAGAGATAGCAAGAGAGTTGCAAGTGGGAGGGAGAGGGGGAGCTCCAAAATGACAGGAGAAGACAGGAGGGGGAGGGATGGAGCTAAGAGCTGGAAAATTGATTGTCAGAGAAGTGATGACCTCTTCTGTTAGACAGTTTGAGGTAACTTATTCTTTCTTACTTTTCTTCTAATCTTTGTATTATCTGTGCACCTGTAATGATACTGTGACACTCTAATTTCCCTTGGCATCAGTAAAGTATCTATTTATCTATCTATCTATTGCCAGCATTCGCTCTTCTTTACCAGCTGATGTTTCTTTTCCATTGAGACATAGTTCGACTACTATTAATTAGCTTTACTTGGTTTAGTTCTGCATGGGTTTGTGCCTCTTTCTTTCTCTGGATAAATATATTTTTCTTCTTCAGACACACTGTATCAGATTCAGCGATTTAATTTAACTAGCTTTCTATGTTTATCAGTTAGGGCCAAGCTTTACTGTATGTTTTCCATCTGTAATTTACTTTCTTTCTCTCCACCAGCAGATTGAGCAGCTGGTATTACCAGCAGTTCTGCATATCAAAGGACTTACATATCTGTTTGCTTAAACTCTCTGAAACTACCTTTAGCAACCTATCAACTAGATGGCTACACTAACAATTTCTCAGAAAATTTCCTTTATCCTCTGCATTCTTCCACGATCCTCTGCATGTCAAAGCCAACATTTTTTAATCGCTTTGTCAGTTCTGTCAAAGGATCTTTAATCTGCAACATTAACTCAGTTTATCTGTTCACTGATAGTGCCTGCAGGAACCATGCATCTATTCTCTAATTGCATTGTATTCTGTGTTGCATTTTTTTTATGTTTACTATTGTAACTAGTCACATGAGTGGAGCGTGGCAAAAGCGAAGGGAATAAGTTACATATTCTTGCTTATTTTGTCGCAGTTTTTAGTAGCTGGGGACTAGCGGATGTTGTACCTTTTGCTGATTGCTCAATAATGCTCAGTTACATTTAGCTTACACTTGGGCATGCTTAAGTTTCATTGCTTCAAGATTGTATATTTGCTAATTGCTAATAAAGGATCAAATGCAGATCTGTGACTTTTAGAGCTATCATTACAGGAGTAAGGGTACATCATGCAAGTACAACAAATCCGTAAGGTCGCCAGCAGCGGCAATTGTTTTGGATTTGGTTTTGATTTGGTTTGGCCGCTATAGTCCTCACCCCCAGCATTTTCTTTTGTTTTATTTCCTGTTGCCAATGACCAATGAACTAATTGCATTCAGATGTGGGAGGAAATCAGAGCACCTGGGGGAAACCCATAGTCAGAAGGAAAACGTGCCCACACCACAGAGAGCACTGGAAATGAAGACTGAACCTAGGTCACAGGAGCCATGGAGTAGCTACTCTATGAGCCAACTGTAATCCCAACTTGAATACAGAATCAATAGGTTTTTGAATAATGCTTCAATTTGTTTTAGAGAATTGTATAGAACCCTGTCTCCATAATTTTGTTTGAATGTTCTCTGATATTGAATGAAAAGGAAAAAAAGAAGAGGAAATGAGCGTATGGCTATTGATTTTCCAAGGTACTGAAAACAAGAATTGAGTTTCTCTGTTTTATTAGTACAAATTAGATCAATTCTGTTGAAAGACTCATACCAAATATGAGCTGAATTATTATTGCCCAAAGACAGTTATTACAAGCAAAATGTTTCAGTTATTCCAAATCAGCTCATGAACAAATGAAAGTTAGCTCTTCGATTGCCAATTGCATTCTCTATAGACAGCTGAATTTTTCAGTATGTATTCCACCATCCAACCAGAAACTTAGTTTTTCAAACATTATCTTTATCCCTAACATTTCATAGAGAGGACAACATTTGTTGCCCGTCTCAAATTCCTGTAGAGATTATAGCACAGAGATGACTCTGCAAACACTGCAGCCTCATGTGAAGGTACTCCTACAGTATTGATAGGGCTGCAATATTATGAACCAGTGGTTAGGATAGGTAGTGGGTAGTGGCTCCATATGTCACTACTGCAGGGAGTGACGACCCTGCCTTACACGAGTCCCGGGTTCAGCTGGCTCCGGCTGACAGTACCCGGTATGGGCCCATATCCAGGGTTACGGATCCCACTGCCTTGTGGGCATCTTCAGAGGAACAGAAGGCTAAGGAGTAAACCCTACACAAATCCGGAGTGCAGCCCCTAAGGCGGTTGGATGACGTATCACGTCACCTCCCGGCAGCTCCTGCAGCCAAGCTGATGCCAAATGTACTGCTTCGCGTTCCTTTGGACCACATCCACGAGGCCGAGAGGGGGATCTTGATGTCTGGGCAGCCCAGGATCTCCATATTCATTGCCCAGGTTTGCGCCCCAGACAGGCGCATCCATTGTCTACTTAGACGGAGCCATGATGATGGTTAGGATGAACATATGATGGTATTCTGTACTTTGAGATCAATATCACATGTGATTTGGAGAGGAACTTTTAGGTGGTAATGAGTGATAGCATAGAAGTGCATTTGAAAGCAGCATAAAGCATCAACCATGGAGTATGAAGCTATACTAATGGATCTATCTTGTAATGGGTCACAGTTATGTCCCTATCACTAAGTCATTAACTCGCATTATAGCATCAGAAGATAGACAAAAGAGCATAGCTAACTGTATGCATATTTTCCAACTGGCTTCGTGTCAATCCAACTCTGATCTTTCCATGAATCTCAGGACCAAGAGGGATCTACCAGTCCTTGTGTCAGTGCTACTAGCAGTACAGGCAGAGACAGCAGCAGTCTATCCCTTGGATTGCTTGGCAGTGGGAAGCACTCTGGTCATTCTCTTTGGGCTGTCCTGAGTGCTTTAAGCTCAAACCTAGGCAAATTTGGACTCTGGCGTGGGTAACTTGGGCATACGACTGGGCTGGCCTGAAACCTTGGAGAAACAATGATGGCAGCAACTCTGGATGAAGTCACAAATTGCCTATTAACCACTTGACCCAAGATACTGTGATTTCACTGAAAGTGTCATTTGTTGATTGATTGAGATACAGTGCGGAATTGGCCCTTCCGGCCCTTTGAACCACACTGCCCAGCAATTCCCTCTTTTAATCCTAGCCTAATCATGGGACAACGTACAATGTACGTCTTCGGACTGTGGGAGGAAACCAAAGCACCCGGAGGAAACCCACATGATCATGGGAAGAACATACAAACTCAGCTCAGGCAGCAAAAGGAATTGAACCCAGGTCACCTGCATTATAAAGCATTATGCTAAACACTATGCTACCGTGCCACCCTGTTTAAAATGAGAGAATATCTGTAAGTTCGCCAATGCGAAGCTATATGTGTGTCCTTTCAGCCTTGTCAGCCTGTCTACTGTAACACTGCAATCCTCTTTACCAGCTTGTCTGACTTCACCCCTCTCTGTCTATGTATGTCCTCCCATTCCCATTTGTCGACTCAGCACTTAAATTTGTAAACTTGCCTCATTTGTAGGCAATCGTATAATGCAAAACTTCAATAGTGGCAAAGAAACAGAATCCAGCCACTCGATATCCATAATTAGAAAAGTGGGGATGCCAGAAATCAATGGAACTTCGGAGTGCTGACCCATCAGAAGTAAGGAGGTGCGGTCTTGCCTCTACTTATTGGCAGATTTATAAATTAGACGGCTGTAGACACCATTTATTCCAGCTGAAAACATCAACAGCAAGTGAAACATGATCGAGTGTGTGGTGAATACATCAATAGCTCCAACCGCAACAATTCTAATTTATGTCTCCTATGAGGCCTTCATATGTTTTGCTAGAGATTGGCTAGTTGGCTTCTGACAGCTCCTCAGAGGAAATTCTTTGAGGGCTGAACTTCAGCCAACAAAGAAAAGTAAGTTACTGTAACCTTATTAATTAGTCTGGTAATATTTAGTGATAGCTTTAGGCATTCTGTCTACTTTTTTATTTTCAATATTATATAATTAATTTTAATGTTTAATGTTTTGATTTTAATCATCTTTAAATATTTCTGAATGCCAAAAATATTAAGTGGCAATTATAAACAATTACACGTCTGATAGAGGCGAGCTCTGACGCAAGGGTTTTCCAGCTATCTACACTTTCAGGAGCATTGGGGATGCTTCTCTATAATGTTGGAGACCTTTCTGTTATGTTTTGTAACTTCAAAACATAAAAGCTAATTGAAAGAAACTCACAGGAGCCTGAGAGAACATGTAATCTCCATTTTCACTTTAGTGAGGTGCACATATATGATGTGGTGATATAATGATGTAAACAAAGCATGCTTAATCAAGCAATGTATTTTAAATATTACTGAAATATTATATACATTACACTCCCCCCTGATTAGCCTTAAACTCTAACTCATAAAGAATGCATCCCAACCGAAGTATATAACACATTGCTCTCTAGTCATCTTGCACACACACACACACACACACACACACAAAATAATATAATAAAACTTCCATATAGACATCCACAGCATAGTAAATTTTAAATTGTCCATCCCAGGTTCTGGAACCTCCTCCATGGTGGTTGTAGGAGATGGCTCTGGGACTACAGGAAGTTGTTCTGACAGCTTTCTTCTGGACGTGTTGTCATTAGGAACAGTGCATGGCAAGCTGCTTAATCAGCTGATCCATCCCAGGCCACCAGACAAACCTTCAAGCCAATACTCTCATTTTGGCCACATCTAGATGACCAGTATTAGCTCCTCCAAAACTTTAGCTCTCAGTTTGGATGGTACAAAACCTCTCAATCCCCACATAAGGAAAGCACTGTCAAGAGCAAGTTCATCCCGGTGCAGCTAAAAGTGGGGGAAGTGGAATTTTTGCTGCACATTCCAACCATTTTTGGTGGCCATGTACACCTGAGAATGTGGGCGTCACTTCTGGTTTCCCTTTGAATCATTTCTGCCATAATATGGAGACTTCCGATTTGCATGCTGGAGAATACATCAAGCGGAGCATTCTCTTTTGTAAATTTTTTCAGGTATTTCCTTTTCCAAAGGTAAGTGGGGCAATCCATCAGCATTTCCATGATTCATCGTGCTCTTGAATTTGATCTTGTAATTGTGTCCTCCAACAAAGAGAGCCCATCTCTGCATTCGTGCTGCTGTTGTTAGTGGAACACCCCTCTGTGGATTGAAAATGAACACTAATGGTTTTTAAACACAAACAACAGGAATTCTGCAGATGCTGGAAATTCAAGCAACACACATCAAAGTTGCTGGTGAACGCAGCAGGCCAGGCAGCATCTGTAGGAAGAGGTGCAGTCGACGTTTCAGGCCGAGACCCTTCGTCAGGACTAACTGAAGTCAGTTAGTCCTGACGAAGGGTCTCGGCCTGAAACGTCGACTGCACCTCTTCCTACAGATGCTGCCTGGCCTGCTGCGTTCACCAGCAACTTTGATGTGTGTTACTAATGGTTTTTGATCAGCATGAGATAAGTTCTGTCCATACAAGTACTGGTTCAAACATTCTACACCCCAAACTAGATTCAAGGCTTCCCTGTCTATTTTTGGCTAATTATTCTCTGCAGTGGTAAGGGAATGTGATGCAAAGTCTATGGTGAGTTCACTCCTTCATTCATTGCATGTGACATGACTGCAACTATACCATGCAGCGAGGTGCAACAGGGAAGCCTCACTGGTCAAGGAGGATTCTGTGTGTGAGTACAGTGTCTGACATCACCACTTCCTTTGTCTTTTGGAAAGCCACCTCACACTGCTTTATACATTGCCATTTCTCCCCGATCTGTGGTAATCAGTTCAAGGGATGGAGCACAGTAGCCAGCTTTGGCAGGAACCTGTTATAGTAATTGGCAAATCCTAAAAAAGATCATATCTGTGACATGTCTTTTAGCCTTGGAACATCCACCACTGCTTGAATTTTCTCAGCACACTTGTCTAAATCTTTGTCCATCAATGGTGTGACCACAGTAAGTGATGATTGGTTTAAAGAATTCACACTTGTTGCGTCATGCTCTGAGCCCATAATCTTCTGATCTTTTTAGTAATATCTTGAGATTTTGAAGATGTTCTTTGTCATCTTTACAGGTAGCAATGATGTCATCCAGGTAAAACTGAGTGCCTGGGCAGCCTCGCAGCACCTGGTCCATAGCTTTCTGCCAAGGTGCAGGTAAGATGCTACTCCAAAAATAAGCTTATTATAGTGACAAAGACCTTGAAAGAACTGGATGAGCTTTGTAAAATTTGAATTTGGCGTTTTCATTTAACTTTATTCTACCCTATATATGCTTGAGTTTTCCAATGCCATCCTTGGACACTGTTGTGGCATCATCAGTACCTTCTTTAATTTGCTTCCAGTTGATTCTATTGCGGGGGTGTGGCATGAAAATGGTGGATGGATCTCCAATCAAATTGTAGTTGTTGCAGCCAATCACTGCCCCACATTGCTGACCCTCCTGTTCTTACCACATACAAGTACAATGTGGCTTATTGGTTGTTGTATTCACTGTTACAGCTGCCACTCCCACAGGAGTGATCCTGTCTCCAATGCAAGTTCTTAGTTGGATATACTGTATGCAGGCTTCAGTTCAGTATCTTTGAAATGCAGAAAGCAGGAAGTGGGGGTGGGGGAGAGGAAGGTGTGCTTGGTGGTGGGATCCCATTGGAAATGGCAGAAGTTGTGGAGAATTATGTGCTGGATGCAGTGGCTGGTGGAGTGGTAGGTGAGGACAAGAGGAGCCGTATTTATGGTAGGATAGTGGGAGGATGAGGTGAGAGAAGACGTGCGTGAAATGGAAGAGATGCAGTTGAGGGCAGTGTTGACATTAGAGGAAGGGAAGCCCCTTTCTTTGAAGGAGAATATCTCCTTCATTCTGGAATGAAAAGCCTCATCCTGAGAGCAAATGTGGTGGAGATGGAGGACAAATGGACAAGGGAGTTTTGTAGGGAGTGATCCCTGTGGAAAGCAGAAAGGGAGGGGGAGGGAAAGATGTGCTTGGTGGTTGAATCCCGTTGGAGATGCAGAAGTTCCTGCATTATGCTCATGAAATCAGCAAAGCTCATTTTGGCTGGTTTGGTTGGATCAGCTAAATTTCTAAGCAAACTGTATGTTTTTCCACAAATTACACTCAACAAAACTAGTATTTGTTTCTCATTGGCTCTTCCATTTCTTTAAAAAAATTGCTCATTTCACTCAGTATACATAACCCAGCTATCTCTTGTGCAACCAAACGTGTCTATCTTTCCCATGTAGCCAGCCATTTCTGTTTCTTTTTAATTTACTTATTATTATTATCACTCAGTACTCACTGTTTATGAACCCATGAGTTTCATCCATTTTGTGTCCCTTTTCGAAAAACATGTGCTGCATTTTTTCACTCAAATATTTCTCCTTCTCCTCTTGCAAATAAAAAAACGTGCTGTGCTTCAACAGGTAGGTAGTCATCTCAGCTTCATTTTAAAATTTCCTCATTGCCACTATAATGTTTTGTAACTCCAAAACATAAAAAACAGTTGAAAGAAAACCATGGGAGCTGGGGATAACATGTACTTTTTGTTTCTACTTTAATGAGGTGTGCGCATATTACGTGGCGGTGTAATGATGTATGCCATTCACGTACTTTTAGATATAATCCGTAATGAATTATATAAACAAAGAAAGCATGCTTAATCAAACAATATATTTACAAAGGTACTCAAATGCTACTGAAATATTAAATACACAACACTTCCAACTACGTAGACCACACTGCTAGAGTCCAAGGTGACTCAAGCAGACAAGGTATACAATTTCACTTCTAGATCAGATTAGTAATGGCAATTGGGAGCAAGACCGTGTTCAGCTTACTGCTCTTTCATTGTTGTTCGTTTGGTAGTATCTCTTTATGAAAGCAACCAAAATAAACTTCCATGTAACCTGCATAAATCTCCATGCCTGTGAACATGCATGACAAGGGATGAACAAAAACACGGAAATTATTTGATGGATTCTTTAGAAATATGAAATTAAACATTGGCCCTAATTTAGCAGTATCTACATAACACCCAGAATCCTCTGAGCCCTGTGGTCCTCTAATTCTGACCAATTTTAACCACTGCATTCATTGGTAGGCAGGTTTTTAGTTGCTAAAGACCTAAGCTTGAGAATTCTTTCCTTCAATCATTTTGTTACTGAAACACCTTCATTTACTCCAAAAGACTGAGGTTTGGTAAAATATTGAAAGGCTTTTATTCGCTGTACAATACGACCTCCACAGTGAGTGTCTGCCCCCGGACTGAGGGGGAGGGGCAAGGCAAACACCTTTATACAGGACTCTGTGGGAGGAGCCACAGGGGCAGTCAGCAGAGGGGTGTGTCCAGACAGGTAACCAAGTTACAACATATATACATGGTTTACCACAGTTACATTATTTCTTTCTTTCCCTTTGAACAAAGTCCTTCAAAAATATTTTTCATGAGACTTATATCACCTGTCCTGCTACTCTTTATGTGATATTGTGTTTGATAACATCTCTCTGATAATCCTCGGGGCATTTTGTTAGTTGCAGATGGTATATAACTACAAGTTACTCTTGAAGGAGGGACCAGACTTCCATTATTATTAGGAGGTCGTAAATCAGAGGTCTGATCTATAAAAAGGGTAGCAATTATGTAGTTAGAAATTAGTGACGTTTATACAAAGAAGTTAAAATATGGATAACTATTATTCGTACAGTACTGCCAGTCACATTAATTTGTACCATAACCATCATATTCATAGGGATTGGACATATTTAGCATCTTACCTGATGTCAAGAAATTTAATCAAATTATCAAGAGGGTATAGAAATGCAAATTGAATGTGACATAGTGCAGCAACAGAGCAAATGACTTTTCCTAATATATATATCCACATATCTCCCTTCTGCTCTTTAGACTAGCCCATGTAGGCAATTAGAACAACATTTGGAGTAAATAACTGGCAGATTTGAAACATTAATTTTCCTTAGTTTGGCAGGAGGCATTCATTGTTTTTTTTATTGTGCATCACTTCAGCTGATCAATTTGCTGTCTGTTCCTCATTTCTCTTGGAGGTGACTTGCATGCCATAAATTCAAATACAGTTGAATTGTGTCAGGTTAGCAATAATAGTAAGTAATATTTCTTTATAATCTAGATATTGTCCTTGCCACTGGTTGAAATGAAACAGGAGCTCCTGTGGGACTCATCAACACATTTCTGTTGTTGAAACAAACTATAAGGAAAATGTACAAGACTGATAATTGCAGCCTCCCAGAATTTACTGATGACTCTAAGCCATGTGTCCAGGTGGCAAGCATAAAATAAAGATCGCAGTCGAAGGAGCAATTGAACAGATGAGCTTAGGGATGGCAGATGGATCCTAATGTGATGAATGCATACCAGAATGGGAAATATCAGCTGGTCATATGACAATGGGATGGCCTTTAGCAAAATATGGATAAAATTATTGAATGGAGTGTGAACATTTCCAGTGAGGCAAACAAATTATTGAACACATCTTGAAGCATTCGTTTGCAATGTAAACATTGGTCCAATCTTTGCTGGAGTCAACTTTCTCACAAATTGCTGCTTTTATTAGATATTTTTCTAATACCCTTCAGTTGAATTTCTGCAAATGTAGGCCAATAGGAACAAGATAAGCTAAGAAATAATAGGAATATTTTTGAATTTTGGGATGGTCATTTTAAGTCTTTAACCAATGAGATGTAGGGATAGACAAAGACCTAAGGTATGACAATGAAGTGACTAATTGAATTAGAAACAAGATAGGTTGAGAAAGAAAGAGCATTGGAGAAATTCGTCCTCTGGTTGAGCTAGAAGTGATTTAGCAGTATTTGAATTATATACAACATTAGCTTCAATGGAACAAATTTAAGAACAGCATAAACACACTATCGCCATTTGGTTCCTTGAAGCAAAATGACTTTCTGAGAGTCTCAGTGAGAAAGAATGATTGGACTAAGAGAACAAAAAGGAATTAGGAAACAATAGGAAGGGTTTTTCATAAGAATAAAATCTTTAAAATATATTTATTACCTGCAGAGATGAGATTTCAAATTCCCAATTATTCCGTTTTTGGAGCTAAAGAGATTGAATGGCTTTGCTGGAACATAAATGTCATCTTTGTCAACATTTATACATCATTAACTACCAGCTCTGACTTGCTAGCAAGTACATTTAATTCATTTTAACTACATGAAAGTTGTAACTACTTGGCACTCGGATGCAAGGCCCCAGCCAAAATAACATAAATTGGCTAGTAACTGGTGGCGGATAGTAACTTATATTGTCTCCCTGCCTCATTACAAACCAATTAGATTATTTATACACTAATAATGGGATACAAAGTAAACATGCTATTACTTTTTACTTTAAATACATGACCATTCTTTTCTCCTTAGATCACTGCAAAATCTATTCTTGGTACATTGTGCAAATATTGCATTAGGGATGGTTTCACAAATAGAGCAGCAAGCATTGATTCTGAGATCAAATGAAAAGAACTGTGAAAATGTCCAGTCTATTGTGGAAGGCTAATAGGCTTACTTGTGTTCTTTAGTCATGGGAAACTGCCAACTCCCTGTCATCTATAAGTCCACACATCATATTGATTTCTAAGTGCTTTCTAACTTGGTGTTTCAAGCCATGAAATTATAAAACGTATCATTCCATCATCTTACTCTCAGAGTTATTAGAAATACTCAAAGTAGTTCAGTTTTGAGGACTGTACAGTACTGTGCAAATGTCTTAGGTACATATATATATCAAGGTGCCTGGGACTTTTACACAGTACTGTGGTAATTTTATGTATTGCACTGTAAAGCTGCCTGAAAAAAACAACATTATATGCGTGGGTGATGATAAACCTGATTCTGATATGGGTCTCTATTGTGGATTGAGTACAGCAAGAACAAAGAACACATTTTAATTCCACGTCCCATTCCTATTCTGATATGTCAATCCATGGCCTCCTGTACCGTAAAGATGAAGCCACACTCAGATTGGAGGAACAACACCTTATATTCTGTCGGGGTAGCCTCCAACCTGATGGCATGAACATTGACTTCTCAAGCTCCCGCTAATGCCCCACCACCCCCTCGTACCCCATCCGTTATTTATTCATATACACACATTCTCCTTTTTCTCCCTCTGTCCCTCTCACTATACCCCTTGCCCATTCTCTGGGCTTTCACTCCCCTCCCCCTTTTCTTTCTCCCTAGGCCTCCTGTCCCATGATCCTCTCATATCCCTTTTGCCAATCAACTGTCCAGTGCTTGGCTCCATCCCTCCCCCTCCTGTCTTCTCCTATCATTTCGGACCTTCCCCTTCCCCTCCCACTTTCAAATCTCTTACTAGCTCTTCTTTCAGTTAGTCCTGACGAAGGGTCTCGGCCCGAAACGTTGACTGTACCTCTTCCTAGAGATGCTGCCTGGCCTGCTGCGTTCACCAACAACTTTTATGTGTGTTGCTTCAGAGGCGAATCATGGTTGGAAAAAGAGGACAGGAGAGGGGAGGGAGTGGGACGCACCAGAGGTGCATTCCGTAATGACCAATTAACCAATTGGTTGGGATCAAATGACATTGTGCCTCAGGGCTGGGTGTGTCTTCAACTGCACCACACCCACTCCCTGTCCTCAGCACTCTTTCTCTGCCACCTATCCCTCAGCCCTCCTACAGCGCTTCACCCTCACCATTCCCAACATCCTTTACTTAGTCCACATTTACAAAGTCGCTCTCCGCTCCATGTTGACAAATACAGTACTGTGCAAAAGTCTTAGGCACTCTAGCTGGATATATGTGAAACTGTAAATCAGAAGACTGCTTCATTGCTGTATTTACAAGCCAGAGAGCTTAAATAGTATCAAGTTGGCTTGATTTCTGAGTCCTTTGATGAAATCTAACATCATACTGCATTGGTGAAGGTCAATAAATAATATGAAGTAGTTTTACCAGGCCATCTAATGTAGAAATGGAGTGGTAATTTGCAACTTATGCCTAGATGCTGGATCTGAATTCACGATAAGGAAGCTTATATAACTGCATAATATATAAGAGCACAATTAGGGAGCAACAGCCTATGGGCAGACAGACAGTTTCTTATCCCATGCTTACTTATTTGTGGTTTTCTTCCTTGCTGAAGATTAAATTTCATACTTCTAAAGTTTAATTTTAGTTAAAGCTGCAGTGTAGTCCTGAAGGCAGGGATCTGAAGTTGGGTCGAAAAGAATTGATGGGACAACTATCCAGTTTTCATTTTATCTTTGAATCATCAGAAAAATGAATTAAGAGCAGGAGTGAGCCGTCTGGGCTTTCAAGCCTGCTCACCATTCGATGCACTCAGGCTGATCTACCTCATCATTTTCTCACATTATCTCCTTAATATCCAGAAATCTATCAATTGTTGTTCTCAATGAATTTAATAACTGAACCTCCATAGGTGTCTGGGGTAAAAAATTCCAAAGATTCACCATTCTTCAAGTGAAGAAATTTCTCTTCAGATCTAAATGTCCAAGTCCTTATGTGATCCCTAGTTTGGGACTCCTTATCCAGTTGAAATATACTCCCTGTATCCATCCTGTTGAGCCCTGCAAGAAATTTTGAGGCTTCAATTAAATCACCTCTGTTTCTTCTAAATTCTGGAGAATATAGACCACTCCATTTCTCCTCAAATAACAAACCTGCCATTCCAGAAACCAATCTGGTGAACATTTGCTGGCCACCTCCTCTGTCAAGCTTATCTCTTTTTAGATAAGGTGACCAAAATAGTACCCAATATTGTATATACTGCAAGTACATTAAGATATCTTTAGTCTTATACTTAAATCTCTTGCAGTATTTTCATAACTGTTTCCTGTAGCTGTGTGCCAACTAACAGTGACTTTATACAAGAAGACCGCTGTCCCTTTTCACAACTGTTGAAATCTGCCCATCACTGTCTCCTTGGCCCTACACTCATCTCTGGAGCATCCTGATAATAGACTATTATTTATTGACTACAGTTCTCCCTTCAGTTTCATAATTCCAGGCAAACCCATCTCCAAACTCATTGAGTTGGATTGGAACTCAACACCTCCCCTTGCAAACGGATCCTTAACTTTCTGACTAACAGACAGCAATCAGTAAGGATAGGCAGCAACACTTCTACCAGCATTATCCTCAACGTTGCTGTCCCACAGGGCTCTATCCTCAGGCCCTTACATTACTCCCTGTACACTCATGACTGTGTGACTAGATTCTGCTCAGACCCCACCTACAAGTTTTCAGACGACAGCACTATAGTTGCCTGAATATCCAATAAAAATGACTCAATGTATAGAAAGGAAATAGAAAGCTTGCTAGCATGGTGTCAAGACAACAACCTTTCCCTCAATGTCAGCAAAACAAAAGAGCTAGTCATTGACTTCAAAGGGGGGGGGGCAGTGCACACAATCTTGTTTACATTAATGGTGCTAAAGCTGAGAGGTTTGAGAGCTTCTAATTCTTAAGCGTGAACATTAACAATAGCCTGTCCTGGCAGAATCATATGAAAACCATGACCAGGTAAGCACAGTATCTCTACTTCCTCAGGAGGCTAAAGAAATTTGACATATCCCATTTGACCAACACCATTTTTTATAGATTCACACATCGTTACTGCAGTTGCTCAGGAAGAGATGACAGGACACTGCAGAGAGATGTGGATGCAGCTCAGTACATCACAGAAATCCCCTCCATGGAATCTGCTTGTACTTATTGCTGCCTCAGTAAAGCAACCAACATAATCAAAGACCCCACCCACCCAGATATTCTCTCTTCTCCCCCCACCCCACTGGACAGCAAGTGAAAAAGCCTGAATGCAAGTATCATCGGGTTTAAAGGCAGCTTCTATCCCATTGTTATAAGACTACTGAATTGTCTCCTAGGACAATGAGATGGACACTTGACCTTTAATCTACCTTGTTTGGCCTTGCACCTTATTGCCTGCCTGCATTTTACGTTCTCTGTAATTGTAACATTTTATTCTCTATTCTGACATGAATGAGTGGGGGAGTATGAATATGCTGGGGCATTTGAGGTTAAGGAGGAGGTAGTGTTGGGTCTCTTAAAGAGCATTAAAGTGGATAAGTCCTCAGGGCCTGATGGGAGGTACCCCAGGTTATTGAGAAAGGCAAGTGAGGAGATGGCTGGAGCCTGACCAATATCTTTGTGTCCTCTCTAGCCCTGGAGCACTGATGAGTAGCTAATATTGTTCCATTATTCTTAAACAGAGATAATCCTGGAAATTATATATCAGTGAGTCTCATGTCAGTGGTAAGGAAGTTTGTGGGAGAATTTTTAGGGATAAGATTTATGAGCATTTAGCAAACCATTGCCCAATTAGGAAGAGACAATGTGGTTTTATGCAGGGCAAGTCATGTCTTACTAACTTGAACACAAGGAAATCTGCAGATGCTGGAATTTCATGCAACACACACATAGAAATGCTGCCTGGCCTCTTACTAACTTGATTCAGTTTTTTGACGAGGTGTCAAGGGTGATTGATGAATGTAAAGCTCTGGATGGTGTCCACATGGATTTTAGAAAGTCATTTGACGAGATCCCTTATTAAAATACATGGGATCAATGGTAAATTGGCCATTTGGATTCAGAACTGGCTTGCCATAGAAGACAGAGGGTAGTGGTTGAAGGGAGCTGGAGGTTTGTGATTAGTGGTGTTCTGCAGGAATCTGTATTGAGACCTCTGCTATTTGAGATGTATGTGAATGACCTGGATGAAAAAGCAGATGGGTAGGTCAGTAAGTCTGTGGATGATATGAAGATTGGTGGAGTTATGGATAGTGTAGAAGACTGGCAAAGAATACAGCACAATATAGATCAGTGGTAGATATGGGTGGAGAAATGGCAGATAGAGCAAAATGTGAAGTGTTACACCTTGGTAAGTCAAATGTTAAGAGACAATACACTGCTAAGGGCAAGACCATTAACAGTGATTATGATCAGAGGGATCTTGGGGTCCAAGCTTATTGCTCCCTGAAAGTGGCTACACAGTTTGACAGGGTAGATAAGAAGGCATACGACATGCTTGCCTTTATTCGTCGAGGCACTGAGGTCAAGGTCAGGAAGTTATGTTGCACCTTTATAAAGTTCTATTTAGGCTGCATCTAGAGTATTCCATACAGTTCTGGTCACCCCATTACAGGAAGGATGTCGAGGCTTTGGAGAAAGTACAGAAGAGGTTTACCAGGATGCTGCCCAGATTAGAGAGCATGTGCTGTAATGAGAGGTTGGACAAACTTGGGTTGTTTTCTCTGGAGTGGCAGATTTTAAGGGGAGATCTGATAGAGGTTTATAAGATTATGACAGGCATAGATAGAGTAGAGAGACAGTATCCTTTTCCCAGGATGAAAATGTCTAATACCAGAGGGCATACATTTAAGCATTTAAGGTGAGCGGGGATAATTTCAAAGGAGATTTGAGGGGCAGGTTTTTTCACACTGAGAGTGCTGAGTGCTTGGATCACACTGGTGACGGATGTAGATACATTTGGGACGTTTAAGGGAAGTTTAGATAGGCACATGAAGGTGACGAAAATGAGGGAATATGGACATTGTGTCATCATAACCGAGCAGTTTAATTGGCCATATGATAATTAACGCATTTGTTTTTGTGTCACATTGTGGGCCAAAGAGGCTTCCCCTGTGCTGTACTGTTCTGTGTTCTCTGTTACTCTGTTATTGTTTATTCCTTTGTATTTTCTCCATACACAGATATGATAAAATGGTCTGTATCGACGGCATGCAAAACAAAGTCTTCCACTATATCTCCATACATCCGACAATAATAAACTGATTTACCAACATTTCTGAATGTCTCAACGTTTACAACATATTTGGTTTTCTACAATTGAGTGGATGTCCTCACATTTTTCCACATTATATACAATCTGCCATGTCTTAACTATGGCATTTCTACAGCTTGTCTCTATACTATTGTTTTCACTTCCGATTCTCTACCCATAATCTCACCTGGTTTTATATCATCAATAAACAAGGAAATACAGAATGTGATACTCTCAGTCAAATCATTGAAACGGATTGTGGATAGTTGGGGTTGAACCATTGATCCCTATGGTACCACATGGTCTCCACTTGTCAACTTTATAAAAACCTGCTTATTTCCATTGCTTTCTGATTGTTAATCCATGTCAGTATATCGTTCACATTTCTATGTGCTCTTACTCAGTTGACCAGCCTCCCATGTGGGACCCTATCAAAAGTGTTCTGAAACACCATATCATCCACCTCTGTCCAGTACTGGGTTGGGCATAGTGGAACAGCTGAGGGTGATATTTGGGTGCAGCTCTCAAAACTGCAAGTGGCGAAGAGGTTAAAGGGTTTGAAAATCATGTTACTTATGAACACGTCTTGCATACGTGTAAATCAACTCCCCTTCAACGGTGAATGAATCTAATAAGATTCTCCTGCCCATCAGCAATTTGACACATTTTACGCGCTGCACAGCCCATAATGCTTACCACAAACAAGAGAAAATCTGCAGATGCTGGAAATCCGAGCAACACACACAAAATGCTGGAGGAACTCAGCAGGCCAGGCGGCATCTGTGGAATAAGGTACAGATGACGTTTTTTTCTCCAGCCCAGCCAAAGGGTTTCACCCAAAACATCGACTGGACTTTTTTCCATTACGCTTACTATCACAACACGAGAAAATAAAGGAAAAATACTGCATCTTAACCAATTCTTTCTACATAAAGCCATCTTTGTGATAATGAAGACTAAAGTTTGGATGATAAGAATGTGAAAATTCATTGTCTCATGCCTAATCGTATGTTCTCAATGAAGCTTGGAGCAGTTTTTAAATTAAATACTTTTGCTTTGCGTTATAATATACTTATTTAAACTCAATTAATCAGGTTGATAGACGACATGTAAAAGTTATCTACCATTTGATCCTATTATTCGAAACTGTGACTCCTGAAAATTTGGATTTGTACATCAAATGATTTTGCAAAGTTGCATTGCAAGATTAAACAAGATTGAGAAGCATTGTGTACATCTTTTGAATGTTAAAACAGGTGCACAAGTCCTTGACGTAGCAAGCAACAAGCACCCACTCATTATCAGCCAGATAGACACTGCCTTGCAAATTGTCAGAAGGAAAGAAAAGAGCCCTGAAACAAGTGTTACCCATTTCCTGATATGTGGAAGAGCTTCAATTCCAGTTTGAGGCACCATCTGTAATGTTAGTTTGCCAGATGAGACCTATATATCATTGTTAGCTAAAGTCATGAAGCTCTGACCAGGAGGTTTGCTAGTGTTACTCAGGAAGGTTTGAAGTAGTTTGGCAGGGGGATGGGAACCAGAGCACTAGGTAAGAAAGTGGCGCGATGGAGGGAAAGGTACATGTCAGGGTCAGTAAAAACAGGCAGGAGCAGAGTAGTAGATACAATGGGATGGTTTGATGGTTTTGTTTTTTAATGCTAGGAGTATAATGGTAAAGATGATTGAGATCATAAGACATAGGAGCAGAATTAGGCCATTTTGGCCCATCGAGTCTGCTCAGCCATTTCACCATGGCTGATCCAATTTTCCCCTCAGCCCCAATCTCCTGGCTTCTCCCCATATCTCTTCATGCCCTGACCATTCAAGAACCTATCAGTTCTCTGCCTTAAATATACGTAAAGGTTTGGCCTCCACAGCTGCCTGTGGCAAAGAACTCCACAGATTCAATTACAGAGACTTGGTTGAGAGCAGAGCAGAATGGGTGCTTGATGTCCCAGGATTTCGATGTTTTAGAAAAGATAGAGAGGGAGGTAATGAGGAGGGTGTTCCAGTACTAATCAGAGACAATCTAATAGCTACACTCAGAGTGAACCTGATGGATCACTCATCCACTATTTGGATGAAACTCAACTATTGGAAGGGTACAAACACTCTGATGGGATTGTACGACAGACCACCCCCCAACAGCCATCAGGATGTTGAGGAACAGATACTCTAAGCTAGCAAGTTAAGGAAATGTTTAAAAACAATATAGGTGTCATCATGGGGGACTTCAACTTCCTCAATATAAATTGGGACCTTCTTTGTGCAAGTGGTTTAAGTGGGGCAGAATTTGTTATGTGCATCCAGGAGGATTTCTTAATTCAACATGTAGGTAGTCCAAAAGGAGGAAGGGCTGTACTGGACCTAGTGTTGGGAAATGAGCATGACCGGGTGACCAAACCTTCAGTGGATGAGCAGTTCAAAGACAATGACCACGACTCCTTAAGTTTTAAGATAGGTACAGTTAAGGATAAGACCATAAGACCATAAGACAAAGGAGCAGAAGTAGGCCACTCGACCCATCGAGTCTGCTCCGCCATTTTATCATGAGCTGATCCATTTTATCCTATTTAGTCCCACTGCCCCGCCTTCCCACCATAACCTTTGATGCCCTGGCTACTCAGATACCTATCAATCTCTGCCTTAAATACACCCAATGACTTGGCCTCCACTGCTACCCGTGGCAACAAATTCCATAGATTCACCACCCTCTGACTAAAAAAATTTCTTTGCATTTCTGTTCTGAAAGGGCGCCCTTCAATCCTGAAGTCATGCCCTCTCGTACTAGCCTCCCCCATCATGGGAAACAACTTTGCCACATCCATTCTGTCCATGCCTTTTAACATTTGAAATGTTTCTATGAGGTCTCCCCTCATTCTTCTAAACTCCAAGGAATACAGTCCAAGAGCGGACAAACGTTCCTCATATGTTAACCTTCTCATTCCCGGAATCATTCTAGTGAATCTTCTCTGTACCCTCTCCAACGTCAGCACATCCTTTCTTAAATAAGGAAACCAAAACTGCCCACAGTACTCCAAGTGAGGTCTCACCAGCGCCTTATAGAGCCTCAACATCACATCCCTGCTCCTATACTCTATTCCTCTAGAAATGAATGCCAACATTGCATTCGCCTTCTTCACCACCGACTCAACCTGGAGGTTAACTTTAAGGGAATCCTGTACGAGGACTCCCAAGTCCCGTTGCATCTCAGAACTTTGAATTCTTTCCCCATTTAAATAATAGTCTGCCCGTTTATTTTTTCTGCCAAAGTGCATAACCATATACTTTCCAACATTGTACTTCATTTGCCACTTCTCTGCCCATTCTTCCAATCTATCCAAGTCTCTCTGCAGACTCTCAGTTTTCTCAGCACTACCGGCCCCTCCACCTATCTTCGTATCGTCAGCAAACTTAGCCACAAAGCCATCTATTCCATAATCCAAATCGTTGATGTACAATGTAAAAAGAAGCGGCCCCAACACTGATCCCTGTGGAACACCACTGGTAACCGGCAGCCAACCAGAATAGGATCCCTTTATTCCCACTCTCTGTTTCCTGCCAATCAGCCAATGCTCTATCCACGTATGTAACTTTTCTGTAATTCCATGGGCTCTTATCCTGTTAAGTAGCCTCATGTGTGGCGCCTTGTCAAAGGCCTTCTGAAAATCCAAATATACAACATCCACTGCATCTCCCTTGTCTAGCCTACTTGTAATTTCCTCAAAAAATTGTAATAGGTTTGTCAGGCAGGATTTTCCTTTAAGGAATCCATGCTGAGTTCTGCATATCTTGTCATATGCCTCCAGATACTCTGTAACCTCATTCTTGACAATCGACTCCAATAACTTCCCAACCACCGACGTCAAGTCAACAGGTCTATAATTTCCTTTTCGCTTCCTTGCCCCCTTCTTAAATAGCGGAGTGACATTTGCAATCTTCCAGTCTTCTGGAACCATGCCAGAATCTATCGACTTTTGAAAGATCATCGCTAATGCCTCCGCAAACTCCACAGCTACTTCCTTCAGAACAGGAGGGTGCATTCCATCTGGTCCAGGAGATTTATCGACCTTTAGCCTATTCAGCTTCCTGAGTACTTTCTCTGTCGTAATTGTGACTGCGCACACTTCTCTTCCCTGCCACCCTGGAGTGTCCGGTATCCTGCTGTCTTCCTCAGTGAAGACTGATGCAAAATACTTGTTCAGTTCCTCTGCCATCTCCTCATCTCCCATTACAATTTCTCCAGTATCATTTTCTCTCAGTCCTATATCTACTCTCACCTGTCTTTTACTCTTTATATACTTGAAAAAGCTTTTATAGGCCTTTTAGTATCCTCTTTGATATTATTTGCTAGTTTCCTTTCATTGTTAATCTTTTCTCTCTTAATGACCTTCTTGGTTCCCTTTTGTAAGGTTTTAAAAACTTACCAATCCTCTGTCTTCCCACTAATTTTTACTTCCTTGTATGCCCTCTCCTTTGCTTTAACTTTGGCTTTGACTTCTCTTGTCAACCACGGTTGCATGGTTTTTCCACTCGAAAATTTCTTCTTTTTTGGAATATACCTGTCTTGCACATTCCTCATTTCTTGCATAAACTCCAGCCACTGCTGCTCTGCCGTCTTCCCCGCCAGTGTCTCTTTCCAGTCAACTTTGGCCAGTTCCTCTCTCATGCCACTGTAATTTCCTTTACTCCACTAAAACACCGACACATCAGATTTCGGCTTCTCTTTTTCTAATTTCACAGTGAACTCAATCATGTTATGATCACTGCCTCCTAAGGGTTCCTTCACCTCAATCTCTCCAATCACCTCTAGTTCATTACACAATACCCAATCCAGTACAGCCGATCCCCTAGTGGGCTCAACAACAAGCTGTTCGAAAAAGCCATCTCACAGACATTCTACAATTTCTCTCTCTTGAGATCCAGTGCTGACCTGATTTTCTCAATCTACTCGCATGTTAAAATCCCCCACAATTATCATAACACTGCCCTTCTGACAAGCCTTTTCTATTTCCAGTTGTAGTTTGTAGTCCACATCCCTGCAGCTGTTTGGAGGCCTATAAATAACCGCCATCAGGGTCCTTTTACCCCTGCTATTCCTTAGCTCAACCCATAAAGATTCTGCACCTTCCGATCTTATATCACCTCTTTCTAATGATTTCATATCATTTCTTACCAATAAAGCCACGCCTCCCCCTCTGCCTACCTTCCTACCCTTCCGATACACCGTGTACCCTTGGACGTTCAGCTCCCAGAGACATGCATCCTTTAGCCAGGTCTCAATGATGGCCACAATATCATACCTGCCAATCTGTAGCTGTACGACAAGATCATCCACCTTATTCCTTATGCTGCGTGCATTTAAGTACAACACCTTAAGACCAGTATTTGATGCTTTTTGCTTTGATTTCACTGAAACTTTATTGCACTGCAACTCATCCCAATGGCTACACATTTGCCCCATCACCTGCCTGTCTCTCCTGACATCTTTACTGCTCACTATCTTAGATTTATTTCTGTTTTCCCCTTCCTCCGCTCTATCATTCCGGTTCCCATCCCCCTGCCAAATTAGTTTAAACCCTCCCTAACAGCTCTATTAAACTTTCCCGCCAGGATATTTGTCCCCTTCGGGTTCAGGTGTAACCTGTCCTTTTTGAACAGGTCATACTTCCCCCAGAAGAGATCCCAATTATCCAAGAATCTGAAGCCCTGCCCCCTACACCAGTCTCTCAGCCAGGCATTCATCTGCCTGATCCGACTACTCTTGCCCTCGCTAGCACATGGCACAGGTAGCAATCCCGAGATTACTACCATGGAGGTCCTGCTTCTCAGCTTCCTTCCTAACTCCTGGAAATCTTTCTTCAGGGCCTCCTCCTTTGTCCTATCTATGTCATTGGTACCAACATGTACCAAGACAACTGGCTGCTCACCCTCCCCCTTTAGAATATTCAGGACCCGATCCGAGACATCCCATACCCTGGCACCTGGGAGGCAACACACCAAGCCGGTATCTCTGTCAGGCTCACAGAATCTCCTGTCTGTTCCCCTGACTATGGAATCCCCCACGACTACTGCATTTCTCTTCTCCCTCCTTCTCTCCTGCACAACAGCGCCAGGCTCAGTGCCAGAGACCCGGTCACCGTGGGCGTCCCCTGTCAGGTCATCCCCCTCAACAGCATCCAGAACAAGATATTTGTTGCTCGGGGGACAGCCACAGGGGTGCTCTCCACTATCCGGGCATTTCCCCTCCCTCTCTTGACAGTGACCCAGTGTTCTGACTCCTGTAGCCTAGGGATGACTACTGACTCCTGTAGCCTAGGGATGACTACATCCCTGTAGCTCCTGTCTGTCACCTCTTCACTTTCCCTGATAAGCAGTAGGTCATCAAGCTGCAGCTGCAGATCCCTAACACGGTCTCTGAGGAGCTGCATCTTAGTGCACTCGGCCATCAGGGAGGCTGGAGTTCTCCCAGGATTTCCACATCTGACACCCTGAACAAAGCACTAACCCTGCTGGCACGCTATCTAATTCTACACGAATAACTATGAACCTTGTGGGAGAAAGTTAAATTGAAGCAGAGCAAACCACGTTAGCATTAGGCAGGAACTAGGGAGAGGTAATTGGGAACAGCTGTTTTCGGGAAACTTTACATCTGACATGTGGAGGGTCTTTAAAGACCAACCTCACAGAATACACATCAGGTGTGTTCTAGTAAGAAGAAAGGACAAGGATGGGAAAGGTAAGAGAACCTTGGATGTCGAGCAAGGTGATGAATTTAGTCAAGACGAGAAAGGAAAATTGCATAAAGCCTAGGAATCTAAAATCAAACTGGCAGGAAAGGCCATAAAAGGTCCCTGGCAAGCAGAATTAAAGAGAATGACTAGGAAGCCTAGGCGTACACCAACAGCAAGAGGATAACTAGGACCACTTAAGGATAAAGGGGGGAATATTTGCTTAAATGCAGAGGATGTGGGTGAGATCCTAAGTAAGTATTTACCAAAGAGAAGAGCGTGGTGGATGTGGAGATCAGTGTTAAAGTACCCATGGCATGATGAGATATTGAGCTAGGCAAGAGATGAGATTGCTGAAGCTTTGACCAATATCTTTATGTCCTCTCTAACCACAGAAGAAGTCCCCAATAACTGGCAAGTAGCTAACAGTGTTCCATTATTCAAAAAGGGAAACAAGGATACTCCTAGCAACTATGGACTGCTGAGTCTTACTTCAGTTGTAGATAAGTTACTGGAAAGAATTCTTAAGGATAGTATTAATGAACATTTGAAAAAACATGGCTTTTTGCAGGGCGAGTTGAGTCTTACCAACTTGATTGTATTTTTCTGATGAGGTGACAAAGTAGAGCTGTGGATATCATTTCCATGGATTTTAGTAAGACATTGGACAAGGTCCCCCAGGGGAGGCTCAGCCAGAATCAATGGTGAATTCACCAATGGGATTTATGGTGTATTGGCCATTTGAATTCAGAACTGGATTGGCAACATATCACAGAAGGTAGAGGTCGAAGGGTCTTATTCTAGCTGGAGGTCTATGATTAGTGGTTTTCCATAAGACCATACAGGAGCAGAAGGAGCAGAATTAGGCCATTTTGCCCACTGAGTCCATTTCATCATGGCTGATCCATTTCCCTCTCAACCCCATTCTCCTGACCTCTCCCTATAACCTTTCATGACCCAACTAATCAAGAACCCATCAACCTCCGCCTTAAATACGCCCAATGAACAGTTTCTTCAGCTACATCTGGCAATGAATTCCACTAAATTCAATGCCCTCTAGCTAAAGAAATACCTCCTCATCTCTGTTCTAAATGGATATCCCTCCATTCTGAGGCTGTGCCCTCTGGTTCTGGACTCCTCTACCACAGCAAACATCCTTTCCCCATCCACACTATCTAGGCCTTTCAACATTCAATAGGTTTCAATGAGATTGCTCCTCATTCTTCTAAATTCCAGTGAGTAAAGGCACAGAGCCATCAATCGTTCCTCATATGATTAGCCTTTCATTCCTGGAATTGTTCTCATGAACCCCCTCTGAATCCTCACCAATAGCAGTATAACCTTTCTTAAATAAGGGGCCCAAAACTGCTCACAATATTCCAAGTGCCTTATAAAGCTTTAGCATTACATCCTAGCTTTTATATTCTAGTCGTCTCAAAATGAATGCTTACATTGCACTTACCTTCCCCACCACCAACTCAACCTGCAAATTAACCTTTAGGGAATTCTGCACAAGAACTCCCAAGTCCCCTTGCACGGTGGACTTCTTTATTTTCTCCCGGTTTGGAACAAAGTCTATGCTTTTATACCTTCTACCAAAGTGCATGAACATACACTCACAACACTATATTCCATCTGCCACTTCTTTGCCCATTCTCCTAATCTGCCTAAGTCCTTCTTCAGCCTCCTTGCTTCCTTAATACTAACTACCCCTCCACCTATCTTCGTACATCCACAAACTTGACCACAAAACGAACAATTCTGTCATCCAAATCACAGATATATAACATAAAAAGAAGCAGTCCCAACACCGTCCCCTGTGGAACACCACTTCTCACCGGCAGCCAACCAGAAAAGACTCCCTTTATTCCCACTCAACGCACATCAAAGTTGCTGGTGAACGCAGCAGGCCAGGCAGCATCTCTAGGAAGAGGTACAGTCCACGTTTCAGGCCGAGACCCTTCGTCAGGACTAACTGAAGGAAGAGCTAGTAAGAGATTTGAAAGTGGGAGGGGGAGGGGGAGATTCAAAATGATAGGAGAAGACAGGAGGGGGAGGGATGGAGCCAAGAGCTGGACAGTTGATTGGCAAAAGGGATATGAGAGGATCATGGGACAGGAGGCCCAGGGAGAAGGAAAAGGGGGAGGGGAGGAAAACCCAGAGGATGGGCAAGGGGTATAGTCAGAGGGACACAGGGAGAAAAAGGAGAGAGAGAGAAAGAATGTGTGTATATAAATAAATAACGGATGGGGTACAAGGGAGAGGTGGGGGATTAGCGGAAGTTTGAGAAGTCAATGTTCATGCCATCATTGACTTCTCAAACTTCCACTAATGCCCCACCTCCCCCTAATACCCCATCTGTTAATTATTTATATACACACATTCTTTTTCTCTCTCTCCTTTTTCTCCCTCTGTCCCTCTCACTATACCCCTTGCCCATCCTCTGGGTTTCCCTCCCCTCCCCCTTTTCCTTTCCCCTGGGCCTCCTGTCCCATGATCCTCTCATATCCCTTTTGCCAATCACCTGTCCAGCTCTTGGCTCCATCCCTCCCCCTCCTGTCTTCTCTTATCAATTTGGATCTCCCACTCCCCCTCCCACTTTCAAATCTCTTACTAGCTCTTCTTTCAGTTAGTCCTGACGAAGGGTCTCAGCCCGAAATGTCGACTGTACCTCTTCCTAGAGATGCTGCCTGGCCTGCTGTGTTCACCAGCAACTTTGATGTGTGTTGCTTGAATTTCCAGCATCTGCATAATTCCTCGTGTTTGCTTTATTCCCACTCTTTGCCTCCTGCCAATCAGCCAATATTCTATCCATGCTCGTATTTTTCCAGTAATTTCATGGATTCTTACCTTGTTAAGCAGCCTCATGTGCGGGACCAGTCAATAGCCTTCTGAAAATTCAAGTACACAACATCTACCAATTCTCCTTTGTCTAACCTGCATGTTATTTCCTTATAGAATTCCAACAGCTTTGTCAGGCAAGATTTTCGCTTAAGGAAACCATGCTGACTATGGCCTATTTTATCACATCACAAGTATCCCGAAACCACATCTTTAATAATCTACTCCAATACCTTCCCACCCTTGAGGTCAGGCTAACTGGCCTATAATTTCCTTTCTTCTGCCTCCCTCCTTCTTGAAGAGTGGAGTGACATTTGCAATTTTCAAGTCAATAGACAATAGACAATAGACAACAGGTGCAGAAGTAGACCATTCGGCCCTTCGAGCCTGCACCGCCATTCCGAGATCATGGCTGATCATCTACTATCAATACCCGGTTCCTGCCTTGTCCCCATACCTTTGATCCCCCTATCCATAAGATACCTATCTAGCTCCTTCTTGAAAGCATCCAGAGAATTGGCCTCCACTGCCTTCTGAGGCAGCGTGTTCCACACCTCCACAACGCTCTGGGAGAAGAAGTTCCTCCTCAACTCTGTCCTAAATGACCTACCCCTTATTCTTAACCCATGCCCTCTGGTACTGGACTCTCCCAGCATCTGGAACATATTTCCTGCCTCTATCTTGTCCAATCCCTTAATAATCTTATATGTCTCAATCAGATCCCCCCTCAATCTCCTTAATTCCAGCGTGTACAAGCCCAGTCTCTCTGACCTCTCTCCGTAAGACAGTCCAGACATCCCAGGAATTAACCTAGTGTTCCGGAACCAGGCCAGAATCTATTGATTCTTGAAAAATCATTAGTAACCATTTGACGCATTTCAAATTATAGTCAGAGACTTCAACCAGGTTTGTTTGAAGAAAACCCTGACCAATTATGAGCAGCATATAACCTGTAGCACCAGAGGTAGCACCAACATACTAGACCACTGCCTACCGTTCCTCACCCAGATCGCATTTTGATAAATTGGATCACTTGGCTGTTCTCCTCCTACCTGCATACAGGCAGAGGCTAAAAAGCAAGGCCTCCAGATCAGAACAACTAAAAGGTAGTCTCAGGAGACATAAGAGTGATTACAGGATTGTTTTGAGTCACTGAACTGGGCCATGTTGAAGCATTCATCTAGAAATCTGAATGAGTACATCATGGTTGTATTGGACGTTACGAAAACAGCTGTGGATGAGGGTGTGCCCACTTAATCACTTAGAGTCTTCCCCAATCCAAAGCCCTGGATGAACCATGAGGTCCAAAATCTGCTGAAGACCATTCAAGTCTGGAGGCCAAGAAAGCTACAAGAGGTACAGGTATGATCTTCTGAAAGCCAGCTCATGAGCGAAATGGAAACTCCGGTCCAAACTTGAAACAACGAGGGATGCTCGACAGCTGTGGCAGTGCTATCATTTATATACTATCATACTATCATTTCCTACTAAGTTAAATCAAGCAACATAAGAGAGGGGACAAAAGGGATTCGCTTCCAGCAGAGCTGAATTTCTTCTATGCTTGTTTTGACCACCAGAACGTGGCAAAACCATCGTAAGCCCCCACATCTCCTGATGATCCTATGATCTCAGTCTCTGAAGCTGACACGCAGGCTGCCTTCAGGATGGTGAATCCACGAAAAACATCCGGACCGAATGGGGTACCAGGCCACGTACCAAAGACTTGTGCTGACCAACTAGCTGGTGTGTTTTCACTGAGATCTTTAACCTTTCACTTTTGTAGTGTGGGGTACCCACCTGCTTCAAATCGGCTTCAATTACACCAGTGCCCAAGAAGAGCATGGCGACCTGCCTCAATGACTACTGCATAGTTGCACTTACGCCCACAGTGAGGCTGGAGATGAAACATATCAGCTCCTGTCTGAGTGGCATCTTGGATCTGCTCCAATTTGCCTACCAGAGCAACAGGCCCATAGCAGATGCCGTGTCATTGGCTCATTGGCTCTTCATTCAATCCTGGAACATCTGGAAGGCAAATGTGCATATACTGTATCTGGATGCTTTTTATTGACTGCTGCTCAAAATTCAATGCCAACATCCCCTCAAAACTTATCAATAACCTCCAAGACCTTGGCTTCAACACCTCCTTGTGTAATTGGGTCCTAGATTTCCATACATGTAGACTCCAGTCAGTGTGGTTTGGCAGCAATGTTTCCTCCACGATCTCCATCAGAACAGGTGAATCACCCGGCTGTGTGCTTAGCCGCTTGTTCCACTTGCTTTACACCTATGACTGTGTGGCTCACAGATCCAATGCCATAATTAAGTTTTCTGATGACAGCACTGTTGAGGGCCAAATCAAAGGTGGCGATGAATCAGCATATAGGAAGGAGATTGAAAATTTGGCTGAGTGGTGTTATAACAACAACCTCTTACTCAATGTCAGCAAGACCAGGGAAATGATCATAGATTTCAGGAGAAGGAAACCAGAAATCCATGAGCCAGTCCTCTCCGGAGGATCAGAGGTAGAGAGGGTTAGTAGCTCTAAATTCCTGGATATTACTATTTCAGATAACCTGTGCTGGGCACAGCACATAAGTGCAGTTGTGAAGAATTCAAGGCAATGCCTCTATTTCCTTAGGAGTCTACGGAGTTTCAGCATGACATCTAAAACTTTGACAAACCTCTATAGATGTGTAGTGGGAAGTGTATTAACTAGCTGCACTACAGCCTGTTATGGGGACACCAAAGCCTTTAAACCAAAAATCCTACAAAAGATAGTGGATTCGGCTCAGTACATCACTAGTAAGGCCCTCCCAACCATTGAGAACATCTACATGAAATGCTTTTATAGGAAAGCAGCATCCATCATCAGAGATCGTACTACCCAAGTCATGGTCTCTCTCGCTGCTGCCATCAAGGAGAAGGTACAAGACCCTTAGGACTCGCATCACCAGGTTTTAAGTGCAGTTACTACCCCTCAACCAGCAGGTTCTTGAATGAAAGAGAATAAGTACACTCACTTACCTTATCATGGAAATATTCCCATAACCAATGATCTCACTTTAAAAACTCCTAATCTCATTATCTCATGTTCTTCTTTTTTTTTTATTTATTTACATTTGCATTTGCACAGTTTGTTGTCTTCTGCACTCTGGTTGATCTTTCATTGATGCTGTTATAGTTACTATTCTATAGATTTGCTGAATATGACCACAGGAAAATGACTCACAGGGTTGAATAGGATGACTTTGATAATAAAATTTACTTTGAATTCTAATGCCTCCACAATCCCTTCAGCTACCCCTTTCAGAAGCCGCAGGGATCTGTACTTAGACCTTTGATGTCTATAATGTATATAAATGACCTGGATGAAAATGTAGATGGATGAGTTAGTAAGTCTGCAGATGACACAAAGATTGGTGACGGTATGAATAGTGTAGAAGACTGGCAAAGAATACAGTGGGATATAGGTCAGTTGCAGATATGGATGGAGAAATGTGAAGTACTGCACCTTGGTAAGTCAAATGTAAAGAGGCAATACACTGTTAAGGGCTAGATCCTTAACAGTGTTGATGAGCAGAGAAATTTTGGGGCCCAAGTTCATAGTTCCCGAAAGTGGCTACACAATTTGATAGGGTGGTTAAGAAGGCATGTAGTATGCTTGTTTTATCAGTTGAAACATTGAGTTCAAAGGTCAGGAAGTTATGTTACAGATTTATAAAACCCTAGGTAGGCTGCATCCGGAGTATTGCATAGAGTTCTGGTCGCCCTGTCATAGGAAGTACGTTAAGGGTTTGGAGAGGGTGCAGAAGATGCTTACTAGGATGCTGCCTGGATTAGAAGGCAAAAGAGACTGGACAAACTTGAGTTGATTTCTCTGGAATGGTGGAGGCTGAGGTGAGATCTGATAAGGGTTTATAAGATTATGAGAGGCATAGATAAAATAGTGAGTATCTTTTTTCCCCAGGGTTGAAATACCTAATACCAGCAATTTCACTTACAATTTCAGAAAAACATACAATCACAAAGAAAAAAAAATATAGCCAAGTCCCTGAGTGGCAGGATGTAGTCCTGGTCCCACTTGTCCTTCCGCCAAGTGAACACTGGAGCACAGTATGAAAGGGAGGGGCCTGACTCAGCTACTTTTTCCTCAGCCAGTCGGATTGTAGTCATGCGCCCTTGTCTTGTCATAGCTCCCACCAATTCACAGTAGCCCCTTTGTGATATCAACAAGAACTGAACAGAAACAGAACCTGACGTGAAAATTAGCAAACATGAGAAAATCCGCAGATGCTGGAAATTCAAGCATCACACACAAATGCTGGTGAACTGCAGCAGGCCAGGCAGCATCTATAGGAAGAGGTACAGTCGACGTTTTGGGCCGAGACCCTTCGTCAGTACTAACTGAAAGAAGAGATAGTAAGAGATTTGAAAGTGGAAGGGGGAGGGGGAGATCCGAAATGATAGGAGAAGACAGGAGGGGGAGGGATGGAGTCAAGACCTGGAAAGTTGATTGGCAAAAGGGATACAGAGTTGGAGAAGGGAGAGGATCATGGGACAGGAGGCCTAGAGAGAAAAAAAAAGGGGAGGGGAGCCCAGAGGAAGATGGAGAGCAGGCAAGGAGTGATTGTGAAAGGGACAGCGAGAAGAAGAAGAAAAAATGGGGGGAATAAAAATAAATAAGGGATGGGGTAAGAAAGGGAGGAGGGGCATTAACACAAGTTAGAGAAATCAATGTTCATACCATCAGGTTGGAGGCTACCCAGATAGAATATAAGGTGTTGTTCCTCCAACCTGAGCATGGCTTCATCTTGATAGTTAAGGAGACCATGGATTAACATTTCACAATGGGGATGGGACGTGGAATTAAAATGGGTGGACACTGGGAGATCCTGCTTTCTCTGGCGGACAGACCATAAGTGTTCAGCGAAATGGTCTCCCAGTCTGCGTCGGGTCTCGCCAATATATAGAAGGCCACACCGGGAGCACTGGACACAGTATATCACACCAGCCGACTCACAGGTGAAGTGTCGTCTCACCTGGAAGGACTGTCTGGGGCCCTGAATGTGGTAAGGGAGGAAGTGTAAGGGCATGTGTAGCACTTATTCTGCCTACAAGGATAAGTGCCGGGAGGGAGATTGGTGGGAAGGTATAGGGGGGGGCAAATTGACAAAGGAGTCGCGTAGGGAGCAATCCCTGCGGAAAGCAGAAAGGAGGGGGAGGGAAAGATGTGCTTGGTGGTGGGATCCCTTTGGAGTTGACAGAAGTTATGGAGAATTATATGTTGGACCCGGAGGCTGGTGGAGTGGTAGGTTAGGACAGGGGGAACCCTATTCCTAGTGGGATAGCGGGAGGATGGGGTGAGGGCAGATGTGCGTGAAATAGGAGAGATATGTTTGAGAGCAGAGTTGATGGTGGAGGAAGGGAAGCCTCTTAATTTAAAAAAGGAGGACATCTCCTTCGTCCTGGAATGAAAAGCCTCATCCTGAGAGCAGATGCGGCGGAGACGGAGGAATTGCGAGAAGGGGATGGCATTTTTGCAAGGGACAGGGTGGGAAGAGGAATAGTCCAAGTAGCTGTGAGGGTCTGTAGGCTTATAGTAGACATCAGTAGATAAGTTCTCTCCAGAGAAAGAGACAAAAAGATCAAGAAACGGGAAGGAGGTGTCAGAAATGGACCAGGTAAACTTGTGGGCAGGGTGAAAGTTGGAGGCAAAGTTAATGAAGTCAACGAGCTCAGCATGCATGCAGGAAGCAGAGCCAATGCAGTCGTTGATGTAGCGAAGGAAAAGTGGGGGACAGATACTAGTATAATCTTGGAACATAGACTGTTCCACAAAGCCAACAAAAGGGCAGGCATAGCTGGGGCCCATAAGGTTGCCCATGGCTACACCTTTAGTTGGAGGAAGTGGGAGGAGCCAAAGGAGAAATTATTAAGAATAAGGACCAACTCTGTAAGACGGAGGAGAGTGGTGGTAGAGGGAAACTGGTTAGGTCTGGAATTCAAAAAGAAGCAGAGAGCTTTGAGACCTTTCTGGTGAAGGATGGTGAAAATAAGGTGGTGGGGGCCAGGGAACTTAATATGTCAATCCATGGCCTCCTCTACTGTCAAGATGAAGCCACACACAGGTTGGAGGAACAATACCTTATATTCCATCTGGGTAGCCTCCAACCTGATGGCATGAACATTGATTTCTCTAACTTCTGTTAATGCCCCTCCTCCCCTTCTTAGCCCATCTCTTATCTATTTTTATTCCCCTCCCTTTTTTCTTCTTCTTCTCTCTGTCCCTCTCACAATCACTCCTTGCCTGCTCTCCATCTTCCCCTGAGCTCCCTCCCCTTTTCTTTCTCCCTAGGCCTCCTGTCCCATGATCCTCTCCCTTCTCCAGCCTTGTATCCCTTTTGCCAATCAACTTTCCAGCTCTTGGCTCCATTCCTCCCTCTCCTGTCTTCTCCTATCACTTTGGATCTCCCCCTCCCCCTCCCACTTTCAAATCTCTTACTATCTCTTCTCTCAGTTAGTCCTGACAAAGGGTCTCGGCCTGAAACGTCGACTGTACTTCTTCCTATAGGCACTGCCTGGCCTGCTGCGTTCCACCAGCAACTTTTGTGTGTGTTGCATGAAAATTAGCATGTTTCCTTTTTACTTGGTATGAATATGGGTTTTCGGCAATGTATTAGCACCATGGCACCTGAGCACCTAATCATTACTGCTTTACTTACCTTAACTAAGTAAGAGCCATGCCTAGAGGGCTCTTCTTATTTGCTCAGTCAACTGAAAAACAGTGATAAAAAGTGATTCTCATCACTGTGTAGACAGGGAAGGTGTGTGCACTGCATTTGTGGTGACTGTTTGCTGTGTAGGGATTTTACAGGCTGCTCAGTTGGAACAGCTTTTGTGCTTGAATTGTAAAACTGTTAGATGGTATTTGA